>NC_080836.1:86758355-87382446 GCF_030435755.1 Ochotona princeps | reverse complement strand
TGTGGCTCCTCAACTCCAGGCCACTACCAAGCTACCGATTGGATCCAACCCATTCCTAGCTGAATTTCTTCCTCAACCCCTACACTTTTCAGGTATCACTTTGGGTACAAGTCAGTAGTTGATGAGTGAAAACTATTGTTTCATGAATCTTTTTTTGTTGTTGTTGTATTCAGTTATTTCAGGGAAGGGACAAATCTGCTTGGTCTCTGTGGCTCCACCTTGACTGGAAGTAGCCATCCCTAAGATTTTGAGTATTTTACAGACAAGCAAAGTGGAGGTCAGGCATGTTGAGCAGTGATTCAGCAAGTTGAAAAATTGGAGAGAAAATTCCAAAGTTTCCAGAGGAGCACGGTGGACACTGCTTCCATCACAGGGAAATAAGCATAGTCAGCCTGGTAAATGTAATCCAGTGTGCTCCCCACTAACAGAGAGTGGTAAGTCACATCTGAGCTAGGGATTTGGAAGTCATTTTTCTAGCTTTTGCAAACTTTCAAAGTGTGGGGAGGGTTCTGTCACTTTTCATGTTTTCCAATGTAGTCCAAGTTTTTCCTCCTATTTTAGCATTTTATTGTAGTTCACCAGTGCAGAATATTTAGGTTCTTCTCCAAAGTGTGGGAAACCTTGCCCATTTTAATGATCTAATATTGCTGAAGCTTTCCAATGGAAAGTCCCCGTCTGGCTCAGACTTCAGCTTCTGCATTTTCCAGGAATGTGCCTTCTTTACAAATGAACTGGAATTGCCTTTTACAAAGCAGCAAAAAAGTATTGCTAACCTACACAAACACAATGAGACTAGAAGTGCAGAATAGTGAATGTATAAATGCTCACAGTTCATTTTTATTACTTTCATTATGCAATTCCATTTAACATTTTCTGAAACAGTAATAAATTTTTGAATGGTA
Source organism: Ochotona princeps (assembly GCF_030435755.1). NCBI lineage: Eukaryota > Metazoa > Chordata > Mammalia > Lagomorpha > Ochotonidae > Ochotona > Ochotona princeps. Next base: position 87,381,544 of record NC_080836.1, on the reverse strand, counting down.
AAAACATATGGCATTTTGAGTATGCCAAGTGAGGGATATTATTTAGATAGTGAATATTTGCAAAAATTTGTAGCTTTATGTTACCAGGAGGCTCTCTATTTAATGAGAAAAGAACATTTATCCCTTTACAAATACAAGGCTTATACATAAATACTAATATATGTGTGTATCTGTAAACACAGATAATCTGTCACAAGCAATGCATTTGCAAATAAAACATTATGTAAATAATGATGTGCCACATGAAATTCCTCTTCTAAATGTAAGAGCTTGATTTCCTACAGCAATAGAAAGACTAAACACGACAAGGTGCTTTATATATCTTTCTATCCATTGATACACACACAGGCTCCCCCAACACCCCCCAGACACATACACATACTATACATGACCTCAAGTATTAGGCATCTATCTAAATGATCTTTCATATTGTTTAAGACTGAGGTTTTGGCTCTTATTTATTTTAGTATTCACTCACTGGCTTTTATGCTTTTGCTAGAAACTTCCAGTTGTGACCTTTAGTTCTGGGTTTCTTATTTACGTATCCACATGTTTAGTTATTTTATTCCTAAACTGAGCTAGATACCCTTTCAGACCACTTGCAGCTCTGGTAGTAGACTCTGCTAAGAGTTCCTTCATTTGTTATCCCTTTAAATTCACAATCACAATACAGCAAGACAACTAACTCCTTCCGGTTTTTCTATGATCAAACAGTTCAGGAGAATAAGTGATTTATCTTTAACTTTAAAAGATACTAAAGAAATGACCAGATTTAAGAGTTTGAATCAAGATCTGCATTATTTTGCTGCACTTACGGCTGTCAAATATTTTCTGTCATTGCTACATTTTTAAAATGATATGCTAAGGAATCTCTATTTTACAACACATAATCACCTCTCATTACTAATACATACTTTTATGAAGCCAAAGTGAAAACATTTACTTATACGATTAACAAATAATGAGGCTGTTTTTGATGTCTATGAAGAGTGTAAATAAAGAATGGGTAACAGTTTCAACTTTTTGATGGGCTTTACTTTTCATCTGTTGCATTATTACGTTGGTTTTGCAAGGACAGGAAGTACTTATTTTTGAAGGTAAGTCATTACAAATGGAAACAGTACTTTTTAAAATTACAGCTCATTTTTAAAAGTATCACAAGATAACCGTCTAAAAAATTATTCAGAAAAAAGTTTTTCTCTGTGAAGATTTTTAAACGGAGTCACTGTTACATACGAACATGATCAAATTGCAGAACCTTGCAGAACCCTGCCTCTGATACGGCAAACAATGCACTAAGTGTATATAAGTGCAGTATTTAATTGTCACAGAACTTCAACCAGCAAACAGGATTTGGCACAGCTAATATGAGCCCTCAATAAATGTTTATGATAGTCAACAGTGTCAATATATTATTTCCCTTGTTGCAGATGCTTTATTTATAAGTTGGTATTGTTTTACCACTGGGACTAAATAAAAATATTCAAATTAATATGTATGTTGAGCTTACTAAGTTAGGCTTGATTTTATCCTCTTTCAAGTGTTTTCATTACATAACTGTATTCTAATTTTCTTTCTAATATCTTTTCCTGAATAATCTCCAACTAGATCCTGAATCTTTATGTTTATTTCAAATTTGGTTTGCTTCTGAGTTGTATTCTTAACTCCCAAGTCAGGAACATAATCTTTGGTACTTGTCTTTGTGATTTTCACTTGTCTTCATGTTTTCATTAGACCTTGTGTTTGCTCTCCCCAGTTTCTTCAACTTTTAATATCTCAAAACCTTTTAAAATGAAGAGTCATTGAGGACTTTCACACAGCAGCACAGATTTCTCATTATTCAAGGAGAAAAGCCTTAGACAGTAATTTCTTGATCACACAGAATTAAAATTAATTATGGTATGTTCCTTGAAAAATTGGCCAAAGGAATGGGAAGGTCAGGTTGAAATTATACTCCTGTAGACTAATCAAGTATTTTCATTAACAAGGTCCTGAATGTACATTCTTTGACTTCTATGCTTATCATTATTCTACTCTTAATTTTCCATACTTTTCTTATATTCATAAATTACCAAGAATATAGCCATTAGGAGGAAGAAAAACATAAGTTTGTTGTGCCAAGGACTTCACTGATGTGTTTTACAGACAGGTACTAGTACTTATTTAAGATCAAGTTTATCAGATTATGCAACAAAATTTTGAGCTGGATGACAAGGGCAATATGGAGCAAGAGGAGATACACTTAATGATGAAGATAAAGTAACTGTTTCAAAAACAACTTTTAACTTCTATTGTTAGAAAGTACAGTCAAAATACTCTGGAATTTCAGAGTATCAAATAACTAAGTGAGGGAACATGATACTAAGAAAGGATTTCATGATACAAAATATTTATGAAGTCAAGTTAAACTCCTTTAACATTTAATATATCAGCAATGTAGTTTAATATATCAGAAATCATAAATTGAAACAGTATAAACCTTTCATAGTAAAAAATAAAATTCTTATAGTTCTGCTCTTTTATTCTGAAATCGCTTCTTAAATTATTCTAGAAGACTAAAGATATTTTAATGTCAACATTACTAAAAACATTTAAAAAGTAAGTCTTTGCCAATAGCATATTTCACACAAATAACTAATCTAAACTGGTAACATGATTGCAATTTAGTTAGAAAAATAAAGCACTTTTTAACTTTCAGATACATAAGTAAACTAAAAAAAAATCATAAAAAATGAATTAAAGATGTTCATTTTATTGTAAAAATGCTTTGAAATCTACCCACAGTATTTTCAAAATATGCATTTTTCATAAATTTTAAGGATGTTTTACATGATGGCAATATCACAAAACCTACAATTATCTTACGACTTTGTAATTATGCCTGCATATTTAGACTATCAGAGTTACAGAATATGGACCATTGTTAAAAAGCAAAAACTATTTCCTTTGTACATATTCTTTCATTTTCCGTCTAGAAGTTTTGCCATAGTCACAGATTTGATTGGGCACAAATAACTCAAATATTTGTAAAATTCTCCAGTGATTTTTAAAAACCTTTAAGATACATGGTCACACTAGTAATGTTCAGCAACGAATACATCATTGTTATCAAACAAAGACTATCATTAAAGATGCTAAAACTACTATGTCTTTAACCCTAACATGAGTGATTGGAATTATTTTTGTGGTCAATTAACAGCACTTACAAGACTACTTCTGGCAGCAAGGAAAAGATATTATACTTCATTGATACTATTATATACTAAACACATACAAATAATGTCACAGAAGGCAGAGTACATAATTGCAGCAATAAGAAAAATATGCATTTCAACACAGTTGTAAAATATAAACAATGTGGGATAATTTATTAAGTTATTAGGAGTTTAAACTAGAAGACACTCACATTTATTCTGTATTCTAAACAATTCCAGTTTGCTTACCTTGGCTGCTGAGTCCGAGGGACATAGGCTCCAGAGTGTAGAGGGTGGTGCTAGAAAAACTGTGATTACACACACTTACCTCCTCTATTATGCCTGTCCTTAAAAAATGAAGGAATATAATTCTTTCACAACATAATAAAATACAACACAACATCATATTGACAGAAATTTACCTAAATAATTTCAAAAGAAAAAGTAACTGCAGAATGTATTAATGCAATACAATGTGTAAATGTTTTAATAGATTAATATATTAATAGCACTAAAGGTATTAATAGTATCTTTGTCACAAATATTAATCAGAAAGAATCCTACCTGATGGATCAAAGTTCACCTCATTGCCAGGACTTGGGCCAATGTCAATGGACACGATGGGTGAGAGCTTCCGGAAGTCCCATAGCTTCATAACCCCACAGGCATCACAGGATGCTATCAAATGACCCTTTATAATGCAAAACAATACAAAAAGAAATATACACACATTACACTTATATAAATGTGTATATATATGTATGCTAACCCACAAGATTTATAATTCCATCAAATCTGCAAGAACTCCTCTGACCTAAAAAATCATTGCATCATTGAAATAATTATAAAATAATTATAATTTTAATACATACTAAATTTTAGAAGATAAATTTTAGCAATACAGTTCATTATTTTTATTCTGTGAGAAGATATAATAAAACGTGCATCCTTATGCAATTTGCCCATACATTTGCCTGTCACATTTTATGAAAATGTTTGACTCATGAAAACGGTATACATGAACAAATAACAACAACAAAATGCATCTCATCAGAAAGGTTTAGCTTGCCATGATTATTTATTCCTCAGTGTAGAAAGGAAAAACACAGGCAGGTACACAAATGGACATAATATGAAGTTTTATCATACAAAAGGAACTTCTAAGATCAGGTAAAGCTCATCACAATGAAAGGTAGTGACTATTGCAGACCACAAGACAAACTTCTCAGTAGAAATACTTAGGCCTTGTTAATTCACAGTTGGTCAAGGAAGAAGATACCTGGACAAAGCCACAGTTTGGGTGCAACAGATTAAGCTGCCTGTAGGAATAGCATCATCCCATATCAGAGTGTTGATGAGACCTTCCCTGATCCATGTCATGTACAGCTTCCTGTTAATGAGCCAGAGAAGCCAGCAGAAGATTACACAAATACCTCGGTTCCTGTTATTCACACCAGAGACCAGTTGCAGTTCTGGGCTCCGAGCCCAGGCTACTGTGTCCATTTGGGAAGTAAACTAGCAAGGGGGAAGAGATATCTATCTATTCACCTTTCTGTCTCTGTCACTTTTCACACCAATCAATCGAACAGTCAATCTATCAAAATTCTTTTTAAAGATTTTTGGTGGAAAACAGCCTGAATGGTGGAGTCAAGTGTTACAGAGACAAGAGGGTGATTTTCCCAGGTTCATCAGATGAGATGTCAAAGTCTGTTTTACTTCTGATTGCTTTTTGGAAAATGTTCGCTGTGCATCCATCTCATGGTGGGAACTAGACATAAATTGATAACAAACAGTTTTTCTGCTCTCCTACAACTCATGACCTCTATTCATGGCTATCATTCTACCTGTGCCATTTAATCTATTCCTTCACAAACTGAGTACTGACCACTACAGAACCACCAGTAATCCTTACTAGTCAACACTGTTTCCAAATGATATATAGTGACTCTTCCAGTTCTGGCTCACTGTCAAGTCAAAAATCATCTTCATTTTCTCCCCTAAGTTTACCAAAATTGAAATGATTATAACTAATACTACACAATTCTCCTTGTTTGAGTAATTACACATTTTTCTCATTTAGTGCTTTCTATTAAAAAAAAAAGTACCTCTTGGGTCCAGCACATTGATTCAGTGGCTAAATCCTCACCTTGCACATGCTGCCAGCATCCCACATGGGTGCCGGTTCACTCCCTGTCTGCTCCAATTCCTATACAATCCCTGCTTTGGCCTGGGAAAGCAGTAGTCATAGTCAAAGATGGCCCAAAGCCTTGGGACTCTGCACCCACAGGGGAGAGCCGGAAGAAGCTCCTGGCTCCTGGCTTCAGTTAGCCTCAGGTCTGGTTTTTTGTTTGTTTGTTTGGTCATCTGGGGACAGAACCGGTGTAAATCTGGGCTTCTAATACGGCTCACCTCACCTTGGCATTCGTTAATGTGAAATAGCACAAATCTTAAAAAATGTAGTATATCTTATTTAAAAATTCAAATGAACTGTTCTTCACCTATGCAAACCAATAATATCACTTGTGCGTTAGCTTTCAAAATTCTATAACTATTATCATTGGCAAAGAAATACAACAGTTGTCCATAACAAATGAGATGCTTAATCTTTTTTTTTCATTTAAAAGGAACATGAAGAAATTGGAATGTGATCAAATATGAAACATGTACTGTAAGAATTATACAGAATCAGTGATTTCATTCCGAAAAAGGAAAGACAACTTCTCAGTTTTGGTAGGAAATATCAAAGTTAGAAATTAAAGCTATATATATGTATTTCCAAATATAAGGGTTTTCAAAACCTTTGATAAGTTACAAAAATCTCTTTTAAAAAAATCTGAGATCAGAGTAGATATGTCTTAATCAGGATTTATCTTTGAGGTACCTCTCACCAAAGCCACATACATGTACATGGCACAAAGTACATGATCATCATGTACTTCTTTTGCCTGGAGTCCGAGTTAAAGGCCATCTTAGCAGTACACTTTATATCACTGGATGTGAAATACAGTGAAAACAACATTTGCACAACCTCTTATTTGGTGAAAATGAACATTTAAATACATTTTTATATTTAAAGCAATTTTGTTTATTTGAAAGGTTGGAGGATACAAAACAAAAACTGTGAGAAACATCTTTTATTCACTTGCTCACACTCCAAATTTCTGCAACAGTCTGGGAAGTGTTAGGCCAAAATTAGGTGCTCAGAATTTAATCTGGGTCTCCCATGTGTATGTAAGGGCTAAGCACACAAGTCACCATTTGCAAATCTCCCAGGATGCACATTAGCAAGGAGGTGGCTCCAGTAGTAGAGCCAGGATTTGAACTCAAGTTCTTTAACACTGTAGTTAGTCATCCCAACCAGCATTTCAACTGCTTCACCAAATGTTTTTCTACCCATTCATAAAATGCTCTTGGTGGGACAGGTACTGTAGTAAATTTCCATTAATAAAAGGATACATACTAGTTTTTAATATCATTGAACAATTAGCCAGATTTTCTACTGTCTTTGGAATTTGCAATCTTGGCAAAGTATACATTGTTAAAATGATGTAACTATTAAGTTATCAAAATAAGTTTATGCTTATATTTGATAGCTTTAAGAGACATGGTAATGAAAAAATTACTTATTGATATTTCCAGTTAGCAGGTTTGGATCATAATAGAACTCAGCAAAATATGTTAAGCCAGTAGATCAACAATGTCTCTGTGGATACTACCATAAAGTTTTACTTGTCCAAATCCCTCCATAAAAAGCTTATTTATTTATTTCTTATCATGTCCTGTGATATATTTCATAAAAACCGAAGTTTATCCATCCCCTCCTCTCCTCCCTTATTTCCTCCTTCTACTATTTGTCCTCAAGTTATCGCAAAGAACAGTCACTCAGTTCATGGTAAAGCTTAACTTTCGGATATTAAAATACATCAGGACATGCTAAGAACATATATGCTTGGATGTAATATTAATTCTAATCCTGATGGTTATGAATCCTTCATGTAAAGTAAAGTGAGAGAGGAGACAGAATCCCAAAACCCGAACTTGAGGCTCTGTATTCTTCTTCTTCCCATGCAGGCAAAATGCAGAGTCATTTGCCAGCCTTTTTCCTGACAGCAAGCCGACTGCATTGCTGTTGATTGGCACACAAGTCCTACAGGTAGAAGACAGGTGGAACGGCCATTTTGAATAAGTGAAGGAACAGAGCTTTGATAGCATGTCTGAAAACAATCTGGCTGTGTATTAGCAGCAGTGTTGCTCCTGCGAAGAGGAGCTCACAGCTAGCATCGGCACAGATAGCTCACAGATAGGTTCCTTTTCAGATCTATAGCTACCTTTCTTCACACTGATTCTAACACCTGAAACATTTCCTACTGTGTCTTAGACTTTTGATCTCTGAATAAATAATCAAATGAATCAATACCAAGAGAGTAGAGAGTAATTAATGACTGCATGTGACTCTTTTTTTAAGAAAACATCATTTGGCATAAAATGGAGTTAACACAAATTTAGCAAAGTAGATAGAGTGGGAAGTTAAGATTCATAGTCATCACTCATAATTCCTTGTTAATCCTCTCTACCACCAACTTAAGGATGCTGTTAACAGAAAGATCATTGAGATCTGAAGTTTTTTCTAAGTTAAAGTATAGAAAAGTAAAATCAAACTAGCTTAATCTTGGCTGCTAAAAATACTTTGGGGAAAGATCTAGAAATATGTATGAAGGATCACAAAAGTATTTATATTTCAGAAACTTTTACAGTTTCTCTTTCTGAAATATATTACAGATGAAAGAAAAAGTTATGAGAAAAATATTGATTTGACACTATTGAGAAATAAGATATAAACAATTGAGAGTGTTTATATTAATCTGATATGGAAGCAATAAGCCTTGTGCTGTTGTAGATTCAGAAAACTACCAGAGGCACCTTTGTGCAAAATTGTTACCAGCCCCTACAGGGAAACAAGCAACTTACACTGCTGTTGATGAGGATAGAGGTTCCAAGCATATGTACATACTATAAACAATGAAATAAATGAACTGTTAATGAGGTCATTTGAGTTTAAGTGATTAAAGAACTATTTTCATAAACTAGTAATATTACTTAATATAACTGTATATTATGAACTTTGAAGGAGATCTAATAAATGTGGGTATATAAATTTAGGGCTAGGGTCTACTTTATAGGTAGATTAAGAAAACTCAAAAAGCTTTATAATTTTCTACAGGAAAGTCTTGCCTTTATAATGCAGAAAATACTGCAAGAAAAAAGGAAGATATCAATTTATTATGCAAAACACAGACCCAAGGTCATTGCAACAAAAGCTTATCCTGCTGAGTCAGGGAGGGAGTTTCTCAGTTCAACTGGTAAGTTTTTCTTTTCTGTAAACATCAACTTACAGAACATCAAACAAAATATATTTTAATTCTATGCTATTGCTTACTTTGTATAAATATTCTCCAAGAATGAAGAACAGGATGTATCTGGAAAGACTTCAGAAAGTTCATGGAAATGGAATAAAAGTTAAGTTTATATAAAAACTTGCATCTGCCATTAGCTTTTTCAAGAACTTCTGTAATGTTCTTTTCTCAAACAGTAATGCATAAAATTTAAATATCTGATAATATGTCCACTATGCATAAGAAAGCATTGTAAATTCTAAGTACAGATGTGCTACTTTAACTAGAAGTACATTTTCATATAAAAAAAATCATACATTGGGCCCGGCGGCATGGCCAAGCGGCTGAAGTCCTCGCCTTGAAAGCCCCGGGATCCCATATGGGCGCCGGTTCTAATCCTGGCAGCTCCACTTCCCATCCAGCTCCCTGCTTGTGGCCTGGGAAAGCAGTTGAGGACGGCCCAATGCATTGAGACACTGCATCCGCGTGGGAGACCCGGAGGAGGTTCCAGGTTCCCGGCTTTGGATCGGCGTGCACCGGCCATTGCGGCCCACTTGCAGAGTGAATCATCGGACAGAAGATCTTCTTCTCTGTCTCTCCTCCTCTGTGTATATCTGGCTGTAATAAAATGAATAAATCTATAAAAAAATCATACATAGATGTCCAATGATTGAAGAATGAGTAAATGATTTCATGGAATCAAAATGATTGATCCATTTAAAAAAGGGACTATGGGATCTATGCAAAACATAAAACATTATGTTTAACTATGGATACATTAACTAAAAATTATGTAATGCACATTTGTAAGACTGGATGGGAAAAAATGCATTATAAAAATGGATATGCTTTGTGCATGGATGGCAGCCTAATGGCTAAAGTCCTTGCCTTGCATGCTCTGGGAGCCCATGTGGGCACCGGTTTGTGTTCCAGCTGTTCCACTTCTCATCCAGCTCTCTGCTTGTGGTCTGGGAAAGCAGTTGAGGACAGCCCAAAGCCTTGGGAACCTGCACCCATGTGGGAAACCCAGAAAAAGCTCCCGGCTCTTGGCTTTGGATAAGCTCAGCTCCAGCCTTTTTGGCTGCTGCCGGAGTGAACCAGTGGATGGAAGAACTTTCCCTCTGTCTTTTCTTCTCTCTGTATATCTGCCTTTCCAATTAAAATAAATACATCTTTTTTTTTTAAAAAAAAGAGTATGCTTCATATTTCTGTAAATAACTAAAGAATAATTAAATTCCTCAACATTAAAACAAGTTTCATTTCCATTCCTACTCTTTTACTTCAGAAGATTTGAAAATATGTTGTGTTTATCTGTATTAGACTCAGAAAGAGAGGGCATTTACAGGTGGTTGCATAAAGAACTCCCAGGACATTTACATTCAGACCCTAGTTCTTCTGTTATACTGAAATTCCAGCACTCCCCAGTCTGCCACAAGATAATTAGTTGCTGTTTGAAAGATGGTTGAATGGAAGACTAAAACAAGAACACAGGTTAATCATTGTTGACTGCATGTGACTTAAAGGATTTGTATAAATATACAGGAACGTTAAACCTTACCTATTTTTTTAATAATTACAACCCTCAAAATCAAACATTTGCATTCTTGAGAGCTTGTTTGGAGATTCTAGCAGGGGAGCACAGCTACTCATATACCCTTGACCCAAGACTGGTCCTCCTCTAGTGGGAATGGTCGTCCTCTTGACTAAGTGTGCAGCTTTGGGAGGGACGCACATGGAGTAGTGAGGGAAGAAGGGGACACCCGCCTAGCCAGCCAGATCAGCTGAATCAAACTTGGCAATCAATCGGATGACAGATGTCACAGCCAGATCGCCCTCACATCCAAACATTTGCATTCTTAATGATTTATCTTAGACTAGACCCACAAACGTCATGGCAGATTTCTCCTGACTACAGGACAATCATTAATCTTATCTCCACCATACAACTACATACAGTTTAGAAGATTTTAAGACTTTATTGATGTTCTCTGGTCAGGATGGTCTTAAAATATAACCACAAACTGAGACAGTTTGTGTCTAATAACAATACCTAACTGCTACACATTTTTTAGGTTTTTAAGCACTAATACAGAAATATTACATAACCCTATAGAGGAACAAAAATTCCTATGTCATGGGCTATTGTCTTCATTTTGCAGAGGAAATAATTGAGGCAAAGATTGCATGGAGTCCACACAGTTTAAAGAACTGTCAAATTTGTGCCTATTGCCACTAAGCTGTCTCAAAGACTAAGCTGGGATACAAAATAATTTATGAAAGTGTAACATCTTTCTAAGGAAGATTTATTATTTAAAAAACTGACTTATAGAAAGAAGGAGAGACAGAAATTTCCATTTGCTGGCTCACTGTGCCTGGTTCTTCCCACCTGGGTGGATGGTTCCAAGGCCTCAAGACATCCTCTCTTACATTCCTAGGCCATGGGCATGGAGCTGGATTGGAAATGGAGCTGGATTGGACATGGAGCAGCTGGGACAAGAAATGGCACCCAGAGGGGATCCTGGCACTTGCATGTGAAGGATTAATGTGCTGTACCGTGGCTCCCACCCAGTCGGATGAAAGGAATCACAGGAGCTGTTCTCATAAAGGGAAAGAACAGAAACATAAAGTAGAGAGGCAGGATGGAGTTATGAGCCTTGGGATTCTGAGTCTGGAAGCAGAATGTGGTCATGCTAAGTGAACTTTACGTGTGGGAGACATAAGTCAACTTACTGGTAAAATCACTTCTAGTATAAGATTTTTAAAAATTATTTATTTGAAAAGCAGAGTGAAAGAGAAAGCTAAGCAGAGAGAAAGAGAAATCTCCAAGCAAATGATTTACTCTTCAAATAGCCTCCATGATTGGGTCATGGTCCAGCCCATACCTGGTAGTCCAGATCACCTTTCTGGGCTCCCACATGGGAAGCAGGATCACAGCACTAGGGTCTTCCTCCACCACATTAATAGGCACCTTAGAAGGAAGCAGCTGATCTGGAGGCAGAAGAACTGGGACTCCAACTAGGCACTCTGATATGGGATGTCAGTGTCACAGGTGGCAGTTTAACTTGCTGCATCACAAAACTGGCCTCCTGACACAGATCTGAAACTGTTGGCTCATGCTATGGTGTTTGTGAAACTACATACTTAAGAATTTGCGACAAAACCAGTACACATTATGGAATGCCAGGGCGTGGTTGCCTGTACTGGATATGAATGCAGCACCCAACCAGCACACGTGAGATCCAGGAAAGAAGGGAGGGGCAGAACTGGCGGGGGGATTAAGGGGCTGGTTCCCTCGCCGGACAGCTACTCACACCGGAGAGCGTGGGCTGGGATAGAGACAGACTAGACTATGCAAGGCTACAACACCTGTGCACTGCATGTGGACTAGATCAGGGAAAAGCCAGGCTGGGCTGATTATTCCTGCAGGTGCAAGCATAAATTAGAGTGGGTGAGGGATGTTTGGGCATAGCCGCAGAAGCTGGCACTGGGGACTAATTCTGTCAAGTCAAATCACAGAACCACCTAAAGAGTGCATAAACCGGGACAGAGAGACCTGGGAGGGAAAAAGTGGGTTCCCCCTTCTTGGGTCACTAGTCCCGTGGGAGGGCATGAAAACTAGGACGGGGGCTGGGATGGCTAGATAGAGAGGCACTCAACAACACCCGTGAGGGCTGGATGGTTGAGTTGGTTAGATAGAACTAAGCTTTAATACCCATTGACAAGTGCCAGAGCCAAATGGGATGTGGGACAGATTGGACTAGTCTGCTACACATACTGACAAACCAGGATAGGGGGCAGGCCTGGTGGGGGTTATTGTGGGTCGCCCCAACTAGGCTGCAGCTCCCACTGGTTTGTGTGAGGGCCGAGTACGTGCTGGGCAGAACCAGACTGGACTGCAACACCCATTGGTTCCAGTGCAACTCGGGACTGAAAACAGAACCAACCCAGCAATTGCAACCACCAGCCGATCGGGATGATGGACTGTGCCGGGCCCTGTGCTTGCCAGAACATACAAGAATCTAGTCTGGGAATACCTCAAAGTTTCTTTGGAGATCTCCCCAATCGAACTGCTGGACTCAGAACTCTAATCAAGAAAAGACAGAAGACAGAGCAGATCAATCATTCATCTCAGCTATATGTTGGCAGCGAAAAATGGGGCAAACGGAGACTTTATGATGGGCCATATCAATCAGTGGACGACCTCATCGAGCGAAACTGGCAGCGATTCATAGCTGGAGAACTATTAACACCACTCGAGCACATATCTCAGAGCATGCCCCACATCCGGGACTTGGGGTGGGCGGGAAACCGGGTGGGGTTTCTCCCTCAATATCCCCCTTTACCTCAGATACAAGATGGAAAAATATGGACATAATAGTATTACCCACTTCCATATCCCCCTGAACCTTTTTTTTTTTCTTTTTCTTTCTTTAACTGTAATTAACTATGTAAAGATTGTCAACAACAACACAATAAAATAGATTTAAAAAAAAAAAAAAGAATTTGTGGTTGATGCATAGATAGTTTCATGACCTGTATCTGAACTAAATAATTTGAACCTGCGGTTTCAATATTGCATGGTAGTTTTCCTGAACAATAAAAGAGAAACCTATCCTAGGCGATGCTGGTCAATTGGCATGGGTTTCCTGGGAAAGAGAAATACAGTGAGGCTTCTAAATCATCCATGGACTCAAAACAACTGTGACCAAATATATTCAGAAAAAAAAATCTTAACATGTACAAAGTTGATTTCTCTTTCATTTTATAAACTACACAATACAGTAAGTATTTACGTGCAATTCACATTGTACTTTGTGTTATAAGTAGTTTAGAAATGATTTCAAGTACACAGGGGGGTAGGGTATTCACAGGTTACAAATCCACAATATTTAAAGGGATCTATAGTCAGTAACGATAATTAACTATTGGACAACAGAACTGACTTGATAAATTAAAATTACCAAAGGCTGAACATTATTTTAACAGTATAAATTCCAAAGATTTTTAAAAGAGATAACATTCCTTAAAGAAAAAAAGAATGGAATAAAAATTGTAAATCACTTTGAGAGAGATGAAAAGAATTGAAATGTTAGTCACTGAAGGAAAAGTCTTTATACATTAAATGCACTCTAGATGAAGTTGAAAAGAGAGCTGTAAATTAGAAAATTACAATGTTGAAAACTCCAACTGGAGTGCAGATGTGGAAATAAAAAGATAAAAGCCAGTTAAAGAATTAAGATATCTGGGGTTGGAGATGGAGTGGAATGTCCTGATATTTCTCTAAGTAGTGTTACAAAAGATCATGCAAGCATAGGGGGGAAAAGCTGTATTTGAAGATGTAATTGCCAATGCTTTTCCAGAATTGACAAGAGGCATAAATTAAGAAGAAAAGGACACTTCAAGGATTAAACAATACATAAAAGTAAAACCACACCTAGACACATTCAATGAAAAATGTAGACTATCACTGATGAAGAAAAATGTACTGACAGGTAAAAAAAAAGAAAGAATATGTGAAAATTGCTTTTCCTTTTTGATATAATGTTTGAAAGAGAGACAGGGAAACATCTGCCAGTTCACTTTCCAAAAGCTATGGAAAACCAAATCCTAGAGTTTAGAAATCAATCCAGGTTTCCCACATAGTTGCAGAAACTAACCGAGGTACTTTGTCTGCCTCTAGAGTGCTTATTAACAGGACGCTTGAGCCAAAAGTAGACCTGAGCTCAAATACACTCTCACTTGATATACAAGCTCTAAGCAACATTGGAAATGCTGTCCCAAATGATTTCCTCTTTTACAGATGTATTTATTTATTATTTCATTTGAAAAGTAGATGGGGGTGAGACAAGGAAAAGGAGAGGGAAAAGGGCAAAAAGAGGAAAAAACATAGGTTATCAAAAAAATTAGAATAACAACATGATGACTCAATCAGTGTCTATTTTGCATGGGGGAAATAAAATTCAAGGTGAAATTGCATACTTAGGTTAGTACTGATTTGAGATGAATACGTTCTCAGGCAGAAATTTAAAATGTTAAAACCTACATGGTTTGGGATCAGAATTGTGATTCAGAGGGTTAAGCAACACCTCATTGTTTCTAAGTATCAATTCAGTCCTGGCCACTCCAGTACTGATTCAACCCATTTTTAATGTGCCTGGAAAGACCCTGCAAACCTGGATGGGATTCCTGGATACTGACTTTGGCATAGGTCAGCCACTGTTATTACTGTTATTTGTGGATTAAATCAAAGAATAGAAGACCTCTTTCTCCCTCTCTGTATATATATATATATAATTTTCTCTTTCAAATATAAACAAAGATCTGCTAGAAAAAAATCCACATATTTATTGAAAATTAATGATTTTTTTTTACCAAGAAAGGAGCAAAATTCTAAAGAAAACCTAAGTCAGAAGCTATAAAGACAAGCACAAATGTTGAACAATCAAAAATTTTTATGAAGATTGCCGATTGTAAAAGAATGTTCAATCTAAATACTAGCATCTAACCCAATTTACTCAATCCTTTTCTTTAAACAGAAACCAGTACTTCTCAAATACACATGTCAGCAGTGAGTGTGAACTGTAGAAGACTCCAATGCAGCTCCTCTTTCCTGGCTTCAGTCTGGCCCAGCCTCAACCACTGCAGGCAGTGGGGGGATGAACCAGTAGATGCTGGGTCACCCTCTTTCTCTGTACTTCTGCCTTCCAAGTAAACAAATAAATCTTTTTAAAAAAATGTGAAATGTATAATTAGTCTCAAAATAAATTTCATAAAATGACAAAATCAGAAATAGTATAAGGATCACATTGTATCATGAAAGTGCAGAAAATTTAGAAATGAGAACTAATACTAATATTTAAAACTTTTCAATGTTTAGGAGCTTAAAACCTGCACTATGGATGTTAGAGTTAGAACTAATCCAAATTAGGGAATTCATATTATAATTGTTCAATGAAGTGAAATCCATCGCTAAAGAAAATGTATGATTCCAGGTGGGTCCCAGGACAGGATGTCTCATGCCTGGGTCCCAGATGCCAGCCACCACATGCATGTGGTGAGCTGTCCCCGGGCCTGCCTGGGCTCCAGAGGCTGCTCCCTACAGGGTGAGTACACCCAGGGCCGAAGTCTCTGTGACTGGGCAGGTCCGGGCCCCACCCGCTGCCCTCAGTGGACAGTGAATGGGATTGGGGAGGGGCACAACCCTGGGCCTGGGGGTTTAAACTTCCAGCAGCCTCCTCGCTACTGGTGGGTACCAGGACGGGGTGTCTCATGCCTGGATCCCAGATGCCAACCACCGCATGCACATGCAGACCTGTCCCTGGGCGGCCACTGCACCATTTGGTGCCAGGCTCCACCTGTGGCTGCCCGGTCAGGACCTCTGGGGTTTTGGTTCTTTGAATCGCTGCTTAGGTAGCTCCAGGTTAAACCTACTATGCTTCTGGTATGTGAATCAATCCTAAAGATTCCCAATGACAGTAACTCTTCCATCGAAGAACTTGTAATCACTGAACAATGCTGACCACCAAACACCAGTCCATGCAAAAACTATGGCTTGGGGCTTGTCCAGCAGAATGATATCCTGTTACCTGACATGATGATGGATCAGGAGACCGGTCAGATTAGGCAGAGTCATTACATTAACTAGCACTCGAGAACCATATCTGGGGGTAGATTCTGTGGGGGATGTGTGGGCCAAACCCTGTGGAAATTCTAGCCCCACTGGTTAGCTCAAGAGTTGGGGTGGTAATGGACTAAGCTAGGTGTGACCAAGGAGCCTGACATCAATCACAGGTAAAGGAACCGACAACAGTCTGGACTGGTCAAGGCAGCAGCACCCAAATGTGCATCCTGAATAGGGTGTGGGGTAGGCCGGGCTGCAACTTTCACCAGCTCATACAAGGCTAAATGGAAGGTCAGACTTAGCTGGAACCTGGCCTAAAACCCAATGGCATGTATGAGAACTGGTTCTGGGAGTGGATTAAGTGGAGGAACTTGGGAAACTCCCCTGGCGAGTCATAGCTCCCACTGGTGAACATGTGGTCCAGACCTGGGGGTTGGATGAGCTGGGCATAGTAGCTCCAACAGCAGGCTAATGTGCCAATTGGTAATGGAACAGGGTGGACTGGGCAGGACCAAGCAAACCTTAGCGAAACTAAAGACCAGGATGGAGCAGAGGTCATGCTGAGCTAGGCTCTTGCACCTACTGGTCTGTGGGAGCCAGGAACGCTAAGCCACAGTGTCTAAGGCAGAGGTTGGGACAGGAGAGGGGCTGAGCCAAGCTGAGTCAGAGCAACCACTGGCATGCGCGTGATCTACGGCTGGGAACAGGCCCGGCTGGGGAGCTGGGGGACAACCCTAGCTGGGTTGAGGTTCCCACCAAGGGACACGTGGGCTAGAATGGGGCTGAGTTCTGACCAGGATATGGTTGCAGTCTCCCTTGGCACAAGTGTGGACTCGGATTGGATGCACCGAGCCGGGCCAGACTCCAACACCCTCTGCTGTCCTGGAGGACCAGGGTAGATGTGGGATGGACTAGGCAAGGTCTCAACCCCAACTGAGCCATGTGTGAGTTGTATGTGGGTAAGGACTACCCATGGCTAGGCTGAAACATCCAACAGCAAGGACCAATTTGGGTTGAAGGCCCGTCAGGAAAAGCCACTGTTCCTGCTAGGACAGGAGGTGAACTGAGTAGGGCTGGCTCATGGACCCCCTGGTGTGTGCAAAATCTGGCATTGGGAGAGGTTCTGATGGAGGAGCGTGAGCTGGGATGCGGCAGACCAGATTAAACAGGGCTACAACACCTGTGCACCTCATGTGGACCAGATCAGGGAAAAAACAGGCTGGGCTGAATATTCCTACTGGTGCAATCTGCAATTAGAGTGGGTGAGGCTTGTTGGGGATTAGCCACAGCATCAGACAGCAGAAGCTGACACTGGGGTCTAATTCTGTCAAGTCAAACACCACAGAACCACCTGGAGAGTGCATAATCCGGGAGTGGGAGAGGCCTGGTAGGGAAATAGTGGGCTCCTCCCTCTTGGGTACCACTCCCACAGGAGGGCATGAAAACTAGTTCAGGGACTGGGGTGGCTAGACAGACAGTCAACAGCATCTGTGTGGGCTGCATAGTGGTGCTGGTTAGATGGAACTAAGCTTTAATACCCATTGACATGTATGAGAGCCAAATGGGGTATGGGACAGACTGGACTAGTCTGCTACACATACTGGCAAACCAGGGTAGGGGGTGGGCATGGTGGGGGTTATTTTGGGTCACTCCAACTAGGCTGCAGCTCCCACTGGTTGATGTGAGGGCTGAGTATGTGCTGGGCAGAACCAGGCTGAACTCAACACACACTGGTTCCAGTGGAAGTCAGGACTGAAAACAGAACCAACCCAGCAATTGCAACAGCCAGCTGATCAGGGTGATGGACTGTGCCGGGCCCTGTATTTGCTAGTACATACAAGAAACTGGTCTGAGAACACCTCAGACAAAGTTTCTTTGGAGATCTCCCCAATCGAAATGCTGGACTCAGAACCCTAACCTGGAAAAGACAGAAGACAGAACAGGTCAATCAACCACCTCAGCTATATGTTGGCAGCGAAAGGCTGGGCAAATGGAGACTCTATGATGGTCTATGTCAATTAGTGGATTCTTCACAGACCTCATAATGCTTGGAGTGGTGAGAGTGGCAGCAAATCATAACTGTTGAACCATCAAAACCACTTCAGCAAAAACCTCGGAGCATGCCCTACATCCAGGACCTGGGGTGGGTGGGAAACTGGGTGGGGTTTCTCCCTCAATATCCCCCTTTATCTCAGATGCATGAAGGAAACAATATGGAACTAATAGTCTTACTCACTTTCCTATAACCCTTGAACCTTTTTACCCTAATTAACTATGTAAAGATTGTCAAAAATATAATAAAAAAAGCAAAAAAAGAAAACGTATGATTCCATTTTCATTTTGAAAAGTTTAAAATATTTACTTGAAGATGTTAATTTTATAGAAGAAATCTAAAAGATGAAATACAATTAAAATAATTGAAATGATAGAAAATTAATAGCTCATAGTTAAAATGTTAGAAGTTTAATGCAGAAATTATTTAATTTTATAAAATATTTCTTTATTTGATAGAGTTGGAGAGAGTGAAAGAGAGAGAAAAAGGGAAGATCTTCCTTCTGCAGGTTCGCTCTCCCAATGGCCACAATGGCCAGGGCTGAACCAGGTTGAAACTAGCAGTCATCAGGATTTCCCAACTATTGGTACAGAGAACCAAACACTTGGGCCATCCTCCTTTGCTTTTCACAGGCTGTTAGCTAGATTGGGAAGTGCAGCAGCGGATACATGGACTGGCACTCATATGGCATGCTGGCATTTTAGGTCATAATACTGTCCCAGAGAAAGAAATTTTAACAAAGCTGTTAAAATTATGAAGAGGTGGAGTGATAGAGAGAGAGATTCCATGTGCTGCTTCGCTCCTTAAATGCCAGCAACAGCCAGGGAATGGATAGGCCAGGACAAAACCTGTGATCTAGGAACTCTGAGTCTCCTATGTAAGTGACACTAACCCAAACATTCAGCCCATCGCATGCTGCCTACCACCTTCAGGAAAAGGCGGGTGTGCAACATGGAGTAGACAGGACTTGAACCAGGAATTGAAATACAGGCTGTGGAAAGCTCAAATGCTATATTAGCCCGCCACAGTATATGTTTAAATAGCCAATAATGGGCAAATATTTGTCACATAGATGTTCCTCAAACTCTTATAAAATGAGTAGAAACATAAGAAACTAATTATTGACAATTATACACACGTGCATATATACGCACATAACCATAACATAATTATTTAACTACACTAATATTTTAACTATTGTAGCAAATTTCCAAAGACTACCAATGACATGGTTGACATACATATGTGATTCAAGAAAAGATGCAGCAAACAGAATTTAAACCAGAAATGGTTACTTTCTGGGATGAACACAATTCATTCTGATTTTTATTTATATTTTTTCAGATAAAAATTAAGATTTCATGGCATTAGCATACATTGATTTTCACAAACAAAAGCAGAAAAAAATCTAGGTAAATAATGTAATTAAACATTGTGCACAATAACTGTCTAATTTTCATCTCCCCAGATGTGTCTAGGTACCATGGGCAGGACAGAGGGGTCATCAAGCAAACAACACAAAGATTCAGCCCTAGAAGCATCAGTTGCTCTCAATATGTGAAGGTAATGACCTGCAACTTGGTATTAAGGTATAACTATAACAAAATGTTTAGGCTCATTAGGAGGAAAATTAGTATTTCAAACATTTTTAGTACTGATGCATTAGCATGTCTCCTAGGACAGGTCTGTGCAGCATTAAGCAATAGCTCATTACACCATTTCCTAAGCATCCTAATGACACAAACAAGGCAGAGAAATTATGGAATTAGATTGGAAAAGAAGGTACAATTTGGGAATGGTTAAGGAGTTCAAGACAAAAAGAGGGAATATGAAAGATTGGAAACAGAGATACAGGTGTTTTCTTGTTTTGTGTTTTTTTGTTTGTTTTTGTATAGACTTCTTCCCTATACTCTTAGTGATCCTTCAGGCAGTAATAAGCATTGTATTCACAAATCATCCACAGTGGAAATGAAGGCTGGAAATTTCAAAAATATTTAACATGTGAAGTATATGACATACCACTGTACAGTTATGTCAATCTCACTCAGACTGATGTATATGCACTGTTTCATTTAATCCTTCATCTTTTATCTCTATCGTAGGTATTTATGTCATCCCAATTTAAAAACAAGAAAAGGAAGACTTAAAACGTCATACAATTAGCACAAAGCTCATTTACTCAGTATACTATAAATCTAGGATTCAAGTATGTATCAATTAATTTGGATGTTTTAGCAGATGGAAACCCACTTAAGTTGTCTGAAGAGCATATTCTCTTAAGATGGAATATACCAAAACAGCTAATAAAATCTGAAGAGATTTTCCACAAGCATGAAACACAGAACACAACACAGAAGATCTTCCGTCTGATGATTCACTCCCCAAGTGAGCGCAACAGCCGGCACTGCACCAAGCTGAAGCCGGGAACCTGGAACCTCTTCTGGGTCTCCCACGCAGGTGCAGTGTCCCAAAGCCTTGGGCCGTCCTCGACGGCTGTCCCACACCACAAGCTGGATGGAAAGTGAAGCTGCTGGGATTAGAACCGGCGCCCATATGGGATCCTGGCACGTTCAAGGAGAGGACTTTAGCCACTAGGCCATGGCGCCAGGCCCTAGTCACTCTTTCAAATAAACAAATAAATAAATAATTTTATGTGAAAAAGAAATAGATGGAGGCAATTAACACATAAAAGAAAAAATACTTTCCTTAGCTGTTTTATGCACCCTAAAAGAAGGGAAATGGATATAAGTCTTTAATAAATTTATTATAGATTAATAGAGAAAGAAGGGCAATCCGCCAATTACCCACAAGAAGTGGGTCATGGATTATTTAGCATACAAATTGAACACGTAACACATGACTGTAGGACTTAAGGAGGTTTCTTCTATGATTATTACCCTAGAATACATTCATCAGCTGAATGCAATTTTCTGGAAAAGAACATTTCAGATACATTAAAATTATGAAAACATTATGAAAAGACAGCAGGAGGGAATCATTTGTACACAAAATAGTACAATGTCAGAGTATAAAAGCAGAAATTAACATATTACTCCACGAATAAATGTGAATTTATGAAGTTAAAACTGTGTAAAATTTTGAGTTTTTAGAGCTCAGGTTGAAGAATGTGAATTTTACTTATATAGAAAATCTGTATAACTTCTTGAACATAAATATTGATATGGTAAAAGAAATAGTGAATACTACTAGCCTTAACAAGTTAAACAGGTATTATAAAATATGAAATTCTGTCTCTGATACTGAAAAACATGTGAACATTGCTGTCTTACTGTACTCTAGTTTGTTAAAACTAAGAGGTTGGCCAAAATCAGAAAAAAAAATCTCAAAACCTAAAAAATTCATTACTTCATTAATCAAATACTTATTGAGCCTTGAGTATTGTTTAAGTGGTAGATTTTTCAAGATATATTTACGCATTTGAAAGCCAGAATGAGAGAGAAGGGAGGAGAGGGTTCTGAGAGAAGGGAGAGGAGCGAGTGAGCCAAGTCTGGTGTGGCTGGAGCCAAGATTGAGAAGCTCTAACCAGATCTATCATGAGGTAGAAGGGGCCCTAGTACCAGGACCGTCTGCCAGTGCTTTCCTAGGCACAGCAGAAGGAAGATGGATCAGAAGCAGGACAGCCAAGACTCAGAATAGCACTGCAATATGGGATACCAGAATCCCGGGGAGTGGATTCATTACTGTGCCACAATACAGGTTCCTTAACTGGTGGAAAGTCAGGAATTAAAAAATTAGGTCCAAGTCTCAGGAAGCTTGTGGTCATCAAGAAATAACCTATAAAGCAATAAAAAGAGTGATAGAGTCCTGTCTATATGTAGCTAAGAAATGCACGGAAGAGGGTCTGGCACAGTAGCCTAATGGCTAAAATCCTCATCTCGCACCCACCAGGATCCCAGTTCTGTCCTGGCCACCCTGCTTCTCATCCAGCTCCGTGCTTGAGGCCTGGGAAAGCAGTCAAGGATTGAGACCCTGCACCTGCAAAGGAAACCTAGAAGAAGTTCCTGGCACCTAAGTTTGGATAGGCTCAGCTCCGGCCACTGAGGCCACTTGAATAAATCTTTAAAAAAAGAAATGCATGCAGAAAGTGTGGAATGCTAACAGTTGTGCATAGGGTCTTACTCAGTACAAGCACTTGGGGTTAGGAGCCAAGGACGTGTGGGAGCGAGCTGGGGAGAGGGAGGGGACAGATCAAAGGCCCTGAGGCAGAAGCTCAGGAAGTTAGCGGATTCATGTAATGAGACTTCAAAGTCCTCGATTCTTCACAAAATCAGGAAAACACAAGTCAAAGTCCAAAACTGGCGCATTCATTCTATTCAAAAGGCTCTGTCTCTGGAAACTGAAAGTCACCACTAAGTCTACACTGATGGCAGCAGAGAGATTCCCCTTTCCAAGGAGAACAGGCACTCTGTGACTCCTAAATATTCATCTCCAATTTACACCTCTACTGAACTCCAGAGATTTATTTCCAACAAGCCACAGAGTATCTCCATTTGGACGTTCCAGAAATAACCTCAAAGTCAGTGTGTTCAAAGCCAAATTGATAATGTTCTTTAAACTTGTTCCCTCTGCTGTATCTGACTTTTCAACAAAAGACATCACATTCCAGTGCAATTTGTTACCGCGTTCTCCAACCCTCTGCAGTTATGGTCTTTGCTTCCTCTCCAAAATCGCTTAGTTCAGGCCCTCATTGTCTCATGTGAGGTCATGTGACCAGAATTCCCGTCTTCAGTCCTAGTCCTAGGTTATCTCACAGCAAGGATACTTTTTCCATTCCAAGGTCATTCTGTAACGTCTAGAGTCATCTTAGTACTGGATCCCTGCCTAGTCAGCCACTGGATTCAGCTGGCTGAGACGCATCTCAACAATGCCAGGGACAGCTCCCATCCCTCAGCCTCAACATGTAATTGCTAGTGCATAAAATCAGTGTTACCATAGTTGGTAAGTCCTGCACTACACTAATGGCAAAGCATTTTTCCACTCTAAAGCGTAAATGTAAGTACCTTCTTGATGGCCTCCTTTTTACCTATTGTTTCTCAAAACTTCCCCCCAAAATGTTCCTGCTTCCTATTTCTCACATACATCCCAAGCTCAAGCTCTTCCCACTGACCAGGTGCTTATTCTGTGCTTCTCTCTCTGGTAAATACATAAAATACCCCAAGCCTCATTCAAATCCAAACTCTTCTGAAGTCTTCCAAGACATATTATATACTCCAGTTCTGGCTCCCACAGAATAGAACCACAAAATTTACCTTGGCTTAATTTTCTCTTGTAAAGGTTCATCCTACTTATTTGAAAGAGTTAGGTAGATATAGAGAAAGAAAGAGAGAAAAAAAATGAGAGATTTTATTCACCTACTAATTCATTCCCCACTACTATAGCTTGGGCTGGGCCAAGCCAAAACCGAGAGTCAGTAGCTCTATCTGTGCCTTCCACATGGGTCCAGGGCTGCTAGCATTTGGTCATCTTCTGAAGCCTTCCCAGGAACGTTAGCAGGGAGCTGGATCAGAAATAGAGCAGCTGGGACTCAACCTGGCTCTGATGGGATGCTGACATCACAGGCAGTGACTTAACCAGCTGTATCCCAATTCCAGCCCCAGTTTTAATTTTCTGTGTGTCTTTCCTTCTTTGACCCACATTAATAAATGCGGCTGTTGAACAGTTCAAAATAATCACCATTTTAATGTTAATTTTGTCCCTTCCAGAATGGCAAGCATTAAGAAAATTGTTTCTCCACATTGTTTCATAGGCTAAGAATTTATTTCTTCAGCTCTAGAATTCCCTTATATGAAAGTATAGCAGTTTATCCATTCATATAACAAAACATGCCTTGGCTGCTTCCAAGTTTTGCTGTTTTTGAACAAACTTTCCATAAATGAGTATATGTGAAATTTTGTGTGGAGATAAACCTTTCCCACTGTGTCAGTTGGCTATCATTGGCACTTACGATCTGTTATCTCATACAAATAACTACCTAATTTGTGTATAGATTGGGACCCTTTAATTACATTCTAGTTTCCTGCGAAAAGGGGGAGAAAACTTAAATCCTTTACTTACTTGAATGTCTCACAACACATAACAGTTTTCAGCTCAGATTACAAATGCTAAATGAATGAAAGGACAGTTCTAGTAGAAACGGGGATTGATTGAACAAATCTGCTTGCTAAATGTAGTGCAAAAATGTGTGGACTTCTGAAGGTAGAGAGGAGAGGGTTTAATAAATCACTACAAATTTCCACTCTAAGGACAGTCTTTGAAACCAACATCTTATTCAAGGAGAAATGGAAATTTCTTACATGGCTTATGAAATTAATGCATTCTGCCTTTGGCAATGAGCCTCTCCTAAAAGCACTGAAGACGAATTTCCTGACTCATGTGTGAGTTTACTTCATTTTGAGTGTCATTATTGGCATGATTTCAGATATCCATGTGTGAGCTTTCTGCCTTGAGGGCCTTGGTGTTTTCCTCAGATGTGACCTGTCAGGTTGCAACAATCTTTGATGATATATTTACATGGTAACCCACTGTAATATCATATGAGGGCTGTAGGATTTCTGGAATATGGAAGATAAAGCAAAATGACAGAGTAAAAATTAAAGCTAGGTTTTCAATATAAAAGAGAGAGCAGTGTTAAATTTTTACAGTTTGGCATCACTCTGCATGTCACAGGAATGAGTTCAGTCTTGTTACTGGATTTGCAAGTGAGTTCTGAGTCACAATGAATCCTTCAAATTTCACAAAGCCTAGACATTGAAAATGCATTTTATTTCCCCATAAAGGCTTTCAAGGAACGCATTTATATTTATAGTTTTTCTCAAAGTTTAAACGAATGATAGGTGATTATATTAATATATTTTGAAGGGGAATTCAAAGGTTCAACCAAAGCCTGCTACAGGTTAGACAAGAAGTGACTTGAGAAGTGATGCATTTGTCTAAGCCTTCATGTCAAATTCACAGCCTAAAAATTCAGACTTCCTACAAACACACTGCCAATCTTTAACTTTTATAGGTGGGAGGGCTAACTATGAGTTTGAAAAAGGTCTATAATCACGTATTTTCTGGTAAAAATCTGTTGCCATCCCAAAATAGATGCTACAAGATTTCCATTGCCAGTTGCAATGGAAGAGCAGGGACCTGCCTGATCCTGAAGAACTGGACAGGATATGAAAGAAATGACTTACAAAACCCATGCTATCCATGAGGAGCGAAAAGGCAGTCCTGAGAACTGAGCGTCTGCTGCAGCGAGCCACAGATGATCACTGCGTCATGTTGCCTTGACAATCTAACCCACAGCAGAGGTAGAAGGAGTGCAGATAGAGCGCAGAAGACTTTCTAAATCAAGGCAAGCTGAGAGCTTAGAAATCAGGAGAGTTCAACTTTGCAGTGTTGAGTACAAGAGACACAAGTATTGCACTAAGAGCAAGCTGTGAAAACTCCCCAAATATGCAGACAAACATGGATTGGTACATGCATTGGATAAAATTGCCTGGAAAACTGGAAAAAGCCATCTGAAATGATTAAAGGGAACAAGCAAGAGTGTTTAAAAGGGCTGGGGAGCCTGCCTTGTCCAGCAGCCAGACTGAAGAATGACCGTGTAAATGAAAACAATCAAGTACAGCTTTACTGTAGGGAAATACTTAATCCTATCTTGTACACTACTCTAGTTCTATCTACTCAGCAAACCTCAAAAACACGTTGAAGAAATTTAATTTCTAAGTAAGTTAGCAATATTCCAGATAAAGCTCATCAATATTCATAGTAATGCAAAAATAGCTGCCATCCAACAGGATTAACTTGATGAATTTATGAGGTGCTGGGTAATATCTCCATTTTATATACGAGAACATTGAGGTTATTTCTCTCTTTTAGAAAAGGTTTATTTATTTTCATTGCAAGGTCAGATATACAGAGAGGAGGAGAGACAGAGAGGAAGATCTTCCGTCTGATGATTCACTCCCCAAGTGGACGCAATGGCCAGTGCTCCACCGATTCAAAGCCAGGATCCATGAACTTCCTCCAGGGTTCCACGCGGGTGTAGGATCCCAAGAATTTTGCCCGTCCTTGACTGCTTTCTCAGGCCACAAGCAGGGAGCTGGATGGGAAGTGAAGCTGCCGGGATTAGAACCGGCACCCATATGGGATCCTGGCACGCTCAAGGCAAGGACTTTAGCCACTAGGCTATGGCGCTGGGCCCCATTGAGTTTATTTCTAATTCATACCTCTCGTAAGTGGTAGCTGGGAATCTCAAAATCTCACTGATGTTAAATCGATTAATAAGTGAGAAGAAATTCAGAGATACATTCTTATATAGTTTAGGTGGAAAGTTTTATTCTTTTTTTAAAAGGCTGAATTTAGTTCATCTTATGACTTGACTTCAGCACAGGACCTGGGAACCAGGTATGGAATGACAGGGAGATGAGACTCAGAGTGAACATAACCAGAAAAGCCTGGAGAGACTTTGAGTTTTGTACTTTTTCTCCATTTTCTCCATTCAACTAAGAATGTGAGATTGAACTAAAACATGCTAATAGCTCTTGCACCTAATATTAAACGTAACATGAATACAATTAAGGTGCATCATATATATATATAAAATGAATTATATTTTAAAAAAATATTTAAAACTTGATGTATTTTTTTTGCCTCTCTTCAGGAACATGTGTATTTTAAACAACTGTCTTTAAATAAAGCATATTTTCCATATTTGCTTATATTTGAACGAAACTTGCACTGATAATACATTAATACTGATAATTTATTTACATTTGAGTGAAAACCTGCACTAACAGCTTTCAAGATTAACTATTATACCTTTATTTTTAATCTACGTGTTCAGACAGGGGGCATTGTGATCATTAGTTGAGCTCTCTGTATCCATTTTGGCTCTGTATTTATGACATACTCATCATTCTAATTTTATTTCCAGGGAAGGCTTTCTTAAAAATAAGTTCTTTCTCATGTATTGCTTAATTACATTTGTAATTCTGATCTTTTAAAATATATCAATAAATGAGTGTATTAAATAAAGATTAAACGCACATAATTTAAACAATCAAATGTCATTTCCAAAGTGTTTTTATAAGAGATTATTTATTCATTAAGTATTGACTAGACAAGTCTGGCCCGTGTGAATGGCCAACTGCCAAATGGAACAATATGGACATGGGTAAGACATGGGTCTACACTTTAATAAGCTGTGCAATCATTTTGAAAAAGTTATTAGGAAATTTTGTAAACAAACTTAAAAGTGTTTTCCTGTAACTTTTCACTTTAGGAGGATTTGTAGATAGTAACAAACTCAATATGGGTGAGTCTTCCATTCTATTCAAAAACATGCAGGTGCCTTCCTCCCAAACATTAGCCCTGGCTACACCAATATTCTTTATATTTCAACCTGTGAGTCAGCTTGCTTTCACTCTATTCTTTGCATTTATCAAAAGAAGAAATGCATCTCACCTTTAGGGGCTGAAATAAATGGCTTGTGATAGTGTTGCAGCAGGTTTTGCATACATTTATGTAAGACTTCCGAAGATCACTGGGCCCCCTGAAGAGTAAACGCTAGCCATGGTTGATGCTGCACTTGAAGTAGTGCAACTTTCAGGACACTTTAAAGATGCAAGTACTTAAATTCATTAATCTGCTGTGCTTTATGAAGCAAAGAAGTCAGCTCTTTTCTCTTCGTAGTAAGGAAAGAGGGAGGACGGGGAATGGAAACCAGACGCGCTTCTGCTGCAGTGACCAGAAGTCAAAGGGGAATTTGCGATCTTGGATGCTCACATCAGCAGTTGACTTCCCTGCAATCTGCAATCCCAGTCACACCATTTCTTCCCTTCTTGAAAAAAAAATTTTAATGTAACTAATTCAGTTCCAAAGTGTTTACATGGACTGTACAATGTCAAATCTCCAGTGATTTAAAAATAATTTCCCAAGTGCTTGGATACAGCTTCTTTTTCTTAAATATGTAGTTTTTGACTTCATACAGAAATGAAATGACTCATCCAGCCAACAGGGGAACAAAGTGTTAATTCAAGCTCTTAGTACAGTGTCCTTTGGGTGGTTGGTCAATGCAGAAAACATTACATGTAGGGTGACACAAATTCTGTTAGGTTTATTTTATTTATGGTAACAGTAAGTAACCTAATATGTTACTCTATTTGGCAAAAGTCTCTTTCAAAGTGGCCAATTATCATTGATTAATATACCATTCACTGCAATAAGGTTGCTGGAGTAACCTGCAATCAATCTACTTTTTTAATATGGACATAATCACAGCCACCATAAAGTCAGTGTAGTTCCACCATAAACTCAAAGAATGTCATTTACAAATAAGGTTTGTGTCATCATACTGTTTATATCACTAACGTTCATGTTTATAGACATCAGCCAATATCTACCTGCTGCTATGCTGTAGTGGATTGGATAAAATGCACTCAAAACTACAGTTGTATTTATAAGAACAGATTAGACCTTAAAACTACAAAAATCTTTTCAACTAAAATTCACAGTATTTCTAAGAACTATGCTTTCCTAAGCTGAGCTTCCTTATACCACCTCCAGGTTTTTTGAAATTCTCCATTTCTTTTCCCTGATAGTGGCATAAGCACCTTGAATTGATGATATACAACTGTATTCATGGAAGACTCTTTGGAGAAAGCAAAGTTACAATCTCATAAAGGAAAAAGAAGTCTTTTTTTTTTTTTAACCATTATAGGTTCACAAAACATAAGGAAGCAATCCATAATTTAATAGCTTGGTTTCTTCCACAAATTCATACTGATGAGGCAGAAAGAAGCTAGAACAAAGGTCGTGTAGGTCATGGAGAGTCAGGCCTGCTCCCAGGTCATGCAAAAGGGGTCCTGGTCTGAGCTTCACAAAGCCACAGGCCTGTTCATGGGTAATCAAGATTAGAACTACAAAGAACTGTAATGGCTCAGGAAATTTCAGGAATACTAACAACTCAATCCTAACCGTTTATATGTATTCACTTCTGTACTCCCCACCAGTTTGCTCCTGCTCTCACAAAAACAAAAACAAAAACAAAAACAAAAACAAAAACAAAAAAAAAAACATGCAGGAGACAAAAGACAATTGGGGCTTAACTGGGATGCCCTGTGGAGAAACAAAGGTTCTTTCTTTCCCATTAGAGGCTATCAGTTTCTCGGTGGTTTTTCCCATAATTTCAGTATGGATGCTGAAAGACAACTGCCTGAAAAGAAATACTGCAATCTTTGGGTGTCATCCAAAGGAAACACAGGTTATCTTAAGGTGCTTTGTGGTCCTAGAACAGCTATTTAAGTTAGAAACACAAATCCTTCTTGTTAATTACCACTCCACTAGCCAGTCAGGGAATATTTGCCAATTATTCTTTTAAAAAGGGATGAAATCGTGAATAAATAAGAAAAAACACAGCAAGTCACTGACTTCGGAGTTCTGAATGTGATGTAAACATTGTCATTAAATCAGAAAGACTATTGAGAGTTTTGATATAGTGATGGAAATGGGGAGGGATGGGGAGGGATAAAATATGGTGGTGACTGACATGCGAAAACTCCCAAATCATTGCAAAAGCTACCTGAAGAAATTCCAGTTCAACCTGCTGGGAGAGGTAACCTTTGAGACATTTTTTTTCCAGCAGGGTCACTCTGGGTATGCAAATTAAATCTCTTCTGGAGGAAGGGCAAACTCTCCTGCTCTGCTTATAGTTTTGCATGTTAACTAGCAGACACTTAGTGAAATATGCATTAACAGGGTCACATTCACCTGAGAACACACAATTAAGTGGGGGAAAATTACATTAAAGAGGATAATCAAGTTTTCCTGTAATTAAGCTTATGAGTAAATGGGTGTGATCATTTTTCTTTCTCTAATTATGTGATTCAGAGACTATGTATGATGCATTAGACATTATGCCTATATTTAAAACAAGTTATTAAAGTATCATGCTATTTATCATACATGTAGCTTTTCACAGCTTTTATATTACACACAAGTTTCCCGACTAGAGTTGGTCACAATGAGAGAGAAATGTATATTTTACATTCGTATTTTCATGTTATTTAGAACATTGTTTTAAAAATTGGGTCACTTGCTTAAATGTGGTTTCACTAATTCAGAAGATAATTTGCCTACATGACCAAATACCCTGAGCACTGACATTATTTTTTATATAAATGATTAAAGATATTTTATGCTACTTTTGACAGCTATCTGCTCCAAACAATCAAAAAGGTCTGTCAAATGCATTAAGAGTTTTCATAAGATTTAAAATTAATGATACAAAGTAAACTTCTTTCTGCCACAACTAAATTCTCCTAAAAATATTATTTGAAATATTTCTTATGGCTATGGATTTTAATGACTTTCTGATATTTCCTAATCAATGAATATTTATTGATTAGCTTCTGTTCCAAGAATCAAGACAAAAGTTTTGGGCTGAAATTTTAAAAAAGGCAAGGGATTTTCACACACAAGAGTCATTTACAGGTGACATAGCCAGGGCATTTTCACAGAAATGAACATTATGGGAACCATATGTAATGCCTATTTTACATTATCTTCAACTATACTGCATTCAACTAATAAAAATAATAACAACCTTGCTTGCTAACCAGGTTATTTATTAGCTTCAACATGTTGCTTCTGCTTTATCTGAACTGAGACTGTGGATGGAACATGTTGCAATGGCAAGAGCTGGACTGGGAGGCATCCTGGGCTGAGCCAGGCAGCAGCAACTGCTGGTGAATGCTGAGACTGGGGGTGGGCAGTCTCAGACCAGGCAGCAGCAACTGCTGGTGAATGCTGAGACTGGGGGCGAGCAGTCTCAGACCAGGCTGCAGCATCTGCTGATTCATGCAAGACCTGGAGTCAGCACTGTGCCTAGTAGGGGAGCCTCCAGGACTCCTCTACTGGGGTGCTGCTTCTGTGTGTGTGTGTGTGTGTGTGTGTGTGTGTGTGTGTGAGAGAGCTGGGATTGTAGATGGGCTGGGCTGGGCAAGCTGTCACACCCTTTGACATGCACAGCATCAGATGGCAAATAACACCCGCAGCACACTCTTTCCCCATACTGAAATTTCTAATTTCAGATGACCGACCTCTATCCACAGGTGCTAATGCAGTTTGGCAGCAGGAGCATACCTTCCCTCCCCATACCTTCCCTCCCCAGGGGACAAAGGAAAAAGAAAAATTGAAACATCTGTCCTACCCAGCTTCCTCCATACCTGAACCTTCCGACCCTAATCAGAGGCCCACATGGGCATGCACCTCTCTCAATTATGTAAACAATTAAAAAGAAATATTAAAAATTTAAAAAGCAAAACAGGTTATTCTAAGAGGTTATTCTGATTTTAAGATATTATATAGTATTATATAGTATATATGGGACAAAATGATTTTTAAATGTAGGAACACTGAAACAATTCATATTTGTATAAAGAATAACATGTTACACATTCCTTAATTCTCTATTCTATTGTTGTTCCCACTTTGCCTGGATAGAAGCTACTGTAGTGATTTTCAGCGCACGTTTAGAAGTTCTGACTTATGCATCATCTAGTTGTAGTAATGAATAAGAACTGGCATCAAATATCAATATTATTGGCCTACCTAAATGGTAGCTGACATCAAGTTGGATTGCTGAAGAAGTCAACAAAATTGAAAGTTTTGTAGTTTGTAAATACTGCCTGACATCGTCTGTCCTTGAGAGGATCAATGGCATGACCTAAGTATTATCTGCATTCCATTATGTCTAAAGGCCAGATATTGATAATAAATACTTTGAGCTTAGATAAAAAAAAAGACTCAGATCAGAATTTCAGCTTGCTTTGCTAAAAATTGAGGATAACTTTTTAAGATAGGCAAGTGCAGGTGTTTGTTAATCAAATACTTAAGGAAAATATAATGTGAGTTCCTTTAGGTCTACATACTAACAATCTTTTTCAGTCAAATTTAAAACTCCAAACCTTCTAATAATTACATGACATGTACCAATATGAAAGAGACACAATACCCTTATTGTATGTTTTTTAGTAAGAGCTCAAGTTTAATAGAATAAGTTTAGAATCTTGTTTCCTTTTAACAGGTACAAAATGTAAGCTTCACCTTTATGGTTTAACAATCACATGAAATTAAAAAACAAAATATGAAGAATTATGCTATAAAATGATATGTGTATATAAATGAGTTTGTTTTTAAATTTATTTTTACTTATTAAACTAAAATTGCTGGAAATAAACATTAGCTCCAATAATAATAGTTTCAGAAATAATACCATTTTCTAATTTCTATGTACATAATATTATTTTCTAATTTCCAAATACATTATATTTGTTATTCTTGCTGCCTCTTTTATTGCTTATTTAACAGAAGAACTAAGATTTTCTTAATATATTTTATGAATGGCAAAATCCAGGTCCAAAAATACTATTAGGAATAAAATATAACTTGAATTGGGTAATTGTCTGCTTCAAACAAGTGGTATACCATGTCACAGAAACTTTCTAAGGAACAGTTCATCTGACCTGATAATTAAATGAGCTTAGTTTGCAGCTCAGCATCCAGAGAACTTGGAAGGCTAATAAAATTTAAATAAATATGATAGAATGATAGTGGGGGTGTAATGAAAGTGTTACGCTTATGTTTGCTCAGAGCTTTGAATGCATTCATTTATTCATCACTTGTTTGAGTCCCACATATGCAAAACAAGCCAGCCTTGATGTTGGAGATAATGAATCAAACAACATTGAGACTATCCTTTTCTCATTGCTTTCCGTTGAATCCCAGGACAGAAAGGTTTTCGAAAAAAAGTGAACAGACAAAAAGCCTCAAGACAATTGCTAACTCTGACTCATTCTCCCTCTTCTGTCTGGGATGAATAGGATGATATTTACCAAGAAGATAACTCTGCAAAAGGGATCAGCTGAGATGATGGAAGAGCAAAAACTTTTTTTTTAATGAATTAGAGATATGCAGGCTGAGACAGCTAATCGTGAATCTGCATTTCAGGATGGGGTTTATTTGGAGATCATAAGCATACAGGTGAAATTAAGAAAAAATCTGATGCAGTACAAGATTTTAGATGGAGTCTTGGCACAGGTTGACAATTAACAGAAATCTATGAAGAATTCAGAACAGTAGTGGCTACTGGTAGTTTTCCTCTCAGGACTCAAGATAGGAAAAGGTTTTATGTGAGAATAGCAAGTAATTTAACAATAATGGAGAAATATTAGAGAAGTGGTCATTAGCTCAACAAGAAAATTTAAAGCCATTTCAGAGAACTTGCAGCTAGGAGATGATTTCATCCCTTTATTTGAGGTTGCTGTGGTCATTTGAGTAGCAAGCCACCATGAGATTGGAGCCTGTACCACCAACTCTATTTTCAGATAAATTTGCAAGAATATATTTCCAAAAATTGAAATAGTAAAAGTAAAGTTGATGTAGCCAAGAAAGATACAGCGTGTTATCAAAAAGATCTAAAAAAAAATTAGTCACAATGTCATATAGAGAACTAAAACATAGAACATATAAATAAAGAAGACACACGCATGGAGAACTAAAAATAAATTTCAGCGTACTTATGAAAAGGAGTTTCTAAATGAAAGACAAGAGGGACTTAGCAAGAATATATACATATATGTAAAGAAATAATGGCTATCATATGTATATAATGACTATACTATATATAAAATATATTTATACTGTATCTACTATACAGTATTATCCTAAAACATCATTTTGAATGTGTATATATATCATTTTCTTTTTCTTTTTTTAATATTTATTTATTTCCATTGCAAAGACCCACAGACAGAAAGAGAGACAGAGAGAAAGATCCTCCATCCACTGATTCATTCCTTAAGTGGCAACACTGGCCTGAGCTGAGCCAATCTGAAGCCAGGAGCCAGGGAGCTTTCTCAGGTCTCCCACGTGGTTGCAGGGTCCCAAGGCCTTGGGCCATCCTCCACTGCTTTCCCAGTCTACAAGCAGGGAGCTAGATGGAAGTGGAGCAGCTGAGATACAAACTGGCACTCATGTGGGATCCTGGCGCATGCAAGGTGAGGACTTTAGCCACACCTAGGCTACCACGCAGGGCCTATAATATTTTCAAAATTGTGGAAAGTCAAGTGTGCTGACCACTGAGAGAGCAATTCAAGTCCTAAGAAATAAAGCAAGGAAATGGCTCACCATGGAGATACATTGTGGAAAATTTGAAAATGTAAGGATATTTTATTTTTATAGAAAAAAATGCCAAACAGATGACCTAGGTTGGATCAGGCTGAGAGTAGGTTCCCACTGGAAACAAAGGTGTCATAAGAAAATAGAGTGGCAAGAGAGAAACAAAATGATATCTTCAGATACATAAATACCAAGGAAGTATACAAACTACACACTTCCTAAAAGACTACCAGGGGATATTCTTCAACAGGAAGAAAATGAAACCTTGAGGTAAGGAAGGCAAAAAGATAACTCAATCATAGGCGAACAACAATCAAACATATTGGCCATAAGCATTACCTGTTTTTCATAACTCATTTCAAGGTGAGACTAAATTGCAAAAGAAAAAGAATAACACAGAAAATGTGTAATTTAAGTCCAACAAGAGCCCCAGGAAGGTAGGATGGAATCTTCTTGCCAATCAGGGAACTGGTGAACCTACTGGAAAACTGAAGCAACCGGAGATCCTGTATCTACACAGAACTTGAGTGATGATGTCTATCCCAACAGGCATCAAATGTTGAGCAAAGCTCATCAACTGACTACTTTCCAAGAACAAGGATGCTCTCTACAATGATCACAACACCACAATGGTCAAACTCAGGGATTTCAGCTCTGATGCTTTCTTATGTTAGCACAGTCCATACTCTGTTTGGTGTTCATGAGCTCAACCTTGATGGCTTGTTTGGATGTGAACTGTGTCACACGGCCATGTCCAGGACAGACTCTCCCATGTCTCAGGGCTCTGAAGCCACTACTGCCCTCCACCTCACATACGCCTTAGCAGACCTGTGACAGCAAACACATTCTTCAAAAGAACACTAGAGAACACAATCTATGAGGTGGCACAATAAAGCAAAATTTCTTAGTAGCTAATGAATGTGTGCAGTAAGCAAAGATGAATAGGCAATTTTCAGTTAGGCTTTAAGATGTTGGTTTTGCAGAACCAACCCAGCCAATTGCAACCACCAGCTGATCACCAGCTGTGCCGGGCCCTGTACTTGCTAGTACATACAAGAATCTGGTCTGGGAACACCTCAGATAAAATCTCTTTGGGGATCTCCCCAGTCAAAATGCCGGACTCAGAACTCTAAGCAAGAAAAGACAGAAGACAGAACAAGTCCATCAACCACCTCAGCTATATGTTGGCAGCAAAATACTGGGCAAATGGAGACCCTATGATGGACTATGTCAATTAGTGGATTCTTCAACGACCTCATCGTGCTTGGAGTGGTGAGAGTGGCAGCGATTCATAATTGGTGAACTATCAAAACCACTTGAGCAAGTATCTCAGAGCATGCCCCACATCTGGGACCTGGGGTGGGTGGGAAACTGGGTGGGGCTTCTCCCTCAATATCCCCCCTTTACCTCAAATACATGAAGGAAACAATATGGAAATAACAGTCTTACCCACTTTCCTATAACCCTTGAACCTTTTTTACCCTAATAAACTATGTAAAAATTGTCAAAAATATAATAATAATAAAATAAATAAATAATATATTTTTTTAAAAAGATGTTGGTTTTAAGTAATGCTGTAACAATCCTTTCGGTAAGAACACAATGTATACAGAAAAACTGGTCAGTGACTTTGACACTGGATACCTGGATTTCATATCCATCATCTTGCTCTCTGAAATATGTATAATTAATGTGTGTCTTCCTTTATTGCTGATTCAATACACTTATCTTGTGTATTTTCATATTTATTCAGTTTACTATTTGGAATGTTAAATGGTTTGTCTTTTTCAGTTATGCTAAACTTACCAAAATGCCTGAGTTAGAAAATATTAGTTGACTGCATTTTAGTTTCCATCTCATTTTCTTAAGGCATGTGAAGTTAGAAGGCATTTAATAGAATCGCAGCATAACTATCCTACAGCATATGAGGCCACAGTGCATAAAAGTTGCTTTACTAACCCAGAAATAAAATTTTACTTGGTGTCTACATTCAATCCTCCTTAATATGGTGCTGTTCAACTAATTGGTGCACCACAGTCAATTAAGCAGAATAGTCTTCACAAAGAGAAATCTGTTAAAACATAATGGTGACTGAGCCTATCATTAAAATGTTCAAGACAGACAGCACCACTAGCACAGCTACAGTGGGAGCAATCAGCATTTCCTGAGATGACATAATTTGTCATGAGCATTTTTCCTCTTTTTGGAAGACTAATAACATCACGATAGTAACAGAATTTTGACTATGCTGTCACTTTGAAGTCAGATGGTAGTAATCTACAAGGTTTCTTTTTATTTAATTAGGAAAGAAAAATGCAAGAAATTCAGATTTTCACTCTTCTGGAAACTCACAAATCAAAATGTTAGCTATAATTAAATCATGGGATGCGAAGGAACCTGAGAGGTCATCTCTTCGGTCAATTCACTTACTATCTGCACCCCAAACAGACACCAGCAGTTGGCTTAGCACTGCAAAGGAATGCTTCTCAATGTCATTGTTGGTAAGATTCTCCTTATATCTATACACCCTCAACTGCAGAGAAAACACTTTGTCAGTGTGTGTATTCTAAACCGAAGATAATTCCTGTTGATTTTGGTGTTATTCTGCAGGTTTCTTTTCAAGCACATTTTTTATGATTCTGCATTAAAGTTTAATATGATCTATATTCCACTATCTTTTTAAAGACCAACTTATATTAAAGACTCATAACAATACATTGAAAAGGGGTTTGAATACAATAGAATTTCCCATGATTCATGCCACAACTTGGTGCATCTGTGTAAATGCTTTTGTTTATACACATTTTAAAATTCTGCAATATTATTCAATCTGGGTTTCAGTGTTTCTGATTAAATTTAAATTTGTTCTCATCATACTAACACTATTTTTTGTCTTGGAAATTTGATGCATAAAAATAAATTTACAAAGCAGGCTTTGGCTCAACTGTTAAAATACCTTTGGTGATACCCACATCCCCTCCTTTGGAATGCCTGGTTGAATTCCCTGATTTACTTCCAATCTCACTTCCTGCTAATCAAAGACAGGTGCTAGCTCAAGGACTAGATTTCCTTCCACTTAGGCAGGGTGGCCATGGCTAGACTGAGTTCCAAGCTAAGGACTTCGGCCATGTCCTTCACTGAACTGTGGAGGGAAGGTACTCTTTGCATTTTCATGCTGCCCCAAGCCTTTCAGATAAAATGAACATAAATTTTAAATTCTTATAGGTAATTTTTATATGAAGCATTAAAATAATCTGTTAGGAGATGTCAACTTACCATAGGAGAGAAGGTGGCATCATTAATGGAATGCAAGTGACCATATAGTGACTGCTCACATTTACCCTAAAAAGACAAAGCAGAAATAAAATTAAAGATTTCATTTTGATGCATAAAAAGGGATTGAAAGACATTTTTTAAAGTTAGTCATTTATGTACTTATTGTCCAAACGTAATAACGTTTTCACAACAGGAGACAAGCTTTTGCTGTCAACCAGCACTCAGGATAGGGCTGTGCTGGGTAACTGTGCTGTGGTTGGTATCCACAGCAAAATTCCATTATTCTTTCTTTTACATCATTGAGCTGGGGGGATGAACTCTCACCAAGCAGCTCCATTTCACCTTCATCATTGGTTTCTATCTCTGGGACTAAAGACTGAAACCCCTTATAGCATTTCAAAACAGAATTTCCAACACTCATGAGGAAGGAGGCAAGGCTGGTTTTTGTTGTTGTTGGCTTTCAATTAAAGAATCTCATAATTTTCAGTTCAGTATTAATATGTACAAAACATCATGAAATGTGTACAGTGATATTTTAGTATAAGTGTTTGTTAAGAAATTCATATTTTGTATCTATTCTATCACACTAATTTTTCCAATCAATAGGTAAAATTAAAATAGGAAAGATGGACCTGTGACACATTACAAGGCAGCTCCAAACGAGGAACCTCAGATTGGCATATGAAGGTACAAAGGGTATTTTTGAGAACGCTTTGGAAATATCCCAAATGCCATTGAAGAACCACAGAAAGATGTATCTGGATGGTTTTCTGAAGCTTTTTGCCATCAGAATTCAGATTTCATTCAACAGTTTAACAGATGTTTTTCAGCAATTAAGATGTACAAGGCACAATTCTAGATACTTAGCAGAACTCAACAGATCAAACCAAGAATCTGGCCCTGTGAAAAAGGCATATCAAGTAGCAAGATGCAGTTTGGCCTCACTCAGAAGGTAAAGTTTGAACAAGGACTGAAGGTTGCACAGCCCACTGGCTACCTGGAGGAAGCATCTTTCACATGCAAAGCTCTCAGGTGGAAATCCACTTGTCATGTTTGTGGAGCTACAGGGAAGGTTTCGCCTTATTTCTTTGGCCACCTTGTACTTACATCAAAATTTTTGAGTCTGGGAGAAATTTACAGAAAGCCCTACAAAATGAGATATTAATGCTAGGGCGTCACTACAATGCCACCTAATTATTATTGATCATCCATACTATATTTATGAACTAAGCAAAAGTAGAAATGTCTTATTACTAAGCTATTTCTTCCTATTGCAGTGTATTCATCAAGTTAACTTTCAAATATACATTTATAAAATCAAGATATGCTACTAATCCTTGTTTAGAGAATGCAAAATCTTACCATATATAAAAATTTCACAGGAGTACATTAAACCATGTTGGCACTCACTCTTGGAGCTTACACTTTCCCCTTGTTAATCTGGTTCAGCATTTTTCTACTGTTATAACTTCACAGTAGTTGCACCAAAGTTTTAGAATCATCCAAATCCCCAAAGTAGAAGCAAATTACTTACAAAGTCAAAAAGACAAAGTATGCAATGTTATAATTGAAAAAGATACATTGTAATTGTATTTTACATATTATCATGGATCTTTCACATTTCACTTTGAGAAATAATAGACAATGATATAATACACTTTTACCATGTGTATCATGTGTGCTAATATTTTTACAAAGATTTAAATCACCAGATTCATCTTAAAATATTTTTGCATTAATGTACTTTTCGCATTTGATCTTCTTCTAACTTCAGGGTCCCTAAACTATTTGATTAATTGGTAAGGAAAATGTAGTTTTCTGATTCAAATCCCACATGCCAAGTTTTAATTCAAAGTAGCGTCTCTAAGGCACTCCTGAAAAGCCCTGGAAATATGGGGTTATAATGGAAATGCTGACGGGCCACATTTATGCTGTTACAACAAAACCTGACTCAAAGATAAATGTTTCATGAATTAAGTCAAAAAAATCCTTTCTATCCAGCTTTGTTCCCAAGATAAAAGTGAATCTAGTCTTTTTATGGTGTAGGGAATATGTGGGTTACTAATATTCTAGTCTGCAAACAGCCTTAATCAAAAGCAGTTCCCAAACTGGGATATTAAAATTTGGAATATTAACTCTGAAGAATTCTTGTCAGATTTTTTTTTTATTTCAGAAGAGTGGGAAAAATGAGGGGGAAAAGTATCATGTGACCAAACACTGCTCTAGCATTTGATTATCTCCGAGAGAAAAGCTGTGTGTCCCTGGAAGTAGAATTCTTTCTCTCTTAATTCTTGGATCAGATACCTCATGGCTGTGCGACCTTAAACAAATTGTTTCAAATCACTGTGCTTCCTTTGCTGACTGTATTATTAATTAGAATTGTAAAACAGCTGGTGGGCTACAAAAAGAAAGACCCAATCCACTGAAATGCTGATGACTTTCCATCAACAGCATCACGCTGTCTTTCTGCTGAGCTTCAAATCTAAACTTCTCTCCTCGTCCTTAGAGAGGCCAGGGGAGGCCTAAGTAGTGTGTCTCTGCTGCCTTCCCCTTGCTCTGAACCTTGTCATCAGGACTCCCTGGCTCTCTGGATTCTATTTGAATTCAGTCAGAGGCATGTGCCAGCAGGATACGGACGAGTAGAGAGGATAGATGAATGACCACTTTTGCTTCCTTTCTGTTCAGCTGACATTTGTCACTGGCCCTATTGTCTACCAAACCCTACAACTCCAGTTGGATACCTCTTCCATTACTACAGTTTCTGCTGTGTTTCCTACTGCTTTCCATCCCATTCCTTTGGGAATGCCTGGGTGCTGTTTTGGCATCCTTAATCCTGCCCACATCTCTGGACATACTCAACCAGAGTTTACTCTACATGGTCTCAATTTCCTAATGATGACATACCTGAAACAGTATGTCACATATAATTTACAAAAGAAAATTTTAAATTATTACTTCTCAACTGCCTTCTTTGATTCTCACCAAAGCACTCCTTTCTACATGCAAATGAGATCAAGAAAAAAAGAAAAGTTCTAGGTTATCAAAAATCTGGTTTTCAGAACATCTATTCCCCAAACCTCATCCCAAATCTTCCAGGACATCAATTTTTTATTTTAAATACAGCCCTGCTATGACCAAAATCTGTTCCTCTTCATCACTGGTACTCTGATCCAGTACAGTATCTTGGGGAGCCTGGATGTATCAGCAGCCTTTTTATTGGTCTCCTTGCCTCTACTTTCACCCCACATCCCATTCAGCTCTCAGTGCAACTAGATGAGGCAGCAACAACACACCCAGAATCTGATTATATCATGTTATGCTCTTGCTTCCAGCCATCCAATATATGACTGTTGTCATAAGAATAAATCCAAACTCTTCATCTGGACTCAAAGTTTCCATCTTGGTTGGCTCCTGTCTCTGTATCTGATTCTATCCTTCATCACTTTGCCTTGATGTTCACTACTTAACTTTATTGTCAGGCTTTTCCTTGGCCAGAGTCATGGCATCCAGATCAGAGGATGACACACAGCATCCCTGTCGAAAGATGAGCTTGGAGTGATTTGAGATCTTCCCCTGAAGCACTAGTTTACACTCAATGGGGATACAAGCTCAAGAACTTCCGTCCATCTCTGAAGATTTGTTTAAATTTTAAACCTGAAGCTTCTTTAGTTTTTCTCTTCTCTATCCTCTTATCATCTCCTGACTTGGGACTCAGTTTTTCAGGTTAGGGGTTCACTACTGTTGTACATAGTCCTAAGGTAACCACATCCTACGTTTGGTTCTCACTTCTCTCACTCCATCATGGAAAACTGAGATGCAAAAGATAACAGGATGCTCTTTCAGTGAATAAATGGCTTGCAGTCTGATCCAGCAGCCGTCTATGATGTCCTAGGATAATAAATGTCCACGTAGATATAAGCATATCAGATTGTCATAGTGACCCTCTGGTAACATGTTCCTACTTTCGTGCTTGTTTTTCTATCTGGGACTTTCCTCCTCGAATGTATAGGTGACCTTGTATTTTCTAATTTGCTTTCAACTCAGTCCCTTTTGCTGATGTTCTAACATCCATTGATGATTCTTAGGTGTAGCCAGTGCAGTCAAAGAAACTATCTTCTGATAACCATTTCTCTTTTCTTATGTGCATACTATGTCAATGGTCATGCTGTGAATGAGACCTGAGCTTCCATTACATCAAATATCTGAGATGTATAGGTTCAACTCTTACCACAGGTATCAATAACTACTAAATGAGTCAATCAGTAACCAAAGCTACTTAATATATTTCATTTATAATTAGTTTCCTGCCACTAGAATTAAGCTCCATCAGAGGAACCAGTTTATCTTTTCTACCACCTTACTATCCCAAAGGCCTACAAAAGCTCTGGTAGAATTCGATAAACTGTTGATGAATGAAAGAGTAAGCACAGTTGCAAAGAAATTTATAAACCCATAAGGTAAGTCACCTTAACCTTAAGGTGTAGGAATAGGAAGCATGTGAGGTCAAACTTTTCCAGTGTTCTTCTTTCTAGGTAAACTGGTACACTCCTGGCCCTTATGAACCCAAACCCTTATAATGTAAAAGCAGGTCCAGCTTCCTGTCTGTCTCCCTTAACCTCAAGTGTCTTTGCATGTGCTTTATCAAAAAGAATGTGACTTAAGAGAGTAATCCAGCTGATCTTACAAGGTCAAAGACTCAATCTATTGCTTCACCAATAGATAAAATTCTTGATGGCCAGTGTGTTGGAATTCCAAGTCTGTGCAGAATTAACTGCCATCCTCACATAACCCCCACACCAACTAGGACTCACTTGGCCATTATGAACTCTCTCAAGATCACAGCATCACTCACTGATCAATTAAAGGATGGTCACGAGCACCACTCACCAATGATTAACTTGGACATGAGCTGATCATGTCCTTTTAGGAACTTGGGTATGAGCTGATCACGTACCTATCAGCCCCTTTTTCAATCTACAAGGATCTTCATTCCACAATACCTGCAGAACCTTGGTTCCCTGCTCTGTGCTTTGCAATGAATGCTTTCTTTCTTCCATCATGCCAATGTTAGTGACTGGTTTATGTGTATCAGGCAAGCTGACCCAGTCTGAGGCTTCTACCACAATACCTCTACCCAGTCTGGGGAGTTGTTTGACAACAATGGCATGGTTGTACAACATGACAGTAGGTTCTGGCCCAAGCATTGGGAGAAGAAACACTGTCATAATCCTTTCACATTCCCTAAGCCCACCTTTCCAGACCTTAATTCTAGGGCAATGCCTTCCAGGACTTCTTTTCACTCTGGCAGAAACCAACACATTTTAGGTGGTGGCTCCTGGAGAGAAAATTCCCTGCTCCTGCTCTGTGAGACAGGGAGCAAGAACTAAGTATGAATGCTGCAAGATTAGAGGTTGGTAGTTACTATAATACAAAACGGCCTGGCCTGACTGCCACCTGTTTGACACAAGATCAATTTTGTCTCGTTAGTGTATTAAATGAATTAACTGCCATTGTAAACAATGCTATTGGAAAAATTTTAAAAACTATCAAAATTCTAACAATTAAAAAATCTAAAAATGATGTCCCAATATCATAAATAATCACACATTTCCACTAAAATCTTTAAGTAGTCAGTGCTCACACATTTTCATTCTCATTATAATGCGAATTTAGCCAATGAATTCTGTATTCTTCTGACAAATTTTAAGATTTAAAATCATAAAGTGAGCCCACCAAACTTAGATTTTTTTCCCCCGTAGAATATCTTTAAAAATGACTCTTTTTCTGAGGTGTTAAAGCAACTTTAATTTAGCAACATATACTTTAAATAAGTAAATGCAAATATCCTAGAGGCTTAGCTCAATGAATTTTTATATATGAATATTTTAAATCTGTGTAACTTCTACTCAGATTAAGACATAGAATATTCTTATTGTTCCAGAAAGATTTTACATGCTCATCGCTTTATAAAACATTACCACATTGTTATTACTAACTACATTTTTTTTTTGAGAACAGAAATGGAAGTATATGGTTGTGATGTCAAATATTATGAAAGCTATCCAATGAAAAGTTAGTCTTCTAGTCCTGGCAGCCTCTATATGTAACCACTGTAATCTTGTCTTTTGTGTACTTCATAAATAATTCTATGCACATGCAATCATTTATTCTGTCTCATGTCTCTATCACAGTCTCATATAAATTAAACCATAATACATTATGAACATTTTTGTGGTGGTGAAGAATGAGATGCTGGGTTTAGAACTCAGCTCACTGGAAAGTTATTGCTAATACTCCTTTCAGTATAAACCCTATGTTAAGTACTCATACATGATAACTTTAAATCTTTACCGTGTAAAGCTGTTAATTTTTTTAACGTTTAGGATCTGGAGAAAAGGAGGGAAGAATGGTGGGTGGAGAGAACGCCAAGAGGGAAGGAGAGAGAAAAAGAGAGAGAGAGAGAGAGAAAAGAGAGGGAGGGAGAAAGGGAGAGAATGAGTTCTCAGCCATTGGTTCATTCCCCAATTGCCCACAGCATCTGGAGCTGGGCCAGGGCTGAAGCCTAGTA
This sequence comes from Ochotona princeps, assembly GCF_030435755.1. NCBI lineage: Eukaryota > Metazoa > Chordata > Mammalia > Lagomorpha > Ochotonidae > Ochotona > Ochotona princeps. Next base: position 87,337,251 of record NC_080836.1, on the reverse strand, counting down.
CTGGGAACACAATCAGGTCTCTCACTTGGGTGGTAGGGAACCAAGTCCTGAGCCATGTCTATTGTTAGCCCCTAATCCCATGCCTTCACTACCCATTAGCAAGAAGCTGGTGTGGGAGATTGTCCCTGGATCTCCACCTGCCAAGCCCCTATGGGAAGTCGTGGGCACATGGCACACTGTGCCCTTGGCTGACAGATCCCAACATGGCCTGTTCACTGGACATGTAACAATAGTGATGGGCTGTACCACAGTCTCTCCCTACTCTGCCAGGACTTCCTCTGTAAACAGTTCTAGGAAGTCAAATGTTATATTCATCCTGCTTTTCAGCATGCAATGAATGAAGTCTGCCCTAAGATACAATTTCCTATACTTTCTTTGCTTCCTGACCTTTAACTTCATTGGACGGTCCAGAGAGATAGATCTGTTAGCCAGTCACAATGTTGTTGTTGGCTCAAAGTACTGTCACGACCACCCTTCTGCCAGCCCTGTTCTCCTATATAAGCTTATGACTTCTGTCAAATAAATGAATATCCTTCACCACCAGCTTGTCTCCAGTGTCTCTGTTGCAGAAGAAAACTGTTACCTCACCCCTTGGTGGTCCTGGGGCCTGCTGGACAAAAGACCCCCAAGAACTGGCACCCAAACAGGGAACTTGAGAGTCTGAGATTTCGAGACTTCGAGAATTTGAGACTTCAAGAGTTCAAGAGTTTGAGATTTTGAGAGTTTGAGTCTTCGACCTTCAGGTAAAAGTGAGTGATGTCCCAGCCTTGGTTTGTGGACTGAGATTTGTGCTCTGACCAGAGAGCGCTGAGATTATCACCATGGTTTGTGGTTTCAGGTTTTGCCTGGTGGTGGGCACTCTAGTTTGTGCTCTAAGATTTTGGCCTTTTGGTTTGGTTTCAATGTGAGAAGATTTTTGCTTTTTTGTGGAGCTCGTGGCACATGGGTGCTCTTGTTTCCTTGACTGTGTCTTACTGTAAACATGGGTCAAATAAGTTCAAGTGACTTAGAATCAAAATGCGGAGTCAGACCGCCCTGGAGACAAATTCCTCTGACTCTCAGGAGAGTGATGTTGAATCTCATCTTAGTGCAGAAGAAAATGCACATGATGGGCCTGGCAGCATGGCCTAGCGGCTAAAGTCCTCACCCTGAAAGCACTGGGATCCCATATAGGTGCCGGTTCTAATCCCGGCAGTTCCACTTCCCATCCAGCTCCCTGCCTGTGACCTGGGAAAAGCAGTGGAGGACGGCCCAAAGCCTTGGGACACTGCACCCGTGTGGGAGACCTGGAAGAGGTTCCTGGCTACTGGCTTTGGATTGGTGGAGCACCAGCCGTTGCAGCCACTTGGGGAGTGAATCATCGGATGGAAGATCTTCCTCTCTGTCTGTCCTCCTCTATGTATATCTGACTTTCCAAAAAAAATAAATAAATCCTAAAAAAAAAAAAAAGAAAGTGCACATGAATCATGTTTGGAAGGGAAACGAAATGAGGTGCTGCCATTAAGCAGTTCAGCCCAGCAGGGGGAGGCAATTGCCCTCAGGTAACTCTTGCTAACTTTGCTCCAGACCCAGCTACGGGGAGAACCCACAGCCTACAGTGGAGCTGCCACCACTGCCACCGCCACCTCCACTGGTTTTGAGTCCCCCTATGCCACCCCAGATGGAGTCAACCCCCCACTCAGGCTGAGCCTACCACTCCCTGGAACTCTGTTCTGGCCAAGCAGGTAGGGCTGCGAGCACCTGGGCCACAACACAACCAGCCCCTCCCCCAAACCCATGGGGGTGCAAGTTTCTTCTGGAAGCATTCCCAGTTAATAGGATTATCTCTATGCAGGGGGAGATCCAGGGGCAATCTTCTACAGGCTGGAAGCAGGAGCAGGTGCAGGTCCCAAGCCCAAGCATTCTAATCAGAATTGTCGGCCAGACCACCAGCAGCTCACTGGGCCAAGTGACTGCCTGACCATTAAAAAGAAAGTCCCCATCAACCAATGGAGAAATCTGTGCTAAGTGAATGACGTAACAGCTACACCAATAAGAGATATCACCATTAATTGACTGATTTCTGATTTCATTTTGTTTGTTATTCTACTTAAAACATTTTGCCATTGCATAAAATAAGACTCGTCACTATGTGACAATGATTACTATATCCATGGTAACAAACACTAGAACTAGTTTAACCACATCTAATCAATTCATAATAGGTTTGCAACTCTGCTTACAAGAAGAAAAAAATCAGTATTAGTTCTGAAACTAATTAATGACAATTCATTCAGGTGAACACTCCTCTGAAAATTAAACAGTCAATCCATTGGCCAGTGGATCACAGCAATGAACATGTTTCTAAACTAATACAAACCTTGCTGTCTTGTAAGGACAAAAAATAAACCTCACTGACCTTCACAAGCTAGTCTTATAAAACTGACTCTCAATTCACTCCTGTCCCTGTAATCAACATAATCCAAGTGACTTCTTCACCCAAAATGGATTAATAAGATCCTCAGCAGGATCTGCTCAGTGGTTAGGACTCTGCCCCAAATGACTCTCCCACAATAAGTGTACCACATTAGGGGGTCTTCACGAAGTTTGTGGAAGATAAGAAAATAGAACTATGCATGGATTTCAATATTTCTTTTGTATCAAAATAAGTCTCTTTTTAATTCCATTTCTTTCATGAACTTTTTGAAGCAGTCTTGTACATTCAGCTTTGGGGTTCCAGATAGTGTGTGATGTTCTGATCCTTAGAGGCAGCGAAGTGTCAGTTTCTTGGAACGCTGCAACAAAAAGGCACAGCTTTGGGTGGTTTAAGCAGAAATGCATTTTGACACACTCATGGAAGCTGCAAGTCCAAGGACAAGGTAATAAGCAGGATTGGCCTTGTTATGAAAATCCTGTCTACTGGAAGTCCTAACCCCTTCTTATAAAGACACAGCTCAGATCAAATCCGGCCCACCTCAATGACTTCAATTAAACTTTAAAGAGCCTATCTTCAACTACAGTTATCTTCTGAGGTACTGGGGATTAGGACAAGAAAACACTGATTTGAGGGGGGACAAAATGTAACCCTTAAAAGTGGCTAAAGGTATCTTTATTTTGTCATTCATAAGTTATCTTAGGAATGCTATAGCCATTTTGGCATTCCAGGGTTGCAAAATTTAAACAGTGATGCCTTCCTTCATAGTCTTAAAATGGTATGAATTACATATATATTAAATAGATGCACTTTGGGCTTATATAAGATATCTCAAAATGAAAAATATTAAGTCATATGTGATTGTGTATATATATATATATATTACATATATAAAATAGACGAATATTATACATGACTTTAATATGATTGTTAAGGGCACAGGTATCTGTTGTGAAATGGTTGGGAACTGCATTTGGGCTTTGCAGGAACAATGTGAAGCTTAGTTTCCTCTTCAGTAAAACAGGAACAATAAAAGTGTCTACATGACAGTGTCATGCTGAATATTTAACATGAATTTATGTAAAGTGCTCAGAATGCTGCCTGGGTTATAGTAAATATTGAACAGAGTGCTCAGTTTGCAAAATCTGATAGTAGAGATGATGTCTGTTATCACTTCATAACTATAATCACAGTGCTAACTGGATGACAGGCATTTAATAGGCATGTCTAAATGAAAACATACACGCACACCCCTGCATACATGCAGGCAGATCCTAGGAAAGGGATTAAGCTTGCTCAACATCACCTTTCACTCACCATATGGGCTTTGCCCTTTCGAAAATATTTAACAAAGGGTTAATCTTCCAGGACATTTAAATTCCACAAAAGATTACTCATAAGAGAATGCTGGGAGTTGACAGCCTAATGATTGCATCGCATACCCATTTGATATTTGTCAAGTTTTGCTCACTTCCTACACTTAAGCACGCTTTGTCTCTCCTCCTTCTCACAGTATTTAGTGCACTGTCTAGTTCACGGGATGGAATCATCCTTGTAAGTACATTTCAGAAAATAATTTCCAATCAAAAAGTTCCTAAATACTTTTTAAGAAAAAAATTCTCCAACTAAAACACATTAAAATCGAGAGAATTCTACCGTGACATTGTACTCTGGGAGTGGGTTTATTTCAAATTCCAAAATCAGTGAAAAGTACAATATTAAAAAGCAAATTGTGTCTGTGGGTAAGCAGAACTAACGCATATAGTAACAGTGAATAAAATTTCCTGTTCATTACCAGCCACATGCAATTTGTAGTTATCAAGTCTAAAAACTCATGTCATTAGGATTTTATAAAGTACCTTTTTTGAACTGAACAATTTGGAATATTTTAATGTATTACAATAATTCATATAAAACAGTTTCCATAAAACTTGCAAATATCTTTGAGGGGAAACATTTTAACCTTACAACTGTATAAACCGCTAAAATTAGGAGCACATTCAATTATTATTATTACTAAAATAATTCCATTGACATCTAAATTGGAAACAGCAATCATTAACAAGACTCCTAGTTTTGGTTATGTCATGAAAATAAGTAACCTTAACTGTAGAGGGATTAATTATACGTGTTAAAATGTTTGCTGAATTTCTGTGTAATTACCATGAGTTAAATATGCAAATTGAGTCCAATTAGCTTCATTTATTAATGTTAGTTTGCCTTACCTCTATAAAATTGCTACTGTGGATGTTTCTTAGCACACGCTATTTTTGATTTCTGTGTTTCACGCTGTAGTGCGAAGAAGGAGTTATTTTCCAGAAGGAAGAAGAACTTTCATGCAGAGTTCTTAATGCTATTTAGAAATGAGAATTTTAAAAACACACTCCGTTTGTTTGTTTGTTTGTTTGTTTGTTTTGAGGGGTTTCCGGAGCAATCCCATTTAGAAATGAGAATTTTAAAAACACACTATGTTTGTTTATTTGTTTGTTTGTTTTGAGGGGTTTCCGGAGCAATCCTGATGGTCATTGCCAGAGAGGGTGGGAACCCAAAGTTGGAACCAAGCGAGGACCAGTGAAAGCTCCCCTCCCTAGTCCCAAAGGAAGTTTACTGTTCTGTTTCTGCGGTCTGCTCAGGGCTCTTGGCTGTTGTTCTGATGCTCTTGGATCCTGTGAGGAAGGATTTGGACTTTTTCCATTCCATGTGGTAGATCCAAATGGGGGTGGGTGACCTCAGAGTTCTTGGCCTCCGAAGGCACTCCAACTCCCCATAGTCTCCTTGGCAATTGGGATGTAGTCCTTGGTGCTCGTACTGATAGTCCTTGGTGAGGATGCGGGAGTCTCCAGGGTTGGGAAACAAGCCTCCTCCTGTCCCCCTGCTCTGCTCTGGGTTGCCCCCTGCTCTGTGCATATGACCTCCTGTTAAGAGGTTGCCAGGATCGCTCTTGATTCTCCCTATATGTCTTTGTAGTTTAACTATTGTCTAATGCTGATTCGAGTCTATTGTCTATGAATTACCAGTTATGATCCTGGTAGATTATATTTCATGTCTTCCTCACACATTCTAGGGAGATGGAAGATTTCTCTGCTCTCCCACCCCATTACGCAATAACATAGGGTATTGAAAGTATATTAGGTTTTACAGTTCTTTGATGTAGATCATAAGCAGTCTGATTCATATTGATTGTTGGTTCATTGGTTAAGGAAAGCTTAGAATCAGACAGGAAATGGTCAGCGTGGATTTATTTATACCTTACTAGGTGTGAGGAAGATGTGAAATATTAGTTACTCCTCACTAGGGTATTGAGGATTTCTCTGCACACCCCTCCTAAAACTCTTCTGCACCTAAACTGTTGACATAGGTCTTGTTAGAGTTATAAGCCAGTCTAGACTACCCGAAAAAAAGCCAGGTTCAGCAAAATTATGCTTCAACGCTATAAAATCCTAAATACTATAATGAAAATAGACACAAGACAGCTGAGCAGTAATCTATAGCCATTTTAAGGTGTATAGAATCCGGTCGTGTATAAACTAAAATTGAAATGTTAATGAAGAAGTCACAGGATGTGGTTAAGAACTTGCATTTTTTTTAAACATATTGGTTACTCAATACTATGTCAATTAACTCCATAACGTTATTAACTGTTGCTGATGTTATAGTTGGGGCTTTTAATTGATCGGGCTGATGCTCTGCCAGCTCTACCTTCAGACCAGAGATGGTCTCCCCAACAAGCCATTGAATTTACCTGAACAATAACTTGCTCTACTCTATGCTTGGTATACGCTTTCAATGAAAGAATCTCAACTGAACTTGAACTGTGGTAATGCAACAAGGTGGAGGAATCCACCATTGGGGGAGGGTTTAGGGAGGGGTAGAGGGAATCCCAGTACCTATAAAACTGTGTCACATAATGCAATGTAATTAATAAAAAAAATACTCCTGGGAATTAATCCAAAGGAAATAATTGGAAAGATGTACAATGGAGTACATTATAAAAAGCTCATTGCTTCCTTACTTAATGATGGTTACAAAACTGACCTAAGCAAGAGCGTCAACAATAAAGGATTGTTGAAAAAAAAACACACCCTGAGTAGCAGGGGAACTAACTGAAATATTACACATTTCCAGCCATCTTGTGCTGGACAATCGTTAATTCCATTGCATCAAAGCAGCAAACTGCCATGAATTTCTTCAGATGAAACTGAGCCTTCTGTCACAGCATGGCCGTGACACTGAGCGAGCAGAAGGGGTACAGTTAGGAAGCATCAAAATGAACTAAGCTTGTCTGTGGATGTTCCCATTCCTTGACAAAATATCTCCATATTCTTAAATTAGTAAAACAAATTTCTATATCGCAAAGCATCGCCTTCACGAAGTTCATGTGGAAGACATCCACCATCAGGCCTTTACAAGAAACAGAGCCATCAGAAGCAATGCAAAGGCAGCAGAGATGAGGGTGGGAAGACACTGGTCAGAACAAACCCGAGGGTTCTGTCAACCCCACCAACCATGCCTGAGAAGCAAACCAGGGCAAAATCACATCCTGGAGTAAATGGACTCTAACCCTCAAAACCTCCCTGTTGGTCCCAGTGCAATAGCCTAGTGGCTAAAGTCCTCGCCTTGCACACACCAGGATGGCATATGGATGCCAGTTCTAATCCCGGCAGCTCCACTTCCCATCCAGCTCCCTGCTTGTGGCCTGGGAAAGCAGTCGAGGATGGCCTAGAGCCTTGGAGGTTGGGCCACCTACATTGGAGACCCAGATGAAGCTCCTGGCTTCAGACTGGCTGAGCTCCAGCCCACTGTGGCTTCTTGGGGAGTGAATCATGGGGCGGAAGATCTTCCTCTCTGTATATTTGACTTTCCAACAAAAATAAAATTTAAAAAACCTCTCTGTCATCTATTTGATGCTTCTCATCATTATAATCCAATTAAAGCTTCCCAACCTCAGAAATTTTATATAATGTCTTATTGCCCACTTATGGATTTACAGTTATTGCTTTGAATAAAAGTATGATAGAAACAAATTCTTTCTTTAAAGTCACTAAGGTGCTATTATATTTAAATAGATGAGAAATCTTCCAAAAATATTCATAGATATATGAGTTACAGAAAACCTGTACATGGATTTAAAAATATTTTTCCCAAGTTACCTTTTAATTCATTTCCCCACAACCTTTTGGAAGTAATTTCAAGTATATTTGTGTATGCTTGTGTATTTATACTTTATTGTGGATTAAAACTACATTAAACTATTCTGCAAATTTTACCTCAAATAAGCACATTATTGCAAAATAGCTCCAAAAATTTTTTTCATCTTGCACAACTGAAACTTTTTCTACATTTTCATCAAAAATACTTCTCAGAAAGGCAAGGGCAGTTCTGAAGTTTTTCATGTAGTACTCACCTAATCTTTAAGATAACTAACATTCAGAAAGGAAAGAAACTCTCAAGTACAAACTTTCATAATGGCTACTTTTTCTCCTTCAACAACTATTTAGTTAAAAATGAAGTAAGAAACATACGACTAGAATAACAGGATATTTGCACTGGAAGTTTGCGTTAAGTCTGAAGATAACACACATGCCATGAAAAGTCATGCTGAGAGTTTCTCATCCACACAGAGGACAGAACTGGGTTAAGAGCTGCTGGACACCTGCGAGTTTAGGAATGAAAACCTGCCTGAGAGAATGATGTCAAGAGTTGAATTTCACACGTGAAAAAAAAAAAGGTGGCAACTGTGAAAAACAGAAGATGGCACATTTTAAGTGTCATCTTCACTGGATGTCTTGAGGAATTGGCATAGGATGATTTTTGAGTGTGTCTGTGAGGCTGCTGACAGAGAACAGAGATGTTCCTTGAACATCTATTAGCTATTTGAATGGCAAGATCTTCCAAAATGTGGGGTCAGTACCAGTGCGTTGGCTGCAGTTCCAGATGGAACGGGAAAACAGAAAGGATAAAAGGCATCGTCTTTCACTCTCGTTCATTTTTTCATTCATTTTTCCTCTCTGTACTTGGCTCTTTTCAGAGCCTTTGGATATCTACATGTTCCTTTCCCTTTGGAGCAAGCTCAAGCCATTGGGGCCTTTTGTGGGGCCCTTGTAACTTTGGCTTTCAACTTGGCACTAGATGACACATCAGCCTCTTTGGTTTGAGTCCTCTAGCTTGCTGAAACCAGTTATACTATCAGCTTCCCTGGCTCTCCAGAATTTGGAGAGCCACCATGACTTTCACTCTCATCCTATTGTCCTCAATCACCCCTGCCTGTGATTCTGTGAACCTGTAATAAATCCACATACAAGTTGTGTTGTCTTCAAAAAAAAAAAAAACCCTACTACCCAATACACCAAGGAAGAAGTTACCTTTAAACCTCTGACTCCTTTAGAAAACACCAAGTAGACCTCCAAGGTACTCAGAGTTCTCTCTCATCATCTTCCCTTCCCTCAACAAGCCCAAGGATTCTGTAATCTGTTAAGAACATGAATGAATCCCGACAATCCTGAAACAGCCCTCCACTGGATCTGATGACTCATGTCCTACCACAGACAACCATTTCCTGACTCCTTCCCAAATTCTCGTCAAATCACAAGAAAAAAAAATTACAGCTGAGCTTGAAGCCCCAGGAATATGGTTTGTTAGGCACATGTAGTCCTGAAGCATTGCTTTTAAAGTACAACCCTTTAGATTAAATTCCTCTCAATCTGGGAGCCTAAGAATCGAAAAGAGATATCACTACTCTACATGCCCAATGCATTTTGTTGCAATAGTCACAGGATAAAAAATATATTGGCACACTCTTTTTGTAAAGCGGTGAAATGAAAGCCTAGAGGAGTCACCCTGACAATTCTGAAATTTAGACGTACAAACTTTAAAGGTCTGGGATTACTTTTCAAAGCCTAGGAATAATTCTCCATGATGCTCAGTTCTACTCTATAAATTAGAAGCTAAAGCCTGTTCTGGGAACAGATGCTTTAATGTAGCACTTATTAACCTTTTGCATACCTACAGCCCAAGCAAAAAATCTATTTAAAAGCATATTTTTACATAAAAATTCATCCTATGAGACTCCATGTGAAGAGTTTATGCATCAATATGTACACATTATGGTTAGGAAAAATGCACTTGAATTTTAATTAATTTCTTTGAGAGAGAGAGACAGACAGGAGGATGCAGAAAGCAATCTCTTTTCCTTCAAATTCACCCTTCAACTTCCCCAAACAACTGAAGCTAGGCTAGGCTACGCTGAAGCCCAGAGCCTGGCACTTCTTCTACATCTGTGGCAATGATCCAGCAGCTTGAAGAATCTTCTAGGCCTCCTCCCAGGGTGCACTTGAACAAGTAGCTGAAATCAAAAGCAGTACCAGGGTTCCATCCCTGACATTGCAATATTAGGTGCAGCTATAACAAGTAGCTTCTCAACTGTTGCATCAAATGTCCAGCCCAGAAAAAACATCACACAATTCTTGGGCCCGGCGGCCTGGCCTAGTGGCTAAAGTCCTCGCCTTGAACGTGCCCCAGGATCCCATATGGGCGCCGGTTCTAATCCCAGCAGCTCCACTTCCCATCCAGCCCCCTGCTTGTGGCCTGGGAAAGCAGTCGAGGATGGCCCAAAGCTTTGGGACCCTGCACCCGCGTGGGAGACCCGGAAGAGGTTCCTGGTTCCCGGTATCGGATCGGCGCATCAGTGCAGCACCGGCCCATTGTGGCTCACTTGGGAAGTGAAACATCAGATGGAAGATCTTCCTCTCTGTCTCTCCTCCTCTCTGTATATCCGGCTTTCCAATAATAATAAATCTTTAAAAAAAACAAAACAATTCTTATAGGTACTGTGTGAAAAACTTAATCTAGCCAATAACTTCTCAAACATTAACGATCAAACAAATGATGCAGAAATCTCACTAAAATAGTAGTAGATTCTGATTCAGAATGTTAGCCAATGGAATCCTGGTAAACTTGTTCTATAGAACAAAACGCTTGCATTTCACACCTTCCATAGTCTCCCCATTTCCTCCCTGGGAAATTTCAAGCCATTGAATCAATATTGCCGAACTTAGGTTTGGGAAGGATCATGCATATTAAGCTCTCCTGATCCAGAGTGAGGCAACTCCAGCTCCACGGCAGGCAGCCACACGATTTCTAATCACCTCCCATGAGAAATGCCGCTAGTCCACAGACCACACCATTAATAAGGAGGATTCAAGAGAGAATTACAAAAAGACTTCTGGGGAAAGGATTTAAGATGAGATACAGATAATTAAACTTAAGCTAGTTGGACAAAACTGGAGATATAGGATAAAGATTACAACAGTGACTCCAGAGCATTCTTAATAACTTCTGCATTGTTTATGGAAGTTTTGGCATTCCAAAGCAGAGTACAGTTGTTTTGACTCAGACCACAAGCCTGCACCATCAGCATTTTGTGGAAAATTTACAGAATCTTGCACTGGAGCATTAAATTAATAACTGCATCCTTTCAACAAGGACACAATAGTCAGCAGCAGTTACCAAAACTTAAAGCATATTTAATGATAAGAGATACTAATTTTTCTTCTGTTAAAAAAATTCCATGTAGAAGACAAATAAAAGGACATATGAGCATAATATATACATATATTTAATTAAAAAGAGTATAATAGAAATATGGACAAAGAATGTGAACAGACGGCATAATTGGAAATAATTTGCAAAATACTGTCAAAATATAAATGGTGTTTCACTATAAATGAATATAAATGAACATAAATGAATACAAAATATAAATGAGGTGCTAATTAGCCTTGCAAAAAAAGCAGCGTGTGTTCAACTTATATCTGAATATGTTTTTGTAGCATCCTTTGCTGCATCAATAATCTAGAAGTAACGTAACTACCCCATCAAGAAACTATTTTTGGCATAACCTCCAATTCTTAGGCATACTATATAGCAAAAAAAAAAATTAGTTAAGCTTCTTCTGTAAGATAAATTTGATTGAGAGATATTACAGGCATAGAAGTTATAACATGATTTTATATAATACAACATGATAAATGATCCTTGTCCATGAGTCTTTATGTGTGATTTTGCCAGAGTTCTTTAATTTTTTTTCCTTTTCATTGGATTTTGACATATTTGACTTAAATAGAATCTTTTGTTAGACACAATTAGAAGGAATATCTAACATCACCCGTTCCCTATTCCGATTCGCACTGCTGGGTACTGTGATCTTGCCCTGCCAGGTAGGCTACAACCTTACCTTTAGTGTGTGCCAGTGAGTGGTACTCACTGCTGGTTGATGTTAACTGCCCCAACTTAGGTCTCCCATATGTGCTGGTACTTCGGCTGACCCTTTAAGGCCCTCTTCTTCCCCACTCCAAACCATTGGGTCTCAGCCACTCTCTTACTTACATGTGCAGTGGTCTTATCTATGGAAGCCCCTTAGCAATAATTCCCCACCTGAGTATGAACTTCATGTCATCACTCACTCCCACCTGCGCAATCCTGCAGTGTCTCTCCAAACCACGCTCCCAAACCCCAAAGCATATTGCCAAATGGCCGAAGGGCTTTGCCCAGCCCCATTGTTGCCTGGGCTGCCCCAGCAGCTACCTAACCTGGGTGGGAGAAGTTCCCTGGCTTAGCTTGGCAACTGGAGGCTGCCTGTTGTGGACGGAAGCAGTCTCCCGGCCCAGCTTGGCAATTGGAGGCTGCCCAAGCTGTCCTATAATTTTCCATACCCATTATTCCTCTGACAAATATTGAAAGCTACTTAAACATCTTTGCTGTGCCTCCCTTTCCATGTTTCAGCAGTAAATTATTTATTATATAGTAGGCTAACATGATCTTGCCTTTTGGTAGATTTCTTATTTATTCTTTGGATTAAACAGGCTTTCTGGGTAATGCTGTGTATTCAGGTGAAGAGGCTGGGGGAGGTTGTTGTCTGCAGAAATGATTTTTTTTTCAAATTGAACATACAGTTGCTTGGTAATATTTGAAACTGGTTTAGTTACATATCTTCTGGTCTTTTTTCCTGAAATAACATTCATTCATTTATATGTTACTTTTTGTTTCCAGACCCTGTAACTGTTATCTTTTATCTCAGTTCTCCAACTTTTTTTATCTATGATTATTTCAAGTGCTTCCATCCTCTCCTTCCATTTCACAAAAAAAGTGCAGATAGATTCCACAGCCAATAAAATTTTCTCAGATATTAAAGCTATATAGTTGATTTCCTATCAATCTGTTTTCAATTGGATTTCTTTTCAGTTAGTTTCTAATCCCATTTGAAAGGCAGAGACAAAGATAGAAATCAAGAAACAGATGGAGAGAGATCTTCACTCCTTTACTTTCCAAATGTCTACACAACAGCTAGGGGTGAGTCAGCTGAAGACAAGAACATAGAACTTCGCCCAGGTCTTCCACGTTGAGTAGTGAGGACTCAAGCATTTGACATATGAATGGTTGCTCCACAGGATGCTCACTGAAAGGACACTGAATTAGAGACCAAGCAGCCAGGACTCACACCAGGCACTCTGATTTTCTATGTGACTCTTCCAAATGCTATTGTAGCCACCAAGTCACATGCCAGCCCCAACTGTATTTCTTTTCTGTGTCATATTGCAATTTTCTTCTCATTGATACCTGTTTAAGTCTTAGCTCTTTCTTAACAAATATTTCTTTTTGAAATGTCTTCATTTGGGTTCTATATGTGTGCTATACATTTTTCTTGTTGCTATATTTTCTTAAACTTATGTAAGAAAAGGGGGCATTTAACCCTTTTTCAAATATATTATAACCATTTTGTCTCAAGATTGGAAATCTTTGTACATAAGACAATAAATGAGATATGCACTAATAAAGGACCTGAGGCAGTATCATTTTAGGATGCATCTTAGGGTAGGGATCAAATTGTGTAATAGAGTCTGGGAAAGAGAAACCACTTCTTAGCAGTTTGAGGTAAAGGGTCTCTGAAGCTGGTAGAACCACTTGACACTGAAATGCTGTCAATCTCACCAATCCAATGATGAAGAAATCCTACCAAGGTCCACTGGCTGACATAGTCCACTTTAGAGTTTCCATTCACCCAGATATTTGCTGTCAGTATGTGGCTGGGGTAGTTGTTCAACTTGTTCTGCTCTCCTTTCTCTGCTATGGTACCAGTTGCCTTTTACAAGCCCCAGTGGACTACCATATCCTTCATGTCTACTGTCATGTCCACTGCTCCGTGTTTTCCACTGCAGAGGCCAGGTTCCACACATGCACTCCATGGTCAGTTCACTGATCCTGTAACTCTCCCTATGATTGGAGATCTGAGTCCAGCAATTCAGTTGGAGGGATCCCCAAAGAGACTTCATCTGAGATGATCCCATACCTGACTTTTGTGTGTGCTTGCCAGCATAGGGTCTGGCTCAGTCTGTTACCCATATCAACTTTAGCACACCCTAGTAATTGCAACTAATTGCACTGCTGGGTCAGTTCTGTCTTAAGCCCATATCTTACATAAACCATTGGATGCTGTGGTCCAGAACAACTCATCCCACTACACACTTGGCCCTCACATACACCACAGAGAAATGCAGCCTAGTAGGAACAACATCCAATAACCCCCACCAGGCCCGCCCCCAGCCTGGTTCCTGTGCTTCACAGTATGTGCAGCAGATAGTTCCAATCTGTCCCACATCTCATTCAGCTCTCATACATGTCAATGGGCATTGGAGTCTAGTTCAACCACACTTTCCAGCCCACACTCATACCAATGGGTGTCACCGCCTGTATGATCAGGCCCTCTCCTAGTCCTGGCATGCTCACCAATGGGAGTTGCAGGCTATCAAAGATATGCCCATAATTTCCCTATTGTGCCCACTCCCAGTCATGGATCTTGCACTCTTCAGGTGGTTATGCAGTTTAGCTTGACAGAATTTTCCTTCCTGTGCTAGTATCTGCCAGTTGATGCTGTGACAAAGCCCAACCAACCCAAACCTTCTCTGACTTATACATGCACCATTAGGTACAGCCAGCTCACCTGGCTTTCCCCCAATCCAGCTCACATGCAGGCCAACAGGTGTTGTAGCCCTGCCTGGCCTGGTCTGGTCCCTGTCCCAGTTGTCATGCTCACCAGCAGGAGTAGTGACACAGCAGGGGAGCCCACAATGCATGCCTACCAGGTTCACACCATTACCCATCGTTTTCACATGTACTGATGGGTTCTGCGACCAGTCTGTCATGACTTACCACATCTCACTTCACTGTTTGCTGATGGATGCTGTAACCTGATCTGGTCTGCACCCAATTCTCACTCAAGCTGGTCAGTGCTTCAGCTGAGCCTGGCCCAGCTTGCTCCCAGTCTAGGCTCTAATGTGAACTGTCTGGTGTTGCATTTCGACTTGGCCTGTCCTATACCTTGCTCTGATTCTCAGATTGAGGATGCCATGGTCATGCCTAGCTCAGCCCATCACCACCCCCAGATCTCAAGCAAACCAGTGGAAATTACAGTTGATAGGAGTGTGCTCATATACCCCCACAGAATCTGCCCCCAGGTCCAAATCTTTCATGTGCTGGTGTCATGGCCTAGCCTAATATTACCCATCTCCTGTTCTGACTCTCACTGGCAAGTATTGTGATCTAGCCCTGCAAGGTAGGCCCTCAGCCCTAGCTTTAGTGTGTGCCAGTGAGTGGTATTGCATCAACCACCACCAAATATCACTCATGGGATCCTCAGACACTCATGGGTACTAGAATTGAGTTCAGGCCAGGCTGGTCTAGGATGCAGCACCTGCCATGACCTGAGCACCTAGCTCAGGTCTCTCACATGGGCTAATGCATCAGTCTGACCCTTAAAGGTCTTCCTATTCACCCCTCCAAGCCATTTTGTCTCAGCCCCCTCAATTTCTTGCAGGTACAGTGGCCTCAGTAGTTATTTTTCACCTGCAACATACTCCATCCGTGATCCCCCCTCCCAAACATCTCCTCATCCCTTCCCCGCACAATCTGCCCTCCATCCCTTGCTATGTTATCAGGTGTTCTCTGTAGGCCCCAGTGGACTGCCATATCTTCCATGTGTATCTGGGTATGTCATCCCCAGCTGCATCTAAGCCACTGAGGCGGCTCTGATCTGCAGGAACAGTAGCCTGGTTGACCAAAGTCTCTCAGAAGTCATTCCTCACATGGACGTAAGCTCTCAGGTCCTGGCAGACTCCCAGCTGTGTCATCTCCCAGGTCTCCTGCAAGCCCACAGCCCCAAGCTTCCATTGCCCGTGGGCTGTGCCCAGCAGGACTGGTGCCCTAGGCTGCCCAACCCAGTCCCCAGTGTGCCCCCACTAGCGCTCAGTGGCTCAGCTCCCACTGTACATGTCTTCCACAGAACCCAGCTAAGCTTTACTTATATACTTCAGGATAGCTTTAGCTTTTCAGACAAATTATTGCATCATTATTTCCATCTCTGAGAAGAATGTTGGGCTTTTCATTGGGATTGCATTGAATCTGTGCATTACTTTTGGTAATACAGACATTTTGATGATGCTTATACCACCCATCAAAGAACATGCTAAATTTATCTTTTAATGCCTTCTTCTATCTTTTTTCTTAATGTTTTTCTTTTTATTTTTCATTGTGGATATCTACTACATCTTTGGTTAGGTTTATTCCAAGATGTTTAAGGTTTTTCTCTGCTATTTTAAAGAGGAGTGTACTCACAAGTTCTTTTTCAGCCAGGGAGTTGTTTGTATATACTAGGGCCATTGCTTTTATATTCATTGATTTTGTACCATGCTACCATGCCAAACCCTCTTATGAGTTGCAGTAGTCTCTTTACTGACTCTTTTGGTTCTCCTATGTATAGAATCATGTCATCTGTGAACATTAGCTTTCTCATTTCCAATCCATATTCTTGATTTCTTTTCTTGCCTAACAGCTCTAGTGAGGACTTTCAATACTATGTTGAATAGCAGAGGTGAATGTAGATATCTTCGTCTAAATCTGAAACTGGATCTTAGTAGAAAAGCTTCCAGTGTCCCCATTCAGTATGATGTTGGCATGTTTTTTTTTTTTATATTGCTTTGACTTTGTTGTAGAATATTCTTCTATGTCTATTTGCATAGGAGTTTTAGTATGAAGTATTGTTAGATTTTATCAAATGCCTTCTCTGCACTTATTGAGATGATCATATGGTTTTTATTTTTCAATTTTTTGATGTGGTGTATCATATTTTTATGCATTTGCATGTACTAAACCATCCCTGCATGCCAGGGATGAATCCCACATGGTCCAAGTGAATCATCTGTCTAATGTATTATTGGATTATGTTGGCTAGTATTCTAAGAAAATGCTTTTTATGTGGTAGATTAGAGTTCTCTCAGAGAGCCTATCACTATGAGAATGGCATGACGGGAATTGTTCAATTTAATCTGGATATTTAAGAGAAAGGTACTGAGCTCCTGAATCAGGATGAGGGTAGTAGGACATTGACAATAATAGAAAGATGTAAAAGGCAAATGTAAAGGGCACATTGGGAAGGTTCAAAAAATGGAAGTATTGGAAAATTAGAAAAGTGGATTAAAAGGCAACTTTTCCCTTAGTTATTGTTAGGACAATTGCTCTAAAAGCAGTTTTAGTTAGTAGCTTAGTAGTGGTAGACCAGCATATGGTAATCTCTTACATAACTTTATTAGATTCATTCCTTTCTCTGCTATTCCATTTTGAACCTAAACTGTAACAAAATTAAAATTTAGATTTATGCATTTTTGATTTTATAAACACTATCCTAGTAGCCTTCTTCTATCTTCTATATTTTTATATGCTCAGTTTTTATGAAAGACTTCAGAACCAGCCCCACAAAATTATTCCTCCCAATTCACTCGTACAAGATAAATCACTATTTACTTGTTGTTTCCATAACCTTCTAATATCTTGAGAATGGCATTTATCATAGCCTTAATTTGTTTACTTGTCTATTTTCTTCTTCAATATATACAATGTCACTGAGCAGAAAGATTGTTTTATTTATTTATTTGTCTGTTTGTTTGTTTGTTTGTTTTTGCAGCTGCTAGGCCATCATCAGTCCTTGGTCAGGAACAGGTACACAATGAGCGACAAAGAAATTAGTAAACATATGAAATGGCATTGACATGCTGACACTGCAGCTCTAGGAAATAAAGTTTGTACTTTATTTAAAAATGGAAGTAAGACTATACTGCAAAATACAGGCATGTCAAGTTCATATATAAATGAATAATTGTAAAATGTATATAAAATGGGAGCAGTGACAGTAGCTTAATATTATTATCATGCAAGCAGTTGAAACCCAAGATAGGAAAATAGAAGAAAAGGCAAAACAGAAGGTGGAGACTGAACATAAAAAATAATAAAAAATAGGCATATGATTTTATAGAAAGATTATAAAACATATTTCCATTGGCTTAAGCGGATTTTAATGCAAGATATGAGAAACACATAAAAAGTCATTTGATCTACATTTTGCTTTAAAGAACAATGTGCTGGGGGCCTGGTGTGGTGGCCTAGTGGATAAAGTCCTCACTTTGAACGCATCAGGATCCCATACGGCTGCCAGTTCTAATCCCAGTGACCCCACTTCCCATCCAGCTCCCTGCTTGTGGCCTGGGAAATCAGTTGAGGGCGGCCCAAAGCCTTGGGACCCTGCACCTGCCACATGGGAAACCTGGAGGAAGTTCTTGGCTCCTGGCTTTGGACTGGTACAGCTCCAGCCGTTGTAGCCACTTGGGGAGTAAATCATTGGGTGGAAGATCTTCCTCTCTGTCTCTCCTCCTCTCTGTATATAAATAAATCTTTAAAAAGAGTAATGTGCTGAAACGAGGAAAATTTAAGGAGAACAGGATTAAGCATTTTGATTTCACCTTATGGCCTTGTTTATTTTATCCATGACCTCAGGCTGAGAGAAATATTTTGCACAGAGGGATCAATCTCAGTGTTGCAAAGGAATGGGGAGACTTAATGAATCAAAGCCTCACCAAAAAGAAAGAGTAACAGAGATAAAGAGACATCTTAAAGTGAGAAGGAAGAAAAGCAAGTATGTCAATGTTGTACGCTTCCACAAAACTTCACCAGCTAAAATTATTCAGTGAAAATTCTAGAGGGGAGATGATAAGTCTGAGTTTTAGCACTTTCAAATAATACAAGAGATTGGAACAGGTGTAAGAAAGGAGGCAAATCGTAAGCACACATAAGGATTTTTTTTTTAAATATGCAACAGAAAGTCCAACTTGCTTTAACACTAAAGAACTATAGTGATTTAGTTGCTGACTAGTATAACTCTTACAAAATGCAGACCCAGGAGTGGTTGGGGACAGAAATCCTGTATGGTGGATTCCGTGGTCAACAAAAGGAGAATGAAGGGAAGTTAATGAGTTGAACCTAGGTGAGGTTCTCTAACTCCTAAATTGAGAGCTAGTCATATAATCAATCAACAATCTCCCCTCCCCTCCCATCTTCTTGAATCAGCCAGATAAGAACTAGAACAGATCTGTCACTGGCACATCTGAATGAGAGAAGGTAAATAAGTAACCTTACATAGCCATTCATCTACAAAACCAACTTGGCTTACTGGTAGAAAAGGAAAAATGGTATCCTTAATTCAGGAGAGGACCCACACATGCCTAGGTTTCTTCCCAAGTTCACCAATCAGATGATTGCCATCAACTTTTTCCATTGAAAAGACTTCTGGGGGAGGGTAAGCAGTGGGATGAAGAAGCTCAAAATTCTGCTATTACTTTCTTCTCAGAAGCATAAATCCCTTGCTGTCTTGCGGCAACTGAAAAAGATAGAATATACTTTTGGAAGGAGCTAGACCTGAAAATGGCTGACCAGATGTTTCTTAGGACATTTATCATTGAGACTACATTACAACTAGAAAATGAAAAGAAGCAAAATGGAACCACAGGAAAAGTTTTGAACTTATTCTTGGAATGAGACAGGTAAGAAAAAAGGTGGTAATCAGTTCCATGTAGGAATGTGCAATTATATTGGTAAAGTCTAAATGATAATGAGTAGTGAGACAATTGTGAGTAATTGGGTGGGTGAGAAAAAGTGACAATGCTTAAAAATCAGAGTGAATAACGAGAAGGCTAAGTAAAGACAACCTGTTTCAGAGATGTTGAAGTTGCTGAACATATTGGCAAACCCGTAATTATTACCTGGAAAATGATTTTAAGAAATATGATGCTTGGTCCCTCTCTAATAAAATTGGAACCTCCGGAAATAGAACCATTGCAGAATTCAGATTTTTTTAGGGATTGGGGGACAACCAAAATGGCAATGATAAAAAGAGACTAAGGTGAAACAAGTATGAGAAGATTGTGATGAAGTGGGTTGGTGTCCTGAGGTTAAACAGGCGATAAAAATTACAAAACAGCAGCAATGACTTAGTGGCAGTGGAGCAACAGCCTGGCTAAGAGTTAACTAAACAGGGCTTCAAAAATTAGGGGAAGTGAGATAGGCTGTTTGAGGTTGAGACAATATTACACTTTACAGGTACTATTTTTCATATTGACATCATTTCATCTTAAATTAAGGCTCACATGCAATAAGATATTGTGAAGTAACCAACGAACCAACAATCAATGTGAGTCAGACTGCTTATGATCTACATCAAAGAATTGTAAAACCTAATATACTTTTAATACCCTATGTTATTCTGTAATGGGGCGGGAGAGCAGAGAAATCTTCCATCATCATAGAAGGTGTGAGGAAGACGTGAAATATTAGTTACTCCTCACTAGGGTATTGAGGATTTCTCTGCACACCCCTCCTAAAACTCTTCTGCACCTAAACTGTTGACATAGGTCTTATTAGAGTTATAAGCCAGTCTAGACTACCCAAAAAAAGCCAGGTTCAGCAAAATTATGCTTCAACGCTATAAAATCCTAAATACTATAATGAAAATAGACACAAGACAGCTGAACAGTAATCTATAGCCATTTTAAGATGTATAGAATCCGGTCGTGTATAAACTAAAATTGAAATGTTAATGAAGAAGTCACAGGATGTGGTTAAGAACTTGCATTTTTTTTTTAACATATTGGTTACTCAATACTATGTCAATTAACTCCATAACGTTATAAACTGTTGCTGATGTTATGTTGGGGCTTTTAATTGATCAGGATGATACTCTGCCAGCTCTACCTTCAGACCAGAGATGGTCTCCCCAACAAGCCGATGAACTTATCTGGACAATAAGATGCTGGACTTCATGCTTGGTATATGCTTGCAATGAAAGAATCTCAACTGAATTTGAAATGTGGTAATGCAACAAGGTGGAGGAATCCACCATGGGGGAAGGGTTTAGGGAGAGGTGGAGGGAATCCCAGTACCTATAAAACTGTGTCACATAATGCAATGTAATTAATAAAAAATAAATAGAAAAAACAAAAGTTAGGGGAAGGTTGGAGGGTGGAGGGTAGAAGTGGAAGGCAAATGCATGAGTGAAGGGTATAAAGGATCTTATGTCTTCAAGGTACAGGCAAATTCATTTAAAGAAGGAAGATTGATGAAGAGAAATTTACTTATGGAAAACAAGATTGAGTGGATCATTTAGGAGCCGAGAATATCACATTAAGTATGGGCTCAGACATAGGCAGGGAAGAACTAGTAAATTAAATTGGCAAGAGCCAAAACTGAAGGGCAAGTGCAAAGTTTTTTTTACCAGATCCATGACTCAGTGGGAGCCTCAGAGTCAAGGGCAAGGCAGAAGAGTGAGGAGGAAAGCCAGGCTTCAGTGCCAGAGGTCAATGACTGAGCTACGTGTGAAGCCAAGTGTGGGCCACTGGAACAGAACATAGCTAGTGACAAACCTGATATGGAGCCTTGGGAAAATGATCAGGAGTGATAACCCAGTGGTCCTTGAGTTCTACTGATCACACAGATGGTCATACTTCGGCTATGTTCTTTCACTTGCCCTAACCCCTTCAAAAGAAAATAAAAACAAAAATAAAGCCTAAGGAAACACTTTTATAAAATGTCCACAACCAAGACTACTGGAAAGTAAGTTGAAAAACTTCAAATTCTGGGGGGAAGGAAGCTGCACCAGTCAGCCAGGGCTGCCACAACAAAACATCACAGAGCAGGTGGCCTGAAAGAACAGGAATGTAATCTGTCACAGAGTGGAGCCCAGCAGTCTGTGCTCAATGTGTCTACAGCATCCTGAAGGCTCCGAGGGAAGCACCTGCTGTGTTTCTTTCTCAGCTGCTGCTGCTGGCTGGCTGTCCTCAGCGTTCTTTGGTGCCGACACAGCTTCCCAATCTCTGCCTTTGTTCACATAGCATTCTTTCCTGCTGTCCCTGTCTTTTATCTTAGGAGCGCACCAGGCACACTGAATAAGGGCTGATCCTATTCTAGTATGTACTCATTGTAACTGATTGCTTGGGAAATCCAGTTATACATTCTAGTAGGTACTCATTTTAACTGATTATTTGGAAACAGAGACACAAAAACTGGAGTGAGGATTGAACATTTCCATATCATTCTTTTTGCTGGGTGGAGGGGGCACACAATTCAACCAACAAAGGATACTTTATCATTAGGTAAAATTTGGTTAGTGAATGGGTTTAAAGTACTATGCAACCTGGAATTTTGTTATATTCTTACCCTTGGAAGGATCTTATCTCAGAGGATGTCTCAATTGAACTGTAGTTTTTAATGATGGAAAAGAAGCAGTTGGTTATCTCTTTCCTATGTTACTCATTAAAATGTTAACATATCTCTTATGTGGTTTTAGTTTTTAAGAGGTCATGTAAATTCTTGTAGAGCTCATTATTTGGGATCTCCTGGGACTAAAATCCTTTACTGAAGTCTGCTAACAATTTTCATGCTTTGAGTCTTCAGACAATTCTGCTGCCGACAAATCCTTGGCCCCACTTTTGTTTAACCATAATTTTTATGTGCCCTATATATGGCACATATGAAATATCTGAATTGAATTCTTCCACAAATCTGAATATGGATAATATTGTCATCACCCTTTAAGGAATGAAGCAGATACAAAAAAAAATTGTATGCTCATTGTTTCAACCATATCAACTGAGATGTAGTTATGTGCTTAAACTGGCAAGAGTTATTACTTTTTAAATGTTCTTTGTTAGAGGTATGTGATGCTGTCTGGAAAAGTCTGGTCTCTGGATTGTAGATTCATCTGGGACAAAAAATTTCATTCCAAAAATAAGGCAAACCGTAAGATAACTAAAAGCAGCTTAAGATTTGTATGACATGCCATGTTCTCCTTCATCTAGCTAACAGAGAACTTAGCTATTTCTCTAAGTTTCCCTAAGCATGGCCATTTCCATTTGAATGTCCAGATTCTTAGATATCGCTTGAAATTTAATGCCGAATTCAATACAACCATTGCTTGTGCATTAATACCTTACCTGGAATTCTAACTTTCCAACTTGGTTTATTTTAGAATTGCTATGTGCAAGAACACATTTTAACTGTCATAAAATGTAGCATTTTTAAGTGTAGTGAATTGAGAACACAACAAATGAATTACTCATTGATTTCTTTACCAGATTGTGAGATTATTATTCTCAGGGACAGTGATACATAAATTGCTTAGTATTTATAGCTCTTCCAGTGTGCCCTACTTAGTTTGCTGAATGCATGAAAGCAAAAGGAAGAAAGCTAAATAGTGCCTTCTGATGGTGATATTCTTGTTGTGAATATCTTTAGTCTTGACTATGCTTAGATGTGTCTTAGGCTCATAAAAAGCAGTCAGAGGATAGAGCTTTAAGGTACCTTAAAAGATCCAAAGATGGATTTCACAGACCAGAGAATGAGTAGCAAACCGGGACCCATCATCACACCAGTTGCAGCTGACTTCAGTATGACACAGGTATCAACTGTGCCAGTATCTTCCCTACCTCTCTGTTAGTCAATGAATTGCATCAGTAAGCACATGACTTTAAGAAATTCTCAAAAAACTTTTTGTTGGAAAATCACTTTGTTAAAGGCATAAACTTGTGTTTAAAAGCTTTAAAAAGTTTTTACAAATATATTTAAAAAACTAATAAATATGTGTCATGTTTTCACTTCAATCTTAAAGAATGATCAGTTACCAATTTCCCAAGAGTATCACTTTCTGACCGCATATTTACAGCAACACCTCATCACATTAGATTCATACAGTTGTTTATTTAATAAGGGAATAAGATAAAATGAGAGCACTTGCAATGTTCACCTGCAAATACAGAGAAAGTAGTAAGTATGGGAATAATCTTTGGTTACTACTTAAAAGTATTTATTAGGCTGAAAGAATTAGCAAAGAGACAGAAAAAGAGAGACGAGCCTTCCATCTGCTGATTCGTTCCCCAAATGGCCCCAGTAATTGGGACTGGGCAGGCTGAAGTCCGGAGACCAAAACTCCAGAATGTTTCTTATTCCCATTCCCAGTCCTTTACAAGATACACTCAGATGCTGCTGGGTAGCTGCTCATGGGCTGTGAGGGCCTATTGCTGCTATTCAATAATTTTTCTCAACTTTCTCAAACCTATTCTGTGTATTGGTCATTTAAGGTAAATTGATGCCCATATCATCAGACTGTAAGACTCTGGTTAGTTATCCCAAAATACCAGAGCTCTATGGTTTTAGATTCCACGCTCTGCTTTATTCCTATACTTATTCACACTCATCCGGTGGTCCTGGTTCATTCTCATGGGCTTCTATTGCCATGTATGTATCTGATGACTCTGTTACTATGTCTCTAATGTGGATCCCTTCAGAGTCATCTAAAGCAGGTACTAGTGACGGCAGAAGCGGGTGCCTCTCACTGACTATGTAGAGGGCCTGTTATGGGAAAGGTCTGTTATGGGAAAACTAAACACAGATTTCAAAACATTGATGAACCAAAATAAATATATCTCTTTATTTCACTCATTCCTCCACAAACTCTTTGTAGAGTTCTTACATTCCAAAAGATATTCTAAACCTTCCAGCACAGCCCGGCCTACTCTTTGCTACTCACTTTACCTAACCAGGAGCAAGTTATTATAAGCCATACTATTTGAATTCTGAAAAATTACAACCTGTGGAAAATTACAAGCACTAAAAGAGGTCAAATAACTTGCTAACATAACTTAAAAGTAACAGAACTAGATAAATTGGCCAAAATTTTAAGCCTGTTTTTCTTGGTACTGTTATTATAGTATTCACTTTTTCTCAAATAGATACCCAGTGGAATACACCTTAGAAAGATTAAAACTAATGAGACACAGTAATTTATACTTCAAGAAAATTTCTTAATTTTGTTTAACTTTTCTTTTATGCATGTGTTTATTTTAATGACTGATGTTAATTCACAGGTAATTCTCAATTATCAATTCATTGCTGATCTTTTTGGATGAATATTATTGAAAGAATTTTAATCCTCAGCTTCTTTCTGCCAACCACTATGTTGTAGAAATAATTCTTTACCATCAGGTGTTGTATCCTTAAATAATGCAGACTAATTTTAATATGGGTCTAAACAAGCTCTCATCAAGAAGATAAATATGTCTCAAAAATCATGCAAAGCATTCTAAATTCAAGCAGAAATCATTCTTAGATTATCCAATGCTACTATTTTCCATCTATTTAAAGCTTAAATATATTTATATTTGTGTTTCTGTATTTACATATACTCTATGTAAAATAGACACTTAAATAAAAATACATGTTCATATATAGAACTATATTCAAATATAGGCATATGCTTATTTTTAATAAGGTTTTGATGCCACAAGAAGATAAGACTAAGAGAATTTTTCTTTTGCTAATCAGTTGTAATCAAAGAAGAAATCTTAAGAAAATTAACAATTACTATTGAAAAGTCTTACACTTGAGCACTGTACTTGAATTTACAATCGGTTCTTTCTTCCTGCAGACATGAGGATGTATTTTTTCCTTAGGCACAATATATGAAGACATAAGAGGCCGTGATGATAAGTACTAAGACTGAAACAAATCAGTTCCACCTAGCTATCATCATGTCTGTATTGCCCTGTCTTGGACTTAATGAGGGGAGCTGTTTTAGAGTTTGCCTCTGCCAGAGATGCAGATTTTGTTTTCTTTATCAATGTGTGCAGTTTCTTTCTGCATATTTTACTTTTTTTGTACAAAACTATGTTACTGGAGTATATGACATGAGATAGCAAAGTACTGAAATTATGACTAAACTGATGAATGAATGCCAAATTAAAATATCTAGTTTAATTTGTAGAGAGATCCTTACAGTACCTAGGAGTCTTCTTCAAGTCCCTGCCAATCGTTACCTCTCCATAAAGAAGTCACTAATTTTTTAAAGATTTGTTTTAATTGAAAAGGTAGATCTGTAGAGAGAAGGAAAGACAGAAAGACCTTCCATCTGCTGATTCACTCCCCAGTTGCCTCACTGGACAGAGCTGAGCCAATCCAATGCCAGGAGCCATGAGCTTCTTCCATGTCTCCCACATGGGTGTAGCATCCCAAGGTTTTGGACCATCCTCTACTGCTTTCACAAGCAGGGAACTGGATGGGAAGTGGAGCAGCTGGGACACAGGCACCCATTTGGGATCCCAGCATTTACAATGTGAGAATTTAATCATTTTGTTCCAAGCCAAATATTTTTGTTAACAATGCAGAATGATCTTTCAGATTCTATCTATCAATAATCATGTATGCATTTGCGATTAAATGCACATAACAGCTACATGTTGTGTATAACAGTATTTCATTTTATGTCACTGCTTTATGGTGTATCATTTTACACTTATCCTTGCTGATTGATTCTACTATTGGTGGACACTTGAAGTATTTGAGGATTTGACTGGTACAAAACAATGTTATTGTGTGTTTTCTTTTCTAAATTACTCTATATTTTAACCAAAAATTAAGTCCCATCTTTATATTTGCAAATATTTTAGTAGGTGTACATACTATTCATATTTTAATTGGGATTTATTTGATAATTAATGACATTGAATATATTTTTCAGATATTTGTTACAGTAGCTTCTAAATGTTCAGTTCAAAATGTCTTGCAAGAGCTAGATGTGTGTGGTAATAGGCTAACATTCCATATGGGTACCAGTGTGTGTCGTGGCTCCTCCACTTCCAATCCAGCTCCCTGCTTACAGCCGGGAGAAGCAGTGCAGGGTAAATCCAGTCCTTGGGCACCTACACCCCCAGAAAAGATCCAGAAAAAGCTACTGGCTTCTGCAATAGAGTTGGTTCAGTTGTGACTGTTGCAGTCGTTTGGGAAGTGAAACTGCTGATGGAAAACCTCTCTCTGTGGCTCTTCCTGTAATTTTGCCTTTCAAGTGAAAAAAAATGTATTGCCAATTTTTACTTTCATTTGCAATATTTTAAAAATAATGTGTAGGTTACCCTAGCTTTTGTTTTTTCAGATGGCCCATGTCACTCTTGCTTTTTTCAGTGTCATTTCATATATATATATATATATATGAATGTCTTAATTCTAATACTTATTTATATTTGTAATCATAATACATTTTTAAAAAAAATGTTTATTTTATTTTTATTAGAAAGATATACAGAGAGGAGAGACAGAGGAAGATCTTCCATCTGATGATTCACTCTCCAAGCAGCTGCAATGACTGGAGCTGTGCCAATTCCAAAGCCAGGAACCTCTTCTATTTCTCTCACACAGGTGTAAGGTCCCAAGGCTTTGGGCCATCCTCCACTGCTTTCCCAGGCCACAAGCATGGAGCTAGATGGGAAGTGGTGCTGCCAGGATTAAAACCAGCACCCATATGTGATCCCAACACGTGCAAAACAAGGACTTCAGTCACCAGGCTACTACGCTGGACCCAATCATGAGGCATAGTTAAAAAATTCTCACCTATATAAGGTAAAAGATGATTATAATACCCTCATTTAGTATCTTCTAGAAAATTCATTGATTTATATTTCACTTTTAGATCTGGCATTAATTTCTGAGTATTTGTTTGGAGTCCTGGCATATCATCCTCCATTTGGAGTGAAGTTTATCCTGTAACATTTGTGAAAATATATTTCCATTACACCACTGATTTGAGTGATTTATAAGCAAGAGAAACTCATTTCCTACAGTTCTCGAAGTTGGAAGTCTAAGATGATTGTGCCAGTAGGGTTGGGGTTTGACAATGGCCTTTGGGTTGCTGATAACCACTGTTTGATACATTTCACACATTTGGCCCTCACATAAACCAGTGGGAGCTACAGCCTAGTCAGAGTGAACCACAATAACCCCCACCAGGCCAACCCTCTGCCCTAGTTCCCAGGCTTGCCGGTATGTACAGCAGACTGGTCCAGTCTGTCCCACATCCCATTCAGCTCTCATACATGTCAATGGGCATTGCAGCCTAGTTCAACCCAACCAGCCCCACTATCCGGCCTACACCAATGCTGATGGGTGCCACTCTGTCTAGTCATGCCTGCCCAAGTCCTGGTTCTCATGCTAACCATCAGGAGTGGCAATCCAAGAGGGAGGTGCCCATAGTTTCCCTACTAGGCCCTTCCAAGTCACAGATCTTGTACTTTCCAGGTGGTTATGCAGTTTAACTTGACAGAATTGTCCCCCAATGCCAGCATCTGCTAGCTGATACTGCGGCAAAGCCCAACCAACCCACATTCACTCAGGCTTGTGTATGCACCAGTAGGAACAGTCAGCTCAGACTGGCTTTCTCCCTGACCCAGCTCACATGCAGGCCAACAGGTATTGTAGCCTTGCCTGGCCTGGTCTCATACTCTCCAGTGGGAGTAGTAGCCCCTGATCCGAGCTCTCATACTCTCCAGTCAGAGTAGTGACCCAGCAAGGGAACCCCACGCAGCCCCAACTGGGTTCATCCCCCTCATCTTTCCACCCTCCCCCCAACCCACTGGAAGGTCACACATGAGCTGATTGGGCACTGTGGCCCAGTCTGGCATGGCCCACCTCACACTGGCATTTGCCATTGGGTGTTGTAGCCTGGCCTGGTCCAGCCCACCCCTAGTTCCAGCTCATGCTGGTGGGAGCTACAGCCTAGTCCAGCCCAGTCAGCCCAAGTCCTGTCCCTAATGTGAACTAGCTAGTACTGTGGCCTAGACCAGCATGTCCCACACACCATTCAGGTTCTCGAATCTGCCAACAGGTGATATGAACTGGCGCAGCCTGGTTTGCCCTCGGGCTGAACCAAATGTATTCTGATGGTACCACAACCTGGCCTGGTCTGGACTGCTCCCTAACGTAGTTCTTGTGCTCACCTGCAGGGACTGTGTCCCAATAGCAGAGTTCCCCAAACTCCTTCATTAGAACCCCTCCTAACGCCAGAGCTAGGGAACACCAGTGGGTCTATGGGCCAGCCCTTCTTACTCTACCTACTGTCCTAGCAGGAACAGTGAGCTTTCTTGACCAGCTCTCACCCATTCTGGTTCTTACTTGTTGGGTGTTACTGTCCAGCCATACCTGGTCCACACCCAGACACAGCTCACA
The DNA here is from genome assembly GCF_030435755.1 of Ochotona princeps. Lineage (NCBI taxonomy): Eukaryota > Metazoa > Chordata > Mammalia > Lagomorpha > Ochotonidae > Ochotona > Ochotona princeps. The sequence continues at coordinate 87,308,420 of NC_080836.1, read as the reverse complement.
CACAGCTCAGCATGGGCAGAGACCTAGCCTAGTCCAGGTCATCCAACATTCACCCTGGTTCTCATGAGCACCAGAAGGTGCTGGAGTCTAGCCCAGTCTGGCATTCTACAGACCTAGTCCACATCCATGCTGAGGGACTCTGTAGCCATGTCCAAACCAGATTGCAGCCTCTATTCCAGCCCATGTGCTTACCAGTAGGAATCCCAACTCAGCCAGGGTGTCTCCTTAGCTCCCCAACCAGTCCTGTTTATAACCATACATCTTGTATGCATCAGTGGTTACTCTGACCCAGCTTGGTATGACACAGTCCCTCCTCTGTCTTGGCCTTTGCCTTCAGATGCTGCAGCCTGGCCTGCCCCTGCTGGCCCATAGACCCAACTCTTGCTGGCAGGTGCTGCAACCTGACCCTGCTCAGTCTGCTCCCATTTGTGGCACATGCAAACCAGTAGGTACAACTGCATAGCCCGGCATGACCTGCACTCGAGCCTGGCTCCTGCACTTGTCAGTAGGCTAAGGCTTGCTAAACCACACACTTGCCAATTAGTAGAGCTACCCTGCCTGGCCTGACCAACACCCAGTCCTGAACCATGTGCTCACCACCAGGAATTATGACCCACTATTGGAGTTTCCCAAGTTCCTCCACCAGCTCACTCCTAGGCCCAGATCTTACTCATGGCAGTGGGTGATAAGTTATTACCCAGCATAGCCTGCCCACTCTGTCCTAATCTATGTATGAACTGGTGTATGTTTCAACCTGGCCTACCCCACACCCTGTTTTAGGGTGCTCATGCAGGTGTTGCAGCCTGGACCTGCCCACCTGTTCCCAGCCCCAGTATCCATGAGAGTCAGCGGGTTCCACAGTCATGCCTACCTCAGCCCATCACCACCCTCTTTTTTTTTAATTTAAATTTTTAGTTTTATTGATTACATTGCATTATGTGACACAGTTTTATAGGCACTGGGATTCCCCCCACACCTCCCCAAACCACCCTAACTCTTAAGCTAACCAGCAGAACTTGTAATTCCACAAGGTGAGGTCCATGTCCTCCACAGCATTTATCCCCAGACCTAGTTCTCTTGCTTGCTGTTTAGTGTAATGGCCCAGCCTAATGTGGCCTGTCTTCTGCTCCAACATTCATTGTCAAGTACTGTGATCGACCCAATAATAATGAGCAAGTATTACATGCTAAGCAAATTTTTGAAAAATGAAGTATTTTTGTATTTTATTTCTATTGGCATTATACTAAATTTATAAATAAATTTGAGAAGAATTGATATATTTTTGATGTACAGCTATACCAAAACATATGAATGATATTTCCCTATGCAAGTTCAGTTTTTTAAAAAATTTCTCCAATTAAGATTTTTTTTCTTTATAGTACAGAGGATTTTCACATTATTTGCTCATTTCCTTGATAGTTATTTAAACTTTACATGCTACAATAAATGGGATTTTGCTTTCATTTTAATTTTCTAGTTGTCTTTTTTTATCACATATAACTACATTTTCAGATAGTGAATATATATCCAGCAGTTTTTCTAAAGGGAATATGAGACCACCGATTTTAACTTCATTATGAAAAGCTGTAATAACTAATGTGTTTGTTTAAATTCATTTATATGCTGAATAGCTGTATGTCTATGATTATTCTAAAAATACAAATATAAATGTTGTAGAAACTAACTCAAATAATGCCACTATGGAAAAAAACAGCAGTTTCTCATTCTTATTGTGAAAAAATGCAGTGTATGTAGAAGTTGTCACTGCAGCCCAGCGGCTTAAGCTGCTGTCTGTGCTATAGACACTCAATATGAGTGCCAGTCACGCTCTAGCTGCTATACTTCCTTTTTATCTGAAAGATAGATTTGACACATAGAGAAGGACAGACAGAAGTAGAAATCTATCTCCTTGTTCATTTCCAGCATGGCTCAAATGGCCAGAGCTGAGTTGATTCAAAGCCAAAAGCAAGGAGCTTCCTCTGAGTCTCCTACGTGGGTACATTTCCCAAGCACTTGAACCATCTTCCATTGCTTTCCCAGGTCTTAAGCAGGGAGCTGGATCAAGAAGTGAAGCAGCCAATACATTAAACGATACCCGTATGGGACATCAGCACATGAGGCAAAGAATTTGCTTGCAGTGTCACCATTCTGGCCCCACACTTCTGATACAGATTCCTGCCTGGATCCTTGGGAAAAACAGTAGATGATTGCTCAAGTGCTTGGGTCCCAGACAAGAAAAGAGGAAAGCGTGGAAGGAGCTCCAGGTTCCTGGCTTCCACCTTGCCTTGAGGCCAAAGGAGGAGTGAATCAGTGGATGGAAGATCTCCATCTTTCTGGCTTGCCCATTATCTGTAGCTTTTTCAAGTACATATATTTTTTAAATGTACTATGAGTGAATTTCTGAAAACTTTAAGAAAAATCGTAGCCTTCATAAACTCAGTTTTCTATTAATATTTTCTGAGAAAAACAGATTTTTATGGCATCAGTTTGGATTTTGCTTTTTAAATACATTCAATCTCTGTCTTCACTTCAGCTTCTGTAGCCTAAATTTTTACTTTCAAACACCTTTATTACTAAAAAGATGCAATTTCAAGTCAATAGCAGACTCCCCTAGATGGATTTCCTGATCTAGTAGTTCCCCTTAATGTCAGCCTTCAATTATATGTAACTGGAAGAAAATAGCAGAAAAATGGTATTTTCAGGAAGATTTGTATTGGAGGTGAGTGGAGTTGTGCATTAGAGCAAGGTCTGATGTGATGTGTTTAATCAGAACCTATCTTCACTCTGTCGTCTCTGACAGAATTTAAAGCTCTGAGACCACAGAACATTATTTTGAGCATTAAAATAACAGCAACTTTCCTTATATTCTTCATGGGAAATTTCTGCTTTAAGGTTGAAAAATTTTTGCTTCTATTTACTGTGTTACAATTTTATCTACCAACCAGAATATTTCTAGTGACATTTACTTTTTTTTTTCACAAAAGGTAGAAATTTTGTGTGTACCATTGTATGACATCTGGGAACAAAGGAAATATTAGATGCGATATTTATCTTTAGAGAAGTACAGCAGGCTAAGCAAGAAGTTTAATGTAAATAATTTTTAAAAGCTAAAATTATAATTTGAACATATTTATGGTGAATTAACTTGAAAACCAAAGAAAAATATCACCTTTTAAAATTTTATTTTAATAATTTTTAAAAACAATCAACCTTCAGCAGAGCAGTTAAGACCCTGCTTGGGACATTCAGCTTACTTATCAGAGTAGCTAGATTTCATCTTTGGAGTCCTTTCCAATTCCATCTTCCTGCTAATGCACACCCCAGGAGGCACAGAAGCCTGGATTCCTTCTACTCACATGGGAGCCCAAGGTGTGTTCCAGGCCACTTGCTTTGTATTAACCAAATCCTGGCTGTTGGAAACACTTGGGGAGTGAACCAATGCAGAATGATATTTGTTTGTCTGTCTTGCATCTTTGTCTCTCTTTCATAATAAATGAAAGTAAAATATACATTAAAAAAACTAGCATAAGATTTCTAAATTAATCAGCTAGAATTATCTTTAAAATTATTAATTAAGTTCCAATGTTGTTGCTGTAAATAAGGCAGAAGCAAGACGTTAAAGCAACTATTAGGTACTTCATCATGGATGATGACAATTTTTTAAAGCAAAAACAAAACAAAACGAAAAACATACCAGAGAATTTCAGCAGGCCCTAATGCTAGTAGAAGAGACATAGGAAAAGCTGACACACACAGTTTACTGCATTGTTTTATTATCTATGACTTCTAATGATATAGCAGTGAGAAGTCCAGTAAGGACTTTCAGTCTAACACAGCTGCATGTGTAGTAACAGACTTGCCATAACATCCCCATTGCACTGGTAGGAGTTTCAAAGGTCATAAATGTACACATTCATCCTTATTTGGAGTCCTTGAGCATTCAAACCAGGGAATGTTGAAGTTCTGCCTAGAATTGCTAGCTCTCTCATGGTTTTCTTGGGTTATGGGATTCTTAGTTATCTGTACTGCAACTGGCTCGTGTGTTTCCCAGTGCATCATAGGCAACACAAGCTACTCAATATTGTTTCTGTGCACAGATTTCTTTCCTAATTCCTTAGACTATTACAGGATTTTCGTTTTCTCTCTATTGTTATAATGCTTTGATTGTTTCTACAGGTTCTAATTACAGCAGGGAAGGGGAATTACTGAATTTCTCAGGTGATCAAATCATATTTTCATAACTATTCCATTTCATTTTACAAATGATTTCATGAACCAGAGCGTATGCAGCCCCGAGTAATGACATATCAAAAAGAAAATTCAGCACATTTTTTAACTCTAGCGTATCTGCAGATACTTACAGAATGTGAGTCATGCGCTGAAAGACGACAGCCAAATAGAATTTAATCTATGAAATCATCAATGTTTAAATGCTAGAAATTTTACTGCTATATTTATAGAATCAATTGCACCATGATATATCAAATAAGGGAAATGATTCAATCAGTTCAGCTGATACTAAGCAGGCAACTAAAGGAGTGGATAGCATTAGGGAAAATATTACAGCAGTATTAATAAAATATTTCTAAAGCAAGTAAATAAATGATTAGATCAATTTGCTTCTGTATTACTACTTAGAAACAACAGGATTGAAAGTGCTAGAGAGAGAACATTATTTGATAAATGATCATTTTTTGACAACTGGTCTAGTTTGGAAATAATAGAGGTCTTACATATTAAAATAGTTAAATTTCTTATAAATTAAAGTTGTCAAAACAACCTAAAACTACTAAAACAACATAAGTAAACATTTATATATTATTAGAATACAGACAGCTTTTCCAAACATTAAAAATTAGCAAAGAAATCATTAAGGAAAATATAGGCACCATTTATTGTGAAGAGCAAATGTATGGATGGATGAATATAAAAGTCAAAAGCCAAATGATAAACTGGAGCACATATTTGCATAAATAAAAAAGTCTTAAGTATAAAGTATCCTTTTTAAATCAATGGGAAAACATCCCTAATAGGAAAATGTACAAAGAAGAGAAAAATTTAAAAAACTTGTAAAAAAACATATAAGCAGAAACTTTATTGCACCTTGTTAAACAAAACCTTTATGAAAACATCTCAGCTTTGTCCTGAGTGAGGAAAATCATTTAAGTTATGAAAGGCATTTGCCTGCTGTTGGCTAGTGGAGACAGACCCAAGTCTTGAGATTTTAAAATATAGAATGTCCAAATTCATCGGCATTTATGAGTAAATTTAGAACTTCAAAAAATGCCTAAGACTTGAGAAAGGGAGGAGGGGGACAAGCCTGGATGTTTGAGAGCACATTCATTTACACATTCCTGATTATGCTTCTCTTACTCCTTTTTCCTTGATCCTATGATCTTGATTAAGCACTTGGGTCAAAATGAAAAGTTTGAATTGGAGGGAGACTGGTGAATTAGTTTAAAGCAACTCTGATTGACCCACTCTTCTGACTCATTCTTGGACCTGACTTTGCCTGACTCATAGTTTACAGGCCATGTCATCCAGACAACAAAATCTTTTAACATGCTGCGTGCCAAATGGTCCTTTGCTTAGTAATAACATTGTGGGGAAGAAGCAAAACCAGAGACTGCTCTGGTTAAATTCTCAACAAGGCAAGTTAATAGTCCAACTTTGAGAAAGAAAATACCAGAAAACCCGGTGCTGCTAATAATGGGCTGCCAATAACAAAATGATAAGCTGAGGGAAGAAGAACAAACTGTCATGAACAACATAATTACAACAGAGTGCCCATTCTTTTTTTTTAAGATTTATTTATTTTCAATGGAAAAGGAGAGACAAAGACTCTCCATCTGCTGGCTAACTCCCCCAGTAGCTGCAACAGCTGAAGCTGACCCAATCTGAAGCCAGGAGCCAGGAGCCTCCTCCAGGTGTTCCACATGGGTGCACACTCCCAAGGCTTTGCACAGGCAGGGACCCGGAAGGGAAGTGGAGCAGCTGGGATACAAACTGGCTCCTGTATGGGATCCCAATGCATGCAAGCGGAGGACTCTAGCCACTAGGCTACCATGCCGGGCATCAAAGTCATTCTTAAGGGGCTGAGATTTTAGTGTAGCAAGTACAGCCACCACCTGAGACACCGGTATTGGGGCAGGTTAGAATCTTGGTTGCTCCAGTTCCAACCCAGCTCCCTGCGAATGTGCCTGAGAAAGCAGCAGATTATGGTCCAAGTGCCTAGGACCCTGTGTGCAAGTGATGGATCCAGAAGAGGTTCCCAGTTTCCAGCTTTAGTCTGTCCAGCTCTGGTCATAGTGACCATTTGGGGAATGAACCAGAAAGTAGAAGACTATCTGTAACTTTACTATTCAAATGAATATCTATTTGTTTTTTAAAAATCTGAAAAGAAAACCATCTTTAAGTTTTGTAGTTATTTGAAAAGATTGGAGTGTCATCAAGGACTTTTTATTTTTATTCATGTAAGGAACAATCACATAGAAAGTTTGTAGAAGAGTAACAATACAGCAGAATTAAGAAAAAAATCACCTGCTATACAATTGGATCATACACCATGTATTAAAGAAGCAGATAGAAGTTGGACATTTAGGTACAGACTTTCTGATTTGTTTTGTCTTAAATGGTACGTCAGAGTATGTGTGTGTGTTATATATATCACATACATATCAACTAATATCAGAGTTCATCTTGACCTTTACTTCCTAGAGAATAAAATATTGTTCTTCTATAAGAAAGTTCATAGTTTAATGGATAAGGTGTCAGGGAATTAAAAAAATGAGACTAAGCAAGAATATCCTGGTTCTTGGGCTCTCTGGTATAAATAATGCTCTCATTAAAATTCTGCTTCTGAAGAAAGGCACGTCCATTAGTCTGGGAGCTAATTTTTACTGGCTCCTTAGATGTATGCATATTAAAAATTCAGCTTTTATAATTGCCAGTCATCAACAACCGAGTCAGAGCTGCTCTTGGAGCTTTTAATTATTTACTTCATTTGCATAGACACTTCAATTTATGATCAACCATTTACTTGTCAAGGGACACTTTGAGAATTTTTCTTTTACACTTTTATTTATCCCTTTTGTTTTCCCAGGAAAAGGTCTGAATCAGATCTTGTACCACAGTGAGTCTTAATAGGAAATAAAACCAAAATCACTTTCATGAGTACTACACAGAAACCATGGTTACTGATAAAACTCAGGAAAATTAGGACCCTAATAGAACAAATCAAAGCTCTACATCTTGCTAAAATATGCTTTTTTGGGGGTAGTTCAGCTTAATGGTTTGTATGAAAATATCTAATAGTACAATGCACACAAATAGTACTTATTTTCTATAATTTCCTTTTGGGTGTAGATCTTTTCAGAAAAATAGCAAAAGTAACATGCTAAGAAATGAAAATAAAGTCACAAGATATTTTTCATCCCAATGTTTTTAGGATCTCCCACCTTGAATCTATATTGCTTCCTCTTTCTAGAATATGAGAGCATACTTGTTTTGAAGTGACTGGCTTTGAGTCATATGAACCAATGAGGGCTGTGGGAATTATGTTCCGTTCCATCCTTGTTTTTCCAGGGCATTTTCTGTTAGACTCCATGGCATCTCTACAGATTCAATATTTTTCATCACTTTCCTAAAATGTAATAAACTCTAATTTCAATCTCACTTACAAGGATGCACTACTTCTTAGCTTTGCCTTTTTTTCCGTCTAAGTAGTACTAACTTGCTAAAGTCTCAAATATGTTTTATATTTCCTTGCTCCACTAATGGTTCATATGGTTATTATATTTGGTGTAAACAGTTTGGGAGATAAGGAACAAAGTAGGTGCCCATAGAGCAAGCAAACACCACAGTGGCATAAACTTAGAATCTAACTGACAGCATACAACAGGAATTCAAGAGGATGATTGCAAAAGCCATCTTGGAGAGATACTGATGTATTGAAAGTTTGTCTATTTTACTTGCAAATCTTCATGACAGTACTCTCATGACTTTTTTTAAGAACACATACATACGATACATACCATTGTCTGCACTAAAAAATTAGTTTTTCTCCATGTTAGTACAAGTTTTACCACACCTGATGAATTTATCCAACAACATCTTCTCTGAATCACATCTAATCTAGGGAATGTGCCTTTCTCTCTTTCATAAGCGTAGATAGGCCACATATTATGGTTATAAATATGCAGTACAGCAGATCCTTCCCCGAGTCTAAATAAAGCTACACTGTAACAGATATGTGTGCTATATTACAATATATTTAAGCACTGGAATATCAAAAAGTCTTCATTGCCATCTTAAGATCTCAATTATTGAACAAAACTATTGCTTTGTCAATCGCCTAGGCCATGCTAATGGTGCTGGCAGCAATGAAAGTGATTTGTGATCACTGGTGCTGCTCTCCCTTCCTCTGCAGTGCCTGGGGGTTCCCTTCGGAGAGTCCCGAGTCTGTCTGCGGTGCAAGGTCTCAGCACCATCACTCCCGGTGTCCACTGCACTTCTCACCCCGGGAGCATGGTGGGTGAAAGACAACAGTGGAACAAAGAACGACACTTCCGGAAGTTACAAAGCCATTCCTTCTCAATGCAGACAAACTCAGCACCTAAAAATAAATTTTCCCTGAAAACTTGAACTCAAAGGATAATTTTGATTGATTTTCTTTTCTGCGCTTCTATTTCCCCCTTTCAGTGAGACATCCATCTCAATTCATTCGGTGATCGATACTAGTTTTCATCAGACTCCATTTCCTTAACATAGGGAATATGTTTTCCAGTCTTGCTCTGTATATTGATTAAATCATTTTATATTTGTAGATTTAAAAAAATATTTTCAGTAAACATATTTATTATTAGTTTCTTTGGAGGGGGTTGTAAATACTTTCCCAATGGAAGAAAAAATTTACATAACAAATGTACTTTTCCACAAAGAGTGCAGTATCAACAAAGAACGAACTATGACAAGGCGATACACAGTAAACAGACACAGAGGCAGACTGTGATACGAATGTCCAATTCCTAGCTAAGAAGCAGAACAGACTAGGGAAGCATCATCAAAGTGATGGACTTTCTTTCCTCAGCCTTCAAAGCACAAGAGGAGTTTGACAGGTAAGAGTTGGGACATTTCAGAAACAGTATTGAGCATCAGGTGGTGTTTGGTGAGGTGAAGCACCCCTCATGACTGTATTGCATGTATATTGGAGGCTTACGGGAAATGAGTTAGGAAAGATGGTTGAGTCAAAATTCTTTTATTTCACAAGCTAACATTAGATTTCGGTTTTCTGGGTAGCATGGAATAAATGAGATTTTAAAACATCCATATCCTAGCAAGGTAAAAGCTGCTGACTGGGTCTGGAGGATTATGAAGGTGAGCTTCTAATACAGGTCGAATCATCTGCAGGTGATTTCATTAACTCTGGAAAAAGGTAACAATGCACACTAACGCAGCTGCAGAGAAATTGAAAAGATGACGCTCATTTGCGAATCTCTTTGACACACTAGACTTTGACAGTAGCTGGCAGAGTTTAGGGGGAGGGGCGTGTTCATTTGACTAGGCCAGAGTGATATTTCAAAGGCTAAGCAAGTACTAATTTAATGGAGAACAGGAAACTCATAGTATACGTTCTTCAGAGACAGCTAATTATTTGAATCAGGTCCTAAGATATTTCAATATCCATAAACTAACAGACAATAACTATTTCCTTTGTCATTTATATAAACTTGAATATATATATACACATATATATGTTTTATCTACATATTATCTATATAGATAGATACAATAAAAATCATGAAATTGTCCCCCTCCTCTGCACTGATTCTATGTCTGGACAGATACAATTAATAATGGCAGTAGTTGTATATTTTATCTCTGTAAATATGATGATCATCTTAAACACACCTATGCTTATAGCCACAGACACACAAACAACAAATGGAGATATGTTAGTATAGTTCCTTGACATTTTTTTTTCTCTTACCAAAATATTTTGGGTATCTCAAAAACAATGCACACGGTTCTACTTTGCTATGTGATTGAATAACATTTCATTGTATTAATTCACAACTACTTACTGGATACTATATACTAGATATGATTTGAGAAGCTGCAGCACATAAGTGAAGAAAATGTCCAAAATTCCTGCTGAAAATGTGACAGATAAGGAACTTGCATAACATTAAAGGATTAAAACCAGACGAGGACAAGAGCAGCAGGATACATAAAGACAGCAAGAGATCAGCATGAGACGGAGGTGTATTAAAGACTAGCCTGGCATGAGGTTACCGGGATGCTGACATTTGAGAAAAGATGAGAAGGGTATAACTAGAACAGGCCATGTAAAGACATCCGTGTGGAGAAGTAGTTCCAGGAAAAACAGACTGATTCCAAATCTGTGCTAGAGTTAAAATGCTCCAGATTTCTGCGTTGAAACTTGATGGCTACTGCAGTACTATCAGAAGGTGGGTTTTCAGTCATTTAGTAGCATGTTATTTAACTTCATGATGTTGTTGATTTCTTTTTTTTCCCTGATGCTAATTTTGTTTTGTGGCTTTTCGTTTAAGGGGATGTCTAGTAGCTGTGTAATGGACACTGTCATATCTAGTAACATGTCATTTAACTTTACGGCATTGTAAATTTCTACTTTTTCTTTCTATTGTTGATTTTGTATTATTACTTTTCATTTAAGGGGATGTACAGTAGCTGTGAAATGGAGACTAACATATCCAGATGTGAGGATACAATGTAGTATGCATTTCTACTTCCAAAGATGGACTTCAATGAAACTGTTCACTATTTCTTGACAATAGGATGCTGGACTCTGCCATTGTCCATGTCCACAATGATGGACATATGACTGTGTATGAAGAACTATATTTTAATAATGATATAGAGGAACTAGTTGGCGGGGAGGGAGTTGGAGAGGGGATAAGGGAAATGCGAGGAGCCTATGGAACTGCATCATAAAATGATAATAATAATAAAATGTTTTAAAAAAAGGCTTTGAGATCAGGAGGGTGGAATCTTCCTGGATGGGGTTAGTGATCCTATACAAGGCTGGAAGGATCTGGAAACTACTAGTGTTGTATTTCATTCCTACTACTACAGCACTCCCTCTCCTATGAGGGGATAGCAGCAAGGTGCCTTCCCAGGGACCTTCTTCTTGGACTTCCCAGCCTCTGAACTATCAGGAACAGATTCTGTGGATTTTTTTAAATATAAATTATGCTGATTATGTTATTTTGTTATGGAAGCACAAAGTATGATGGGTTGTAAAGCAATAGTAATGATGACATGTTTAAAGAATGTCAAGGAAACCAATTGGACCAGAGAGCAATGAGCTGCCAGAATACCATCCACTAAATACACGTGGCTACTGAGCTAATCCAATTTGAGATGTGCCGTAAATGCAAGATACATTGTTTATTCATAAGGCTGTGTATGAAAAAATCAATGAAAAAATCCTTATATTGACTACATGCTGTATTTTCAAATTTGTTACGTACCAAAATAATGTTTGTCATATACAATATTAAACATGAGGGAACTCCAAAAAGTTTCAAATATGTCCTTAAAACTGAATTGAAGTGCAAACAATTTTGAAATCATGCATAGTTTTTTTTTTCGTTACACGTTTCTCATAAAATTGGTGAGGATCCTTTTATAATGTTAATCCACTTGCGTTTACTTATTAAAATGTGTTGCTACAAGCTTCTACAATGCATATATGACTTATATGGCTTTTTAATGGAACAATGCTGAGGTGAAGGAATGGTAGGTGTGTTTGAAGGGAGACAGAGGAGCAGACCAGGTGGGCCATTGGGAGGATGCATGAATAAGACAAAGCTTATTATTCATTAATAAGCTCATGGTGAGGCTGTACATAGGCAGGACTATGCAAATTCGTATTTCGCCACATTGAGAATATTTTAAAAGAAATAGCGACAAAACAAGGAAAACTATTAGGAGGCTATTCCACTAGACACGGTGCCAATTGTACTTTATCATGAATTGAATGTGGAATTGCTGTGTGGAAGAATTGAATAAAAAAATTCTCAAGTTTTTGATCTTATCTTGATATGAGTCATTCTCACAAAATAAAATGGTGATACAATAACAAGTGTAGGTTTGGGGACATGAACATTTGAAACTTGGTTTGGTATAAGTTAAAACATACCTATTAAATAATGAAATGAAAGGAAAGGTGGAGAAATATGGATATATTGATGTCGAGTCAGATGAAAGGTAAATGCATCCAATGTTTCGTGTAGATTCAATACATCGAGTGTTTCTGTCTTTCTTCATGATATATGGAATTCTCTTACTTATTGAGTTTGTGTTAATTTTTGATTGGATAATAAATATTAGGAATTATTCTCAGTTGACTGCTGGATTTTTTCTTATTCCTGAGATGTGGTAGAGTTCTACCAAGCAGCTTCTTCCTTTTTTGTCTTACTTTCATAATTTGATACACACAAATCAGGACTCAACTGTGTATTTCTCCAGCCACCCCATTTTCTCAAAGCAATTAAGAAGCACTGCAAGACACTGCCTAAGGATTAATTTCACATGTCAACTTTGCTAGATGATGGCTTTTTGTTTTGCCAAACATGAGTCTCCAGGTTTCTTTGGAGGCATGTTTTAGCTGTGATGAACATTTCAATCAATATGCTTTAAGTAAAACTGATTGCTCTCAACAATGCTCTCTCACTCAACTAGTTGAAAGCATTAAAAGCAAAGGGCAATGCCAGGGTTGTGGTACTATGAACGAAGTCTCCACTGGAGGTGCCGGTATGTTTCAGTCCCAGCTGCTCAACCTGAAATCTAGCTCCCTGCAAGTGTTTGGGGAAGCATCCGGATATGCCCCCAAGCACTCGGTCTACTTGACTTCTATGGGGGACTCACATGGAATTCCTGACTCCTGGCACTTGCTTGGCCCAGCACTGGATACTGTGATCATGTGGATACTGAACTAGTAGATAGAATCAATTTCTCTCTGTCTCTTTTTCTTTTTCTCTCTCCCTCCTCTCTCCCCATAACTCTGACTTTCAATTAAAAAGGGGAAGTAGTTGTTCATGCTTTTGAATTTGAGCTGTAAGAGTAACTGCTCACCATATTTCCAGGTGACAAGACTATCCAGTAGATTTCAGAATTGGCAGTCTCCCTGTCCCCTCAGTTAACTGAACCAACTGCTTAAAATACATAGATACACAGAGACATGGACATTTATATATTTATATCCTACTGACTGTTTTTCAGGATAACTCTTTTTTTAATATTTTTATTTTGAATTTTGAATAATGTGGTACATTTTTGTATAGACTGGGATTTCCCCCCCCCAAACTCCCACCTCCCATCTGTAAAACCTTCCTTCTTGAGTTCTTAACACCCTCATGAACTTCTCCCCTACCTTAGAATAAGTACTATTTCCAGCACCAAATGAGTTTTAACATTATTTCCTCTAATCCTTTCCTCTGATTCTTTCTCCAAGCATAAGTAGTTTTTGCATACATTTGCGAGATATAGCTTCCGCTAAATCCTTAGGAAGTCCCATCAAAAAAATTCAAACTTCTGTGCAACACCTTCCTCTCCAATACCATGTCTTCTGAACTCCAGCTTGTTTGTTATTCTTGCTCAACACAGGCATCTGTCATATGCCATTTCCTAAAGCTCTCTTAGGCAATAAAAATTTCTCAAGTGACTAACCACCTGCTTTGTTCCTATCACTCAGGTTTCACAGTTCTTCATTGTCTGGTGTCAATGTCTTGAAAACCATTATTCTGTTATATATTCCCTTAGTTACATGTTAATTGCAGTCTTTTTTTTTTCATGGATCACTTATTTATTTGACAGAAATCTCCCTTGATTGTCTTCCATGGGAGAGGCACTGCTGTCTTCCTTGATTCATTTACTTGAGTCATGGAGAGCCCTGCTCAGGGCTCCCCTCTTTATATATCCACAGCCAGTGGGCCATCAACTCCTAACCATATCATCTTCTTTTTAAAAATATGCTAACTTTGGAAGCCCAGCACAGTAGCCTATTGGATGAAGTCCTCGCATTGAATGTGACAGGATCTCATTTGGGTGTCGGTTTGTGTCTCAGCAGCCCCACTTCCCATGCAGCTCCCTGCTTGTAGCCTGGGAAAGCAGTCGAGGATGGGCCAGACATCCTCCACATGGGAGACCCAGAAGAGGCTACTGACTTCAGACGGTTTTAGCTCTGCCACTGTGGCCACTTGGGGGGTGAAGTAGCAGATGCAAGATCTTCCTTACTATCTCTCCTCCTCTCTGTATATCTGACTTTCCAATAAAAATAAATCTTTTTAAAAATACGTTAACTTTGTCTATAGAAAGTGAACACATTTCATGTTGATTTTGGAGCACAGTAATACTTTCCACCCCACCTACCCTCCTCCTTCCTTCTTTCTTTTTCTAAAATTGTTACAAGGGCATATTTTCACTTGACTTCACAGTGATAGGCTTAACATTCCATTAGATAGAGAACAAGAAAGTAGAAAAGGAACAACCCTACTCTTCATCAAGAGTACGGGACAAAAGCTATAAACAATAGGGCCCGGTGGCATGGCCTAGCAGCTAAAGTCCTCGCCTTGAAAGCCCCGGGATCCCATATGGGCGCCGGTTCTAATCCCGGCAGCTCCACTTCCCATCCAGCTCCCTGCTTGTGGCCTGGGAAAGCAGTCGAGGACGGCCCAAAGCTTTGGGACCCTGCACCCGCGTGGGAGACCTGGAAGAGGTTCCTGGTCCCGGCATCGGATTGGCGCGTACCGGCCCGTTGCGGCTCACTTGGGGAGTGAATCATCGGATGGAAGATCTTCCTCTCTGTCTCTCCTCCTCTCTGTATATCCAGCTTTCCAGTAACAATAAAATCTTTAAAATAAAAAAGCTATAAACAATAATCAAATCCAGAATGCTGAGCTCACTCATACAGATTACACAATTTTCACCCTGTGAATAAGTGATCTCAAATCGTGGACAACTTAATATTTGTCTTTCGTGGATTGGCTTATTTCACTAAACATGTTGGTTTCTAGTTGCACCTATTTTGTTACAAAAGACAAGATTTTACTCCCTTTTTTTTTCTATGGCTGAGTAAGTACTCTGCAGCATAGCCCAGTTTCTTTATCCAGTCATCTGTTGATAAACAACTCGGTTAATGAGATATTTTAGTTACTTTGAATTCAGTTACAATAAACATGGGGGTAGTACAAATAACTCTCAGATGGTAATTTAATTTCATTTGGGTATATTTCCAGGAGTGGGATGGTAGGGCCATATGGTGGATATATTCTTAGATCTTTGAAGAATCACCATACAGTTCTCCATAATGGCTGAGCTAGTTCACATTCCCACCAACCGGTAATTGGGGAACATTTTACCAAACATACTCGTAGGCTGCACTGCCAAAAGTTCCTGTAACTGATGGAGGCTTTTTCTCATACCCAGTTACAGAACTAGAGGTACGGCAGTCCTACACAGCATGATAGAACAATGTTTTTAACAGATTACACATGAGTACAACAGCAAAAATGATTGTGAATTTCATTTAACCCCACCTGTTACTCACAGCTTTGTAAGACTTAAAATTCATAATACTTCCACATATATGAACGCCAAGGATACATATTAAAGTGTGGGAAAATATGCTTAAAGAGTATTAGTATACATTGAGAAGCAGTGAGTGAGCAAAAATTGTGTAAGTGACATTTTCCAAGAAAGGACTTATAAAGGAATTGAAGAATATATTAACATGGAATGAATGAGGGCTGTCCAAGAGATAGAAAGTCTTCCATAAATAGAAGATTCATAAGTTATAAAACACAACAGTTGAATTATAAAGAGCAAAGGCCAGATATGAGTAAGACTTCTCTATGGTTAATAAGGCCAAGTGGAAGAAATCCAATGTAAGAAAGAAAGAAAACCATAAAGGAAACATAAACAAAAGATACACTGTAGTAACTCAACTATCCGAATAAATTTCAAATGGAGATGAAATAAACTGGAAAAAAAAAGATTTGCTCCTTGAGTAGTCTTGAGAGATTTTAGAAAAAAATGGTGAGTGATACTCCAAGGATACATCAACATAAAGAATAATTTTAAAAGACCATAAATTTTTAAAGGTCATACAATTACACTGACATCAGATATTTTCTGTATCCTACTACAAAAAAAGCTGAGAGAAAAGGGCTAGGCTTTCCAAATCTTCTAACAAGCCCAGAATGTATTCCTGTCTCAGCACCAGTGCAGCAAGCAGTCTCCTGTTGAGTGACTGTTTATTAGGATCCATCTGTCTTTCTAATTTTCTATTTTTTTTTGCATTTCAGAAATTCATGGTAATCTCTAGTTTATAATGTTCGCTTCTACTCTCAATGTTCTCATGAATGTATCCTTTTAGGTGCTTAAATTTCTTCCTTTCTTTCAGTGAAATGTGAAGGAGAGATATGCCTGCATGTGTGTGTCTACCCATGTGTTTACAGCATTTGTGCAAGGACATTTCAAAATATTTTAGATAATGGAACACACATAAAGAAGGTAGGACTATTTCAAGTTTATATATAAGAAATGTGTTGCCATGTTATTAGAAGTCAAACTATGTACAAACAGTAAAGCAGGTATTAAGAGTTACCACTTTACTTGCCATGCAGCATTTCATTTTCATAGGTAAAATTTACTAGATGTAAATGGAGTGATTTTTCTGAATTCCAACCAGAGATCATGTCACTGATTTAAAGTTGCTGTTGACAGAATCCACATCAACTAAACAAAGCGACAGCATTTACTCCATACTGAAATTTCCCAATTTGATTATTCTGTAATATAGCATGCATATACTTCATAAATGATGACGTTTTCTAGGATTTCTTAGAATTCATTTTTTTTTGAAATCTTATATAAGATTAAGTAGGAAAAAATGTTCCATTATAGTAATGTTTAAGAGTATTTCTTAATTTGGTTGGTTTGTAAGTAAAAGACTTAAAAATGAAAGCAACATCTTGATTTTGATAGTAGCTACTGTTTCCACTTAGCTCCCCATAACCTAACTTTGTAATTTTTATGCCTCTTTGCAAGATGGACATTTATCTAAGTCATTTAAATTTTTGTCTCCCACATTTTATACAATTTAGTATTAAGAGATGCTCATTGCATATCAGCATAGATTAAAAGTTAATTAAGAAGAGGAATAAAACTTTTCCACAGGCATTTGTTTCATTTTGGCAGGTTAAGACTAAGGAAGCAGAAGAAAGACTTGAAAACCAGAATTTTTACAAAGTCTTTGTTTTCTTTATTATATAGTGAGAAATCTTAAGGTAATTCAGAGAAGTAATCCATTCAAGAATGCTGCGTTAGGTCATGGATAACTAAAGCATGTTCACTCAGTATGTTATAGGATTTGTTGTTTTTAAACATTCTATATGTAGCTTATTGGAAATTTATAAAATGCATGTGTATACCAGAAGATTTCAGGTTGTCCCCAAAATATGTGCAATTTTTACGTATCCATTAAAATAAAAGTTGAATTAAAAAGTGAGAAAAATCAATATATGATAAGTTCCTACTGGATCTCAGAAGAGGACATAAGAAGATTGTAGGGAACTTTTCCTACATAATTGTAATCAAATGATTTTCCTTATCTAGTTTTATGCAACTGATCTAATTTGAGGTGAGGGAATCTTGCTAACTGGCAGCAGAATTTAGGTCTCCCTTGTGCACTTTCACTTTCCTGCTGTGAATATCACTTTAAATCTTTAAAAAATCTCCACTGATACTTCATACAGTGGTGTTGTCAGGGCTAAGGAATCAGTGTGCATTTTATGGATCTCAGAAAAATGTCC
This sequence comes from Ochotona princeps, assembly GCF_030435755.1. Taxonomy (NCBI): domain Eukaryota; kingdom Metazoa; phylum Chordata; class Mammalia; order Lagomorpha; family Ochotonidae; genus Ochotona; species Ochotona princeps. The sequence goes on along the minus strand of NC_080836.1, from coordinate 87,290,562 downwards.
TGGTAAATTCAAACTATTTTCAGCTTCCCCCAATATAACACTGTTAATTATCATCTTTATATTAAATTGTACATGATAATAAACAGTCATTAGAACTGGAAAATTACGGTCATTAAAAACCATTTCAATTACTTTAGCTTTGCAACCAAAAAAATCCCCTTAGAGTTAGATGATATTGCATACCTGTATCTACTGAGAGGAACTCAAATATTCTCATAGGGACCCAAATTCTTTGTAAAAAGGACAAAGTTACCATTCAAAGGAAGTCACGTGTAGCAAAATGGTATATTACATGTTTGTATTCTTATTCTCAAGGGTACAGCTACTAAGTCATGAATATAGATATTCATATTCATATTGATTCCCATGTTACATGATCTCTGGTTGGCATTTGGAAAATCACTCTATTTACAGCTAGTAAATTTTACCTATGAAAATGAAATGCAGAATGGCAAAATACATATATTTTGCTGGGGTTTGTTAGACCTCAAAAATATAATTGAACTCTGCAAAGAAAATGTGCTATTCCCCTTTATCTTTCATGTTTTTAATGTTTTATAAAATGCTTTAAGAACTTATGATAAAAACAATAAGTAAATCCTTGAATTAGAAACCCGCTGTATTTTTTAAATCATTCATTTGTGCTTAGCTATAAAGAAATCCAATATTTTAGAATTTCAAAATGGGTTGTGTGGAATTATCGTTCGTTTCATTATTAACGTTTGAATTCCATGTAACACAAAACAAAACTGAAACGGCCACCTCTCTCACTCTTGACACGTATGAGTAAGTACCTGAAGCTTGAAAGGCCTTCTGAGCTTCACCCAGTTATGCAATGTAGAACATGGGGGAGTATAAAAATGCTCAAGTTCCCTGGCAATAAGGGAAATCCAAATTAAAACATCAATGAGGTACCACCTAACGCCAGTAAGACTGGCCCACATGAATAAAAGCACCAACAACACTTGTTGGCGAGGTTGCGGGGAAAAGGGATCCCTACTCCACTGCTGGTGGGGCTGCAGGCTGGTACAGCCTCTATGGAAATCAGTATGGAGAATATTCAAACAACTCAAATTCAACATACCGTATGATCCAGCAATAGCACTCCTAGGAATATATCCAGAACAATTGTTTTATGAGAAACCAACATGCACTCCTATGCTCATAGCAGCACAATCAGTAATTGCAAAAACATGGAAGCAACCAAAATGCCCATCAACAGAGGATTGGATAAGAAAGCTATGGTTCATCTACTCCATGGAATACTACTCAGCTATTAAAAAAAACAAAATGCAGTTCTTTGTGGCCAAATGGGCCAAACTGGAAACCATAATGCTAAGGGAAATGAGCCAATCACAAAAGGTTAAATACCACATGTTTGCCTTAATTTAAGATGATATGATGTTATGTATAACATGTTATGTTTTGAATGTTATATGTTGTGTATAAACTAAATTGAAGTATAGATGAGGTGGTCACAGAAGGTGGCTGGGAACTCGCATTTACTTTTAACATATTGGTTACTCATTACTATGTCAATTAATTCCATAATGATGTAAATTTTTGCTGATGGTATGATGGAACTTTCAATTGACTGGGATAATACTCTGCTAGCTCTGTATTCAGACCAGAGAGGGTATACCTAAGAAGCCGTTGAACTTGACTGGACAATAAGATGCTGGACTCTATGTTTGGTATATGCTTGCAATGGGGGAATCTCAACTAAACTTGAGCTGTGGTTATGCAACAAGGTGGAGGAATCCACCATGGTGGGAGGGTTTGGGGAGGGGTGGGGAGAATCCAAGTATCTATGTAACTGTGTCACATAATACAATGTAATTAATGAAGTTAAATAATAATAATAAAAAAAACATCAATGATGGTCTGATTGTCGGCTGAGCTTGTCACATCACTTACCAGGGTAGTCACTTCCCTGTGTTTTCATTGCGTCACTGTACAGTTGGGATCCTTAGATAAGCCAGTCTGCTTCATTCTTCACCTTGACTACTGATCCTTCGTGTGCAGCACTGAAATCAGCAACAGTGCTCTTACTGGCCCTGCTAGTTATTGCAAAGATTGTGTTCCGGGAGAAGTATTTCTCCCACTTCATTATTTTTCTACCACACTCTGAATTACAAAAGAGGAACGTTAGGGCTGTGAGACCGCAAGCCGTTGTTCTACATCTACAAAGCCTGCTGAGCTTCCAAGAGTCTGGCATGATGTAAGAACTATATCTATAGTCATACCCCATTCTCATCTCTAACACATCATTCCATCTAGACAGCATTAACCAAACACAATTTTTTGGTCAATTCATAATTACAATGAAAACGTATCTTGTTTTAACCACTCACTTGTTGTAGTCTAATTAGAAATAGAATCTAGCAAAGATTCCAAATGCTTTTTATAAATTAAAACAAAATTTATAGCCCCAATCAAACTGAATTTGAATCTCTTGTTCAAATGGAATTGGACGTTACACAATCCATTTATGTACTGGAACATAACATGGTATCTTGAAAATGGATTGAACATTTAGGTGTACACCAAAAGTTATGAATAAAAATTTTAAATGAGACAAATGGAGTGGCTCTTTTCCACATTCTATGGAGTATCTCTATTCAGACTTGAATTGTCTTCCCCATTTGTCCTCATCCCAGTAAAATAATCCCATTTTCTTAATTTTTTTTTTTACTAAAAAGGTCTGCTTTTCATGTCTTTTGTCTATCCCACATGAACTACTTAGAGTATCTGTGGTATCATCCAGAAAAGGGCATGCAGCACTACTCAAGTTGAGGGTAGGCAGTAGAGCTTATGTCATGTTAGAGGGAACAATTTCAGTTTTTCCTGCCAGCAATTCTGTAGTGTGCCTCAACTACAATTCTGCAGCATGAAATTTAATAGAAAATCATCAGTTGTGAAGTAACACTTTTTTAGTTAAGTTCATTTCATATTCTTTTTTCGACGGAACTTTTCAATATAGAGTGAGCAAAAAGAAAATATGAGAGAAAAATCAGCCTTGTATGGAGAGTGGGTATCAACATAATCAGGTGGACCAAAGTGTAATTAAAATTGGAAGATAGAAATTTCCAGTTTAGTGTTAGAAAGCATAATAGCTCTTACAGATTAAATTCACACTCTTATTACAATACATGATACGAAGAGCAAAAATTCCCCCAAACCAACTCTTGAGGTATTAAGACTGGATTTTGCCTGACTTTGTCTCTAGATAATTGATGCTAACACCACAGTCAGGTTGGGGATGCTTCACTGGTAAGGGCAGGTCAGAATTTCTGAGGTCTGTGTTACTTTGAAATGAATGCTGTATTTCAGGGGAGAGGCACCTCCTTTCCCTGGAAACTCTGCCTTTTCCACAATTAAGCCAGAATGTTGAAAGGAGTATGACTGACTCAAAGGTCGTTAAGGGTCTAGTTTTGCTTCATAGAAAGTCACCTGCTAGCTATAGTAAACTTCTGGTCACCAAGGGTCTTGTCTAGTTAACAGCATTTGATTTAGACAGCGTTCTGAGATATCAGGTGAAGAAAAATGCTGGTGTTTTTGGAAAAAAAGAAAAAAGAAAAACTATTCAGTTGCTGCCTTTCTCAACTCTTCGTGCAATTATAGACTGACCACTAAAAAACAATTTCACAATAAAAAATGCACATAAGGATGGAAGCATATAACAGAAAATTTTGTTTGCAGAATACTATGTAAATATGCTCAGTTCTGGCCCAGCATGGTAGCCTAGTGGCTGAAGTCCTCGCCCAGCATTCATCAGGATCCCATGTGGCCACTGATCTGTGTTCCTGTGGCCCCGCTTCCCATCCAGCTCCCTGCCTGTGGCTGGGGAAAGTAGTCAAGGACAGCCTAAAGCCTTGGGACCCTGCACCTGCGTGGGAAACCCAGAAGCAGCACCTGATACCTGGTTTCAGATTAGCTCAGCACCAGCTCTTGTGGCCACTGGGGGAGTGAATCAGGGGATGAAAGATCTTCCTCTCTGTCTCTCCTCTCTGTATATCTAACTTTCCAATAAAAATAAATATTTTTTTAAAATGCTGTTTAATAACTAAGGTTTTTTTGTATTAAAAGTCACATGGCAAACATGGAAATATGTTCTTTCCTTATCAAATTGAAATGTGCTAAAATTAAGCCTGTCTCTTGGGCAAACATTAGCCAGTATACCTAATGATTTAACATAAAAATTCTATGATATGCAACTACTTGACATCAGATTATAAGTGATGCTGACGCGCATTTGCCCTGAAGGCTGACCATCAGCAGGGCTGTCATCTGTCAGCTACTGGAAGGCAGATACCCCAGGGGTACAGCAGCATTCCTGCTGACTCTGGTAAACTGCTCTCGTACAACTTCCTCACCATTGGGTCATTTATTCTAGGTGCAATTAAATTTTTTTGTATTTTAATTTTATTAATAAAAAGAGAACATATTTTATGAATTCAATAGGTGCATTTCCAAGAAGATAGTCACACTTCCCGTGCTCCTGTCTCTCCCAACACTCTTCTCATTGCTTCCATCTCAACAGTATTTAGTCAAAAATAATCCACTCTGTATTTACCACTAATCAAAACACTCAACAAGTTAAAATAACAAGTAAAACACTGCAAAAGCACCAGTCCACTGGTATATAAGCACGGGATAAAATTGACAATCCTATTTCAAAGTGATTGATTCATTCCAATCCGTTTTGTGTTCCTTATTAGCTGCCACACATCAGACAAAGCAGATTTGTCTTTTTCATATTGGCTTATTGTGCTAAGCACAATGGTTTCTAGATACATCCGTTTTACAGGAAAGGCCAGAATTGCATTCTTTTTATGGCTGTGTAGTATTCCATAGTGTATATACAACATTGTCTACATCTGCTCATTTCTTCAAGGACATTTGGGTTGATTCTATTTCATAGGTATTGTGAACTGAGCTTTTAGAAAAGTAGATGTACAAATAACTCTCATATGTTGACATTTCATTTGGGTAAACGGGTCGTATGGTAGGTCCATTTTAAGATCCCTGAGGAATCTACATATTGTCTTCTATAATGGCTGCTCTAGCTTACATTCCCATCAACAGTGGTTTGGATACCCTCTTTCCCCACACCATCACCAGCACACTGATACACTGGATACCTCTTTCCCCACACCATCACCAGCACACTGATATACTGGATACCCTCTTTCCCCACACCATCACCAGCACACTGATACACTGGATACCCTCTTTCCCCACACCATCACCAGCACACTGATACACTGGATACCCTCTTTCCCCACACCATCACCAGCACACTGATATACTGGATACCCTCTTTCCCCACACCATCACCAGCACACTGATATACTGGATACCTCTTTCCCCACACCATCACCAGCACACTGATATACTGGATACCTCTTTCCCCACACCATCACCAGCACACTGATATACTGCACTTTTGTATGTGTAAGTGGTAAAGGTTCAATTAGAATGTTAGAGCAGACACAGTACACAGAGAAATAAGATAAAGGTTAACACCCTCAAGGTAAAACAGAATATAATCTATACAGTGAAAATTATAGGAAAGAATGTAGCAGATAAGAATGCAAACAATCTTCTAGGTTCAAAAACCTGTCCAGTTCATGTGGAGCATGAGGAAAACATTTATTTGGCAGGTTTTTTTTTATTAATTACATTGCATTATGTGCCACATTTTTATAGGTACTAGGATCCCCCCACCCCTGCCCAAACCCTCCCCTCATGGTGGATTCCTCCACCTTGTTGCATTACCACAGTTCAAATTCAGTTGAGATTCTTTCATTGCAAGCATATACCAAGCATAAAGTCCAGCATCTTATTGTCCTGGTAAGTTCAATGGTTTCTTGGTGAGACCATCTCTGGTCTGAAGGTAGGGCTGGCAGAGTATCATCCCAATCAATTAAAAGCCCCAACATAATATTTACAACAATTTACAGCATTATGGTATTAATTGACATGGTGTTGATTAACCAATATGTTAATAGGAAAATACAGGTTCTCAACCACATCCTGTGACTTCTTCATAGACATTTCAATTTTGGTTTATATTCAACCGGGTTCTATACACCTTAAAATGGCTATAGATTACTATTCAGCTGTCTAGTGTCCACTTTCATTTTAGTATTTAGCTGTTTTTAATGTTGAAGCATGATTTGCTGAACTTAGTTGTTTTTTTGGGTGGTCTGAACTGGCTGATAGCTCTAACAAGACATGTATCAACAGTTTCGGTGCAAACCCCTCAAAACAAACAAACATACAAACAAAAAAACCTAGAATAGATAGACAACAACAAGGAAAGCTTAGAATCAGACAGGATATGGCCAGCATGGATTTACTCATACCTCACTAGGTGGGACACAAAGATTAGTTACTCCTCACTGGGGTATTGGGGATTTCTCTGCACACCCCTCCTAAAAATGTTCTGCACCTAAACTATTTGGCAGTTTTTCTTGGTCTTCTTAGCCTAGTCCCTAATTTGACAAAGGTCTTTCCTTTTTGAGACACTATCTATTTGTTAAAATATTTTCCCAGAGAGGGAAGACACCACACACCTTATTTCAGAGATTCATATGTGAAACACCAGCATTGGTAAAATCTGAGTCTATGATGTGGTCTTTAAAAGTGTAAATCTGGGTAGAGGCCATAAAATAGGTAATGCTGATTTGCATGATAGAGTTAACTCAAAATAAAAAACCCCACTCTGTTGTCAACAGTGAAGTTCAAGACAGTGCCGTGAATATGTTTCAGTCCTAACTTTGTCCCCTGAAAAAAGGAGCGTCCCTGCTTTCCCGGCAGAGCTCATCTGTCTGCATCCTGGGCCCACTCAACACTGAGGTGTGAGAGTACAAATAAGCACTAATGTCCTCTCAGTGACCATCACGGTGCAGTTTGTACTGTGTAACTGGGTCCACAGGTTACATTTTATTTTGCAAAGTCCAAACACTTTTGGCGGAGAAAGAGTTTAAGCAAGTCAGGAGAATTAGGACAGAGGGGGAGAAGAGAGGACAGGCGAGCGGGGAAGACACACAGCAGCGAGTGAGAATCAGGGGCGATGGTGTTCCCTGTTTTCAAAAAGCCAGCATTTACATTGACTGATTTATTGTACAGGAACGAATTTGTTTCTATTTATTGCGAGTTGAAGCAGGGCCACAATTTACTAAATTACTCATAATCTATGTGGCTTTAAAAATTATTAAACAAAGTTACACAGAATTAAAACTAAAAGTAATATAATCCAAAACAATATTCTCCCTGGGATTTTAATTCATTCACTTATGCATGCCTATTAAAAATATTTATTGCAGTTACTAAAAATATTAAAAATATTTATTGCATAATTGCATTCCCTTTTTTTTATGTAGTAGCTTACAGGGCAGTGAGAATAAAAATTTGGTCCTCCAAAAATTCCAATGGGAAATTTTGCTTAGTCAGTCTTCACAGAGCATGAAATTTTAGCACTGTAATGTAAAGGATTGATGGATGGTGATGGGCTTAGGGAGGTAAGAAAATCCTTAAAACCAGAGAGCAATAAGTGCAAACATCCTGCAGAAGATGAACATGGTGAGTAGGAGGAACTACAAGAAAACCATAAGAGATCAAGGATACATGAAATAAAGGTACATCATTTTAGATCTCATAGATCATGTTAAGGAATTCAGATTTTCTTTGACAGAAAAGTGAAATAATCCATGGATTTTAAATATAACGTGTGTAATCAAAAGGGGGAATTTAAGCTGAAACCTTCACCAAGTGTGTGAAATCATCACCTATTGTGGTGCCTGCATTTAAAGCGAGCACTGGTTCTAGTCCTGGCTCCGCCACTAAGTCAAGATCCCTGTTAATGTGCCAGGAAAAGCAGTGGAACCTGGTCCAAGCGCTTTGGCCTTTGCACCATGTGGATAAACCAGAAGAAGCACTTTGCTCCTGGCTTCGACGTTCTGAACTCTCACCACTGGGGCAATCTGGGGAATGGAGCAGCTGATGGAAGACTTTTCTCTAATTCTGTTTCTAAAGCATGCATCTTCTGGAAGCGGGGGGAAGGGATCTACAAAATCAGAATGCATTTTAGAAAACACCGGGTACAACAAGAAAGAATACGCATCAGGAAGACTGTGCATGCACCAATGTTTTTTTTTTTTTTTTTCTTTATCTGACAGTTACTCTTCTTTTTTTAATTTTTCCTTTTAGGTTTACTTTTATGGTTGATGATTTTTACATAGTTGATTAGGGAGATAAGGGTTAAGGGCTACAAGAAGGTGGGTGAGACTATTATTTCCACATTTTTCCCTTTTGCCTGCCTGTATTTGGGAGATGGTGAGAGATAAGGAGGGAAGCTACACCGAATCTCCCAAATGCCTCTGCAACCTGGGATGGAGGAGAGCCACCCGACACCACCTCAGGGTCCCTGATGTGGGGCATGCTCTGAGGGTCCTGCTCGTGAGGTTTTGATAGTTCAACAGTTCTGAATTACTGTCAATTTCACCACTCTAAGCATGATAAAATCTCTACAGAATCCACTGGCTGACACAGTCCACTTAGAGTCTCCATTTGCCCACATGCATTCCATGGTCAGAACATGGAAGCTGCAATTGGCTTTGCCTCTGTAAAAAGGAATGGTCCTGCCTTTGTGTTCCCCAAATTAAACATTTCAACACAGAAGTAATGACACTGAATGGACCAAGTTAGTGAGTGTCCAAGTGTGCTCAGAAAAAAATCACCTTCATCAGCAGCATCTGAGTAATGTTATCATTCACCTTGCTGTGATCCTCATATGGAATGATTTACAAATCCTTTACCTGAGGCCCAGAATTCTGCATCTAAACACCAACCCATTAGATGATTTTCAGTTACCATAAACCAAAGAACAACTGGGCTCTGCTTGCTTTTACCTCTCATTCCTCACGACTGAGACTTCACCTTATCCCTAAAGAAGGCAGCCAGTCTCCCATGGCACTAGGTCTCATCTTTCTCGTATTGCCTGGAACTCACTGCTGGGTACTAACATGTTCTCTAATGGGACCTAAAGTATAGAAATAAAATCATACTTAAAATGAAAGCTCTTCCTGAAAGTGGTAAAATAAGATATCACAATGTGCCTAGTAAATATTTGACAATATATAATCTGAAATCTAGGGCCTGGTGTGATGGCTCAAGGGCTAAATCCTCACCTTGCAAGCTCTGGGATCCTAAATGGGTACCAGTTTTTGTCCCGGTTGCTCCACTTCCCATCAGGCTCCCTGCCTGTCGCCTGGAAAAGCAGTAGAGGATGGCACAAAACCTTGGGACCTTGTACAAGGAAGTGGGAGACCCAGAAAAAGCTCCTGGCTCTGCACTGGTTCAGCTCTGGCCTTTGTGGCCATTTGTGGAGTGAACCTGGGGTAAAAGACTTTTCTCTCCTCTCTGTAATCTGATCTATCCTTACAATAAAAATAAATAAATCCTTAAAAACCCAAAAAGAATCTGAAAAATGACAAGGGTAGCTATTTTGCCAATTCCTTCGTAGAGAATCTGACATGAAATATATATAGTGAAAATCTAACTTCCACAAATTTTTCTTTCCTATGAATTTTATTTCTTAATATAGAACTTGCACCCTCTTTTATATGTTTCAAATGACGATTTAATATAATATATGTTAACAACACATGAACTTTTAAAAAAAGTTTATCTCTTCTATTGTCTCCTAATTTCAGGTAAATCACATAGGTATTACACAACACTTAAGTACAGCCTGATCCCTGTGGTTTTGCTTTCCTGATCCCTGGGGCTTCTGCCGACTTTCTAGCAGGAAATTCACAATGGCCTTGGAGTAGCTCACTGGTCCCCAGCTGCCTGGCATGGAGCCCAGTGCAAACGCATCAGGAAAATAGGGTTTTGAGACACCATAAAAACACTGCGTGAATATGACACATGTAGTTGTAAATATGTATTTTAAGTTTCACAATTTATATTAAATTCCCACCATTAATTAGCATTAGTAATCTATAATGAAATATATGTAACTAACATAACCAATGTATGTGTACACATACATAGTCCTTTTTCCCAAAGTAACATTGTCATTTATAGAATACAAATCAAGGCATTATTGGAAAGCAGAAACCGCAAAAGGAGTTTTAAAAGCAGATTTTACATAGAAAACCTGGGTAAGGAGATACAGTTGATGTAATTCATACAATTCCTACAATCCAGATCAAAACAGGGGTTCCATGGGAGGGCTGCAGAGGTGCTCCCCCGCACACAGCAAAGATCAAGACTACCTTTAATATAAACAGGGCTCATATCATTTTTAAAATACAAACTTCTGAGGAAAAAGTTTTCATTATCAGTATATGAAAATACCAACTTGATCCAAGGAAAACAAAGGAGCGTGTTTGCTTCTTGGAAACCATTTACCAGAGAGAAATTTCCAAAGAGGCACATGATTATCTAAAATTGACATTAGGATATCTGGGCTATGACCTATGAGGCTCATCTCCCCAGAAATAGTAAAACATATTTTACAAGCATTCAAGATATTAAATGGATTTTTTTTTAATTTCAAATCTTCCCATTACACCAGGTGATTCTAAGACCCTCATGGAGAGATCTCCTGTAACATTTTTGTCCTGAAGTGTATGCTCTCATTAACAGACCAGATTTAAGGTTCTACCTATGGTGTATCAAATTCAACTTTATCTAAGCTTTCTTGATATTTGTAGTAAAGATCCAACATTAGATGAGATTTTAGATGGGTATTAGGTCTAACAGTTATGATGTTATACATCATACTACATGAAAGCACTTAGGTTCAATGCTTGGCTCTGGATCTTGACCAATGCTTGAGGCTAATGTTGACCATGGGTAGTGGCAGTGATGACTCAAGAACTTAAGTAACCGTCACTCATGTGGGATATTAGATTCTGTTCCATACATATGTTCAGCCTTTTCCAGTCCTAATTGCTGCATGCAATTAGAGAGTGAACTAGGCAAGGAGAGTTCGCTGTCTACACGACTTATTTCTGTCTCTTTCTACTCTAACAAACAGAAATTATATCTTAGGTACTTGACCAGTATGAAAATCCATGATTACATATTAGTTCACTCCATCAAAACTTTTTTTGAAAATATATAGGCCTTAAGATACTTTTTAGTCATCATATAAGTACAATGTAAATATACTATGTCTCACCAACATTGCACTCTAACAACGGTGGGTATGAAAATTAGGCTTTACTGCTCTGTGATCAACTTAGGTAGATACATTTGGACAAGAAACTTAGAGGAGTTGCACTACTCTCATTTGAGAACAAGAGGATACTCACACTATGCAGTACTAAAAAATTAAGAGGTAGAGAGTGAGAAAAAGATGAGGGTGGGGGACCATAGAGCCAGATAAACTACCTATACGAAAAAAAAATCTCAAAGCACTTTTCAAATATCCATATTTCTTAGAGAAACTCATCCAAATGATAATGTTGAATCACATAATTGACAAGGGAAAAACACAATTTACTTGAGCACAGAAAGGAATATTAAACCTCAAAATTCACACAAAAACATGTTAATGAGGAATGCTTTTTATCTTTAACATCTTCATGTAATGAGATTATGTTTCTGAGGAAAGTTTAGTTAGGTCTACAAGTTTGCAGAACTTCCAGCTGTTAGATTTTTTTCAAGATGCATTCTATTTTTGTTTGAAAGCAGAATTACAGAAAGAAGGAGTGACAGAGAAAGAAAGATCTTTCATCTGCTGGTTCACTTCCCAAATGGCAAATGTGAAGCCAGGAGCCAAGAACCTCCTCTGGGTCTCCTACTTGGGTACAGGGCGCCAAGGCCTTGAGACATTCTCTGCTGCTCTGCCAGGCCATAAGTCGGGTCCTGGATCAGAAGTGGAACAGCTGGGAGTCCAACCATGCTTAGTATACTACGCCATGGTGCTGGCCCTAGCTGTTAGGTTTTCACATATCTCTTTGTAATGTAATATTTGAAAAAACGGGATTAAATGATACTTCCTCTAATGAATACTATTTTTTGCATATAAAAATTTTCAAAAAGGTCTTCTTTGTGGAAACATTGAAAGAATCTGAATCAGAACACTGAGAAACAATCAGTATATTTGGCTATAAAAACTCAGTCTTCAAGAAGATAATCAAAAGAGGAAAAATTCCATGCTTGGAAATTGTGTGATGAAGGTAAAAAACAAAAAGGAAAAAATTATGCTGCATGTAAAAGAAAATAAAATCCAATTGAAGAGGTAACGACCTATTGACTAACAACATCCTTTCCAGCTAATCCACTTACTAATGCAACTACCCTTATACCGAACATGGGGCATCTTTGTACCACAAATCCCCAAAAGCAAAGGAAGCTATCAAAATGTGTAAGTACAGAAGTACAGTCTTCATTTGTTAAAAATCAGCATGATAATAGGTTAGGGAAGGATATTACAAACTATTTTATTGATTAAAAAAAACCCACTCTTACTGCAATCCACCAAAACCAATGAGGAAAGAGAGGAAACAACATTCAAGCTAAATTAAATATCCTCCAACAGAAATTATGAGGTGTGAGAGGAGAAAAAATTGAAGAAGGACTATAAAACAAATTAAACTTTTGAAACAAAGAATTATCAAAAATGATGACAATACAAAATATCCAAATAGATTCAAATGACAATAGGCTTTATTGGTAAGATTGAGAAATAGAGAAAATGAACATAAAGGAAAAGAAAAAACACTCCAGAAAGAAGCTATTGTAATGGGAGTTAGACAACAACAATATGACTAAACATAATTAAAGCACTAAAGAAAATAAGCAAAAGCATCCAACAATAAAAGAACACTTTTAAAAGAGATAAGAGGGAGATTGTTGTGTAAGTAATAAAGTTTATCATTGAACGCTACAGCTATTACAATAACATGCTTATAAATAAGACAAAATGTAACTAAATAAAAAATAAAAAGTCATACTCTTTGGAACAAAAAGATTACTTTTAAATTATATGGGCCAATTACAAAATGTTAAGAGCTAAGGAGATACTTTGTATATAGAAACAGGGTAATCATAACACATATTAACCAGATAGATGATAGAGTTCCCATCAAACATTCACTCTCCAACAAATGTGAATGAATTGGTTTCTCTCTTCTTAGCAAAGGATTTACTGTTTTAAGTTTGACAACAGTGTGCCATGGTAAAGGTGCTTCCAATATTTGGATACCCCTGTTTATTACGATTTTTTTTTTTTTTTTTTTTTTGCTATTATGTCATAGACCCTGCATGGTAGCCTAGCAGCTAAAGTCCTTGCCTCACATGCACCAGGATCCCATATGGGCACCAATTCTAATCCCAGCAGCCCTGCTTCCCATCCAGCTCCCTGCTTGCGGCCTGGGAAAGCAATGGAGGATGGCCCAAAGCCATGGGACCATGCACCCATGTCCGAGACCCAGAAGAGGCTCTGGGATCCTGGCTTTGGATTGGTTCAGCTTCGGCTGTTGTGGTTGCTTTGGGAGTGAATCAGCGGATGGAAGATCTTTCTCTCTGTCTTTCCTCCTCTCTATATATCTGCCTTTTCAATAAAAATTTAAAAATCAATAAAAAAGTTTTTCTATTATGTTATTGAACAGGCCTTCTAATCCATTCTCTGCATCTCATGGACTTCTCAAGATACAGTTTCGGCTATTAGATAGTACCCTGGTACATCAAATAATACCAGCAATTTTTCTATTTATTCTTTTACTTGGCTAAGACATTTCCAAGACTTTGTCTTCTAGCATGGGTATTTTTTTCCCTACTAATCTCTATTGTTAAGGCTGTCCACTGTATTTTCCACTTGACATACTGAATTCTTCATTGGTAATGTTTGTTTTATTTCTCTTCAGTACCTATATCTAGACAACATTTTCCATCCATGTCATAAATGGGTTTCCTTATCTCATGTACTTGCTTCTCTGTGTTTTTCATGAATCTTATGATTATTCTGAATTTCTTTTCAGCCATCTCATCAAACGTTTTGTCTTCACACTGTAAGATTCAAGTGCTGCTGTGCTCCATTGGGACAGTCATACAGTCTTCTTATTTTTTGTATTTCTTCTTTTATTTTCAGACACTTGTAGAAACATTTGTTGGTTTTCTGCACTGATGGTGCTATTCTTTGAACTACGCCTCTGTACCTTAATGGAGTGCCTGCTTCTTCAGTGGATCTCCAGAGGCATGTGCTGGGTGTGGCCAGAGATCTCTGGTCAGTGCACAAGTTGGAGTGGCGAGAGTGCCGGGTAACATCCAAATTGGGTGTGGTCGATCTTCTCTTTTGTCAGCATGGGGAAGGGTGTCATAATGTCAGCTTGTGCTGATTACAGCCTCAAGCCTATCTGCCAGTGTGATCAATGTCTGGGGTTAGTCCACAGTGGCTGCACATTCATCACATAAATGTTCTGGGTAGCTCTCAGTAGGAGCAAAAAAACCCTCTGCAAGGACTCACTGCAGGCCCTTGGGCAACTCTAGGCCTCTGAACCCAGTTCAGCCCATGCGTGTAGTCACTTAATCCCCACAGAGTAAGGCTCCAACAGTCAGACACAGTGATTACATAGAGACCCATCTACAGCCCACAGAGCTACATACTTGGACAGATTTCTAAATGGTGATGCAGCTTATATGCCAAATTCCCACTGAGAAATTTATACCTGGATATGAGTGAATATAAGGGACTTCAGAAAGTTTGTGGTTAATGGAGATAAAAATAGGTTTATTTTGCTATTAAAAATTTTAGAGCAACATGTAAAAAGGTTCTTTAAAATGATTAGGGAAATTATATATTATGAACAAACTTCATGGATTTCATAGTTTTGCATAAATAAATTTACATTTAATTCCATTCCTACTTATTTTAGGAAGTAGCTTCATATGTTTTTTCTTGTTATTTTTATTTGACTCTATTATTATTATTTTATGATACAGCTCCATAGGCCCTGTGATCTGCCTTATCCCCTCTCAAGTCATTTATGACAATTATCAATGAAGGTGAGAATAATAAATGTGAAAACTATGAGGTGATACCGAGAGGAAAATATTTATCTGTCTCTAAGTAACAAAATACTTATTCATTATAGGGGGTTAGCTTTAAAGCAGAGACTTAGTTAAGATCACTAGTTGTACATCATCAGCAAATGATACAATCACTTAAGATCATCACAATGAGGTGTTTTCTTGTTAAGACTGTATAGGTTAAATCTTACCACGAGGGAGGAACAAACAAACCTAGATTGAGAGACATTCGATAAATGCCAAATCATGGAACACAATACTAGTTTAAGCACTATTCCAGACTAAGAAGAATAGATTTGACAACTTGAATACAACACTTGATCCTTAATCTTTTCACTATAAGGGTAGTTGCACAAAGTTAAATGGGGGGTCTTTAGATAATTATATCAGTGGTTATTGATTTAGACGGTTTTTCTAAGGTTATAAAAACATTGTTTTAGCTATCACATACTGATAGATTTATCGGTAAAATCACTTATGTCTATATGCAAGTGCATATACATATATATTGTAAGGCAGAGATGGAAGAGATTGAGCAAGACAGTGAGCACAAATAGAATAATACTTATGTATCTGAGTGAAGTACAGACTGCATTAATCTTGGAGTATTTGAGTGAGGTACACGTTGTTACTAAAAGTTACTAATCTTGTAACTTTTCAGTTAAACTGGACCTATATAGCACTGTACCCATTTTATTCCAAACCTGCTGGGATCTTCTGCATAGATTTTTGTCTCCCTTCCCCCTCCCCATCTCTTCACAAAAGGACCAAGTCACTTTTTGAAAATAAAGGTCAGAGTATAACATTCCTTTACAAGTAATCTTTTCATGGTGCACTGGAATAACTTGTTTACATATTTTTCAGCTATAAAATGATGTTCTCCTTCAAAAGAACTGTATTTTATTCATGCTGGCCTTATTTTCCTTTGCCTACATCTCCACGCTTATCAGAGTACCCAACAACATGCCATCAATGTTCTGTGAAATTGGTCTTTTAGTACCAATCTTCAGGAAAATATTTGATTATGATTTTGATGTTATTTCACCTGCTTTATAAGCATACTAGTTGTTATATAATATTGAATTTATTTTAATTTATTTCATTCTGCTTTGACCACAAATGTTTCTCTTTTTCCATCCTGCAGGAAATTACTCAAGGGTACCTTGCTTTGGAGTCCTACTTTTGTGCTTTGCTCTGTTCTGATTGATCTGACAACCTTTTCATGGTATAGGAGATGTACTTTTTCAACAGTCTTTCCAGATCTCTAAACAAGCAGTGCCTTTGTGATTCTTTACATGAAAGGGTGCTTCTTGCATCATGGATATTTCTGTTCCTGCGGCTTAGGTTCTGCCACAGGAGAGAAAGCAAAGGGCCATTGAATGTTGGCTGACCTAAAGTCCTTTTATCTTTTTTTTTTTTTTTTTTTTTTTTTTTTTTTTCTTTTTTTTTTTTTTTTTTTTGTGTGTGTGTGTTTTTTTTTTTTTTTTTATTGTTAATTATTTTGCATTATGTGACAGTTTCATAGGCTCTGGGAATCCCCCCCTCCCTCCCCCTCCCCTCCCCCCGGTGGATTCCTCCACCTTGATGCAGTATTACAGTTCAAATTCAATCAAGATTCTTTCATTGCAAACATATACCAAGCATAGAGTCCAGCTACTTATTGTCCAGATTGGTTGAACAGTTTCTTGGGGAGACCTTTTCTGGTCTGAAGTTTGAGCTGGCAGAATATCATCACAGTCAATTAAGAGTCCCAATATAACATCAACAGCAATTTGCAATGTTATGGAATTGACATGGTTTTGAGTAACCAGTGTATTAAAAAGAAAAAAAAAAAAAAAAAAAAAAGGAAAACAAGTCCTAGCCACAACCTATGATTAGCTCATTGACATTTCAATTTAGTTCATATACAGGACCGGCTGCTCTATACCTTAAAATGGCCATAAGGCACCATTCAGCTGTTTCGTGTCCATTTCATCTTAGTATTTAGCCAGTTGTTGTGTTGAAGTAAAATTTTGCTGATCTTGGCAGATTTTAGGATAATCCAGACTGGCTTGTAACTCTAACAAGATATATGTCAACATTTTAGGTGCAGAACATTTTTTTTTTTTTTTTTTTTTTTTTGGGGGGGGAGTGTGCAGGAAAATCCTCAGCACCATGGTGAGGAGTAAAACTAATCTTTGTGACCCACCCAGCGAGGCATGAGCCAATCCATGCCAGCTCTTTCCTGTCAGATTTCAAGTTCTACTTTCTGTTGTTTATTTATTTTAGGTTTTTTTTTTTTTTTAGTTTGTATGATTGTTTGTTTGCTGTGAGGGGTTTTCGAAGCGATCCCGATGGTCATTGCGAGGGAGGGGGGGTCCAGAGGTGGAGCCAGTCTCGGACCAGAGAAAGCTCTCCTCCCTGGTCCGGAAGGACGTTTATTGTTCTTCTGTTTCTGCAGACCACTCAGGGCTTCTGGTTGTCTTTCCGATGACGTTGGTTTCTGCACTGTAGTGTTTGGACTTCTTCCATCCCCTGTGGAAGCTCCGGTTGGGGGTGGGTGACCTCAGAGTACTCGGCCTCCGAGGGCATCCAATTCCCTGTGGCCTCCTTGGCAGTTGGGATATAGTCCTTGTTGCTCGTATTAATAGTTTGTGGTGAAGGTCTGGGAGTCTTCATGGTTGGGATCCAGGCTTTCTCCTTACCACCTGCTCCACCCTGGAGTGCTCCCCTGCTCCACGCACATGACCTCCTGTTAAGAGGTTGTCAGGATCGCACCCGATTCCCCCCTCATGCATTGGTATAGTAGTTTTATTGTTGTTTAGTGCCACTTTGAGTCTGTTATCTATGAATTACCAGATTTGATCTTGATAGGCTATATTGTACTTTTTTCTCACTCTTTTTATGGTCCTGAAAGATTTCCCTGCACTCCCCCCCATTACAGGTTAACATAGCGTATTGAGGGTATAGTAGGTTTTACAGATTTTCGATGTAGATCTTAAGTATTCTGACATTAATTGTTGGTTTATAGATTATATCGCCTTATCTTATTGCATTGGATACAGGTTATAAGAGATTGCACTAATATTACAATATACAGGTACTATTTTCCAAGTTGTTCTCTTTTCATCTCAGATTAAGGCAAACATGTGGTATTTAACCTTTTGGGATTGGTTCATTTCTCTTAGCATGATGGATTCCAGTCGGGCCCATTTTAAGAAAAACGAAATGCAATTCTTTGTGGACAAGTCCTTTTATCTTAACTTCCAAACCAGAAGCCCTTGTTAGACCTTGTTACTGAGGACATACAAGATTATTTCACTAGAACTCAGCTGAAGGGCAACTTCAGTTGTACCTTAAAAACTCGTGACAGTTCAGATTCTTCCCAGTCTCACTCTAAACGACAGAAATGCATAGTCCTTTGGCAAAGTCTCCTTTTTTCCCTCTAAGCTTGCCTCTTTTCCAATAGGCTAATACTCCCACTTCTCCGTTACTAGCAGATGTGCCGTAGTCTATAAACATTTCTCCTTATTCATTCTGCATTTCATGGCTGTGTTCACTTAAAGCTGTTGACCAGAAATGATTAGTTACAGAAATAGCACAAGTCACCATTTCTAAAATAAATGATATGCTAAATTACATAAGGTAAGAGAACATGAAGTGCTCTACTAGCTCTTTCGGGCTAGATAAAATGAGACCAAAAAGTAGTAGAGGAAATCCAAAAAGGCCACCCATCTATTTTGTTTAATCTCTGAGGAACATTGCTGGGCTTTTTGTAACCAGACACAAGCATCTTAACAAAATGCTCTCCAGTTGATTTGTTATGAGTGTTCCATAGAATACCCTGAGACAAACAGTGGCCGTTTATTTCTGAAAGGAACCAGGAAGTACATTTAAACTGAGGAAATAGAATAAAACAAGGGTGAAAGCCATGGGATTTCGTTATACAAATAACTGGGCACTGAGTCATTGAAGAATCCATGAGTAACCATACACTACAGGCTCCACCATGGTCCCACAGAAGGCAGTGACGCTAAGCTTCACAGCCAGCTCTTGTTTCCCAGGAACATCAACTTCCTCAACTGCAGCCTAGGAAGCTGTGTCATTCCAACATGAAGCACTGGACAAAAGTCCTTAGTAAGGAAACAAATGCTGATAAAAGCCTTGGGTGTAAAAAATATTGATACTGTCCCCAGGAACTACCCAGGCTAGCTCCAGATGAATGTGAATTTATGGGACTGAGATGTCAACAGTATTTGCTGTAGTGTCCCATGTTTATTCTTGGATGCTGGTCCAATACAAACAGACTACCTCTAAATAAAAAGCCACTTACTGAAGACTTATGGAATTAACTGGAATAATAGAAATTAATCAAACTTGAGGCTGGCACAGCAGCTCAATAGGCTAACCCTCTGCCTGCCAGTACCAGCATCCCCTGGGTATCAGTTCTAGTCCTGGCTGCTCAACTTCAGATCCAGCTCCATGATTATGGACTGGGAAGGCGGTGGAGGATGGCCCAAGGTCTTGGGATTGTACATCCATGTGGAAGACCTGGAAGAAGCTCCTGGCTCCCAACTTTGGATCATCTCAACTCAGTTCTGGCTGTTACAGCCTTTGGAGCACGATCCCTCTCTTTCTCTCTCTTCTTATCTCTGTAAATCTGTCTTTCAAATAATAATAAATACAGCTTTTAAAAAGAGTTATTCAGACTCTGGCAAGGGTGAGGAAATTCGGAACACCCATGTTCCATTTGTGAGAATTTAAATTAATACAGCCACTTCTGGAACATAGAAAGGGGTTGCTGGGAGAATCTAAAGGCTATGTATGAATAGTCTTTAAAATTTCTAAGTTTTCCAAGAGATCTGGAAATATGGCTTCAACTACTTCCTATACCCCCCTTCTTTGAATAAGAATAGCTCCTATGGCTGCCCTAAAGCCTAAGTCAATATGAGATGCTTTATGGGAGGCCGTTATTTACTTTTAATATTTTCTCTGGTTTAGAAACTCAGGATCAGGTAACATAGATTATTAATTCAGGCCAGGTATCAAAAGCTCTGAAGGAATATGGTAATTCTCCCAATGCCAGATCCCCAAATCCATGAACAGCCTAATTCACCAGGAGTTTTCATTTCATTAAAGACTTGGGAAGGAAGGACTTAGCTCACCAGCTGTAGTCTGAATAAAAGCACTTCACTGGATGCTGCTAAACACGCTGACCTCAGGAAAATGACAAGGCTTCCCAAGTTGGGTCTGTCTGACAAGGATTAAGTTTCTCCCTCCCCCTTGAGTCTTTGCAACTATACATCAAAGACATTCGGTCTGCTGTAAATCAATCAATGATATCATGGACGTCCTCAGAAGGCAAATGGGTAAGTACAACCTTTGTTTTTGTTATATTTAGATTACTGTTCTTTCTGGCAGCCATGTTTTGCAATGCTTCTCTTGATCCTCTCTGGAACTTGTTTAAGCAAGAAAACCTGGAGGTGAGTTCTGTTATAATATTAAAAGATCCTGGTATGCCACATTAAGCCAATTTTAAAAGCCTGATCATTGCCTTAAGTAACCTGGCCTATATTTCAGGCCAATTTTTTCAATAAGAATTTTTCTGTGTCACTCTGTCTAAAGCAGTTATGCACAACTCACAAGCCTTAGAATACATAGTGACAGAACCAGGAGGAAGCATGTGCAGCAATTAATGGACTCTGTAACCTCTACTCTCACAGTGTTATCTTCACTGCAAGAGATATTAAAAATTTTAAAAAGATTTTTAAAAAAAATTTATTGGAAAGTCAGGTATACACAGAGGAGAGACAGGAAGATCTTCCGTCCATTCGTTTACTCCCCAAGCCGCTGCAACGGCTGGAGCTGAGCCAATCAAAAGCCAGCAGTCCAGAGAGTCTTCTGAGTCTCCCATGCAGGTACAGGTTCCCAAGGCCTGGGCCATCCTTGGCTGCTTACCCAGGATGCAAGTTGGGTGCTGGATGGGAAGCAGAGCTGCAGGAACTGGTGCCCATATGGGATCCTGGCACATTCAAGGCAAGGACGTTAGCCGCTAGGCTATAGTGCTAGGCCCAAGACATTAAACTCTTCGTTAAAGCCAGATGGGTTTACAATTTACTGAGGGACAATCAGCACCAATACTTAGGAAACAAACAGAAAAAATTCTTCCCTTTTCAAAAATATTTATTTATTTTTATTGGCAAGGCAGATACACAGAGAGGAGGAGAAAGAGAGAGGAAGATCTTCCGTCCGATGGTTCACTCCCTAAGAGGCCTCAATGGCTGGAGCTGAGCCAATCCGAAGCCAGGAACCTGGAGCTCTTCTGGATCTCCCACATGGGTGCAGGGTCCCAAGGCTTTGGGCCATCCTCAACTGCTTTCCCAGGCCACAAGCAGGGAGCTGGATGGGAAGTGGGGCTGCTGGGATTAAATTTGGTGCCCATGTGGGATCTTGGTGTGTGCAAGGTGAGGACTTTAACCACTATACTATCATGCCAGTCCCATATTCTTCCCTTCTAAAAGGAAATTCAAGTTGCATTTTTCCCCCCAGTTTTACCCAAGTTGATTCATAAACTTGTGTTTCAGAATTCAACATTTTCTCAGCCATGATGACTATTCAGTGAAACATTGGCAGTGACTGAAAATTCTCTGGTTCAGGAGACACAACCATTCAATCAAATAGTAGGAGATTTCTGAACCCAGGGTAAGTCAAGTCTAAGCCTCTGATAAGTAGAAAGAAGGTATAGATGATGAATCTGCATTCTTTAGCATGCCCTTAAGACTAAAGGTCAGAAATACCTCAGTGGGGAAAGGATATGGGATAAGGCAAGTACCTAGGTTAGGGCAAGAGCAAGAAGAGTCATCTCATCCACCCTGTGGAATCCTATCCACCCACCTATCAGTCAGATGGCCCTATCCCCAGGATGTGTCCCCTTCCTCCTATCTGGAGCAGATACTCTGAGCTCAGAAGAACAGGAACAGCAAATGGTGGACATAGTGAGACTGGCTACTAGAATCTCTTTCTCATCCTTTCCTAACTCTGTTCCTGAACATGGCCTCTGTGTGTTGGTGATTTTAAAATAAAGTTTATCACCTCATGGAAAAAAGGCCAAAAACAAAACAAAACAAACAAACAAAAACAAAACCAGAACTGACGTGTGAACTATCAGTCCTGTTAATGGGTATAATCCAGAGGAAATGCAATTAGTCTAATGAAGAGACATGTGCTTCTGCATGCTTGCTGCAGCAGCATTCACAGCAACAAAGCCAGGGAATCAATCTAGGTGTCTACAAATACATGACTGGATACAGAGATATGGAACATATATACAACATAGTTTTATTCAGCCATAAAAACAGTGACATTCTGCCACCTCAGCACTGTGGATAGAACTGGTTTTGTGGACAGAACCTTATAATAAGTGAAATAAATCAGACTAAAAAACACAAAAAACAGGGGTTGGCACTGTGACATAATGGGTACATCCAATGCCTTGGTACCAACATCCACAGTGGGCACAACTCTAGGGTTGGCTCTTAGACTTCCAATCCAGTTCCCATTTGTTGTGGCCGGGAGAGCAGCATCTGTAGTCCCAAGTTCTTGGGTCCCCAATATCAATGTAGGAGTCCTGGAGGAAGCTCCTGGCTGCAGACCTGTCCTGCTTAATGGATGGGTAATATCTGTTTCTCTTGCTCTCTGTGAATCCACCTTCCAAATAAATACATATTTTTAAAATAAACGTAACAACTGCATGTTTCCTCTTACGTATGGAAACTAAAACATTGTGTTTGTAAATGTACAAAGCAAAATTGGAGCCTAGGAAATACGGGGAGAATGTGGGAAAGCAGACAGGATGGTTAGCGAGAAGCAGGATGAAGTTGCATAGGAGTAGTAGGTTTCAATGTGATACAGCACAGTGAGGTAGTCAATCATATTGATGCAAATTAATCATATATTTCAAAACTTTTAGTAGAAGCACAAAGAAATGTTTATTATAGCCTGATCATTACACATTGAATGTGTGGATTGGAATGTTACATGGAACTCTATAATCATGTATAATTATTATGTCAACTTAAACTTTTAAATATTTTATTGACAGAAATCTTTGCATTTTTAGTACTTATTTCAGATGTACTTTAAATTATCAGTTACAGCACTAAAATCTAGAACTTTAACATACAACATATTAATAAATGTAAAAACTGATGGTCATGATTTGCAAAATCAATATATAATGCCAAAATAATAAGTAAACATATCTATGCTTATCCAGTCACAATTTTATGAGGTTCTTTTTGTATCTTAGCTACTGCAAATAATGGTGTAATGATTATGAAAGTGTAGGTATCTTTTCCAGATCCCCCCACACAATACAATATTTTTCAAATTAAGCAATAAAAAATTTTTTGCCATTTCAGGTGCAATCATGACTGTACGGCTTTTATGGCTGTATTGCTGCCTGCTCTCAAGTGAACAACAGAAGAGCTAAATTCTATTTTGATGTAACTTCAAACCCATTCACAAAAGTGTACTCACAATAAATAATATGAACACGTTCCAGGAAAGAAAAGAGGTGTGTACAAGAGTCAACATACATGACAGAATGACAGTCTCAGGGGCCAGGTAGACGTTGAACTTGGGAGTTAATTTCACTCATGGAAGATAATTGAGTTTTAGAGATCTGCTGTACAGCAGGCTGCCCAAGTTTTGTGTGCTGAAAAAGGTCTTGGGAGAGCAGCCCTCTTGCTAAATGTCCCAGAGGCAAGCCAAACCAAACCAAGAACAATAAAAACAAACAACAACCCAGTAGACACACACACACACACACACACACACTTTTGGAGGTAGTGAATAATACCTTAGTTGTGATACAGATGCTTAGCCATCAAACTATACACACTAAATGCACAAAATGTTTTTATATATTAATTACACCTCAATGAAGATATCAAGAGTAAACTAACATTATGTACGTAAGTAAATTACGTAAGTTAAAATTATGCATGTCTTTCTTTTAACTTTTCTTTCTGGTAATTGAAAAATCTGCTTCCTCTTTGGAGGTTGATTGGGTCAGGAAAGATTTTAAAAATTTGAATGAGTTTTGCTTGTAGGATAATATCGTATTTTCTAAGCCCCAGCTTCTTTTCACCACATTCTTTCCACTGTGTATGTTTAATTTGCTTAACCCATGACTTCCTCTTTGCTATCATTCTGTTCCAAGACTTTGTTATGGTTTGCATAGTAGAGTTTTAATAGCCAACAATCAATATCTACTTTCATCATAAGGGTTCCTTACTGCCTTCTAGTCTGACACAAAATAATGTATCTGAATTCATTTCACAACGCACGACTATTTCTACATATTTGTCACACGAATAAAGACCAAAGTCATCAAAATTACCTACAAGACAATGCTATCACTCCATTCTTTCTATGTACTGAAACCT
This sequence comes from Ochotona princeps, assembly GCF_030435755.1. Lineage (NCBI taxonomy): Eukaryota > Metazoa > Chordata > Mammalia > Lagomorpha > Ochotonidae > Ochotona > Ochotona princeps. Next base: position 87,266,080 of record NC_080836.1, on the reverse strand, counting down.
GTCTGACCTCAGGTTAAGTTTTCCAAATGTTCTTGACTCACTCAGCCACTCAAATGCCTATTTTAGACAAATGCCAGTCACTCTTTAACCTCAGGAGAATTATTCTTGGAGTTTGCAATTTCTGGGACACTCTTCTACAAGATGGTTAGAGGGTTTCTTGGCAAATTTTCTTTAGGTCATTACTAAATCTGCATCATAAGACTTGAAACACTCTCCCCCACCACTTAAGACTTACCCTATATTTTCCTACTCTTCTATTTAAAATGCAGCATCATCTAACATAATTATTTTTCTTTCCTTTATCCTCCCTCCACTGCAATTTTTTCCAGAGGTAAATGTCATTTTCAAGTTATCTAGTTGTTACATCAATGCAATCCAGTATATAGCTTGTTAAGCATTAGAGAATTCAGTATTCATGCATTAATTGATTGAATATATTTTATTCAGTAGTAGACATTTGGGTGTTTATAAGTACATACTTTAAAAAATAGCAACTATGTCTTACATGTAAGGATCAAAATCATTTGGGATCCTCAACCAAGTGGCTTCAATTTCACTACACCAGGGATGTAAAGAATTCTTACAAATATTCTTAAATACACATTAAATTTGTATTAAGTAGATGTCAAAGGTAAAAATATGATGCCAGGAAGCAACAAATGTAGCTTTTATGCTTTAGGAGCTAGTTAAAAATCCTGCTTATAGTTTATTAAATGTCAAGTTGTAGCTATGATTCATAAAAGTGACTGATTTTGAAAACCTCTACCATGTGTCTCTCCACTGCCTCTGAACCTGGCTGCCTTTCTGATCGAACATATTGATAGCTTTGTAGTTCAAGTCCCATGAACCAACATCAAGAGTACACTTTACTTTTTTGGCTCCTTGACATTTTATGTCACTTTCCTTATAAACTCACCAAACTTTTTCTACAATCACAAACTGCAAACCCCAAGGTATCACTACAGAGAACAAAACAAAATGAAACAAGCCAAAACTAAAAATAAGAAACAAGGAAACTGACAAGTTCAGTACGATCCAAAAACTAAAGGATAGAAATTTAAGCAGTGTGCTGCTCATTCCCCATACTCTCTCACACCAGCCTTCAAGAGTCAATGTATGCCACACAGAAAACAAAGGCCAAAAGCAGGAAAACCGTAATGTGACAATCCGAAAACAATTTTTAATTAGTAAATATAAACAATAATCACCATCTCTAGCCTTAATATATCACAGTAAGTTACATGGAATGCTTAAATTCTCAAAACAGAAAAGAATTATATAATTAAAATTTTACCAAACAACAACAGCAACAAAGCTTGAATTTAAAAACAAACAGTGCAGGAGCAGACAATTCACCTATGAGTTAGGATGCCTGATGGCGTACCAGGGTTTGATTCCTGGCTCTGGCTGCTGACCTTGACTTACTGCGAAAGCAGACCCTGTGAGCAGCTGTGATGCCTCCTCACCCGTGCGGTTCTTGCCACCCACGAGGGAGACAGGCATTTGGTCCAGCCCAGACTCCCCATGCATGGCAGGTCTTTGAGGACTGAGGCAGCAGATGTGTTTTTTTCCCTAAAATAATGCATATCTAATAACACTTAAGGTATTTACTATATATACAATTAAGTCAAGAAAAAGTAGCTTAGGTATTAGTAGATGGAGCACAATGCTGTCATGAATAGATGGATCCCAATGCAAACAACAGTTATATGAGGAATATAAATATCCTGAAGATGACAATATTGGCCAACTTCACAGGCTTTTTTTTTCTAACATTTGTTTATTTGAGTGGCAGATTTACAGTGAGGCGAGGAGAGGGGACAGGAGGGGAAGGAAGAGACAAGAGACAGGAGGAGTAGGAGGGAGAGAAAAGTCTCTCATTCACTGGTTCACTCTCCAAATGGTCGTAACATCCAGAGCTGAGTTGATCCGAAGCTAGGAGCCAGGAGTTTCCTCTGGGCCTCCCACATGTGTGTAGGCTCCCAAGGAACTGGACCATCTTCTGTTGCCTTGCCAGGCCATACACAGGAAGCTAGATGAGAGATGGAGCAGGTGGGACAGGATCCAGCACCCATATGGGACCCCAGTACTTTCAGGTGTAAGATTAGCCTGTTGAACTTAATTCTTTCATCTCAGTCCTGTTTTCGTGTTTTGTTTCAGGTTTTGTTTTGTTTTGTTTTTAGTATTTTCTCTTTTAAAGTCCATGTTTCCTATTCAAATGATATTCTAGTTGTGTAACAAAAATTCTAAAAATCAGAAAACACAAACTAAGAAAAATCTCTTTTCATTTTAAAAAGAGAATTATGACTTTTGTGGGTATTAAAGAACATTTCTTACTGTTTAAAAAAATGATTTCTTTTATTTATTTGAAAGGCAGAGTTACACAGAGAAGACAGACCTTCCAAGCAGCTTTACCTGGGTTTCTCATGTGAGCACAGAAGCCCAAGCACTTGAGCCATCCTCTGTGCTTTCTGGGGCATACTAGCAGAGAGTTGGATCAAAAATGGAGCAGTCAGGATAAAGATGGGTGCCCTTAGGAGATGCTGACACTGAAGGCACAATTTACATACCATGCCACAATGCCAGCCCCAAATAACCTGGACTTGATTCTATGCAGCTTCAAAATTCTGTATTTTCTCTATAACATATTCAAGGCAGAATAGACTGAGGGCAATACATTAACAATTCCTTTAGATGAACCGCATTCTATTACTATGGCACATTAAAAATATGTATATAATAATCTCATGAAGTGTTGAAGTTGACCGATAACATGTTTACCTAAGGGTCACAATCCTGACTTTATCATATCCAAAAGCATAGATGTGAATCTCTCCTCTGGATGTTAACAACCTACTAACATATGTGTAATTTTACTGGCACTATGAATGAAAGGAATAAACAATCATTTTGTATAAAAGAAGGAATATATCTTTTAAGCTTTTGGAATGTACTAAATGATCCCTATAATTATAGTATTGTGCTGAATAATTATGCTTTATAACATATTAAATTTTACTCTTCCCCAAGAAAATACTTGACAGCATGAGTAAAAGCTGATGAAGTTAAGTAGACTCAGTTTTAATTTTACTTGAAACAAGATCAACTCCAATGTCATCAGCACATATTTACCAATGACTTACCAGGCTTTATTTCATGTCATGTCAATATGCAGATAGCTTATTGCATTAACACAACAATTAGTTTAATGCTGGGAAGTCAGGGTTGTGATCCCAGGTCCAACACTTACAGCTGGAACGCTTTGAAAATGCTGCTCAACACCTCTGCTCAGGAGGCTTTTTTTTTTTTTCAGCAGTAGTATGGTTACAATATTCTCTAGCTTTCAGTTTTGACTTACTTAAATAAGGTCAGGTGTCAAAAGTTCCTGATAGAATAAATATTGGCTGTCTTTACTACAGATCCTATTAAAGAGCTTAAGAGGGGCTGAATTGTCTGTGTCTGTATACAAATGTCATATTCTGTTACATGATCTAGTTTCTGCTATTATATAAATATTCTGAAATAAATACAGCCAAACCATTTTAACCACGAAATAACAATCAGTTGGCAAACACATGAGGATAACAACTGAGGCCATTTTTCCTGTGTTACTTCTATACAAATATGTGGCATTTTTCTTTGGGTTTTTACCTTTCGGTCCTAAAATGTAATCCAAGCCATATAATTCTACCTAACAAATAGCACAAAGGAGTGTCTAAATTATGACAACAGTGAAGTGTTGAGAATATTCAAGCTGTTCTTAATAATTAAAATATTTTTATTCTTTTTTTTTTTTTAAGAAATGAGCAAAGGACTTTAATGGACAGTTCGCAAGAGAAGAAAACACAAAAGGGAAACCATATATGAAAAAAATGTCCACATCATAAGCTACCAAGGATATGCAACTTTAAACTACAATGAGACATCACCTCACCTCTGCCAGAATGGCTGTTTTCCAAAACACAGAGAACAAATTCTGATGAAGATATGGAGACAAGAGATCTTATACACTGCTGGAATCTGAATTAGTGCAAGAAGAGTAGAAAAACAAATTTCCTAAAAATCCAAAAACAGACTTGCCCCAAATCAGCAATCCACTACTGGGTCTATATCCAAAAGTCTGGAAAATATTGTAGCAGGGAGATACATGCAGCAAAATATTTAGAGTGGCACTGTTCACAAGAGCCAAAATGTGGTATTAACTAACCTGCTCATCATTAAATGAAAGATCAGAAAAAATATGTATACACACACATGCACACATACATAAAGGATTATTACTTAGCTAAGAGAATAAAATTTGTCATCTGCATGAAAATGGCTGCAACTGAAGGATATTATGTGAGCGAAATAATGCAAAACCATGAAGACAAATACCTTACAGTCTTCCTTTTCTATGGGAATTACATTTTGGTTTTTTTTTCATTTTTTTAAATTATTTATTATTTAACTTCATTAATTACATTGTATTATGTGACACAGTTACATAGATACTTGGGTTCTTCTTGTGTCCTCCCAAATTCTATCTTAATCAGAATTTAAGTGGACTGCATAATATATGAAGGAATTATTTTTGACTCCTACAGAACTGAAAAAACCCAGACTTCATCTATTTGCATGTTTTAGTTGGAAATAAATCCTGTTTATCAGTCATTTTTTTCCATTGTTGAAATACACTTTTTCAAAGGCTGATATTGAGACACAGGAAGCTAATCTTCCTATTGCTGGCCCTTGTAATTATGAACTGCAAAAGAATATAAGGAAGGAATGATAAAATTTGTGATATGTATGCAAAAGCTTATGTGGAGGAAATTAGAAATAGAGAAATGCAGCATTTTATCAGCACTAAATGATAAAATTTCAAAATGCTGCATGATATTAAACTGATATAACTAATAAAAATAGATCTGCTGCATAGTAAAATAGTTATTTTTAAATGTTAGGAATCATTGCAGTATTCAGGTTAAAAGCTTTTTTACCTAAAAAGAAAAAAAATCTGATTTTTACTTTGTAACACTATTAGAATCTTGGTACTTAAAACAAACCTAAGAGTTAATGTAAATTTTGAGAATCTTTGGAAAATACATATAATGTAAATTTACACAGAAATGCCTTAATGAGCAATTTGGAACTTTCCAAAAGCTATTCATCTAGTGCACGATATGAAGATGGTCATCTCTGTGAAAAACCAACATGTTTTATTTTCACTGGTAATATCTTAAAGGACAAAAGATAATGCCAGTGTTACTTAGTGAAACTTTTTTAAGAATAGTTTCCAGTATAATTTAATGAGGCGAGAAAAACCAGTTGGAAACCAGAGACCTGTTGAATAGTAACAACATATCAGCTATGCAAATATTCATAGAACAATGACGGGGGTAAAAAAGGGAAGGCTAGTTTGTCTGAACTTTAGGAAAAATAAAATAAAGATAACTGAGCTGGAGAACAATTAAATTTTGTCAGAGGCAATGCTAGCAAGGGACTCATAGACAGCGTGATGGATGAGTGCTGTTGTAAAGCCCGTGACCTGTCACAGCATCTGTGATGCTGGCAGCCTGTACAGGTGGAAGTTTGTATTCCAGCTACTCCTCTTCTAATCCAGCTTCCTGCTAACAGTCTGTGAAAAGCAGCAGCAGCAGTAGATTTCCCAAGATTTAGGCCCCTCAGACTCACTGCAATGCAAGATAAAGTTTATGATTCCTGGATTTGGTTGGCTTTTTGGCTCTGGCCACTGCAGCCATCTGGGGGTGAACAAGACAATGGAAGATCTCTGTATCTTCTCTCTCTGCAATTCTGGCTTTCAAATAAAGAAATAAAACTTTGACAAGTCAGATAAGGTTCATGCGATTGAATTATCCTGGAAGAGGAGGTAGACTATATCATTATCATAAAAGAAGAGGAGAGTGTATGTTATACCCTAGAGAAATAAGATAGCATAATTTATTTATCAAATCTGTATTTAATGTCAATGTTGTGCTATGCCATAGTAACAATGTGGGTGAAATAGATGTTTATAAACAAGAAATATATGACACAAGGTCTTAACTTAGAATAAAAAAATTAAAAAAAATTTTTTCTTCCCTTTCTTTTTTCCTATGTCTTCCTTTTCATTACATTTTTATACCCTTATCCCCTCATTCTTCTACATCAACTGAGCCCTAGTATGACAGCAATTGTGAAAAAAGAAATCATGGTTTCATGATAAATGTTAGTAAGGAAGCAGCTAAATATGGTATGGCAGACTCTTCTAAGAATAGCTAAAATGCAAGGCCTTTTCAAAAGAAGAGAGATGGCGCCTGTGGAAGAGGTTCCAGGAACCGCGCCCCTATAGTGAAGTCAATGTGAACAGCATTTGCATGCTATGTTACCTTCTCAAGAGCAGTGGCAGCCAGTTGAAAGGCCAAAGTGCATCTTCTTATTATAATCATAAGAAAAACTACATTGCTACAAGCAGTATGAAAAATTGGCCTGCACCACCCCTACACAAAGCTTCAAGGCAGGCTGTTTTGAGAAATGATTCAACTTTTTAATTCTGTGCATTCCATATATACAGTTCCAAGAAGAAACCACACTTGATACTACTACCTTTTCTATTTCTCCTCATCAGTTTTTGCAAAGACATAATTTTAGTCCACCCTATTTTCACGGGTTTAGCTATCCATTAAACACAATATTCAACAAGTAAAAAGCAGGAAGGACATAATTTCATTAGAGTATAAGCCCAGGATAACAATGATTCAATATTCTAAGGTAAAGATTTGATACAGAAAAAAAATAACTAAGTAAAATGAATTAGAACTCATTCCACTGCAGATTATTTTGAGTGAAATTTAAGACATGGTAGGAGATACTTATAGCAGACTAGGTCAAATAGAATATAATGAATGAGATCAAAAACAGGTTTGTTTCAATAAATGGAGTAGAAGAAAGACAAAAGAATCAAAATAAATGGGAAAAACATATGGGATATTTGGGACAGCATTAAACTTTTTTTTTCCAAAATAGGTTATTGTGAGTGTCAAATGGGTAGAAAAATCATATTCAAATATTTAATGAGAAAAAAGTTCCAAAATGCAGGAGAAAATGCAACTACCCAGGTACAGGAAGATCCAAGGTTACTAGTGTGATAAAATTTAACAATACCTCAAGGCAAAGAGTTAAGCTCTGAAAGTTAAAGATAGCAAGCTGACTGCTATGACTATATGAGGAAGCCAGCAAACAAAGTCATAGTAAAAAAAACAAAAAAACAAAACAAAAAAGTCATTCCACAATAAAGTGCTCAATTCAGCAAGAGGAAATAATACTTACAAGCACATAAACGCCTAAGAGTGGAGCATCAAAATACAAGCAAATACTAATAGACTAAAAGAGAGACGGAGTCCAACTTAGTAATAGTAAGGAACTTAAGCACCCTGTTTTTAGAAATGGAAAAATCATCTAGGTGGAAAATCAACAAAGAGCGGAGCTCAATCACACCTTTGATAGTTGGACTCAACACATCTATAGAGCATCTATAAAACAACTGCAGAATACAGATTCTTCTCAAAAGCTCATAGACAGATTATAGAGCAGAAAACAAAACATGTCCCATTGATTTAAAAATAGTTCTATGGAGCATATTTCTGACTATAAAACAATAAACTAAAAACCAATAAGAAGGAAAACTTAGAAAGCTATGTAAATATGTGGAAATTTAAAAGCTTGTTCCTAAACAATGAAAATATCAAAGAGATCAAAGAGCAAATTTACAACTTTTTGAAACTAATGAAAATGGAAACACAAGACAGTGAAATGTACGAAATATAGCAAATAACAACCAATGCTACATCCAGTAGCTGAAAAATCACATCAGAAAACTTATTGCTTCACCTCAAACAATTAGAAAAACAAAAACAAATCAAGCTTAAAATTGGTAGAAGGAAAGGGATAATAAAATAAAACCATAAATAAATTACATAAAGACATAAATGAACTCAAAAACATCAAGGAAGTGAAAGGCAGTCCTTTGAAAACAAAACTGATGAAATCTTTGCTACATAGCAACAACAACAACAACAAAAATAGAGAAGATATGGATATCAGAGATGAAAATGGAGTCATCATGGTTAAAATCTCAGATGTAAAATCTCAGGATTGTTACACATTACTATGAACAGTTATTTAGCAATTTATATTAGAAGCACATGTGAGCATTATCTTATATACAGTAACCTGACAAGTTTGAAAAATGAGGAATGGAATATCAAATTAAGGAGAGATGCAATTGGTGAAAATGAAGTTACAGCAAAGAGAAGCAAAAGTAGCAAAAGGCTTCATTGTCAATTTATATCAAGTTTTTAAAGAAAAATTAGTACTAACACTTCTTAAAATTATTGCAGAATTAGAAGATGGAGGCAATTTTCCAAATCTATCGTAATAGGGCAACATTACATTGATCACCAAAATCAGACAAGGACATAAAAAAAGAGAGATACAACCCAGCATTATTATTGAGCATAGAAGCAATAATCAGAAAAATTAGAAATGTAGTCCAAGAGCACACTGAAAATATTCACCACTGCCAAGTGAGATTCAGGGATGCAAGAGTTATTCAACACATGAAGATAAACACATGTGCCACACCACAGCTATAGAACAAAGGATAAAGTCATATGATCAATTAAAGAAGTGATAATATTGAACAGCACTTCAATGCTTAAAAATATGACGGAATTAAGGACAGAAATACATTAGTTTGTATAATAAAGGCCATGTCAAGCCAACAGCTTACATCATAGTAAATGGGGAAAAGCCGAAGTCCTTCTTATTAATTTCTGTAACAAGATGAAGAGGTTTACTTTCACAGATTTTACTCATCTTTGTTGTGGATCTCCTAGCAAAAGGAATGATGCAGTACAAAAGAATAAAGGACTTCCAAATTAGAAAAGGAGAAGGCAAACTGACACTGTGCAAATGATATAATATAAATAAAACTTCCAAAGCTCTACAGAAAACTTATTGTAATTAATAAGTAATTCATCAAGGCTGCAAGATACAAAAGTGATGTGCAAAAATTGGTAGTAATTTTAGGTATAGTGAATTATTTCAGAAAATATCAGAAAAGCAATCACATTTCCAACAGCTATTTAAAATACCTGGGAATAAGTATACCATAGGTGAAATGTCAATGAAACTATAAATAACTGTTCACAGTTGAAGAAGACATAAGGAAATGACACCTCATATTCATGGATTGGAAAGAATCATTATCATTAAAAATGCATACCACCCTAAATGACTTACAGTTCCAATGCAATCCTGATTAAAAATACACATTTAATGTCTGACTAAAGCTCTAGAATTTACTAGTAGACTAGCCTTTTTAATAAATGGTGTTGAGAGAACTGGATATTGACAAACAGAAGCATAAAGTTAGACCCCTATCATTCAGCATGTGCAAAACTCAACTCAAAAATCTATTAATGATTTAAACATGAAACCCAGCACATAATGTATTGTAAGAAAATATAAGGAGAACATTTTGTAACATTAAAATAGGCAAAGGTTTGCAAGCTCAGATCTCAAAAGGGAAAAAAAGAAATAAACAGACAATCAGGATATCATCACATTGAGACAATCAGCTGTATGCAAACAGTCTACAGACTTGGAGAAAGTATTTTCAAACTGTATCTGACATGGGATTGATGTTTGGTATATGGGGTTCAAAAGCTCCATAGCAAAAAGGCAAATAATCTAATAAAAAGGGCAGTAAATATCCAGACATTTCCCAAAGGGAGACACACAAATGGCCAAGAAGAACTTGAGAAGTGCTCATTACCACTAATCATCTGAGGACTGCAGATCATTATCACAATGAAAACCTTCCTCCCTTCATGCAAGATGGGCTTTTACCAAAAAGACAAGAGATAACAAGTGTTAGCATGCGATGATTCTTCCATGTTGTTAGTGGGCATGCGTATTAGCACAGCCATTATGGTAAAATTATAGGGGAAATCCTTAAAGGCTAAAAACAGAACTACTACTATATGATCAAGTAATCCCACACCTGGGTAGATATCAAAGGGAAATTCATCTGTCAAAGAGGTATCTGCACTTCTATGTTTATTGTAGTGCTAACCACAATGGCCAAAACACAGCCACAACCAAAATACCCATGATCCACGAATGGGTAATGCAAATGTGTGTTACAAACTCAATGGAATATTACTCACCCACAGAAAGATGAAATCTTGTCATTGGCTAACAACACGGATGGAAGTGCTTGGAGTGGCAAGACTGGTGGCAATTCATGACTGTTGAACTATCAATACCACTTGGGCGGGACCCTCGGAGCATGCCCCACATCAGGGACCTGGGGTGGGTGGGGGACTGGGTGGGGCTTCCCCCTTAAAATTCCCCTTTACCTCAGATATATGAAGGAAACAATATGGAACTAATAGTCTTACCCATTTTCCTATAACCCTTGAACCTTTTTACCCTAATTAACTATGTAAAAATTGTCAAAAATACAATAAAAAAAGAAACAATTAGCACATGATCTTACTAATATATGGAGTCTAAACAATAAATGGTGTCGTGGACGTTAAAAATACACTGGCAGTTAACACTGGCTGTGATGCTAAGTGAGGCAGGACAGATGGGGAAGATTGGCAAGTACTAGGTTACAGCTAGAAAGGAGTAAGAATTTTCAGGTTTTATAGTATAGTGCAATGACCACAAGACAGATGAAATGTACTAAATATTTTTTCTATTTACAAAACCTAGGAGATAAGATTTTGCATATTGCAGTGATTGTAAACACAATGTGTATATTTGATGACACACAAGAAAGTACACATAAATGGGTAATTTTCATAGTTTGTATTCATGCAAAAGTTCAAAGCTAAGCATGATTTTTCATGATTTTTTTCTAAAATTTCTTGAAGACTCCATACATGTATCTCTTTGTTTCCTTCTTCTATAATTCTGCCTTTCAAATAAATATATCTTTTTATTATTATTATTTTATGATACAGTTCTATAGGTCTTGTGATTTCCCTTCTCCCCTCCCCAAGACTCCCCCCACATTAGTACAGTAGTTCTTCATAAGTAGTCACAAATCCATCCTGACCCTCTAAATGTAATCAAATTTGAATGCCCATTACACCCTATGTGACAAGTACCACTAATATCCACAAATGAGGATGTGAGGCAAAAATATTTTATGTCACTGCCGCCCAGCAGCAACACTGAAATGACGAGGCATGCTCTTGAGGGTCTGGGAAAAGCCGGAACCGCAACTGGACCCCTCACTGCCGAAAGCAGCCTTGTTTAAATCTTTATCTCCACTGCTCCTGTCCCCATTGGTCTAAGCTTTCCTCCCCACTTTTCCAGCTCTCTCTCCAGCACCCTTCCTCCCGCCCGTCCTTCTTCTCCCTTGTCCCATCTTTCTCCATCCGCTGTCCATCCGTCTGTCGTCCATCATCCCAGTCTGTTCTCGCCTAGCTATTACTGGCTACTTTGATATCGTTCTCCACCAATCACTACTCCCCATGGGTCCACCTGGCGCTATGTGATAGGCCAGTAATCACAGCGAGGGCATCAGCCTATCCCTGTGACTTCCTGTTTACCTGCTGGCGAGACTAACTCCGCCTCCTGACCCTGGACCAACCGCCATCTTGCAATAGCCCTTACCAATCCCAGAAGCGGCTTTAGCACCCCATTCCCCACAATTTTATATATTTTGTCTGAGAGTGCACTACTAAATAGTCAAATTTGAGATTTCATTCAGGCCAATGGCTATGTGCTATATGTGTGCCATCACACATGACATAAACCCAAAATGGCACAGGATTCAAGCCCAGTGTTCTGTGGAAATACAGTTAGGTACATTTATTAGCTTCTGGCTGCAGATACTCTAAAAGAGCAGCAAGGAGCAATAAGCTTTTAAAGACAAAGCCTTTAGAAACAAATTTTCCAGCTGATAGAGAGTAAAGGTATGTTACAGCAAAGAAATGGCAAACAGAAAACCATTGCAAAATGAATAACTGCATATATTAATTTTAATATCAATGATTAGGACACATATGTATAAAAAGCGACATTAGATTTATTCACTAAGATCAGTAAGATTTTTGCATAATTTGATGAAAATAAAAGGATGTGAATCAAAGGGGTCATCAAAGCAAGATGCATCACAATGTTTGTGAAGAATGGATTAAGGCTTCTTTTACATGTGTTTGTTTATTTACCTGTATTGGAAAGACTCACACAGACCTTCCAAGCACTGTTCCCTCCCAAAATGCCCCCAGCACCCAGGGTTGGGTCAAGAGCAGTAAGGAGCTGAGCATTCAGTCCATGTCTCCCAACAAGTGGCACAGGTGCCAAGTCTTGAGTGAATGCTAAATCTTACAGTGCAAACTAACAGGTAAGAAATTCGGCTGCACTCCAATTCAGAAACTCAGGAACTCTAATATGGAATGTGGGCATCACACACAGTGTTTTAACTGTTGCACCAAACACAGGCCTCAGAATTGTTTTATTTCTGAACTAAAAGTATCCTTGCATTCTAGAGCAGTCTCGATAGCTTTGCGTCGATTAATTTTATGCCAACTGGTCCTTTGATGATTAGAATGTTAATTTTTTCTTCTGCAACAATTAAGAGAGTAACCAGGAGAATGAGTTTCAAACCCTGGGAATATTTTGGTGACTTTTAAATAAAGTACCAAATGAAAAATGTCCACCCCCTCCAAAACACACGATTCCTAATTTGTTGATTTTTTATGTCGGGGGCAAAAATTTGCCAACTTCATGCTATAAGCCAATTTTTTTAAAGATTTATTTTTTTTATTGGAAAGTCAGATATACAGTGAGGAGGAGAGACAGAGAGGAAGATCTAACGTCCACTGATTCACTCCTCAAGTGGCCAAATGGGCCAGAGCTGAGCCAATCTGAAGCCAGGAGCTTCTTCCTGGTATTTCATGCGGGTGCAGGGTCCCAAAGCTTTTGGGCCGTCCTCCACTGCTTTCCCAGGCCACAGGCAGGGAGCTGGATGGGAAGCAGGGCTGCCGGGATAAGAACCAGCACCCTTACAGGATCCCAGCGACTTCAAGGTGAGGACTTGAACCTCTATGTTATCATGCCAGGCCCAACAGATATTTCTGAAAATAATAATCCTGTTCATTGTCATATAAAAGTAAATGTGGCATTTTAACAGTGAACCAAGCATCCTTTCCAAAAGAAACATGTTGCAGAGGGGAGACTCGCAAGATGGCCAACATAGGAGGAAGACTGTGAGGGAGCTCACAGACAGAGAGGGCTAGAATGCGACAAAAGCGTAAGTGGAGCAGCATAGAGCTACAGGGAGAAGAACGTGAAGTTCCCTGGACAGTGTGGAGCCAAAAAAATCCACACAACTCGGAAGAGCAACCAGGGAAAAACAAAACAAAGGGCAGGGAAGACGACTTTCTGCTCCTGACCTGCTGAGTCACCTTTGAGTGCAGACGCTGAAAGCCGCAGTCGACCCACAGACCTCGGGACCCGCAGACGCTGTGGCCATGAGGACCAGCGGTGATCGGGACCTGCTGGCACCTGCTCACCCTAGTCGCCAGGACCCTCCAGGACCTGAGCCCGCTGCGGACATCAGGACCTGGAGTCATCGGGACCCGCTGGCATCCACCAACCCTGGTCACCAAGCCCCGCCAGGACCTGCACCAGCCACAGTCTACAGGTTCCATCGGGAACCGCCGGGACCTGCAACGGACGCAGTAGCCGGAAGACGCACCCGCGGCGAGGGTTCCCACCAGAGGAAGAGGCAGACTGCAAGAACCTGAGGTTTGAGAACCCGAGCACACCTCTGGGCTGGGCAGTCCCGTGCTAGCGCTGGGGCGGTCAGTCCCGTGCAAGCGCTGGGGTGGGCGGACCTGCACAGGAGGCGCTCCCAGAGAGCACCTGGAACACCCCACACCCTATAGTCCCATGCTTGGGAGACGAACCAGGAGAGCACTGCGGACCCGTGTGCAGGAGATGTTCCCAGAGAACACCTGGAACCTCCATGCCCTGCAGTCCCTGGCACTGGGGACACACCGAGAAAGCACCTAGAATCCTCCGAGCCCTGTGATCCCGCACACAGGGGGCGCGCACAGAGAGTGCCTTCACTCCCCCACGCCCTGTGGTAGCATACCTGTAGGGGACGAGCTGAGAGTGCGCTTTGAATCCGCTGGGCCCTGGAAGTGGCGCCCTGAGGTCCAGTGTTCTGGAGACGCACACAGAGAGTGCCTTGAAAATCCCCACACCCTGCTATTCCACGCCTGCAGACTCCGATCTCTACAGGATAGTGCTTGGAAACCCCTCAGCACACTGGTGCCTAGGTCTCTCAAAAAAGAAACACTAACACAATGGGAAGAAATACCAGAAAAGGTAATGATCCAGATGAGAGAGCCAACACCCTACCAATAAAGGATCAAAAGCCAATGTCTATTTCGGAGATGTGAGATGAAGACATAGAAGATCTACCAGACAAGGAATTCAAAAAAATAATTTTAAAATATGTCAGAGACAATGAGAAGAATTGGGAGGACTTCAAGGAATTCAAGAACCACATAGCCTCAGAAATACAACAAATCAAAAGTAAAATCCTTGACTTAGAGCACAAAATTGAGAGCCTAACCGACAGAACAAATACAGCAGAAGAGAGGATCTCTGAAACGGAAGACACACAAAACGAACATACCCAGTTCATTAAACAGCTGGAGACAAGTCTGAACAAAGCCAATAAGACCATACAAGAAATGAAAGACAACCTCAGAAAATCGAATATTAGGATTATTGGCCTTCCTGAAGGAGTGGAAAAAGAGTCAGGAATGCAAATGGTGCTCGACGAAATTATACATGAAAACTTTCAAAACACTTGGAACATGAACCCAGCCCAAATTCAAGACGGTCAGAGGACTCCCAGCAGATATGACCCAAAGCGATCTTCACCCAGACATATGGTGCTCAAGTTCCACTCCAACGAAGACAAAGAAAGAATCCTAAGACAAGTACGAAGCAGAGAAAACCATACCGGAGAAAACCAATCAGAATCACTGCTGACTTCTCTGAAGAGACTTTACAAGCAAGAAGAGAATGGACAAAGATCTTCCAAATCCTGAATCAGAACAACTGTCAACCAAGAATATTGTACCCAGCAAAGATCTCATTCGTATTTGAGAACGAAATCAAATACTTTCACAGCAAAGAGAAATTAGAAGAATATGCCAGCACAAAACCAGCTCTACAAAATCTCCTTAGAAATGCACTAAAGGAAGCTATGGTTCATCTACTCTATGGAATACTACTCAGCTATTAAAAAAAACGAAATGCAGTTCTTTGTGGACAAATGGGCCCGACTGGAATCCATCATGCTAAGAGAAATGAACCAATCCCAAAAGGTTAAATACCACATGTTTGCCTTAATCTGAGATGAAAAGATGACAACCTGATAGTACCTGTATATTGTAATATTATTGCAATCTCTAACAACCTGTATCCAATACAATAAGATAATGTGATATAATCTATAAACCAACAATTAATGTCAGAATACTTAAGATCTACATCGAAAAACTGTAAAACCTACTATACCCTCAATACGTTATGTTAATCCGTAATGGGGGGGAGTGCAGGGAAGCCTTTCAGGACCATAAAAACAGTGAGGAAAAAGTATAATATAGCCTATCATGATCAAATCTGGTAATTCATAGACAACAGACTCAAAGCAGCACTAAAAAAAAAAAAAAAAAAAAAAAAAAGAAATGCACTAAATCCAGAAAAAAAGGAGGTGAATCATAAGCAAAGATGGCAAACAGGAAGGTCTCCCCACTAAAGTCCACACAAGGAAGGGCAATTACACAGATATCAACACCCACAAAAACAAGTATGGCAGGGCAAAATCACCTCTCAATTTTAACACTTAACACAAATGGCCTGAACTCACCAATCAAAAGGCATAGATTAACAGAATGGATTATCAAACAGCACCCAACTATCTGTTGCCTACAAGAGACACATCTAACCAGAAGAGATTCTAAGAAGCTGAAAGTGAAAGGTTGGAAACAGATATTTCATGCCAATGGACGAGAAAAAAAGGCTGGGGTAGCTGTCTTAATTTCAGATGATGTGGACTTCAATCTGACACACATCAAAAAGGACAGGGAAGGACATTATATATTGGTGAAGGGACTGATCCATCAGGAAGTAATTACCATTGTGAACATATATGCACCAAATTCAAACGCACCTAGCTACGTGAAGCAATTACTCACGGACTTAAGGGGAGACATAGATATGCACACAATAATAGTGGGTGATCTTAACACCCCACTAACAACAATAGACAGATCAACAAAACAAAAACTCAACAAACAACAGAGCTCATACAAACAATAGGACAACTGGACATGATAGATATTTATAGAATTTTTTACCCTAAGGCCACAGATTACAGATTTTTTTCAGCAGTGCATGGCACCTTCTCCAGGATTGACCACATGATAGGACACAAAGCAAACCTAAATAACTTCAAAAAGATAGGAATCATACCATGTACCCTCTCAGACCACCACGGAATGAAACTGGAAATCAGCAATTCAAAATGTCCCAGGAAATATAGAAACTCTTGGAGGCTGAACAATATGCTATTAAACGAACAATGGATCAGAGAAAAAATTAAAGATGAGATCAAAAAATTTATGGAAACCAATGAAAACTCTGACACAACATTCCAAAATTTGTGAGACACTGCCAAAGCAGTGCTATGGGGTAAATCCATCACAATTGGAGCTCATGTCAAGGCCCAAGAGAGGCGCCAAATACAGGAACTAAACACACACCTCCAGGAATTGGAAAAACAGCAGCAGAAGAGCCCCTCACACAATAGGAAACAAGAAATCATCAAAACAAGGGAGGAAATTAATCAGATAGAAATAAAAAAACGATACACAAAATCAATGAATCAAAAAGCTGGTTCTTTGAGAAGATAAACAATATAGACACCCCACTGGCCCGACTGACAAAGAAAAAACAAGAGAAGGCAAGAATTAACAGCATCAAAGATGAAAAAGGCAACATAACAACAGACACCACATCCATTAAGGCCATAATTAGAAATTACTACAAAGCACTGTACTCCAACAAATCAGAAGATCACCAAGAAATGGAAAAGTTCTTAGACTTCTACCACCTGCCAAAACTTAGCCCAGAGGCAACAAACGACCTGAACAAACCCATCCATAACTGAAGTAGAGATTGAATCAGTGATTAAAGACCTCCCAACAAAGAAAAGCCCAGGTCCAGACGGCTTCACTACAGAATTCTACAAAACATTCCGAACAGAACTGACCCCAATCCTCTACAAACTCTTCAAAACAATAGAAAAAGAGGCAACCCTTCCAAACTCATTCTATGAAGCCAACATTACCTTAATCCCAAAACCAGACAAAGAACTAACAGAGAAGGAAAACTACAGACCTATCTCTTTGATGAACATTGATGCTAAGATTCTCAACAAAATCCTAGCCAACAGAATTCAAAAACACATCAGACAGATCATTCATCCAGATCAAGCAGGATTCATCCCTGGAATGCAGGGACGGTTCAACATTCGGAAATCCATAAATGTGATACACCACATCCAAAAACTGAAAAACAAGAATCACATGATAGTATCAATAGACGCAGAAAAAGCTTTCGAAAAAATCCAACACCACTTCCTACTAAAAACCCTAACCAAGGTAGGCATAGATGGAAAACTCCACAACATAATTAAAGCCATATATGAAAAACCCAACACCAGCATCATACTGAATGAAGAAAAACTGGAACCCTTCCCACTGAGATCTGGAACAAGACAGGGATGTCCACTTTCTCCACTACTATTCAACATAGTCCTAGAGGTACTCGCTTAGGCCATAAGACAAGAAAAAGAAATCAGAGGAATCCAAATGGGAAACGAAGAAGTCAAACTCTCACTATATGCAGATGATATGATTCTTTATGTAGAAGAGCCAAGAGACTCAATACAGAGACTGCTAGAACTTGTACGAAAGTTTGGTAGAGTGGCAGGGTACAAAATTAATGAACAAAAATCAACAGCCATAGTGTATGCGAACAGCCCCAAGATGGAAAAAGATTTAACCAGCAAGATACCATTCAAAATAACAGAGAAAAGTATGAAATATCTGGGAATAAGTCTAACTAAAAATGTAGGAGACTTATTTGAAGAAAACTACAAACTACTTAAAAAAGAAATTGAAGAAGACCTCAAAAGATGGAGTAACATCCCATGCTCCTGGATAGGTAAAATCAATATCATTAAAATGTCTATACTGCCAAAAGCAATATATACATTCAACACAATCCCAATCAAATTGCCAAAAACATTCTTCATGGAAGTGGAAACAATGATCCAAAGGTTCATCTGGAAACACAAAAAACCATGGATAGCTAGAACCATCCTGAAGAACAGGAAGTTAGCAGGGGGAATCACAGTTCCGGACCTCTGGACATACTATAGGGCAGTGGTTATCAAAACAGCCTGGTACTGGCAAAAAGATAGAGAGGAAGATCAATGGAGCAGAATAGAAACACTAGAAGGGAACCCAAGAGGTACAGCCAAATAATTTTTGACAAAAAGTTAAGCGACAATCCAGGCAAATGGGAAGGTCTGTTCAATAAATGCTGTTGGGACAACTGGTTGATAGCCTGCAGAAACAAAAATATAGATCCACATCTCTCACCATACACTAAGATCAGATCTAAATGGATAACAGATCTAAACCTACATCCAGAAACCTTCAAACTTTTGGAAGAAAATGTTGGAAACACACTGCAACACTTAGGGGTAGGCCCTCACTTCCTAAAAAAGACTCCAAAAGCAGTAGAAATCAAGACCAAAATAAACAATTGGGACCTCATCAAACTAAGAAGCTTCTGTACAGCTAGAGAAACAATCAACAAAGTAAAAAGGCAACCCACAGAATGGGAGAAGATCTTCGCGCACTGTGTAGGTGATAGAGGGCTAATCTCCAAAATATACAAAGAGCTACAAAACAACCAAAATGTCAAAACAAACAAGCCACTCAAGAAATGGGCACGGGATATGGGCAAACACTTCACAAAGGAACAAACCCAATTGGCAAATAAACATATGAAAAAATGCTCAAGTTCCCTGGCAATAAGGGAAATCCAAATTAAAACATCAATGAGGTACCACCTAATGCCAGTAAGACTGGCCCACATGAATAAAAGCACCAACAACACTTGTTGGCGAGGTTGCGGGGAAAAGGGAACCCTTCTCCACTGCTGGTGGGACTGCAGGCTGGTACAGCCTCTCTGGAAATCAGTATGTAGAATATTCAAACAACTCAAATTCAACATACCGTATGATCCAGCAATAGCACTCCTAGGAATATATCCAGAACACTTGTTTTATGAGAAACCAACATGCACTCCTATGCTCATAGCAGCACAATCAGTAATTGCAAAAACATGGAAGCAACCAAAATGCCCATCAACAGAGGATTGGATAAGAAAGCTATGGTTCATCTACTCCATGGAATACTACTCAGCTATTAAAAAAAACAAAATGCAGTTCTTTGTGGCCAAATGGGCCAAACTGGAAACCATAATGCTAAGGGAAATGAGCCAATCCCAAAAGGTTAAATATCACGTTTGCCTTAATTTAAGATGATATGATGTTATGTATAACATGTTATGTTTTGAATGTTATATGTTGTGTATAAACTAAAATTGAAGTGTAGGTGAGGTGGTCACAGAAGGTGGCTGGGAACTCGCATTTACTTTTAACATATTGGTTACTCATTACTATGTCAATTAATTCCATAATGATGTAAATTTTTGCTGATGGTATGTTGGAGCTTTCAATTGACTGGGAAGATACTCTGCTGGCTCTGTCTTCAGACCAGAGAGTGTATACCTAAGAAGCCGTTGAACTTGACTGGACAATAAGATGCTGGACTCTATGTTTGGTATACGCTTGCAATGGGGGAATCTCAACTGAACTTGAACTGTGGTTATGCAACAAGGTGGAGGAATCCACCATGGTGGGAGGGTTTGGGGAGGGGTGGGGAGAACCCAAGTACCTATGTAACTGTGTCACATAATACAATGTAATTAGTGAAGTAAAAATGATAAATAATAAAAAAAAAAAAACAAATGAGAGACCTAGAAAAAAAAAAAAAGAAACATGTTGCAGAGAACATCTGATACCAGATAACTGGCTGCGTTTGTACTGCAACATTTATATAAGGTCAGTAACCTTCAGAGCTTCTCAGGTGTAACTTCAACAAGTATTTAAATATGGCTTTCTTCTTTGCTTTACATTTGGAAACTTTTGATTAAAGAACTAATTGTTCAGTTCAGGATGAGATCAAGCAGAATTTGCACAAGAACTAGGTACAGCTAAATGAATCTAGACATCCAGTCTGCACATCCTGGGCACAGACGCTGTGCATTTTTTTTATTTCATATTTTTGTACTTTTGTCAGGAAACATTTCTGATTTTGTAGATGTTAATTTTATCATATCCTGGAATCATGACTCACTGGATTATAACCAGTTACAATAGCAAAATCAATACTTTTCGAACATTTACACTTACTAAAATTTTCATTTTAGTACTTTTTTTCTTGCTCAGAACTAGTCAAAATTACAGACCATAAAATAAAAAAAATAGACTCTTTAAATTGCTAACTAGTTTTTGCCACTGTTCTTACAACAGGAGTATATATTATTACACATACAAAATACCAAGATGGTATTAAATGTTTAAAATATTTTTGTAAGTAAAGTTTTTCTGCTTGAATGTTAGCATGCTTTTTTAATTGACTAACATATTATACTTTCACCTTTTTATGGGTCCAGTAAAATATTTCAAAATACTTAACATCATATCATCTTAAATTAAGGCAAACATGTGGTATTTAACCTTTTGGGATTGGCTCATTTCCCTTAGCATTATGGTTTCCAGTTTGGCCCATTTGGCCACAAAGAACTGCATTTTGTTTTTTTTTAATAGCTGAGTAGTATTCCATGGAGTAGATGAACCATAGCTTTCTTATCCAATCCTCTGTTGATGGGCATTTTGGTTGTTTCCATGTTTTTGCAATTACTGATTGTGCTGCTATGAACATAGGAGTGCATGTTGGTTTCTCATAGAACAAGTGTTCTGGATATATTCCTAGGAGTGCTATTGCTGGATCATACGGTATGTTGAATTTGAGTTGTTTGAATATTCTACATACTGATTTCCAGAGAGGCTGTACCAGCCTGCAGCCCCACCAGCAGTGGAGTAGGGTTCCCTTTTCCCCGCAACCTCGCCAACAAGTGTTGTTGGTGCTTTTATTCATGTGGGCCAGTCTTACTGGCGTTAGGTGGTACCTCATTGATGTTTTAATTTGGATTTCCCTTATTGCCAGGGAACTTGAGCATTTTTTCATATGCTTAGTTGCCATTTGGGTTTGTTCCTTTGTGAAGTGTTTGCCCATTTCCCGTGCCCATTTCTTGAGTGGCTTGTTTGTTTTGACATTTTGGTTGTTTTGTAGCTCTTTGTATATTCTGGAGATCAGCCCTCTATCACCTATGTCGTGTGCGAAGATCTTCTCCCATTCTGTGGGTTGCCTTTTTACTTTGTTGATTGTTTCTCTAGCTGTACAGAAGCATAAACCAGCAAGGTAACTAGTCTATATTTGAACCTTTTATTTGTACAATCATTATGGAAAACAGTATGGAAGTTCTTGAAAAAAACCTAAAAACATGTGTACTAAATGATCCACTCTCCCATGTGAAATATATAGCAAAAGAAAGTGAACCCAGTATATGAAATATTTACGCTCCCATGTTCACTACAGCAACATTTGCAATAGCCAAGATATGGACCCAACCAGTTTTCATTGATGCTGGAGTTTCTAAATTAATTATGGTATATAGATGCATAACTGAATTTAAATTAGCCTCAAAGAAGAATGAAATCCTGACGGTTTTGGCAAACATGAATGTAACTGAATATTATTATGTTAAGTAAAGTAAATCAGACCAAGAAGACAAGTTATTACATCTTCTCTCAACTGTGGAAGTTTCATAAGTAATGCAAGAGAATCTTCCTGACCCTGCCACCAATCTAGCTGGCTGGGTGGAGGCTATTTTTTCCATTCAACCCTCCACTTTCCCTGTTTCGAAATAAAGAAATTATTTGTAATCACGCAATGAGATTCTAGTGAACATTAGGTGGATATTATAGGTCAAAGTGATGGTGCATTCAGAAGGAGTCGGCTTAAAAGTCAACGCTTCAGACATGAGCTTATTCACAAAACAGTAGAATTACAATTTGATAAAATATAAAACAAAAGGTACATCATTGTGAGGTGAATTTCCTTTATACTTTCTTCTTAAAACTCAGTGTGTTCATTGAGGGCAGGGACTTTGTCACATTCATATCTGTCTAGAATCTAAGCTATTGCCTTTCACATAAGTCTCCTGTGAGAATTACTACATCAAACATGGCGGAGGAATACAACCTAGAGAGAGAAGGTATAGGCTTCACCTGTTTCCACATTCTGTGCTTTACTGAATAATGTCAGGCTCCCCTAAGAACTCATCAGATTTCATCTGAGTGCAGACTCAACTACTGAGTGCACAAAGGTCAGGCACCAATAGATTAACTTCCCTTCTAAAGGCCCGCATGCTTCCACTTCATAGCAATGCAAAATGACTAATTAATAGGTCCTTTAGTTGAAGATCAGCAGGAAAATTTCCTGCAGTTCGTCAGCATGGGGAGTAAGCCTGGCAACTAACAGCAGTTTGGGTCATGAGCTTCCTGTGTCTGAATCATCACAGGATAGAAAATGTCAGTATAAATGACTGTTGCCAACCTAGCTGACACAACACACAGCTGCATTATTCATCGCATCTCTGTTTTCACTGTAGTGAGCACATTCTTCTTTTTTTTCAAACACTTTTGAAACCTTAATATTTTCACTAAGCTAGTGAGTGACTAACAGTCTCATTGCATTTAAACAGGCTTTCAGATCACTGGTGTACCTTGGGGTCTGTCATGTTGCCTTTGGGGATAGCAATATAATTTTTTTCATTAAATTTACTATATGACATATCTTTCTTATAATAAAACAATCTTACTTTTTCAGTTTTAATAAAATAGTTTTTACTGTTTCCTAAGTTTGAATGAAACATACATGCAGTCCTGTAAAACAGCATTTTCATGAGCATCTCAACAGCAAGTTGTTTTACAGCCTCCATTTGGCAATGACCAGGATTTATATTCCTCTCCTCACCCTTTACAAAATTCAGAGCTGGTCTGTCTAGTTGACTTAGAGAGTGACTTAAAGGTCCCCACATTCATTATCCTTGATAATAAGCTGTTAGATAAGGTTAATGATTTAAGACAAGTGTATGTCTGATGGTGGAAGAAAGAGGTTTAAAACTAATTCATAGTAAGATAATCCACTGGTCACTGTCACAGTTCAGCAAAAATATTTCAGAGGGTGTCTCAGGGAGCTAAGATGTGCTAAGATTGCTTTACTAATATGGAAGTCATTCATCTTTTTTTATGTCCAGACCTTTGGTCTAACCTGACAACTACTTATCGTTTATCAAGAAGTTAACATGTACTAAAAATTGTAAGGCATCATACCACTACGAAATGAATAGTTGATGCTTCAGTCCAATAACATTATTTACATCAGTGCTAAGCAGTTGTTACAATTACCCAGAAAAGACTTCAGCTATCTGGTTATTCTTTTTAGCATTTCATAATGTTCTACTACAAATATAAACCTAACTGCTTAATGAATCACTGTGATAAGAAACAGCTTAGAATTCCACAGTGTGTAAGCAATATATAAATACCTTTTTAAAAACTACAAATAAATCATGAATTTTAAAAATCAGGAAGACTATCTGAAACAATGTCACCATAACTCTTTAATGTCACTTTACTGAAAGGATTGTTTCCTGGTAGTCTCACTATATTTTATTTATAGAATATTGCAGCATTATTTTAAAACTTAAATCACATAATTAACAAAATTATATAAAGTGGATTATTCCTTATCTTATATATTGCTTTCCTATAATACTTAGCCATAAATTTATTTTATTAGGTTTGAAACTACTTTCAGACCATAAATTTATTCTTTGTACTCTACAATATACATTGTATCTATCATAGAGTAACTGACAGCATTTCATTTTTCTAAAACATTTTAAATCCCATTTGCTATTTTCAGTGAGTACAGAGCACGAATGCATAGTAACAGAATTCGAGTAACAGTGTTATAAATTTGATATGAAACCAATTTAAAATATTTATACTGAGTAAACTCCTACCATTAGGACTACTAAAACTGTGTGTGTGTTACATGCTACCCACACACAATGTTATTTCAATGCCAAAGGCAACCTGTTATGCTAATGTATTTTCTCCCAATTCTATGGCTAATAAGTACAGTACAGTGAGGGCTGGCAACATCGACATCACCATTAATAAATAATTATGCACTGCTGACAGATATATGAGAGGCAACTTAATTAGAGCAGTTCTACTTCCAAGCATTAGTGCTTCAACTCACATGAAAGTAAGATACATGTTTTCTGAAAACATCTGGTTACAGTCTGAGAGACAGAGCCAAGGTGAGAGAAAAAAACCTGATGTCAACTGAAAACAAGCATAACATTTCAGTCACTACTAAATTAATACTTTCTCTAAGGATTTGTCCTTTACCGATTGCTTTTATATGCCCTTCACATGTAAGTGTAAGGGCAAAAATAGGGTGAGAATTTTACTTCTTTACAGAGGATTCATTATTGGGAAGGAACTCTGCCACATTAGATTTGGAGCCATTTTAAACAGGGTGGGAATGGGACATTTATTTTCAACAACAATCATTTTAAGTTGTATCTTGTACTTTTCCCACAATGCCACCCTAACTTCAGCACCAGGTGAAGTTGGTGCCTGACAGGGCATGTTATCATTAGTTTTTCTCTGTCTATGTCTCCACTGACCCTAAAGCTTGCCTTAGAAATCCTAGTAGTGCCTCACGTAACTGAATTTGCAGGCCTCCCCACATTGTCAGTCTCTCAGGGAGATAAGCTGAAATTATGTTTTTCTTCCTTATTATCCCAGGAACCAAAACCAAGGATATATCATCTCTTACCATACATGCAGAGTCTTATTTCTTCATAGTCCTCATCGAAAGTTGCAAAGAATATTCAGACCACGTTTTACACATCTTCAAATTTTTTAATTATGAAAACCTGCATTCAGTAAACTTCTGTGTTACTGCTTCTCTCTCCTAATTTCTCATTTTTGTTCCTTTTCCCCTCTTACCCTCAAGCTAATCAATGTTACCCAACTATTATCTGCAAGCTTATCAAAGAAAATACTTCACTTGAACCTTGCGCTAAAGCCTTTTCTCCCACTTTTCATCACAACCAACAGTCTGAACGTGTAGTCTCCTCTGTACCTTGCTTAACTACAGAATCATGGTTGAGGGCATAATAAAGACTGTCCAATTATAGTTCTGGAATTCCATGACTCAGAAAAATTCACAGCAAAAAACAAATTGGGAAGGTTGCTCATCTTATTTTGTGCCTCTACAGACTCATCTGATTCTTTATCGATGTCCTATCCTTAATATACTCCCTCTTCCCCATCCTCAGACACAATTCCCCGGTTCAAACTCTCATCAACTCATACTGGCTTTAGTGACTTTGTCTTCCTGCTGACTGCCCTACTCAAGTACCAACGCAGTCTTTATACAAGGCAGATCTGGAGGATGTGTTACCCTGTTAACTAGCACTCTTTAGTATATTCTCTGTACAACAGTTTGAAACTTAAGCTTATCATAATCCTGTCCTTGTCTATGTGCATATACTTTAACTCCATTCACGTATGATATTACTCTGAAAAGAAGCCATTGCAAACTCAGATCTCTACAACTCTGCAGATGCACTGCCCTTTCCTAGAGTCTGTGTCTCTCCAGACTTCTGGAATGTTCTATTTCTCCCCTTTACAGCTCAAGCTTAGCCTCACTTGGGATCCATGCAGTCTTTAACAAATGACAATTTTCCTTGCTTCTTCCTGTACCTGTATATTCACACATTTAAACACAAACTTCAAATAATCTCATGTCTCTTTTCTTGGCAATATCTAAGGTGTTTATATAGAGAGACAGTATGTGTCCAGTTAGAATCTGTGCTGTTGCAGTAATGCAATCCTGGAAAGTAAATGCTGAACTAATGTTTAAAGCAGCAATGTTACTTTTATGTGCTAACAATTGGGAGGTAGGATACATAAGAGCATACTGACAAGGTCTTGGAATTTGGAACGTATTACCATTGTTTGCTATGCATGCCCTTGGACAACCACTGTCTAAGTTGAACTCAATAGTGAAAAGTGATTAAGACTAAACAAAATGTGGAAAAAAGGCAGGCAATTTAACTTACCGTCCTTGCATCCCATACCGACATGGTCTTGTCTGCAGAAGCTGTCAGAAGAGTGTTGGAGAAAGGGAAAAATTCAATGCTGTTCACAGAATCTGTGTGTCCGTACAAAGTGCCTCTGCATTGCTCACTGCACAGAGATAGAGCAAATTAAAGTTTTACAACTTAATATCCAAATGCTTATACTTTCTATACAATGCAGATAAAAATTCAATGATCTGAAGCATAAAGTTATTTTATAAATACCAAGAATTTTACAAAAGTATTGTTAAGAGGAAAATTGTTTAAAACTTTATCTCTAACAAATCTATAGGATTAGTACCATAAATCAAATTTGGCTTACATTCAATTTGTAGAATCTTAGCAAATCATCTTTATATTGTCTCATTTATTCGTTAAGAAATTATTGCATAAAAATTGTCACATTTAATAAAGGAACATCTTAAGAAAATGTCATAATCAAAATATCAAGAGAAATTTTTTGTATCATTATCTTTGTTTTTTCAAGTCTCTGTTGCAAATTACAATCACCTAAGTCCATTAAAGAAATTACCAACATCAAGTCTGCAGCCTCAGATATTTTAATTCAGTTGATCTGGAGTGGAACCTGGATATTAGTGTGTTAACATCTCCCCAGGTAATGCAATTTGCCTTTTAGGCTGAGAATCTAAATTACTAATCTTCAAAATGCTTTTTTCGAAACTAATAGTACCAGCATCACTTGATAATGTGTTCAAAATCAAACAGCAAGGTCACTACATTGGAAGCCAGGAGAATGGATTCCAGTAGTGACGTTGACAAGAACTGGTGTGAAAACTACAGTAAATTGCTCACTTCAGTGGCAAATTCCCTTCTTGTGGGAATGAAATTATTTCATTTGATGCACTTAAAAATTCAGCTCTGCTGCAACATTTCAAGATTTATTGATCAAGGTTGTGAATGTAAAACAGAAGGGGAGAGGTCAACTGAAGTACAGAGCCTAAGAAGTATAAGGAACAATATTTATTAAATTGTGGCCTTTCTGGTGAAATCAAGAAGTAAAATTTTTATGTATGCAAATGAGTATGTGAGTCCCGAAGCAATACCACTCTTTACATATTAAGGTTAAGTCAAGAAATAAAATCTACATCATGGAAATAAAACGAGTACATTCAATCATTCAAGATATTTTGCTGGTTTCTTTATACCAGTATTTGAGATAGAAAATATTGATTATTAAAGTTACAATGTGATAATATATACAATGGACTAGCATTAAACCATGGGCCATGTAATCTGCTTATCGTTGCAAATGAGGCCTAAATTGGAACATCCGGTTTCTTTTCACACTGTCTATTGCTGTCTCATAACTGCTGCGGCAGAGTCGTGATAGCTAAAACAGACAGTTTTAATGAAAGATTTTGTAAACCATGTTAAAGGCTTAAGTATTTGAAAATTTTCACATATGCCTGGATGTTACTTATTATAATTTATGGTGGGACTGTTAATCCATATAGAAAAAAACTTCTTATAGAAAATTATTTTATGTAGAAATTCATTCTGCTAATAACTCCAAAACATACAAGACATTTTCTTGGTAAATTTATTTTCTAAAGCATACTATTGCTAAATAATACATCTCCATGGAACACCTTAAGGTTCCATGGAGTTAGAGGAAAGCACAGAGAGCTGGAAATTATAAAATAATTATATCCCTATTAAAATATTAACATAGTAAATTGTATGAAATTTGGCAAAACATAATTAAAGCCATTGAGAAAAATTAATGTTTTCTCATTCCAAGAAATATAACTCCCCATAAAATCTTAAATTAAGACAAATTTTTAAATTAAGTATGCTATTTTATAAACTTGGAAATAGAGTAATAAAAGAAATGAACATAAACCCATACTTCCTCTCATTTTTAAAAAATCCCCATGTCCTCACTTTCTGAAAGTTTAGTGTTAATTTTAGAGTATAAAATTCATATGTATTTTGACCTGCAATCACAAACCCCATCCTCCTAGTAGTTACTTAAACTCTACGTAAGTTAATCTTTAGCACTGGTACATTTAAACAGTTTCATAATTACACAGAATTTCCACAGCTATTTTAACTGTGTGTTCTCAAATATTTTTAGAGAAATGTTTCATTGTCATATACTGGTGAAGTCTGAAGCCAACTTAATCTCTTCTCCATCCCAAGCCCCCCTCCCCATCCAATCTCCTTTGTGGGATCCAAGAATTCTTACATTTCCTTTAACTCATTGAATTTCTGAATTTTTAGCATATCATGTCAAGATAGCAATATCCAAATACTACTTTTGACTTTTGTTTTTCTAGGAAGTTTTCTTTCCATGTATCTTTGTTGCTGCTTCCCGCCCCCCAACCTCCATTTATTTTGTCTAGGGGCATTGACTATATTCTACACATGATCTTAGCCAAAAGGCCGAGAAGCGATACACTAACTATTCTATAGCGTCTCATTTATTGAGTAACATTTTCTCTATCAGCCTTATATTCTTTTAAATTTTTCATACCAGTTTTTTATGACATTTAATTATGTTTATTCTATTTGTAGGTAAGGAAGAGAAATGAAAATCAAGAGTTTTCCGTCTATTTCTATTTCTATTTCACATATTTCCTAATATTACTCAGTCTGTTCTCATTTGAATCTACTATCTTATAAAACCATAATTAAATGATCTAGCATTTGATGTTTTATAGCAAATGAAAGTATGAATTTCTGTAATTTCATTTCAAAAATATTTTACTTTTCTTAATTTTTGATATTTTTACTTGATTTTTATGTAATATTCCTCACAGAAATTTGGTTTATATTCACCTTTCATATTATGCAAATCTTTAGAATTTTTTGAACTACATGTAATGATACTATTCATATGTGATTTAAGGGTGAATATATGATAGTTGTAGAAACCACACCTGTATTTGTTATGAGCCAAAACTTTGATCAGAGAAGCACACAGGGCAATATCTTAAATCACAGAAATACTGTATTGTTATCCATTTCAGTGAATACACATACACACATGAAACAAAACACATGTGTAATTGTGCAAAACTATTGTTTTATCTCTTTTGCTTTCCAAAGGCATTCTTTACATAGCTACTGGCAAGTTTTTCTTTTGTTTAATTAAAAAGCAATTTAAAAAGAAAGGGAACATAAAGAAAAATTTAGAATCTGCAAAATATGTAATGGGAACAGCAATAGAAAGAAAATAAAAAAATAAAGGTAATTGGGGAAAAATGATGCTTTCTGGCTTGCATCAGCAAAACATTAAGGTATGATTAATATTTCTAACCCTGTTTAATCTGTTACTGAAACACAGTTCCACACTTCCACTAATGCAAGCACTATTATACGTAAACAATTCATTAGCAGAGGCTTTGTAAAAAGCTGCAATTATTGAGTAGAAGAAACCTGATCAAGATTTTTATCTTTTTTTCCTCAACTGGGATATTTCAACCAGTGGAGAACTGTGCTCCCACCTTAAAAACGTATGTACACAATTTTCCATTAATTAGACTAAAATTTAATTTGCATACTTGAGTAGGATTTCAAGTCAAATGTAGTAAGATGAGTTTAGCTATATTATCCAGGATTTGTAATCTAGTTCTCTAAGTAACATGTATATTATGTATACTACTGGCACAATATTCGCAATTCGCAATTTGTAATTTGTATTCAGGCTTTGTCTAGTGTCATTAAAGCCCAATTCAATTACCTAGGAGTATATTCATTTATGTTTATGGGATAGAGGGAGCAATTCTTCCATGATATATTATAGTGTGCACAGTTTCCCACACAGAATGGAAAAGCTAGGTCTTCGCATAGCTTAAGGGGCGAAAGAACTGCTCAAGAAGGGAGGGGATCTGTTCAGGAGTTTCTGGCTTAACGTATGAGGCAGCTCAGGCAGAGAGGCTGCAGGAGAAAGCTTGTGCGAGATGAATTAGCTGCCAGGCAAGGAAGGCCCATTCAAAATTCTCTGCAAGGTGAAAATGGACTAAAGTGATGGAGCATGACAGCACTGCAAGGGATGAAAATGATTTGTATATTTCCATCAAAAACATAAACACTGGAGCCTGATGCAATTTTCTCTGTTCCTGTCTTGATGTTTTCATAGCATTTTGTAGTTCACAAAAATATAGCTCCTCTTTATTTTTAAAACGTACCACCTGTTTTTACCTTTATTTTTCTTTGTTGCATTCATTCTCACTCCTTCTTCCTTGATTCAATATTATAGAAACTGCAGGATGAATGTCTATCTAGTTTCAAATGTCTACTCTTTCAGTTCATATACTTCATATATTTCACTGAAAATATATCATACTATCTTTGAGGATATCATTGTGACACATGCATTCCCTTGATAACGGGCATCACATTTTAGGGCTTTCACTTCCATTCATCTGTTGATCTTCAACTACAAATATTGAGTACGAATGTGTGCCTTTTCAACTCCGGACCCATGTGA
Organism: Ochotona princeps; assembly: GCF_030435755.1. Lineage (NCBI taxonomy): Eukaryota > Metazoa > Chordata > Mammalia > Lagomorpha > Ochotonidae > Ochotona > Ochotona princeps. The sequence continues at coordinate 87,235,107 of NC_080836.1, read as the reverse complement.
ATATGCAGGTAAAGAAAATGAAACTCATGGGATGATGCAACACTTACAGAAAAGCAGCAATTATGTTTCAGTCTTTGGTGAGCCTGGGATTCAGTTGAACATAGAGTGGAATGAGTGATATTTAAATAAAATCTGCAGAATTAAAATCTGACACTTCTTCTAACGTTCACCACAATGGTTGAGTACGTAGAAACCACATGACTGAATGTGATCATAAGTAGCTCATAGCTCCTAGAAAAAAAGACACTCCACACCAAAATTCCACTTTCAACAATGGCTTTAACATAGCCAAGATCTTTAGAATAAGAGCAATATGTGAATAAACCAAATGTTAATAATACAGACTCAGAGTACACTTAAGTTCTCATCCAGCCCTATTAAAACAGTGAGTTGAAATATTTCTGCAACACATGTGGATACAGGATGGTGTTCAAAGGACAGAGGATTGCACAGTGGTAACAGTGGGAAAAAGCAAAAATGCAGCAATAAGCTGGAAAACAGAAAGTACAGAATAAAATGAAGATCAAATGCAAAACAGCAACAAGGAAAATGAATAAAGTCCAAAGCAAATAACTTTATACTTTATTCATTTTCAAAAGTTTTATCTATTTGAAATGCAGAGATACAGAGAGAGAGAGAATGAGAGAGGAGAGAGAAAAAGGTCTTCTGTCTGTTCTCTCAAGTGGCCGTTGTGCCTACGGGTGTCCAGGCCAAAGCCAGAAACTGGGACTCTCTCCTACGTCTCCCGGGTTCAGGGACCCAGGTTCAGGGACCTACGTCCCGGTTCAGGGACCCAGGTTCTTGGGACCCTCTCTGTTGCATTCTCACGAGAATGAGCAGGAAGCCAGGTGGTGAGTAGAGCAGCTGGGACACAAATTGGTGCTCACGTGAGATGTGAATGCTGCAGTTTATCCACTATACCACAACATCAGCCCCAGAAAATAATCTGTAACATAATTTCTACATCTCAGATTACATTTTGAAATTTTATTAGCACTGTTTATTTCTAAGTGATTTACATGTTTGCTTACAATGAACGGTCGACGCCTCATTTGCAGTTTCATATTTGCATCTTCACCTGCTGGCCAAAATTTATTTGTAATGACAAAGATGTTCTTTCAAATCAAAAGCTGGTTAACTTCCTCTGAGTCCTCATTTCAAGATGGTCTCATCCTCGATTTATTAAACCAGAATTTCAAATTATTTCAGCTACTTCCCTGCTTCCGAACTGAAAGACTTAAACAAGCACTAACAATTTCCAGGGTTTCAGGGCTACATCCCCAGAGTGACCCAGAAAGCCCCTGCCAGGTAAAAGGTTAAACTTATATATTCCTCTGAAGGTTTTAAAATTTAGTTTTTTGCATTAAAGTCATTGGTCCATTTGGATTTAAAAAAAAAGGTACCAAAATAATTTGCCATTCATTCTTTGTTCTAGTCAAAATCCAATAGGCCCTGACCATACATTCTGACAGTAGGTGCAAAGGGCTGACATTTGTGAATTATACTTGAATCCCTTTCAGAAGGCTACATAGCTGCTCCAACCCATACATCCCTTTCTCAAAACACCTGAAAGCCATCCCTTCAAAATGTAATCTGTAATCATCAAAATGGCTAATGAGCCTGCCTCCCAGGCTCCACTGGAGGACAGAATCCTAACTGCCCCCAACAGTTTTATTTTAAATGTGAGGGGAAGTGGTGGAATCTGGTAAGGCAAGGCAAGATGGAAAGGGATTTCATGCACTAATTCAGCTCCCGGTACTTGCAATGACTGGAGTTGAAACTGTAAGCAGAAAACGGAATCTACATCCCCCACATGGGTGGTATGGGCCCAGTTACCTGAACCACTGCTACTGTCTCCCAGGGCTTTAACTCACAGGAAGGCAGAATCAGGAAACTGGGCCAGGACTCAAACCCAGGTGTTCTGATGTGGAACACAGACTTCTTCATCACTAGGTTATATGCTTAGTCCGTGACGTCAAATACTTTTAATCATTATTTATGTTGTCTTCTCACTGTGTGGCACAATAGCAACTAAAAATGTTGATTCATTAGTATCTGATGAAATTGCATTCTGTAGGCCATAATATAAACATTTTAGATAGTGTAGGTGACTTATGATGAAGAACCAATAATCTATATCTCCCAGTTCCTTGGGACTGTCGGGTCCATGAGCCCAGGGTGGTAGGTGGGGTCTCTGTCAGGCAGTCTTGGGTACCAATGGCACCAGGGGCAACTCACTAGTCATCTGGTAGCACGTTTATGGGGACTTGGTGTGTGGGCTTGCACTGGGTCAAGCGGATGGCACAGGTAGAGGTCTGTGGGGGCCTGGGTCTCATACGCAGCATTGGTGATCTGACCGTGACATGTCAGAACTGGTCCACCTCAATGGAAAAGCCGTTGGATGGCAGACCCAGATGCACCTGGAGGATATGGCAGCCCATTGTGTCAACTCTACTACACTAATGGATGTTGAGACAGAAGGTGAAACATGATTTCTGTCTATGTGGATATTTCTGGAAGACACTGGCATTTGATTGGGTGGACTGAGCACAAATCGCACACACAAAGTGCAGAACGAACAAATTTGTTGTCTGCTTCCACTGGGACATTGATTTTCTTCTGTCCTTGGACTTTTAATCTATTCTCAAAAATCTGAATCTAGACTTAGGCCTACATAATTGGCTCCCTGAATTCTTGGGCTTTCAGTTTGGACTGAAATCACATCACCAACCTTCTTGGGCCTCTGGCACGTAGATAAAAAGTCTTAGGTTCTCTTAATCTGCAAAATCACATGCTCCAATCCTGCCTAATAAACCTCCTATCGATATAATTGATTCTCTTCTTTCAAGAATTCTGCCTAATACATAGTTTGCCAGGATTTATTTACTATCCACATTTGCAGTATTTAACTACTCATATTAAACTCCCATTTATGATATAATCAAGTAATTTCCATTTTTTAAATTGAGCTCACTTGGTCCTCCTTATTTCTCTTGCCTAAATGCATTTCCTGTCATCTGTGCCATCTAGGTATGCACTATACACAGTATGGGCTAAGCTGTTTTAATACATGGTTTTCTGTGAAGATTATCATAAAGGGCAGTGAAAACTCGAAGTCAAATGTTACACTGCTAAGCTGATTTGCTTAGCCACTTCTGCTTTAGGGACTTTGTCTTATGATGTGTAACCAGTAAAGCCCATTCTTCATGGGCTTGAATCTCAGACCTGAATAAAAAAATGAAAGTTCATAGCTTCAATCTTATGGTGCTATTTTATAATCTGTCATTAGATCATTTTTGTAAAGAACTTCAGCTTCTAAAAACTCCATGGTTTTTAACAATTTGATGTTTTTTATATATATAAAATCTATGGAGAGTTGTTTTGAAGTGTATCTTTCTAAAAAACTTTATACATAAAATAAATTAGCATTAAGATAATTGTGATTAATGTCATTGTAATTTGACAGAGATGTAAACTTTAATACTTTAAAAGTACATGGAAAAATCTTTTTTAAACTTTTACATACAAGTATTTTAATATCATATGCTCACAAGTAGCCACACTAATGTATTCAGATATTATGGCTGAATATCATAGTAATTTGGCATAGGAAAGTTGGAAGCCAACCAGGAACAGCATAGATTTAGAGAAAGCATGTCTGCAACGAAGGGGGAGAAATTCCTTTGATGATCTAACGACGAAATTATCAAAGATCAAATATTTCAAACCCACTATTCCATTACTACAATGACTGTCATTCAAAGCTCAGTATCCTCGACTACAAAAGGGTAGAAACCTCAATGGGTCCTCAGCACCCTTGTCCCTGCCACCAATCCATTGATGAGCTGACTAGAAGTGATACATACTCAACGGGGACTCTAGATTTATTTGTAACAGCCTTTGGCTTAACAATAGTCTATACATAGCCAGCCCCAAGTGATGTATTCAATAAATAGCTATTTTTCATGAACTAAAAATCTCCACAATTTTTTTTTCTTTTTTCCAAGTATTTATTATTATTTTATTCTTATGATGCAGTTTCTGAGGCTCTGGAATTTCTCTTATCCCCATCCCCAAATCCACTCCCCCCACACCTGATTTCCCCTATATTACTATAGGAGTATAGTTCTTAATAAACAGTAATAAGCCCATCAGTACAGGCATGAACAAAGAGTCCAGCATCCTATTGTCAACATATAGTTTACAGTTTCATTGAGAGTTTATCTTTTTTCTGGAGGTGGAGACGCACACTGCATTGTATCCTCACATCTGAATCTAACCATCTCTATTACACATTTACTACACACATCCTTAAATGAAAAGCCACAAAAAATCAACAAAAGTTAAAAATATAGAATTTAGAGTATCATGAACTTAAATAACTTGCTACTGAATCACTAATGTGTCACTGAAGAAATGCAAAAGAAAATCAAGAAGCTTATTGAAGAAAATGTTACAGTATGATCTATAAGGCAGTGAAAATGAGAAAAACTTGAGTGAAGAAATGAAAATAAAAACAAAAACATCAAAATCCATGAGATATAGTTTCTGCTGATCATTGTTGGTGGGATGTGTCTCCTGCAGGCAACAAATACATGGATTTTGTTTAAAAATTTTGTTTTAACATAAAGAAAACAGATTGCATGTTTTGATGGGTTTAAGCTATTTACATTCAGGGTAAATATGGGTAGTGGTAATAGATTTCGTCCTGTCATTTTAGCAATACATTGTTCATTATTTGATTTACTTTCCTATTGTTATTTTTACTGGGATGTTCTTCACATTTGTCTGGGTTTAGGTGGGTGCTATTCCTTTTCTCTGTGAAGAGAACATCTTTAAATATCATTTGTAAGGCAGGTTTGGAAGAGGCATATGCTTTTAGCTTTTCCTTACTGTGGAAGAATTTTATTTCACTTTCTAAAACAAAGAATAGCTTGCTGGGCACATTATTTTTGGTCAACACTTTTTTCCTTTTATAATCAGGAATATGTCTCTCCATTCTCTTCTAGCCTGTAAAGATTCCTGTGAGAGATCAGCTGTGAGTTTAATTTCCATTCCTCTATATGTTAATTGATTTTTTTCTCACATGCATGTTTAAGAATCTTTTCCTTATGTTCAACTGCAGAGAGCTTGATTATCATGTGTTGTAGTAACCTCACTGAGTCCCTCCTGCATGTTATTTTCAAATTCTTTCTCCATATTGGGGAAATATTCCTTTAGTATTTCATTAAATGCATTTTTAAACTCAGCTTCTTTTTATGTGCCTTCTAAGCTCCCATAAGTTTTATGTTGGCCTTTTAATAGTGCCTTTTAATTCTTGAATTGTTTTCTTAGCTTGACTAAGTTCCTCTTTAGGTTTTTGGTTGTTTCACCATTATGACAAGAAATATCTTTCAATTCTGCAATTATTTCTTTTGCCTCATTCATTTTATTACAGAGACATTCCACTGAGCTTTAAATATGCTCCATTGTATCCTTCATTTCTGATGATTTTATTTTTGTTTCAGTGTTGCTATTTCCTGTAATGACATACTCCTTAAATTTATTGAACTCCTGTATGTGCTTCTAGCTGTCCATAGAAGCTTTATAATAATTGTTTTGAATTCTGTAACCCCCACTTTCTCAATGTATTCCTCCTTTAACTCTGAGGTTGGCAAAGTGTTTTGCTCCTTTACAGTAAAGTCTTCAGTAATACTCATTGTGCCTCTGCCTCTTCTTTTGTTTTTGGTCATTGTACTTGTGGTTATCAGATTCTTCTCCTCAGAGCAGGTTACTAAGCTGTGTCACCCACAGGTCCACAGTTAGATTTTACTGATTGTGGTTGGTACCCAATTCTTTGTTTGTAGTTATTTGTGTCACTTTCTCCAGCAAATTTCAGGTCTATAATCTTTTATTAGGCTTCTGCCATGGTCTCTGTAGCCCAGCTCCTGGCTCAGCACTTCACCTCCTGTAATCCTATGCTGTGGCTACAGCACTGTTTGTACAACTTTTCTTCCAACTTCTGATTTGAGCTATTCCCAGGATTAGGTTTCCTAAATAACCGGATTGATGGTGGTGTGTGCCTTGCAAGAACCTGCTGGACATTAGGCCTCAGGGCCCCACGGACCTATTTTGAACTGTAGGATGCCAAAGTTAGTATTAATTTCCTGTGGGACCAGTGCAATGCACTGAACTGGAACTGAGTTCTCTCCCAGCTCAGCCCACGCATAGCTCACTGTTGTCATTCCACTCTCAAAGCCTTTGCCACACTGTACAAAATGGTGCCTGATGTGCAACTCGTGGAGTTCTGGATCTATTGGCTGTTATGTGTGAGAGCTACTCAGACTATTTTGGGTGGAACCTATTGGATGCCATGACAGTGCAATGCTCTGAATCAGAAATGAGTTCACTCCCAGCTTATTGCATGTACAGTACTGTCCACAGCTTTTTTAAAGATTTATTTTTATTACAAAGTCAGATATACAGAGAGGAGGAGAGACAGAAAGGAAGATCTTCCGTCCGATGATTCACTCCACAAGTGAGCCGCAATGGGCCGGTGTGCGCCGATCCGAAGCCAGGAGCCAGGAACCTCTTCCAGGTCTTCTAGGTCTCCCACGCGGGTGCAGGGTCCCAAATCCTTGGGTCATCCTGGACTGCTTTCCCAGGCCACAAGCAGGGAGCTGGATGGGAAGTGCAGCTGCCAGGATTAGAACCAGCGCCCATATGGGATCCTGGGGCGCCCATATGGGATCCCAGCACGATTAAGGCGAGGACTTTAGCCGCTAGACCACGCCGCTGGGCCCTGTTCACAGCTTTTGTATTCCTACACAAAATGATGCCACATTCGGTCTGGGATGTGAAATTCACCCTGTTTCTGCACAGCTTGTTTGGGGTATACTACTGTCTCTGCCCTGGTCAAATCAAACAGATCAGCAGGACAGGCAGTTCTTTGCCTGGGTTCACCCCCTCAGTTCCTTGTAAACTCCGCTTTGCACCTGACTGATGGTGGCATTCCAGCAGCTCAGATTGCAACTTGCTTTTGCCACTGGAGTATCCGGTCACTGCAACACCACACCATTGTCTACACTGCTTTCCCATGTCCGTTAGTGTCCAGGCGCCCCTCTGCTCTTGGCCTGTCTTCTCCTATTTCCTGGGATGTGCCTGCTCTGTTTTACCCTGGCTAATGATTCTCCATCTGTTTAAGCATGTTCTAATGCTATTCTGCCATCTTGATTGACCAAACTGTCACAATTCTTAGAGACAGTGCTATGTGGTAATATTTAATTTCAATTCAGCACTTTTTCCATTGGACTTAATTTAAAACCCTATATAGATTATTTTAAATAACTGAGATTCATGTTTGTTTTAATCAGGCTACCTGGGAAAGATTATGTGGTATAGAAAAAAGGGTAAAGTCATTAATTCCTTGTGTAGAGCTATAGAAAATATCAGTATTTTAGCTTTTACGTTCTTACCTAACAGTATAATCAGTTAAACTTCTGAGTATAATTTACAGAGAAATGAAAACTCCATAAGGATGTTGAATTGATCAATTCCTTCTTATCCTTCTTAAAGGTATCAATCTTAGGTTTCCATCTTTGATTGTGCTGCTTTAAAATTCTGGTAGAAGCCAGCATTTTAAATACTTAAATGAGAATACAGACATTTATGAAGAAAATGTGAGAAGATACTTTAAACTTTATTTTTGCCTCAACAAGTCAAGTGTATCACATTTCTCTTGACCTTACTTCTCCTGTTGTTACAGCCATGGTTTGTTAAAAATTATTTTAGGGGGCCAGATATATGGCTCTACTGGTTAGTCCTGCACTTCCAAGCACCAGAATCTTGCAAGGGTGCTGGTTTGTGTCTTGGCTGCTCTGCTTTCCATCAATCTCCTTCTTATGGCCTGGGAAAGCGGTGGAGAATGGTCTCAAATTTTCTGGACCCTGTACTAATTTGGAGACCTGAAAGAAGCTCCTGGCTTCCTGGTTTCAGATGGGCTCAGCTCTGGCTGTTGCAGCCATATGGGGAGTGAACCAGTGGATAGAACTGTTTTTACATCTGCTTCTCTGTAAATCTGTCTTTGGCAAAGAAATGACTTTATACAAAATGGTAAAGTTGGAAGCTTCTCGATGCTTAATTCCCTAATGTTTCCCTCTTGGTAGACCTAATGCTTATGAGCTGCTAAAAGTCTATGATAATAATTCACTGGGTCATTCAATTCTAAGGGCAAATGTAGATTATGTCACAGAACATGACATGACAATGACCGAGGTAGAGCTTCTAGGTATATTTGTGAGGAAGGAAGTTTCAAGTGTAAGTTAGCCTGACTTCTAGGAAACAAAGAAATGCAGTATTTTTTTAAGTACCAGAGTTGCAGAAAAGATCACCATGGTGAGTATATCATGTAAGCAAAAGTAATTCCACCTATGCTATCCATGGCAAGGGGGAAAAAGGCACTCAGAAAGATGTAACAGGGCCTTTTTCTGCAAGCTTGTAAGCCCTGCTGTGGTTCTCACAGCTTTGGATCCTATCTATCTTGCCCTTAACTTCATATTAGGCTTCTTTAGGCTCCTCCAAGGAATTACCCCTGATGATAGTCCAGACTGCTCACCAATTCCCCAAGGGTTTTCACTGTTGTTTTATTACACATCGACACTTGGTTGATCTTAATTAGGTCAGGCTTTGCTGAGCAACAAGCACATTTAATTAATTGATCTATCAAGATGAAATGTGTGAAGGATGCCCACTAAAGTCTTCTTTTACACCAGCTCACCCTTCATTCCTCTTGGGATCATTCCACCACAGAAAATTTTTAATAATTGCCTTTTAAATACTGTAATAAATAATGTGCATAAATATGATCCTAAATCCCTTTATTCGTTCCAAAAGAAATCATATTTGTAGGAATCTTAGTGTATGTATATATGTATGTGTAGATAGATAGATAGATAAAATACATAATTAAAGTACTAAACTGCTAGAAAAATACCCAGAGTCATGCAGGACTTTTGATAACTCTTAAAATCATATGATTAGGGGAATTCTCAGTGTTTGGATTTGTTATTGACTAAGGAAAAGTTTTTGCTACATTGATACGTTTCAGTTAAGTGTCTTTGTACATTTCCTGAATGCCATAGCAACAATATGAAGAACACAATTCGGAGAGGAGGATATTTAAGCAAAGTCATCAAGAATTTTTCAGCAAATGATTATGATTCCAGTGAGTGGAAACGGAAGTTTTGATTATGATAATACCATTTTATTGTTGCTGCTGGATTTTAAACAAAATAAAGAAAACAACCTAATTCCTCTGCAATACCTGTAGAAGTAGTAAGACAACTTATATAGAATCTCATATTTTTCTGCAATTAATAAGCTAATGAAATAGGTCATTCTGTTAACCAGAACATGGCATGACATGATCAATTTTAAAGAATATTTTAAGAGACCGCTTTCTTATCTCCACTTCATTTACTCAGTAGTTCTTTCCTATTATATTGAAAATGAAGTATTCTATTTTCTTTGTAGTTCATTTACTAGTCTATTAAAATATGTCACCTGGTGCTTGTTTGTCTCTTATCAATTTAAGAATTATGTCAGGGCACATGGCAACCACAATGGCTGCTCACACCTCCTTTCTGTGAAATCATACCTGTGCCTGGTGCACCCATTACTGCTTTGAAGAGAAAACTACTTCTATAAAAAATACATGAAACCAAGTCTTAAAAAATGCACATGCGTGCACACACACATGCACACACTTCTTTTTATTTGCAATATTATACCACATTCGCTTAGCTTCTACTTGCTACTTTGAAAGGCTTGCAGGATTTTACAGATTATTCTTAATATATCTATTACCTTGGTCATATAGTTCAAATGCCACAACCTAAAGGGAGACATACACCTAATGACATATATATACCTCACCTGCCCTGCACTTTTAAAATTTACTTCTTTGAATGACTTACAGGAAGAATGAGAAACACACATACACACACACGCACAAGGGTGGGCAGGGAGGAACTTTCATCCACTTGTTTAATCCCCAGATGGTTGCCGTGGCCAGGGCTGAGAACAACAAAGCCAGGTGCCTCATCCAAGTCTCTCACATGGGTGGCCATCTTCACTCGAGCCATCTTCCTTTGCTTTCCCCAACACCTTGGCAGAGAGTTGAATTGGAACTGGAGCAAGTGAGAAACAAACCAGTGCCCATTCGGGATGCTAGTGTTGCAGGCAGCAGCTTTATCCACTATTCCACAATCCCAGCTTCCTGCTCTGTGATTTATTTTTTAAATATGTCATGAGTGTTGTGTTTAAACTAGGGATAGAACTTCGTAGCAAGGACTTACACAGAAAAATAGAAAAGTGTCCAGTTAAGACAGAAGTATTAAAATGCCAGTTTGTTTTATGAGGCTATAAATATACCCTATCATGTCTTCAAATTTTATAACTTCTATTTGTTGGTAGTGTCACATATGTCATGTCCATTAACTCACATCAAGAACTTAAAACTAACAGAATGTTTATAAAGAAACATGTCTTACTGGGCCCGGCGTGGTAGCCAGGTGGCTAAAGTCCTCATCTTGCATAACTGGGATCCCCTATGAGTGCCGGTTCGTGTCCCCACAGCCCTGCACCCCATACAGCTCCCTGCTTGTGGCCTGGAAAAGCAGCTGAGGACAGCCCAAAGCCCTGGGACCCTATTCCCACATGGGAGACCCAGAAGAAGCTCTTTGTTCCTGTCTTGGGTCAGCTCAGCTCCAGCCGTTGCGGCTACTTGGGGAGTGAATCAGCAGAAGATCTTCCTCTCTGTCTCTCCTCCTCTCTGTATATCTGATTTTCCAACAAAAGAAATTTTAAAACATCTTAAGAAAAAGAAACATGCCTATTTTCAATTATATTTTTTTAAAGATTTATTTTTTTTACAAAGTCAGATATACAGAGAGGAGGAGAGACAGAGAGGAAGATCTTCTGTCTGATGATTCACTCCCCAAGTGAGCCGCAATGGCCAGTGCGCGCCAATCCGATGCCAGGAACCAGGAACCTCTTCCAGGTCTCCCACGCGGGTGCAGTGTCCCAGTGCCCTGGGCCGTCCTCAACTGCTTTCCCAGGCCACAAGCAGGGAGCTGGATGGGAAGTGGAACTACCGGGATTAGAACCGGCGCCCATATGGGATCCCGGCGCGATTAAGACGAGGACTTTAGCCGCTAGGCCACTGTGCCAGGCCCTCAATTATATTTTAACTTTGAATTTAATATTGAACAAAACCTGGATTTTATGTTAAGACATTAATTTCCTATTAATCACTTCTTTCTTTATAAAAAACTATGTAGACATTTAAGAGTTATTTTAAATATTGGTCATCCACTGCTTTTTTGAGCTGAAACTAGAACTGACCCTAATATGCCTGTGGATTCCAGAGAAGAATTAGGGTTGAATGGGCAGTTGAATTACAATTACGTGTTGAGAGAGTTAATTCTGAAAATCTATCTTTTTCTTAAGAACACTCATGATGTGCAAATCATTTAAACATGTTTAAGTGGCGAATTAGCAGCAGTGCTATTAAAATGACTTAAGCCATTCAACTAAATAATATTCATATGGTGGTGTTTTTGTATAGGGTGACTGGGCAATTGATCTTTATGCTTCCTGGTTGAAAGAGTGGACTTGCAAAGACTGCCTTGAATTAGGCAATCATTGCCTTACCAATTGCACAAATAAATGCACCTTGTATATATATATATATATATATATATATATATATTCTGTCTTTGGGTTGTTCAGCATCCGTTACCCGCAGTGTGTTGTTCTCCAAAAGCCATCTCTTCGCTTCACGCTGAGCATACTCTTGTTTAAACGAAGCAGCGAAGCAGCTCCAACTCTGCTTGCTTCCTTCCAGGCAACATGAGCTGCACGTGTTTGCGTCCGTCACTCCTGAGCTCACTGTGCTGCTGTTTGTTTTGCTTGAAGTATTTTGTTCGTCTTTTGAGGATGACCTCCTTCCTTCAGATAGTTACACAATTGTTTTCTCGTTCAGGGGCCATCCATTTTCATTACATGACTGGTCAGCAGAAATGCGATTTGATAAGGATGACTTATATGGCCATTAGGCATTGTTTTATAAGACTAACTTTCATATGATGTTTTCATCATTTGGATATAGCACCATTTAGACATAATGGAAATACTACTGGATCCACACAAGTACATCAATTATCCCCCTACAAATCCTCAGAGTGATGTAATTAGCACTTTTGTTCAGCTAAATGATGTATTATGAAATGTTTGTTCCTTTTAGTATTTCCTGTTTAATTTCTTCATACTGTGATTGCTAGTTTTATGAGATTTAATGGTCCCTTGGAAAAACAAGTATTTAGAAATCCATATACTATATTGAAATGAAATATATAATAATTTTTAATGATTAAATGGTGCAATAATAATATAAAAAGAAACAAAGTAAGTACTTTATAACAAAGTATTCTATTTTTTAAATGCTCAGGCTCAATTATATTTCATTAGGAGACACAATGATGGATTTAGATTCATTCCTACATCAAAAATCATGGTTGTTACAGCCATGAATGCAAATTTTTCCAACATGCCATTCATGAAACTCAAATGTTTCCATCGCCAATGTAGTGATTTTTTCTAATAGTGAACAACTCTTGCTAAAGTTCTAATATAAACTGAGTAAAAGATTCCCTTGGTTCACATAGTAGTTGCATACTGAAAAACCATAATGGAAGGAAATGTTTTAAAGAATGTATTTACATGTAGTTGGATTCTAAGCTAAAACTAACATTTTAAAAAGAAATGTAAATACTTAAAGAATCAATTCAATTCCATATTCAATTCCATGAATATGCATGGGAGGCAAACTTGGAAGTCATGTGGGACACAAAAGTCAGTTATATTGTAACAGCAAAATATTTGACTTCCCTGGCACCACCTCAGCCCATAAAAGCTGTGGCCCAAATCCCTGAAACAGGAAAAAAAAAGTCTCTATACACTCAAAATATTCCCTTGAGCGTAATAAACCTCTTGCTTCATGATCTTAGTATCTCTGCAATTTATTCTTACTCTTCAATGAGCTGTCTGGCCAAGAATTTGAAAGATCCCACATTTTGAAGGTTCCAAGGAAAGGTCATTTTGTCTCAGTTATTGCTCTCCTTGCAAATCAATCCAAACTACCACACGGGGCAGTTGTGGGGTGGCTCCCCACTGTCCCAGCTCAAGCAGTTGGAGCATCAGGAGGCTGCAGCACAGCGATGTGGTCAAAAGAGAAGATCTGGAGGACCAGAATGTGGGAAAAATATGAAGGTCAAGAAAAAGAGATGGAATATGAAGAAGCAAAGCCATGTGGCAGTGGGATCTGGTGGATTCTGACAAATAACAATCCAGGATGATCCCTGACCAGTCATTCAAGGTACTGCTTTTCTGGTTCCATCATTCACACTTAAAGTCACTCAAGTGACTTCAAATCCTATTTGTTTGAAAAATTCTGTATATAGCATCTTTTTGAATGGCTTCTAAGAGAAATTATAAATGGAAAGAATGCAAATAATTTATCTTATACCATGATCTCCTTCTTTATAATGCAGTTTTAATACTAAGGGATATTTATCACCTGCATTCAGCAGCAACATATGCAAATGCATTCACAAAACATTCTTCCATATATATTTTCATATAATCTGCCCATAAGAGCAATATACATTTGTAATTCCTCTTTGTTCAAAGGAAGATATGAAGACATAAAAGTTTAAAACAGAAAGTTACTGAGTTTAGATACAACACCTTTCTGGGATTGTTAAAGACACAAATCCTAAAATACCTAAGGAATAATGTGGTAACCATGAAAAATCAGTGAAAAGACTATAAAAACTAATTATTAATCCAAAATCCAAAAAAATTATTTTTTGGAATAAATTGATGCTATATAAAATAATGCCTCTTAATAACACTGTACTTACTACAGTTTCATGAAGACATTCTGCTATTTATAAAACTTGGGGCAATCACATATTTCCTAAGTTTATATGTAAAAAAGATAAATAGAAATTTCTAGAAATAATTTGAAAATTACAAAATTGGCATCAGTAGTTTCTTATATTTGCATTCCAAGGGTACAAGTTTAGTTATTGCCATAAGAAAATGTGTCTTCTTCAAGCAATATCTTACTCAGATATAGTGGTCCAGATGAGACTGTAGTTGGGTATGTCTACAGACATTGAGGTATCAAAGTAAATATTACTACATGGGACACACGCATATAATGGATGAGTCTAGAGCTTCAGAACCAAGAGCTCATGATAAACTGTCAGCTGATCACACAAATTTAGTTGTAATGCAACTGGCATGTTTTATTGCTTCTTGCAAACTGGGCAAGGTCTTCTGTACAGTGGATTGTAGGGTTATGGTGCAGAAAATGTCACTGGGTGAACGCAGATTAGAAAAATCTCTTGCAAATTCTTTGGCAGAAGGGCAGAAACAATCTCAGTGTTTTGTAGGCCTAAGCTATAAATGCAGTGTCCTTCAAAAAGGCAGGAACTAAGTGTGGAATCAGTCTTACTCTCCTGGCATCTCATCTCATTATAAGATCCAGCTCATTCTTGTTATGCCTAATCACTTGTAGAAAAACTTCTTTGCATCACATCATTCCACAACTAGAAAATATTTAGGGGCATCAGTAATTTCCAAACTCACAGCTGTGAAAATTTGATCTGTTTCAGTGAATGCAAGAATAGGACCTCACATTTTACACAATTTTCAAAAGTTCCTATAAAATTGTTACTGAGACTGTGAGAGGAACTAAATGAAATTGGTATTTAAATTTGGGGAGAACTTATGTTTTACCGTATTGGATCTTCCAAAGCATGAACATTCTGTCTATCACTTACTAAAGCCATTTTGGATTTTTCTCTTTAGTATTTTGCCATTTTTAACAAATGTATCCCATGAATATCCACTGAAAGATTTTTACTTCTATTTTTGAAACTATTTGTAGTGCTATTTTAAAAAAATTTGTTTCAGTTGTGCATTGCCAATATGTAGAATAAGTTTTTTGTATATTGAGCTTGCATACCATAACCTTGCTATCTACCATCCCACATTTTTTACTATGTTGAGTTTTCATTTTGCTCAGATCATTTTGGATTGTCTTGTGATTTCTTTGTTGACCCTTGAGTTGTCTAAAATGTGTTGCTTAGTAGAAAAATACTTGGACTTTTACAGCTGTCTTTCTGCTATTGATTTCTAATTTAATTCACTTTTGTTCAGGAAACACATTATGTAAGATTCAAATCATTTTAAATTTATTGATCCTGTTTTATGGCCCAACATGCATTCTATATTGGTAATGTTTTATGGATACTAAAAATAATAAGCATTTTTACTATTTTTTGGCAGACTGTTCTATAAATCTCAATTAGAGAAATTTGGCTGATAGAATTATTCAAGTTTTCTGCATCTTTACTGATATCAATCCATTTAAAAATACCTAGTGCTCAAGTCATATATTTTTATAATCTTGGTTTATTTAAAGGGGTTAGGACAGTTTATATACCTTGCTCAGTATCCACATCTTATTATTCTAAAATCATTTCAAGATACCAATTTTTCAATTCCTTCCTTTCTTCACTTCAGTTGGCTCATTCTTGCAGATGCATTTAACTGGCCTTATTTAAAAACAGAAATGTTTTTGTATTATTTTATTAAAGAGCTATAGTTATATGTAGTTACATACAAAGTCTAATTTCCATTTCTCCTGATTTCACTAGCAATAAGGCATTTAAGAATAATACGAAAATAGTTGTTTGGAAGCAGACCTTCCCATATGATGTCAGTTCAAACCCCAGCACAGATTTGGATAAAGTGAGGGAATAAGCCAGGTAGATATCTGAGAATGTCATTTCCAGGATGGGTGAGGCCCCCGAAGCCTGAGTTTATTTGAAGGAACAATAGTGAGGCCAGTGGCATCTGAACTGCATGAGGGATGGGGCAAGTGCTGAGACAAGGATATGGAGTGACTGGTGATGGACTGGGATTCCATTTCTGACATAGCTTTAGAACCAGAATAAAGATGTTGGATTGTCTCCTGTTTACATCACCAAAGCTAAAACAAGGACAGGTCCTCAAATATCCCATGTAACCTACATTAAGCATGGCTGACAGTGACTATCAAGGAAGATGCTTGAACTAGGATGATCCCTGGGGCCATCTTACGTGATGGCTCTTGGAGATGTAACATGTTACAAAGAGACCACTTTTGCAGCAGTTTCACCAGGAGAGACTATGTTAGGAAACTAGAGTTGTTACAATGTTTTGGTAAGCACTGCTGACTGGCATCCAAGTTAAAGGAACACAAAGAAGGCTTTGATATATTGTATGCCTTTTCATAAATCATACACGTATGTGTGCACGTATTTGGATATACTGCATATGTGCATACACCCACACCATAAAAGGTTCAAGAAAGATTGGATTAAGAGATGTTTACTTGGATGCAAAAACACTTTGAAATTTCAGGCAGGTCACCCACATCTGCTATAAGAGTGCCTGGCTCCAGTTTTAGTGACTGCTTCTAATCCAGCTTAAAGTATTACAGAACCTGTCACACACATATGAGACCAAGAAAGAGATTAGCTTGTAGCTGGTTGTGGTATGAGCTAACCAACAGAAGATATCTTTAATTTCTAGCCTCTTCTCCCTTTCCATTTCCTATGCCTTCTGATAAATAAAGAGATTAATAGTTTTCATTATGAGCAATTTTCGCCAACTTTTTGAAGCACCTCTATATACATATTAATGCATGACCTTATGTATACATGTGTGTATGAATACATTATAAGACATCCTGTTCACACAGGTCATAAATGATGTATATTACTGCACAGACTGTCGATTTGAAACATTTTAAGAAGCATTTTAGTGTAAGGTATCTAATCAGTAACTAGAATTTTTAGTCAATTCATAATGTTTATATAATTAAATTTGACAAAGTAAATTATTTAAACCACATTCATTCATGCAATGATGTAAACTGCACTCAATTGTCCATTGAAGATTCCAGCTAGAATATGGAGATTATATTAACTACAAGATCTCTCAATCCTGAGGCTAATCCCACGCAATTTCCCTTGCTTTATTGCCTTCATTTTTTCTTCTGTTTTGATGTACGTGTGTGCTATGAGCAGCGATTTCTAACCTGTAGCACTCTTTCCAGTCTCAACTATGACATTCACATACTTACGACTACGCAGTACTGTCTAACTGTGTTCTAAGCACTAGAAGACAAAGTCAGAAAGTTAAAAGCTTTCCCTTCTCCCCATTGTCCTAGACGGGTAGGCAATATTTCCACAGGTAACACAACTCCATCTTCCATATCACTTCAACTTATATGAGATCTCTGGATACCGAGTTTCTGCAGCCAATGCTCAGCTCAGCCAATGCATACCTCACTGTTGTATGGTTGGCAAAGCACATTGGCCTTCATTGATAGGTTCCCTTCTCGAGCAGGCCTTGACTTTGGTGTGTGTCCCAGACTCCAACTCCATTGGGACCTGAGCCTGACCAGCTCTGTTAGCAGTGACTGGATGTCCACACCTGAGTGGGCTACACAGCTCTTTTCAACCTCCCCCACATTTGGGGAAAGTTTCCAGCCTTTCCATCTTAGTTCTGTTAAGTATGGTTGGCAAGGAACATCCACTAAGCCTCTATAGCTCCCTTCTCCATCTTGCCTCAGCACTGGGAAGTGCCCAGGACTCCAGCCATTCCACATCCCTGGCTTTACTGGCACAGGTAAAATCAGACTTGGGGTCAGCACTGTCCTAGACTACCACCAAAACTCACACACTCATCCTGGGACTGATGTGAGCCTTCTATACCTCTGCTTCCAAGGTCATAGTTAGCAGAAAAGATACAGGGAGACTACTTTAGCATGCAACAGACACTAACACCAAAATGGTCTACAAAATTGATTCCTGAACCAAGTTTCAGGAGTAAGACTTCAATCCATGAAAGCTACCTTTAAAAGTTAGAGGAACAAATGATCAAATATCTATTATAGAGACATAAAATGTGATACATCCAAATAATTAAATTGTACTTTAACATCAAACTCCACTAAAAGGAAGACTGACAAAAAGCCTGATTATGAATTTTTTAAAAACTACAAGAGGAAAAATTGGAGAAACACTGTAAGACATGGGCATAAGCAAACACTTGGGAAAGACCACAGAAATGCAGACAACTAAAACTCAAGAAACTCATCAACAATAAAACAAACACTTCAGTTAAGAAATGAGTAAAGGACATGAAAAGGTGATTTTCAAGCACATAAAAAGAACTTAGCAGGATCACTAATAATTTGGGAAATGCAAACAAACAAATATGATTTTTACTTCATCCCAATTAAAATATTATCATGCAAAAATTAAAAAGCAGAGAAAAAGATGGCCGACTGCAGAGAGCTGGTGTAGGGTGGAGTAGGGAAGGAGGGGAGCCGATCCAGCAGAGAAACAGGCCAGGAGGTGCGAAACTGTAGGGAGAAGAACGAGAAGGTCACTGGAGTTCACTAAAGCAAGAAGATCTACACAGCGTGAAGGAACAGCCGCAAAAAGTAGGAAAGAAAATACAGCACGCCGCGAGAAACCTGGTGAGTCACGATCCCAGGCAGGGGGAAGGCGGCGGAGGCTCAACCGCCCCAGGGAAAACAGAGGCGGCTGGAAGGATAGGCGCCCACACCGACAGGGGCACCAGTCCCCTGGAAGGCAGGAGCCCCCAGAGGAGGCTACTGGACTGATCATTGGGTGCATCATCCCTGCAGAAGTGGAGGAAAAGCAGGGGAGATTTCCCAGAGGCTTGCCTACCCGCTGCTCAGTGGCTGAGGGAGAGTGCAGAGGGAACAGGAGCGGCGCTGTGGGACTGGGGCTCAGAGATCCCCGTATCGGCTCTGAGCTGTGGACTGGCTGCGGGAGAGTCAGTGGATCCTGTTGCTGGACTAGCCCTGAGCCCCAGAGGCTGGGCAACGCTCGACAGGGCCTCACGTCCTGGGCAGAGGAGCAGACTAGTGGGGGCACATCTCACCTCAAGGGCTCTGTGCCTCTCAGAGATCCGCTTCTACCCTTGAGAGAGTGCAGCTGAGGAAGTGGCTTCTTCAGGGCAGAGTCCCCAGCTGGGCTCAGCTAGAGAGGCCGGACCAGAGCGGGCTCAGCTGAACTGGCCGGACAGGTTTTCCCAGCAGGAGCCCACTCGGAAAGACCTGCCTGCGGTGTTGCAGCCCTCAGAGGAGCAGCGCTTCCGAGTTTGGCACTGGGGCCGCAGAGATTTCCAGCCCAGCACAGGCCGGGGTTGGGGATTTTAGACTCCGAGCAGCAGGAGCCCCTGCTGTGCTAACCTCAAGCCCTGAAGGAGAGTCTCGGCTCAGCACTGAGGTGGAGACCCCCGCTGTATTAGCCTTGTGACCCAAAGCCCAGGCTCGGCTCAGCAGAGTGAATCTGTAGGGCACTGCCTTTGAGAGGGAGCCACAGGGGAAGGGGCCTGGCACTGGGGCTGGCCCACAAAGCCTCCTGACCCAGCTCAGGGCTGTGATCTACAGATCCTGAAAGCAGCCGGTGACTCAGGCAGTAAGCCCTGCTGGGCTCAGCCGGAGACCCCAAACCAGAGCCGGCTCAGCTGAATCACCGCTAAAATCTGAAAACAACAAGAAGCAAAAACACAATGAGGAGAAGTATCAGAAAAAGCAATGACCCAGAGGAAAGATCAAGCACTCCCTCCCAATACAACCAAAAACTAATCTCAATATCTGAGATGCAAGATGAAGACATAGAGGAACTATCAGATAAGGACTTTAAGAAGCTAATGATGAAATTCGTCAGAGAGAGTGAAAAGCGCTGGGAAGAGTCTAAGGCATTCGAAAACCATATCACTGCAGAAATAAATCAAATCAAAAAGGGAATCCTCGATATAGAGCACAAAATTGAAAGCCTAACCAACAGAATGAACACAGCAGAGGACAGAATATCAGAATTGGAAGACAATCAGAATGAAAGGCAGCAGCTCATCAAACAGTTGGAGACAAATCTAGAGAAAGCCAATAGGTCCATACAGGAAATGAAAGACAACCTCAAAAAATCAAATATTAGAATAATAGGCCTTCCCGAAGGAGTGGAAAAGGAGACAGGCTTGCAACAGGTGCTCAATGAGATAATACAGGAGAACTTCCAGAATATTGGAAATATAAATCCAGCACAAATCCAGGAAGGGCAAAGAACCCCCAGGAGATACGACCCAAACAAATCGTCTCCCAGACATGTGGTCCTCAAGCTACCTTCAAGTGAACACAAGGAAACCATTCTAAGACAAGTAAGAAAAAAGGATAAGATTACTTTCAGGGGAAGGGAAATCAGGATCACAGCCGACCTATCAGAAGAAACGCTCCAAGCAAGGAGAGAATGGGGTAAAATCTATCAAATCCTGAAACAAAACAACTGCCAACCAAGAATAATGTACCCAGCAAAGCTCTCATTTATATTTGAGAATGAAATTAAATACTTCAACAGTAAAGAGAAACTCGAAGAATACATCAACACGAAACCAGCTCTGGAAAATCTCCTCAGGAAGGTGCTAAACCCAGAAAGAAAAAATACAAACCAAAATCAAAGATGGCAAATGGGAAGACCTCCCCACTAAAATCCATACAAGAAAAGTCAACCAATCAAGAACTCTAATAGTCGCAAATACACACTTGCATACTTACACTCATGGCAGCCCAAAACCAATTCCTTTCAATATTATCTCTAAACACAAATGGCTTAAACTCACCAATCAAAAGGCATAGATTAACGGAATGGATCATCAAACAGCACCCAACCATATGTTGTCTACAAGAGACACATCTAACCAGAAAATCCTGTAAGAAATTTAAAGTGAAAGGATGGAAAAAGACATTTCATGCCAATGGACGAGAAAAAAAGGCTGGCGTAGCTGTTCTAATCTCAGATGACCTAGACTTCAAGCTGACAGACATCAAAAAGGACAGAGAAGGACATTATATATTGGTGAAGGGACTGATCCATCAAGAAGTAATTACAATCGTGAACATATATGCACCTAATTCCAATGCGCCTAGCTTCGTGAAGCAACTACTTACAGACTTAAGGGGAGACATATATACACACACAATAATAGTGGGTGATCTTAACACCCCACTAACAACTATAGACAGATCAACAAAACAAAAACTCAACAAAGAAACAACAGAGCTCGTACAAACATTAGAACAACTAGACTTGGTAGACATTTATAGAATTTTTTATCCTAAGACCACAGATTATACATTTTTTTCAGCAGTGCATGGCACCTTCTCCAGGATCGACCACATGATAGGACACAAAGCAAATCTAAATAACTTCAAAAAGATAGGAATCATACCATGTACCCTCTCAGACCACCACGGAATGAAACTGGAAATCAGCAATTCAAAATGTCCCAGGAAATATAGAAACTCTTGGAGGCTGAACAATATGCTATTAAACGAACAATGGGTCAGGGAAGAAATTAAAGATGAGATCAAAAAATTTATGGAAACCAATGAAAACTCTGACACAACATTCCAAAACTTGTGGGACACTGCCAAAGCAGTGCTACGGGGTAAACTCATCGCAATTGGAGCTCATGTCAAGGCCCAAGAGAGTCGCCAAATACAGGAACTAACCACACACCTCCAGGAATTGGAAAAGCAGCAGCAGATGAGCCCCACACACAATAGGAAACAAGAAATCATCAAAACAAGGGAGGAAATCAACCAGATAGAAATAAAAAAAACCATACACAAAATCAACGAATCAAAAAGCTGGTTTTTTGAAAAGATAAACAAAATAGACACCCCGCTGGCCCGTCTGACAAAGAAAAAACAAGAGAAAGCAAGAATTAACAGCATCAAAGATGAAAAAGGCAACATAACAACAGACATTACAACCATTAAGAACATAATCAGAAATTACTACAAAGCACTGTACTCCAACAAATCAGAAGACCACCAAGAAATGGAAAAGTTCTTAGACTCACACAACCTGCCAAAACTTAGCCCAGAGGCAACAAGCAACCTGAACAAACCCATAACTGAAGCAGAGATTGAATCAGTGATTAAAGACCTCCCAACAAAGAAAAGCCCAGGCCCAGACGGCTTCACTACAGAATTCTACAAAACATTCCGAACAGAACTAACTCCAATCCTCTACAAACTCTTCAAAACAATAGAAAAGGAAGCAACCCTTCCAAACTCATTCTATGAAGCCAACATTACCTTAATCCCAAAACCGGGCAGAGATCCTACAGAGAAAGAAAACTACAGACCTATCTCTTTGATGAACATTGATGCTAAGATTCTCAACAAAATCCTAGCCAACAGAATTCAAAAACACATCAGACAGATCATTCATCCAGATCAAGTAGGATTCATCCCTGGAATGCAGGGATGGTTCAACATTCGCAAATCCATAAATGTGATACACCACATCCAAAAACTGAAAAACAAGAATCACATGATAGTATCAATAGATGCAGAAAAAGCTTTCGACAAAATTCAGCACAACTTCCTGCTAAAGACCCTAACCAAGGTAGGCATAGATGGAAAAATCCACAACATAATCAAAGCAATATATGAAAAACCCAATGCCAGCATCATACTGAATGGAGAAAAACTGGAACCCTTCCCACTGAGATCTGGAACAAGACAGGGATGTCCGCTTTCTCCGCTGCTATTCAACATAGTTCTAGAGGTACTCGCTGAGGCCATAAGACAAGAAAAAGAAATCAAAGGAATCCAAATGGGAAATGAAGAAGTCAAGCTTTCACTATATGCAGATGACATGATTCTTTATATGGAAGAGCCAAAAGGCTCAACACAGAGACTACTAGAACTTATACGAGAGTTTGGTAGAGTGGCAGGGTACAAAATTAATGAACAAAAATCAACAGCCATAGTGTATGCTAACAGCCCCAAGTTGGAAAAAGATCTAACCAGCAAGATACCATTCAAAGTAACAAAGGAAAGCATGAAGTATCTGGGAATTAACCTAACCAAAAATGTAGGAGACCTATTCGAGGAAAACTACAAACTACTTAAAAAAGAAATTGAACAAGATCTAGAAAGATGGAGTAACATCCCATGCTCCTGGATAGGTAAAATCAATATCATTAAAATGTCTATACTGCCAAAAGCAATATATACATTCAACGCAATCCCAATCAAATTGCCCAAAACATTCTTCACAGACCTGGAAACAATGATCCAAAGGTTCATCTGGAAACACAAAAAACCACGAATAGCTAGAACCATTCTCAAGAACAGGAAGTTAGCAGGGGGAATCACAGTTCCGGACCTCTGGACATACTATAGGGCAGTGGTTATCAAAACAGCCTGGTACTGGCACAAAAATAGAGAAGAAGATCAATGGAGCAGAATAGAAACACCAGATGGGAACCCACAGAAATACAGCCAAATAATCTTTGACAAAAAGACAAACGACAACCCAGGCAAATGGGAAGGTCTGTTCAATAAATGCTGTTGGGACAACTGGTTGATAGCCTGCAGAAACAAAAAGATAGACCCACATCTCTCACCATATACTAAGATCAAATCCAAATGGATAAAAGATTTAAACCTACATCCAGAAACCTTCAAACTTTTGGAAGAAAATGTTGGAAACACACTGCAACACTTAGGGGTAGGCCCTCACTTCCTAAAAAAGACTCCAAATGCAGTAGAAATCAAGACCAAAATAAACAATTGGGACCTCATCAAACTAAGAAGCTTCTGTACAGCTAGAGAAACAATCAACAAAGTAAAAAGGCAACCCACAGAATGGGAGAAGATCTTCGCACACGACTTAGGTGATAGAGGGCTGATCTCCAGAATATACAAAGAGCTACAAAACAACCAAAATGTCAAAACAAACAAGCCACTCAAGAAATGGGCACGGGAAATGGGCAAACACTTCACAAAGGAACAAACCCAAATGGCAAATAAACATATGAAAAAATGCTCAAGTTCCCTGGCAATAAGGGAAATCCAAATGAAAACATCAATGAGGTACCACCTAACGCCAGTAAGACTGGCCCACATGAATAAAAGCACCAACAACACTTGTTGGCGAGGTTGCGGGGAAAAGGGAACCCTACTCCACTGCTGGTGGGGCTGCAGGCTGGTACAGCCTCTATGGAAATCAGTATGGAGAACATTCAAACAACTCAAATACAACATACCGTATGACCCGGCAATAGCACTCCTAGGAATATATCCAGAACACTTGTTTTATGAGAAACCAACATGCACTCCTATGCTCATAGCAGCACAATCAGTAATTGCAAAGACATGGAAGCAACCAAAATGCCCATCAACAGAGGATTGGATAAGAAAGCTATGGTTCATCTACTCCATGGAATACTACTCAGCTATTAAACAAAACAAAATGCAGTTCTTTGTGGCCAAATGGGCCAAACTGGAAACCATAATGCTAAGGGAAATGAGCCAATCCCAAAAGGTTAAATACCACATGTTTGCCTTAATTTAAGATGACACGATGTTATGTATAACAAGTTATGTTATGAATGTTATATGTTGTGTATAAACCTAAATTGAAATGTCAATGAGGTGGTCACAGAAGGTGGATAAGAAATCGCATTCACTTTTACCATATTGGTTACTCGTTACTATGTCAATTAATTCCATGGTGATGTAAATTTTTGCTGATGGTATGTTGGAGCTTTTAATTGATCGGGATGATAGTCTGCTGGCTCTGTCTTCAGACCAGAGAGTGTATACCTAAGAAGCCGTTGAACTTATCTGGACAATAAGATGCTGGACTCTATGTTTGGTATATGCTTGCAATGGGGGAATCTCAACTGAACTTGAACTGTGGTTATGCAACAAGGTGGAGGAATCCACCATGGTGGGAGGGTTTGGGGAGGGGTGGGGAGAATCCCAGTACCTATGAAACTGTGTCACATAATACAATGTAATTAATGAATTTAAAATAAAATTAAAAAAAAAAAAAAAAAGAAAAGTGAACCAGTGGCTGCAGAAAAAAAAAAAAAAAAAAAATTAAAAAGCAACAAACACAGCTGAGAATGTGGAGGAAAAGATAGTGTAATACAGTAATGGTGGGAATGCAAACCAATACAATCATTACAGATGACAGTATGACAATTTTTCAGCGATTCCAACATACATCTAAAATATGAAACAGCCATCTCACTCTTTACAACTTAGCCAAATGAAATGAAATCAGTCATGAGTTTTCTACAGCCCTGTGTTTACTGCATCTCAATTCACAATAGCTGAAACATTAAACCAATCCATATTTCCACCAACTAAAGACCAAAGAAATAGTGGATACATAACAGAGAACACTACCCAGACATCACAAAAATATAATTCTGTCTTTGGCTACAAAATGGATTGAACTGAAAATTATTTGGCTTAGTGGAACAAGTCAGTCCTGAAAGGCAAATATCATGCCTTCTGATATGTATCAGCTAACACCAAAATAATACATACGATAACAAAGGAATACATAGGGGGCCTGGCGCAACAGCATACCAGTTAATGTCCTTGCCTTGAATGTGCTGGGATCCCATATGGGCGCCGGTTCTAATCCCGGTGGCCCCGCTTCCCATCCAGCTCCCTGCCTGTGGTCTGAGAATGCAGTTGAGGACAGCCCAAAGCCTTGGGACCCTGCACCCATGTGGGAGACCCGGAGGAAGCTCCCAGCTCCTGGCTTTGGATTGGCTCAGCTCCAGCCATTGTGGCCACTTGGGCAGTGAACCATCAGACAGAAGATCTTCCTCTCTGTCTCCCCTCCTCTCTGTATATTCACCTTTCCAATAAAAATAAATAAATCTTTAAAAATAAACAAAAAAGAATATATAGGAATACCAAATACATAGAACACCAAAAAATATGTAGAAATGAAATACCACTTTGGGATATGATTGTCATTTTTAGCCTATAGAAATGTACTCCATTTCCAGTAGAAATGTAGCCTTCCTATTTTCTACTTGTTGGATTTTATCTTTAGTGTCAAATTAAATCTGTTTATATAGACTAAAGTTGTATCATTATAAACAATGATGAAGAGAGAGAAAAGATAGGGATATATGGTTATCTTCTTGGAACTACATCTGTAGAACACATGAATCTGTTATATTTATATTAATAGAAATTTTAAATGTGTATAATACATACCATTTAAGAATTCAAAGGATAATAAGGATATTCAAAGATAAAATACAGACACAGTTAAATAAGTAAATCAATACATGTTTAAGAAATTTAACAAGGAGATGGTAATCTTCAAAAACTAACAGAAATATTACAAATGGATGACAGATAAGTAAAATAAAATTAAAAAAAACAGTGGAATAAGTTACACAAAGAATATATAGACTAGACCCTGAAGATAGGCCTGTTGAAATAATCCAGTCTTTTTTTTTATTAAAACACAAAAAATAATTAAGATAGTACCCATGATATTTGGTACATCATTAAGTTGACAAGTATCCAAATGATGGAAATTGCTAACACAAAAGAAAAAGATAAAGGAATAGCAAATCTAGTAATAAAGTCAGCTGAACATTTTCTGAATATGGAAAAAATACATGGACACTGAAGAGCACGAGAGCCTTAGACCCCAAGTAACACGACTAGAAAGGACTAGAGGGCAATACATCATAATCAAATCCCTAGGACACAGCTTAAAGAGTTGTACTCTGCAAGCGAAATATGTCAAGTACTTTTAAGAGACTCCCAATTAGTATAACAGATACTTCAATAGAAACATACAGGACAGGAGGGAAAGCAAATGTATTTTTCAAGCTCTGAAAAAATACACACTAATACTTCCTAAGAATATTCGGCAAAGCTATCATTCTTTCATGATGGAAAAATAAAAGTTTTCAACGATAAGTAATAGTGCATGGAATTCATTACCACCATAGCAGGCTTACAAAAGATGCTTAAGGAAATTCTACATGGGAAACAATGAAAAATAACTATGAACACGAAAACAAGTAAGAAATGCAGTACTGACTAGTAGAAGAACAAAGGAATATATGAAGGATTTAAAAATATATAAAGAACTAGATCATTACCTAACGATAATAGCGTTGAATATAAACATGTAAATTGTCCTGGCTGGCTAAACAGATTAAAAAACGAAAACTGAGACCTAGGATCCTGTTGCCCAAAGAAACATGTTTCACCAGAAAAGACACTGAAAGTAAAAGGATGCAAAAGCATGTTTCATTCAGACAGAAACCATCAAATAGTGGTAGCTGAACTTCCATTGGACAAATGGACATTAATATAAAATCTGGGCAAGTATCATGTTTTCTTTGATATGACAACCTTTCTTCAAAATACATGACTGTACATATATTCATCTAGAGACACTGTATAATACAGACCAGAATATCAAGACGTGAAGACACATTGCAATATATATCTCAATTTCTGAATAAAAGGTGGACCCACAATAAAATTGTTAAATATAATTGACTTCTAAAACTCCCTTTCAGGGCCTGGTGTGGTAGCCTAGTGGCTAAAGTCCTCGCCTTGCACGCACTGGGATCCCATATAGGTGACAGTTCTAATCCCAGAGGCTCTGCCAGCTCCCTGCTTGTGGCCTGGGAAAGCAGTTAGCATGGTGCAAAGTCTTGGGATCTGGCATCTGTGCAGGAGACCCAGGAGAAACTGCTCTCTCCTGGCTTCGAAACGACTCAGCTCAGGCCGTAGCTGCCGCTTGGGAAGTGAATCAGCGTATGGAAGATCTTCCTCTCTCTGTCTCTCCCTCTCTACATCTGCCTTTCCAATAAAAATAAATAAATCTTAAAAAAAAAAGCCTTTCATCAATGGACCAGAAAGACAAAATATTAACAAAGAAACACTAAACTATGAACTAAATGGAACTGACATATTTACAGTAAATTGCATCCAAAGTTGCAGAATACATGCTCCTCACTTAATGGACCATAAAATAAGTGACCTATTAAAATAAATAAAAAGTATAAATGAAATGAAAATGACATCATATGGTACACCTTGAAGACCACAAAGGAATAAAAATTGGAAATCAGCAACAAAAGAAATTTTTAAAAATACGCAAACACATAACAGATTGAAATACATTCTCCAAAATAAACAAACAGTAAGCAAAGAACATTCCTGGGTTAATTAATTAATGAAAATGAAAACATAGCCTATCAAAGCTACCAAGGCAAAATGAGAATAGTAATAAGGGAGTTTGTAGAAATCAGAACATACATCACAGAAACAGAAAAATGTCAAACAATCCATCCAATGTTACATCTCAAACAGAAAAACAAATATAGAACAAATGCAAAGCTAGCAGAAAAGAAATTATACACAAAGAAATAAGTGAAACAGAATAAAGCAATATCAAAGATTAATGAAAATAATATTTGCTAAAATGGTAAAATTGATAAACCTAACTAGACTAAAAAAACGGTAAGCTCAAATAAAATAAGAAATTAAAAATAAATTAGTAATGCTGATGCCATAGAAATACAAGGCATTATAGGTTCGACTAAATTAAAGTATGCTTGCTTTTTATTTATTGAATTTCATCTGTGGTGAAATAGTAAAGCTTTTACTGTAGTATAAGCTAAAATATGTATTGTAAAAGTTAAAGGGGAAAAGAATGAAGGTTGAAGGGCGCTTGAAAGTGACGAAGGATAGAAATACCACTGTTTTTGTGTTTGAATTACATCTATACATCACAGTGTATCTGTTAAATACTAATTGTAAATTTAAAAAACAGGGTTTAAAATAAAAGTTACTGAAGATAAAAAGCAATAATTAGCAACTATTATGAATAATTATACATCAATATACAGGAAAATAAGCGTCTGGACATACATAACTTATCAAAACCGAATTATCTGAATATGTTAAAAATCTGCACAGAGCAATAATCATTTATAAGGTTGAATCAGTAATAAAAATCCTACCAATAGTGCCTGGCTCAATAGGGCCTCCTCCTTTAAGTACCAGGATCATACATGGTTCTGGTTCATGTCCTGGCTGCTCCACTTTCCAACCAGCATTCTGCTTGTGGCCTGTGAAAGCAGTAAAGGATGGCTCAAAGCCTTGAGACCCTGCACCCATGTAGGAGATCTGGAAGAAGCCTCTAGTTCCCTTGCTTTGGATTAACTCAGCTCAAACTATAGCAGACATTTATTAAGTTAAGTAGCACATGGAAGATATTTCTATATTTCCTTCTCTCTGTAAATCTGTCTTTCCAATAAAAATAGATAAATCTTAAAAAAAAATCCTACCAATAAAAACCACTAGATCAGATGGACTCACTACTGAATTCTACTAAACTACTTAAAAACTAATCACCAATTCTTAAACTGTTCTAAACAAAAGTTGTAAAAACCTTCTCATCCAATTCTACAAAGCTGCCATGATTTGTATTCCAAAACCAGACAAGCACACAACAAATACAAAAACATAGAAACTGATACTCCCAAATGAATATTGATATGAAACATTTGAACAAAATGTTAGAAAATTGAATCCAACAACTCAAAACTTTCAAATGTGAGAACCAAGTAGTACTTATCCCAGGATGCATGTCAATAAACATAATCCATCACTTCAACATGTTGTTATGAGCAGGTAAAAACAAGCATTTTTTAAAATCCAACATCTATTCATGAACAAAAACACAAGAAAATACTTCAACACAGTGGTAGTTATATGTAAATTCAACATCATGTTGAGTGGGGGAAGGTTGAAAGCATTACTTTTAACATCTGCAACAAGTAAAGTATGTCCATTTTCACAAGTCTTAGTCAAAACATCCCCAGTTGTTTTAACCAGGGTAACTAGGCAAGAGAAAGAAATAAAAGCGTAACAAATAGCAAAGGAGGAAGTCAAATTACACATATTTGCATATGACTGGATCCTCTTTACAGAAAAATCTAGACTCTTTAAAAAGTCTATTAGATCTACTAAAAAAGTTCTGTAAAGTCACATGGCACAAAATCAATACATACAGATCAAGAGATTTTTTTACATAGTAAAAAGAAATTCAGTGAGATTGTTGTCATTCAAAATGGCCAGGTGGACAACAACAAATACAAAAACATAGCTCAGCAGCTCAAACATCCCCAGTTGTTTTAACCAGGGTAACTAGGCAAGTGGTGTCTGAGACTAGAATGAGGTATTTTATTTTTCTGGGAGAAAATCTACACCAAAATTTTCCTTAATTAGGCTTGAATTGGCTCATTCTTATCTTCATGACAAAATATCAATAAATTGAGTGACCTTTAAGTGACTGATATTTTTAACAATCCTGACAAACTTCATCAACCTTATACTTGTAAAGCAGGGTACTACACTTGTTTCTTTAAATCATAAGCAAAAGGTTGTATGTTTCAGGATTTTAAAACAGTTCTTTTAAGTTCCAATATTCAATAGTAACAGCATTTAATCCATATTATATTGCATTGTTCTCAAAACCATAGAATTTACAAAAAAAGATTTATTTAAAGTAGGTATCACAGATTTATACATTTTATTAAATTTTAAAATTTATAAATCAACACCAGATTGCTATTTTACTTAAGAATGATTTATTTGAAACAAAAAAACAGAGGGCAAGAACTAACTTCTATCCCTTGGTTCACTCTCAAAATGGTCATAGCAACCATTTCATATTTTCCCACATGGTGGAAGAGGCCCGAGCAGTTGGGCCATCATTTTATGACTTATTGGGGAATTGGATCATTAGTACAGCAGTTGGGATATCAATCTATGTTCAAATTGGGATGCTGCCAGTACAGGTGGTAGCTTAAATTTCTGTTCAAAACACTCTATCTTACATTGCTTTTAAAACCAGAAAAATTTAAAAAGTGTTAAATTAACAGTCACTGCATTAACTTCCTACATAGAACATTTATGGTGGATGTTAGCATTGGTGTATTCAAGTTAAGCTGCTGTCTGCATGCATGCATACCATTTGAGCGCCAGTTCAAGTCCCAGCTGCTCTGCTTCTGATGTGTCTCCCTGCTAATGCACCTCCCCCTCACTTGGACATCTGCACCAACAGGGGAGACCAGGTGGAGCTCTGAACACTGTGTTTGGTCCTGCTAAATTCCCATCTGCTGCAGTAGTTTAAAGATTCTCTCTCATATCTCTCTCGCTTCTTTGCCTTAGCACATCCAAATCTGCCTTTAAATAAGTTATATCTTTTACTAAAATGTTGATTTCAATTAACCAAGTAAAAACACAGAATTTTTTCCACATTCAATAAACACCAACTTTCTAACTACAGTATGTTGCTCAATTATCTTACATTTTTAGCCTACTATAAATTTTCCTATTTCATGTCAGTGAATCACCAAGTCACACTCACCATGAGCTTCTTCTGTCCACGCTCTTCTTCCCTCTAGCTATTCTCTCTGTTTCTCTCTCTCTCTCTCTCTCTCTCTCTCTCTCTCTCTCATACACACACACACACACACACACACACCCTGGGTGATGAGTTTCTATTATTTTTTAATAATGGAAGGTTCATCTTATTTCCAAATATTTCTCATTAAAATTCATTTTTAGAGCTAACTGTGCCTGAAAACTTTGTTATGTAGAGTACAAAATTAATCTCCATCTTTCTATTAATTGCTAAGTCAACAATATTATATCTTAATTCATTAGTAAAAATGATGAAGTTAGAATGTAATGAAGACACTACCTATGATGCCAATGTCCATTATGTACTCTAATTCAAGTCCCAATTCAGCTCCCTGCCAATGGCCCTGGTAAAGCAACAGAAGATGGCCCAAAGACCTTGAGCACCTGCATTCACACTGAGTCTGAGGTGGAATTCTAGATTCTTGGCTTCAATAGGCTCTATACCTGACTGTGGCAGCCATGTGTAATGGAACCAATAGTTGGAAAGTCTCTTTGTCTCTGCCTTTCAAATAAAAGAAGCTGCCAGGTTTATTTTCCAAAGTTGTCATTATTAAAAGTCGCTTTGTCAATATTTTATGTAACAAATAATTTCATACAAATGGATTAAAATGTATGTAATATAATATCCTTGCAATAGTATCTATTTTTATGGTGATCTACAGTATCTATTGAAATATTTCACTGAACTCTTAACATCATATGCTGACAAATTTAAGTTAGTATGAAAACGTAATACTAGACAATGTTTAAAGACATTGTAATGCAACATCCTTTAAGGGAGATAGACAGCATGCTTCCGTTCAGTGGTTCACTCACCAACTAGCCAAGGCTTGACTTGGCTGAAGCCGGGAGGCACACAGAAGACGGGGACCCAAGTACTTGAGGTTCCAACTAATGCCTTCCTGGGTATACCAGTGGGAAACTGTACTTGGAGTGAAAGTGCCAGGACTCAGTGATTCTCTAATGTGATAGCTTATACTCCTTCACAAGTAATCCCACTCCTAATTTTTTGGGGTGGGGAGAGCTAGAAAATTTTTTTTACACTTTCGCTATATTGGTAGACAATATTAAGATCCTGACTATGTCTCTCTATTGTAAACTCAATATTTTCTTTTAAAATCAAATATCCAATTTTGAAAAGTATGTATTTTTGATAAAAATATTCCAAAACCATATTGAGTGAAGAAAATGGATATCTTAATGAAGAAAAGTGGTTCAATTTTTTTCAGCCATTGTGTTTGTGAGCATGTAGAAATAAGAACTGTATAGGAGTTTGCTTCTGTATTATTCATGGATTTATGTATTAACAAATCAACCATCAACAACAGATTTATTAGTTGGAGGATCAATACGATCCTCTAATAAAAAACTACTTAACTGAGCAGAAGCTAATTTATTTTAGAGATTTATTTTATTTTTGGTTGAAAGGCAAATTTTACAGACAGAAGGAATGACAGAAAGAGATCTTCCCATCCTCTGGTTCACTTCCCAAATGGCAGCAATGGCCATGCTGGGCTAACCTGAGGCCAGGTGCCAGGGGACTCATATCTCTGTCTCCTACGTGGGTGAAGTGACCCAAGGACTTGTACCATCTTCCACTGCACTCCCAATCAATAAGCAGGGAGCTAGACTGGAAGTTGAGAAGCTAGTACTAGAACCAGGACCAGCAGGTAGAGCATCGACATGTTGAGCCACAGCACTGGCCCCTTACAAACTAATTTAAATCCACCACCAGGTATATGATTTTACTTCATTACCATTAGTCTCCTAAAGATGTATTGTCTGTTTTCCTTTACACAAAAAACATCTTAAACTATTAGGCATTGCAATAAAACCACTGTTTTTACTCTCTATAACTTAATATTAATTTATAAAATAACAGTAATAAAGAAACTCCACATATTATGAGCAACTTACTTATTGGTAATACAAAGATCTGAAAAACTCATGTTGAAAAGAAAGTAATATGAATCAACACAAATACCAATACAGGAGAGAGATTTTTAAAGCTTCAATACAACAAACTCCAGAAGATTCCACAAAGGAAACACTCTGCACTGAATTATGTCCCCCTAAAACTTGTCTGGCGGAGCCTTTTAACACTCACTGTGACGGTCTGGAATAAAATTAGTTAGGTATAAATATATTCATAAGGGTGGACCATCGAAATGATGAGACTAAGAGCTCGCCCACCCCACCCCCGGTCATGCAAGCTTGCAATCAGAGGGCTGCTCCAAGCAAACCAGGAGATGAGCCATCATCAGTAACTCAATCTGCTAACACTTTGATGTGAAACCGCCAAAGCTCTCACTCTGGGAGAAAGTTCTGTCAGATAAACTCCCCAGTTGGTGATATTCAGTTTTGGCAGCCTGAGCAGACCTATAAAGCAAGATCTACAGAGATTTGAACTCAGAAGGCATCTACCATCACTTTTCACGTGATTTTAAGAAGTTTCACTATACAATATATCTGATTATTAGAAACAAAAGCATAGTTTAATCTGCTAAAGGAGAGAGAATTGTCCGGAGCACTTACTCCAGTGAGGTGAAACAGAAGATAAATTGAAGGCTGGGGGATAAAGCAAAGTGAAAAAGATAATAACGAAACATTTCCAAAGCTCAGTAATACATATAGGAACATCACAAATGCTGAAAAACAATACTCCACACTGCACTAGACTCCCACCATATTCTGTTTTATTGCAAGAGAACAGATAAGAGGTTTTGGTCAGGGTAATAAAAAAATTAGATGACTTGATTTTCAGTTGCCTTAGTGGTGGTATCTTAGGTAATAATTTCAACTTACCTGAGACAAAGTTTATTGTATTATAAAATATACTTCCTTCATTTTTTATTTTAAAGAGAGGGGCATGATTCCTTACAGGCAGAAGTTCTATTGTTAGGGTCAGAGTCTAAGAGAGCCCATCCTCGGAATCCCCACTTCCCATCTATATGTAATTTCCTCCCACAGTACGCTGGAGTTGATGTATGTGCCCAGTATAATCAGAGAGCAGGGATGGTCATTTCTGAAACAGCTCATGATTGACACATAGCTCATATCTTTAGCATCCTTTCATTTCTTCTCTCCCCCACTCCGCTTTTCCCTCTCCCTTTTCTCTCTCCTATCACTTCCTAAGAAGAGTCAGCTGCCCCATCATAAACAGCACTGTGGAGAATCTGACACACTCAGTAACGTCCTGCCAACGGCCACATGGTTGAGCTTGGAAACAGACATCCAATTCCACTTTTAGCATCACACGCCAATTTGTCTGCAGCATCTTGACAGACTGTCCCTGCAGCACCTACCTAAGCCTCCTATAGGCTCCTGGTAAGTGAGAACTATAAGAGAAAATCATTTTTTGCTCTTCAAATTTCCAAAATGTTGGGGATAATTTGTAATACAGTAATAGATGAATGATACAAATTTTGAAATCTGAAAGCAGTGTGGTGCTACAATACATACCTGATATTTAGAACTATTTTGAAACTAGGTACTGGCAAGTATTTAGAATTTTTTAAAATTATTATCATTATTATTATTATTATTATTGCTTAACTATTTTTACCCCTTCCTTTGCCGCTGTGGTGATAATTTTTAAGTTATAAGGCAGAACAGTACCTTGGACTAGAAGTAATCCACATGTGATCTGAGCTTCAACCAGATGACATCCTGATAAATGTTTTACATGCTGATACACCTTATTTCTAGTCACGCCTAACTGCCTTTCTTTAGAGTGTATTTCAGCTCTATTAACTGATAGAAATGTAAGAACACATGTCTCCTACCTGTTTCCAGGCTGTAGAGAACTGTTGAACCTCTATAATACTTAACAACCACTTCTGTAATTTTAATCTCCTAAGTACATATTAATCCATCCCAGTTTTCATTTCATATGCCAACAAACTACTAGGAATGAGAAGCTGCCATTAGACACAGACAGACGACTGTAAATTTATGAAGAGATGGCATCTTTATTGTTCTATTTTGCTTATTACTGTTTAGGCTTGAGACAGAGCTAAAATAGAAGATTTGGGGATTAGTAAATATTTAAGTAGCAAATCAAAGAAAATTATTTTCCCTATGCATACATGGAATTTTTTTAGTGAGAAAGTTGCTGAATATTTCATTACTACAAAGTAATGTCGATTATCTCAAGTGTGTAAATTATAAAAAGATGGATGTATAAATAATGCATGTTGTTAATTGGCAAAATATTTTGGAATAATTTTAAATAAAAAATACTAGTTATTTCCAATGAGAGCTCAAAATACAAACAAGAGCAGGCTCTGAAAATTTCCCACACACTATACTTTTGAACTTTGAAGTCAGTGTAATAACACTTATTATGTGAAAATTATTTAAGAATAATCTTGATATTGTTATAATCAGTTCTTATAGAATATAAATATTTCCTCCAAGATATGCTTTTTATTTGTCTTACTGTGGGATATGCTGTATAAAGTAAAATTAGTAATAGTTTGAACAAAAAACAGCAGACAATAGTTTTTATTTATTCTATACTTTTGAACCATACTGAATCTTTCACGTATGAAGCTGCTTAAAATGTCAAATTGGAATTCTTGAATACTCAAAAAGGATGCAGCTACAAAGAATTATAACCACCTCAACTCAATATATACACTTGACTGCCAAACCAATCTCCTGAAGCAGTAGCTTCAACCACAGCATTATTGTGCAGAATGTAGAATTATCATCCGATTCAATTGTCTATCCACGTTACACAAACAGTCCATGCACCCATAAAGCAGAGATTTTTAAAATTTTATCTATGCTATCACTTCAGCTAATTTCCCTGCCTCACACCACTCCCTGAACCATCCACTGTTAAAACTCTGCTTGGGAGATTCAAAGATGACTCAATAGGATATAGCCACATTAACTTCAGCTACTCTGGGATAAGAAATGATGAAGGAAAAGACCAGCATTCCAGGACCCTGCCTGACAAAAACTTTCACCGTAAGTGAAAAAGAAAACAAAATGACCTTGTGGAACAAGGACAAAGATCCTGCTGTCTCCAGCCACTCCGTACAGCCAGCTGCAGGCACTGAGTCACCATTCTACTCAGCAAGATAAGAAAAAACAGCTCCATGCCCTGCCACATGCAGCTCTAGCTGGGCTTGATTTCTTTCTATTATCTTGATCAACAGTGGTTCCGACTTACCTCTATTTGACCTTCAAGGTCTACCTTCAAAATCATCGTTATTAATCATGTTCTGACTCTCTTGGCTTACTGCAGGTCATCAATGACATCACATAATACCTGCATGTATTTCAGATCAATTGTGAATGTCCCTGAGAGCTAACCTTCCATCTCCTAAGTCAGAACAATGCCTATGTCTCAGCTTACAGACTGTTTTCTAATTCATTCAAATGAAATTATAATCTGAAATGGAAATGGTAAAACATCAACAAAACAGCTTGTTGGGAAGTTCCTAATATCTGTCCCTTTACAAAACCATTGAGAAATAAAGTGTCAATCAATTTTGTCTAATCTCTCAAAACGAATCAAAGGACTATACCAAGTGAATCTTGACTTGCATAGATATCATTCTAAGAATGCAAGGACTCTCACCACCTTCCTTCCTCTCTCCCTGTTCCTTCATTTAATGTTTTGTGACATAATATTTTCAGTTTGCTTTATAAACATGGTTCAGTGTTCCTGTAAACAAAAACTCTACTTGTAAATGGGAGATATGCCACTGTTCCTCAGAGAAATAAACAAGAGTTATATACAACCTAATCTAGGATATCAGTGCAATAACATCCATTATTTTTTGGCATTGAGTATATTGGCTGCAATCACAGAAAACACAATATTTGTCTTTTTGGGATCTTGTTTATTTCACTACACTTCAGTTGCTTTTTAATTTTTTTATTTTTTTGCAAAAGACAGAATTTCATTCCTTTTTATGTATGAATAGCATTATATACTTGTATCACATCTTTATGCAGTCATCCGTGGACATCTGAGTTGCCTACTTATCTTAGCTAACCCCCTATAATGACTTGTCTGTAATTTTGAGGATTTCAGCCCACATGCCCAGTATAGGACCATGAACCCTAATTGTGCAGAAAGCAAACTAGAACTTGCTAAAGACGAACCATTTGGTCTCTTCCAAAGTATTGGTGGCTCCCTGAGAGTATATACAATGCACTATTTTTTTTAATTTACCTTGGATTTCAATGAGGGCAGAAAAGAAGCAGATGATAACATTAAAAAGTTAAGGTGAATGAAAAACCAGCAATGATTCAGGGCAAATGTAATCGCGACAAAAAGTAGTTCTTTGGGAATTTAAGAGATTCAAAAGCATCAGTGTATAATGAAAAATCACAAATCCAGCTTATTCACAGCATAGGATGCATACTCATAAATATCCCAGCAAAAGTCCAAGCTTTCATCATTGATTGATCACTATACTGAACCTGCATTCAGGAAGGCAGAGTTTTAAATTGGTTAAGTCTTAAAGCAGTGACCAAGCATTGAACAAATCTTAAAATACCTAACACTCCTAGTTTTGGTATTGATAAATTTATTTCTTTTGATTTCTTTAAGCTCCTGGAATTAAAACAAAATACACACACACACACAAGCACCCTGCCTAAATACTGACTGCAAACAAGAAAGAAGATGCCATTATGGGAGTTACAATCAATTCATAGAATGCAAAGATAATTTTGTATGTTCTCTGATAAGCTGTGGGGTTGTTTTGAGATCCAGAATACATATACAAAATAAACTCCTTCAACTCAGCAGCAAAGATAAGCAATCCAACATAAAAATGAAAATGGGAGTGTATAAATGGGAAGTCTGTGTGTCGACTTGACTGTGCCAAGGGAAACCCACAAAGCTGACAAAACGCTTTTTTGTTCTGGGTGTGAGAGTGTTTACAGAAAAGATTGTCATTTGACTTAGTAGGCCAATAATGAAAATTGTCCTCATTAGGGTAGGAAGCTACTACCTAGTTGGGTTGGGACATCCACCCATTCCATGCCATCCAGGTTCCTGGTTTTGAGTTTTTCAGGTTTGGAGTAGACTACAGCACCCTCACCCCCATGGCTGAGGTTGCACATGGCAAGTCGGATTTCACACACCCTCTCCAACCCAGTGTATAAGAAACTTCCTCATAATATCTTTCTTTAGATAAATCTTTGTTTGTTCAATTACTCTGATTATTAAAGGATTGAACAGACTTTCACCACAAAGACACAAAAATGACCAATAAGTTCATGAACAGTGGCTCAGTAATTGTCATTAGCAATATACAACTCAAAACTATAATGAGATACCACTGCACTTGTACTAACTGGAAGTTTGCAATGTGAAAAAAAAAGGGAAAGGAAATAGTGCATATCAGAAGAATGTTGTGAAATTTTAATTCTCATACATGGATGGGAAGAATGTAAAATAACATAGCAATTGTGGAAAATACCTTGACAGCTCATCAAGTGGTTAAACATATCTATACGTACCGTGATGCATTTGAGTCTATGTTTTTCAGCAGTTTGTGAATATCCTAGAGGTTGAATTTCTGGAATGTAGGGCAATTTTATGTTTAACTTTTTAAGGTTTTAGATTTATTTGTAGTGGTGAAAAAATTTTAAATAGTTTCTGGTGATGGTTACATGACACTGTATATGTCATCAATAGCACTGAAAACTGCATGCATTTAATAGCTAAAATGACAAATTTCACATTCTAAGTTGTCCTGGTGTATCTGTGGGTTCTACCAGTCACACAGAAAATATATCATTAAAAATGGTGCTTGTAAAAGCAATGCACAGAATTTTTATTGTTTCTTAAACGATACAGTGCAAATACATTTACATGATATTCATGTAATACCAGAAATTTTAAGTAATGTAAAGGTTATCTAAAATTTATACAACTACATGCACAGATTATGCATAAATAACACACCATTTTTCAAAGGGAATTTAAGCATATATGTACTTTGTGTATCTGCAGTGGGTACCAATGACCCAAGGATATCAAAGCACTATAATACATATTTTACCATAATAGAAATGTAGCTCATTAGTTATATGGTCAAGTGGCATATTTGCTACTATTTGTATAATCAGAAGATAGTAGATATGCAACTTCCAAGGACTCATAGTTCATTTTCAAATACGAGTTTTTAAATAAGTCTTCAATTTTAAAAGGTTTAATGCATATCATTCATTCAATGCAGGGTAACATGCAGTTTTGCACTGTTCATGCTGTAATTGCAATTGGAAAAGTTTTCAGGGTACACTCAGAACATCAGCAGTCACATTTTTGCAAATTTAAAATTAACACCTTTTAAAATTGTGTTTTCAAGTAAAACTACATAGCAATAGACAAAATTCTTAGGTTGTTTATAGCTGACTAGAATTATTATTGACCGATTACATTTAAATTGAAATGAAAAATGAAATGGATGTAATTCATTAATATATATTATATCCAATATCATCACAACCAATTAAATGACTTACTTTAGCATCAAAACAATTATGGCATTAATAGGACTAGTGCAGAAAACCCATAAGGTAGAAAACACTTATGAAAATTAGGCAATTTCTGTTAGTGTCACAAACAAAAGGTATAATTATGTGAGCTAAATGTTTAAAAGTACTCTCCACCAAATATTCATTCAACACACATATTTTTGAGCATTCATGCTGTAAGATAAATGTGACAGCCTGTATAACTCTATCCTTGAAAGAAGGACATCTACAAAGTATTCCAATGAGGCTGGGTTGTACTTTCTCCTGCAATACTCTGCCAACAAATCTTATGCCTGGCTACGCTCATCAATGATGCAGTGTTATAAATTCTTAGCATTACTTGACTGACAACATTTCACCCTGTGACCATGGTCTGAATATTTATGTCCTCCTGGGTTCATGCTGAAATCGAATCTGCAGTCTCCAGAGCAACAGACTGAAGAGGTAGGGCCGTTCAGTGAAATCCTCATGAGCGAAATTAGCTTTGTCGTCCCTACTTGCAGGTGAGAACACGACATGGTGGTGGTGCTTTTGAGGTGGAAACTCCAAATCTACTTATTTGCTTGGCCTCCCCAGATGCAGAAATGTGAAAAATACATTTTTTCTTTAATTAATTACTCACTCTCAGATATTTTACTAAACCAGTTTAAATGAAACGACGACTGTACTATTTGTTAGGGTTAAGTAATTCTGAGGGTCTAATCCCTATGCCCTTGAATTCTACGCCCTCACATGGCAGAAATTACAGAAGGGAAAACATGACCAAAAGTTGTGTTATGCTTCTTTTATGAAGGTCTTAAATCTCATTCATAGGGAGGAACCCTGTGCCCAAATTACTTCCCAAAGACTACACGCATTAACCCTGTTGTACTATGGATCAAGTACAGATGAATTCTGGAGAGGGCACAAATGTCTAAACCAAAGCACTCATAAACATCCTGGTAGCTGCCACCATGTTTTATCAATAGACTGACACAGCTACAGGGTAGCTTCCAACAACATGTTAACATGCTAGCACATTATCTTTACATACTGAAAGACATGAATAGCTGGCCAAAGCAGCACAACCACTATCATCTTTATTATAATTTAAAAGTCTCTAAAATCGCTTAACCATAGAAAATCACAGTGATTATGCATACATTTTCAAGGCTTAATAAAGTGTGCATAAACCTAAAATTAAGATGCCATGTTCATAAAAATATGAAAATGGCACCCAATTCATTTATAATTATTTTACTTCATTTTTAGTAATCACAGCAGGAGAAAGAGTAGAATTTTATCTTAATTTTAATTAGAGTTTATTGTTAATATTTGGCTCCTATTTATACTTTCTTTGCATAAGTAAAAGGATCTATCTCATTTTTCCTGAAAATAACTACAACACGATCTGAACATTTTAAAATCGTATAATTGATTTCATCTGTCAGTTTAGCTTGTATCTTTACTTATTAAACATCTTTATTCATTTTCGGGACCTGGCTTTGTTGATTTTGAAGGATTTTACTGAGTAAAATTCAAAGTGACAGAAATGTGGTTCCCTAATGGATGTCGCACTGGTTTGAACATGGTTTGTCGCTCTGAACTCATGTGGATGCTTAATCTTCAAGACCTTACGTCTGTGGTATTAAGAAGGTGCAAACAATCTGACAATGGTGCTGACATGGTGGAATTTCTTGGACGCAATTAGAAAGTTCACCCAGCAGTAAAGTTCATTTCATTTATGAAATCAATCTTGGAAGCTTTAGAGTGAATGGGAGTGAAAGAGTGAGGGGAGAAGCGGATAGGGGGGAGAGAGAACAAGCGCAATCACACTAGCACAGAAACACAGGTTTCTGTCTCCGTGCAGTGCAGTCATTGGGGGTAGTACGCTGCCAGAGGCTGTATCATGCTGTTTAGCTCTCACTCTCGGAAATTCATGAGCTGGGCCATCTTATGGCACAGTACCGTTTAGGATGCAACCGTTGCAGTTCCAGTCCCTGCTGCCTCATTGCTAATCCCAGTTCCTTCTGAACAGCCCAATTAACTTGGGACCTGCCAACCAGGTGAAAAGTAAGCAAAGGGCTCTGAGCTCTTAGCTTTCTCCTGGCTCAGCCTACCTCGGGCATTGTGTTAAAACAACGATAAGCTTAATAACACAGGTATCTAAGGAGAGAGATTTGCTGACTATCATAATTTACAGGTTTAACAACCAAAAAAGATGCTGACAGCAAATTTAGCCAGACTGAATACAATCTTAGGCAAAATATT
The DNA here is from genome assembly GCF_030435755.1 of Ochotona princeps. NCBI lineage: Eukaryota > Metazoa > Chordata > Mammalia > Lagomorpha > Ochotonidae > Ochotona > Ochotona princeps. The sequence goes on along the minus strand of NC_080836.1, from coordinate 87,192,857 downwards.
GGCATTACCACAATCTTCATGTTCTTAAAGTATAAATAAGAATAGCTATATTAGATATGTTGAAAAAAGATGGCAGTTTCTGATGACTTGAGTTTAAAAGGCATAAACAAAAACAAAACTTCAAAGTTGTAAAACAATATGAACACCTTGTACTGAATTCAGCTCAATTCTAGACTGAGAAGCTGAGATCTGATTCAGTCTTTCAGAGCTTCCTGTCACCTGTGAGAGCTGCAGTAGCTTACAGCCGGAAAGAGGCAGAAGAAAATCATTCCCTAGAAGTCAATTTCAACTGTCCAAATGCTTCTTCTCATGAACAGATGAACAGAGGTGGCTGGAGTAGGTCATTTGCCACAATAAGCAAGATAAAATGCCCAAGTAGGGTCAGCATGTGTAGAATTAGGAGGTTGGAAAATCACCAAGCATATAGTCCCCAGGCAGCTAATCAACGACATGTAATAAGGATGCTACTCTAAGTAAAAATAGCTAGTTTAAATAGCTATATTTCTAATTACTGAAAAATTACATGGGTTAGACAGAAGGTCTGGAAAACACAAACATATGTCAACACAAATAAGTCACCTGTAGACTCATTACTCAGTAATAATTATTTTCAACTTTTAAGCAGATTGAAAAAAATTTATTTCATTCTCTATTGTTTCTATGTTTATATTAATAATTTTAAATTATTATACAAGTTATTTGCTTATGTTTTCATATTTATTAGAAATTGTTATATTTTTTACATATTTTATATTAGAGCATTTGTGGTATACATTTTTTAACTCTTTAATGCACTGACAGTTTTAATTTTTAAAGTAAGGCTGAGGTTTCCTTCCCATTGAAAAAGCATCTAACACCTCAAACTTCAATGATTATATATTAAAATACACTTAAATATGCTTGGTTTATGGCTCACTGTTTATCTAATCAGTCATTCTCACTGCTTTGCATTACAGAATACTTTTAATAATTTTTTTGTATCTTACTTTTGCTGAAAAATATTAACTTCTTAACCAATTAGAGTAACGATAGATTCCTTCTCAATGTTTGTTTCTTGAAGCTTCACCATTAAAGAAGCTCCGAAAAGAGCTACTTCTATTTTTATTAATAGTTCCCCGCTCTTCCTGCTTTCTATTATACATACATATATACATATATATTTGTATAATTTTATTTTCATTTTATGATAATTTCATAGGCTCTGGGATTTCCCTTACACCTCCCCAAGTCCCTCTGTACCACTGATTTCCCCCATATTAATACAATATAGTCCTTCATAAACACTAATCAGTCCATCATTCTGCTATTTAAGTGTATCCTGACATTGCAGGCACAGAAAATGGCAGACAGTCCAGAATCCTATTGTCAAGATATATTTGACAGTTTCATTGGGAGTTTGTTTTGATTTGGAAGTAGAGATGCATACTGCACTGTATCTTCATACCTGGATATGATAGTCTCTATTACAGTTACTATATATTCATTTAATTGAAAAGCTGTAAAGCAAAATCAACAACACAAAGTTAAAATTTTTACAACACCATAGAGTTAAATACCATGCTACTGAATGACCAATGTGTAATTTCCTGTTTTCTATTAATTTTAATATAACTTAAATTGAATAACTAAATTAAAATATAATCTGCTATTATATTTTTTTAAAAGATTTTATTATTATTGGAAAGCCGGATATACAGAGAGGAGGAGAGACAGAGAGGAAGATCTTCCATCCGATGTTTCACTCCCCAAGTGAGCCGCAACGGGCCGGTACGCGCTGATCCGATGCCGGGACCTGGAACCTCTTCCGGGTCTCCCACGCGGGTGCAGGGTCCCAAGGCTTTGGGCCGTCCTCCACTGCTTTCCCAGGCCACAGGCAGGGAGCTGGATGGGAAGTGGAGGTGCCAGGCTTAGAACCGGCGCCCATATGGGATCCCGGGGCTTTCAAGGCGAGGACTTTAGCTGCTAGGCCACGCCGCCAGGCCCTGCTATTATATTTTAAGTAGATATTTTAATAGGTGTGAGATGATATCTCATTGTGGTTTTATATTTCTCTAATAGTCATTCACATTGAATAAGAAATCAAGATAGCAGAATAGGGTGAGGAAACATTTAAACAGATGGAGAATCATCAGCCAGGGTGAAGCAGAGAAGAGACATTCCAGGAAATGATGGCAGAGGGTCACCTTGAGACTGATGGACACAGGGAAGCAGTGGAGACAACGGTTTGCTGCTACAGTGACTCAATACCCCAGTATCATTCAGCAACTGGCGATCTGAACTGCACTGGAGGCTGGAACTCCACCAGCAACCAGGTGGGAAGGGGAGTTCACTGGAAACTCAGGAGGTGAACCCAGACAAAGAATTGCCTGTCCTGCTGGTTTGTTTGATATAACCAAGTGCAGAGACAGAGCAGCAGATCCCAAATAGGCAGTGAGGCAACAGGGCAGATTTCACAGTCCTAACCCCCAGTAGAACTGAATCCAGTGCTACCTTATGTAGGGATGCAATGGCTGTGGGACAGGACTGAGCATGCATTAAGCTGGGAGTGAACTCATTTCAGGATCAGTGAATTGCAGCGATGTGGCATCATTTAGGTTCCACCCAAAATAGGTCTGGGTAGTCCCAGACATAATGGCGAACAGATCAAGAACTCCACAAATTGCAGATCAGGAGCCATTTTGCACAGTGTGGCAAAGGCTTTGAGATTGCAGGGACAAGAGGGGGCTAAGCATGTGCTAAACTGGGAGCAAACTCACTGAACTCAATATATTGTACTGGTCCCACATCAAAAATAATATTGACTTTGGCACCGTACAACTCAAAATAGGTCTGGCTGACCCTCAGACATAATTGCTAGCAGGTTTTGGCAAGATCAGAACCACCAAACAACCTAGCTATTCAGGACACCTGGTGTCTCCATAATTCTGGGAACTGTGCGAACCACAAGTTGGGAGACTCCTTATAAGGATAATGGTGCAACAACAGTACGGGATCACAGGAGCCAAAGTGCTGAGCCATAAGCTGGGAAATGAAAGACATGATGGAAATCTAACATAGGAGCCCAGATCTAAAACTCGCTGCAGGGAGTGGCACAAGTGACTGCAAACAAAGAACTGGATACCAACCACAATAAGTAAAATCAACCTGTCAACCTTTGGATGACACAGCTTGGAAACCTGCCTTAGGAAAAATCTGCTAACTTGAAGTACAATGATCAAGAGTAAAAGAAGAGACAAAGGCAAAATCAATATTACTGAAGACCCCCCTGCAAAGGAGCAAAAACCTATTAACTGAGGAACACATAAGAAAAGGGGGGTTACAGAATTCAAAACACATGTTATAAAGCTTCTTATCAACCATGAGAATCACAGGCAGCAATTTAAGGACCATTCTACACAGCAAATAGCAACACTGAAACAAAATCAAGCCAAATTATTGGGAATGAAGGATAAATAGAGCAAATCAAACATTCAATGGAAATTCTCAACAGAATGAAGAAGGCAGAAGAAATAATCTCAGAATTGGAAGGTACTTCTTGTCACAATGGTGAAATTATCAAAAAGCTGGAAGCAGAGATGTATTAAGCTAAAAAACAAAGTATTCCAGAATTAAGAGACACTATCTAAAGGCCACATACAAGAGGTATGGGAATTCCATAAGGTGCACAAAGAGAAGCTGTTTAAAAATGTATTTAATGAATTAATAAAATAAAATTTCCCTAATCCAGAGAAAGAATTGGGAAACAGCATCCAGGAGGGTCACAGAACTCCCAGCAAGGTTGACAAGTGATCTTCACGATGACAAATGATCATCAGGCTCTCTTCAGGTGAACATAAGGAAAAGATCCTTAAATGTGCATGTGAAGAAAATCAACTGACATACAGAGAAATGTCGATTAAATTCACAGCTAATTTATCACAGGAAATTCTACAGGAATGGAAAGACATATTCCTGATTCTAAAAGCAAAAATTGTCAGCCCAGCATAACATACCCAGCACAGCTTTCCTTTGTCTTTAAAAATGACATAAAATTCTTCCACAATAAGGAAAAGCTAAAAAATATATTCCTCTTCCAAAAGTGCCTTAAAAGGATACTTAAAGATGTTCTCTTCACAGAGAAAAGGAATAGTACCCACCAAAGCTAAAGGCAAATGTGAAGAACATCCCAGTACAATAACGTAAGATTAAATCAATGAATAACCAATTTCTAAATGGAACAAATTACCACCTACTTATATTAACCCTGAATGTAAATGGATTAGACTCAGCAATCAAATGTCATAATTAGTAGACTAAAAATACAAAACCCATCTATTTGTTACCTATAGAAGATACATCTCACCAAAAAAAGATCAGCAGAAACTCTAACTCATGAATTTTGATTTTGTTTTAGTTTCATCTCTTCAAAACACTTTCTTCTCATTAAATCTTCAATGAATCATAGATCGGACAGTAGTATCATTTTCTTCAAGAAGTTTACCAATATCCTTTTTCATTTCTTCAGAGACACATTAGTCATTCAGTAGCATTTCATTTAACTTCATGGCATTGTAAGTTTTTTTTTTTGTTTTTTTTTTTTGCTGTTGTTGATTTTGTTTTGTGGTTTTTCCACTTAACGGGATGGATGTATAGTAACTGTCTAATGGAGACTAAACTATCCAGTGGCAGGTTGTTTAACTTCATGGCATTGTAAATTGCTATTTTGTTTCCTGTCGTTGGTTTTGTTTTGTGACTTTTCACTTTGGAGGGAGTTATAGTGACTGCATAGTGGAGACTGACAGGTCCACATGTGAGGATACGGTGTGGTGTGCATCTCTACTTCCAGACCGTGTATGGACTCCAAATGAATCTGTTGGATGTGCCTGGACAATGAGATGCTGACTTTCTGCCATTGTTCATGCCTGCAATGATGGATTTATGACTGTTTTTGAGGAAATATACTGTCATAATGATATGGGAAACTCAGTGAGGAAGAGGTGATATTAGGGGAGAGTGTAGGGAAAATCCCAGGGCCTCTACAACTGTATCATAAAATGATATTAATAATAAAAAAGGAAAAAATAATCAGTCACATTTGCTGTATTTGTTGGATATTTACATATATTCTATGGAGGAATGTTTATCCAATTCCTTTGTGTTCCAATAGCTTTGCTTATTTTATGTATGAATTCTTAACACGATATAATTCACAAATATTTTCCCATCCACAGTTTCCTTTTTCACATGTTGATTATATCCTTTGAAGTGTAAAAGTTTTAATTTCATTTAAATTTTAATGAGATTTAATTTATCTGTTTTTCCTTTTAATTATCTGTCCTCTTGGGATCAAACCAAAACATCCCTGCCAAACCCAACGCTATGAAGAATTTGCTCTGTGCTTTCTACTAACACTTTTATAATTTCAGCTCTCTCATTAAGGTCCTGGTTTATCTTAAGTAATTTCTATTGTTTTGAGTAAGGGTTCAATTTTATTACTTTGCATATATATATCTCCAGTTTGCCTGTATCTTGCTCAAGAACTGTATGTTACCCAGTGATCTTGGCATCCTTGTTTAAAATAATTTGGCCATATCTGTTAGGGTTTATTTTGGATTCTGCATTCTATTACATTGGCTTGTAATTACCTTTATGCTGGTATTACACTATGAGATTACTATAGATCTGTACACAGTCCATTTACTATGTTAATGTGAAACATTATACTGTACTACTGCATGGCAAGCTGTGTAAACATTTTGTAAATGTATGCCATGCTTCTAGCATTTCTAGGTTAAACATACATTTTATTCAAGACTTTTGAATCTACATTTATAAAATTATAAACGTGTGCATATGTCTATATACAGTGAAATTATAATATACTACATTCTTTTCATCACTTTCTGAGTCAATTTTTTAAATGACTTAAAAATTAGATATAAGTCAATTGACCTGGGTGAAGAAAATACCTGCTATAAATAACTTAACAACATCTTTTAGAAAAAATATTTTTAGCTCTAATAGAGGTTTCCATTTCTGCCATTTTGTATTCCCAAAATATTCTTTACAATAGCAAAAAAAAAAAATGAGCTAATCTCAATTGTTTCTGATTACAGCAATGCTTGCTGATTGAGTAAGATTGACAGGATATGGAGGGCCCGGCACGGTAGCCAACTAGTTAAAGTCCTCACCTTGAACATGCCAGGATCCCCTCTGGGCGCCAATACTATTCCCTGCAGCCCTGATTCCCATCCAGCTCCCTGTTTGTGGCCTGGGAAAGCAGTTGAGGACGGCCCAAAGCCTTGGGACCCTGCAGCCCTGTGGGAGACCCAGAAGAAGCTCCTGACTCCTGGCTTCGGATTGGTTCAGCTTTGTCCGTCAAGGTCACTTAAGGATTGAATCATCGGATGGAAGATCTTCCTCTCTGTCTCTCCTTCTCTCTGTATATCTGACTTTCCAATAATGAATAATTTTTTTTAAAAAAATTGATAAGATATGGAGAGGTTGCCAGTAGTATACCACAGATCTACTTATAAGGCACCCCAATGAAGTGCTTCACAGAAATACCTTTATATTTTCTCCCTTAGTTTCTGTATAAGTAAAATTTGGAAAATACTATCTTGTATAGTTGAGAATTTAATAAACTTACATGTGTAAAATACTTATAGTGGTTGGCACATAGAACAATATCCTTTACTACCATTGTTACTGTTCTTAGCATTCTAATTTTCAAAAATAGAACTATATAATTATTTAGAGAACTGGAGACTAGATATAAAAGTGTATCTTTTATATACAGAGCATTAAACAGAGTAAAACATGGAAGCATAATTTGATGTTTATAAACAAATTGTGGCTATGTGTGCTTTTATTTGTGAAGATATTAGAATCTATAAATTAAAAATTATTTTAAAATTAATGTTATTTTTATAGAATGAATGAGAAAGTAAAATTCTAAAATTCCTATCAAATCACCAAAGACCCAGAAAAACCAATATAATCTTGTGCTAGCCGCTCCCCCCCACCAAAAAGAGAATAATCAAGCTGGATGCATCACAGTCTCTGATTGTAAAGCACAGTACAGTTGGAGCATTTACAACAGCACAGCAGTGTTACAACAAGGATACACTGATCAGCGGAACAAAAAGAAAGCCCAGCCTACAATACAAATGCATATACCCAACTGATTTTTGTGGCAAAAAAAAAAAAAAATGCCCAGGATAACATTCAGGGAAAAGATAATCTTATCAATAAACAGGACTGGAAAACTTGCTAAATGTATGTAGGACAATAAAATTAGATCTGTAGCACTTATATACAAAAATCAATTTAATATACGAGACCTCAACTTAAGATCTCAACTTAAGGCTTGAAACTATGACACTGTTACAAAAAAATAAAGGGGAAACACTTTAAAATATAACTTCTTGGATGAAACCCCAAAACAAGAGCAGCAAAAGTAGACAAATAAGATGATATCAAGATCATATTATATCAAAGGAAAAAAATGAATAAATTGCAGACACACCTCACAAGATGGAAAAATTATTTACCAGCCACCTATCCCAAAAAGGCTTAAGTACCAGAACATATCACCAAGTCAAAAACTCAATGAATCAAATTAACAAATGGACAGAGGACCTCAGTAGACTGTTCTGATAAAAAGGAATATAAATGACCAATAAATATGTGGAGGAGAAAACCATTCAACACCACTAGCCATGAGGAGAATACATATCAAAACCAAACTTAGGTATCACCTCCCCCTGTTGGAATGCCTATTGTCAAAAAGAAAGTAACAAATGCTAATGAGGATATGCAGTTAAGAGACTGCTATGCACTACTGATAGGAATTTAAATTGGTGGAGCCACTGTGGAAAGTAGTATGGAGATAACTTCACATACTTGTGAAATGATATGGCAATATCCCAAATGACTACATAGCAAAAAAACAAAAGCAAAACAAAAACAAAAACAAAACAAAATAAAGCCCAAAACACACACACACTTTACAGCAAAGAGATATATGCACCATCATGTTCACTTAAGTATTGTTCATAATTACCAAGTATGGAATCAACCAAGATATTCATCAACTGATTAATGGGTAAATAAATTGTGGTACACATTTACCATGGACTATTCTTCAATTGTAACAAGGAAAGAAATTCTATCATACGCATTAAAGTGGATGCAACAGGAGAATATTTTGTTGAATAAGAGAAGATAAACAGAAAAAGACCATGTGTTTTCCATTACATTTAGGAGCTTAAATTTTACAATATAGAAAAAAAAAAACACTGTACTCCTCCCTTGCCCCAACTCAGAAGCAAGCCTAGATGTATCAGTATGGCAGCAAATACATTTTTGTCAAATTTAATACTTCATGTCTTTGTAAATCCAGTGATTAAGGATTTATGATTATTTTTAAATTTATTGAAGATAAGTGACATGTACAGCAGACTGGTACAGTCTGTCTCACATTCCGTTCAGCTCTCATACATGTCAATAGACACTGATGCCTAGTTCAACCAAATCAGCCCCATTACCCAGCCAACACACCTGCCGATGGGTACCACTCTGTATACTCATGCCTGCCCCCAGACTGGGGCAGACAAACTTCTTATTTTTACGTATTAATTTTATTTTTTATAATGATTACATGGTTGATCAGGGTGGGAAAGATTGAGGTTTAAGGAAAACTGGATGACCTCATTGTTTCTAATTCCGCTATTTTTTTTTTTTTTTCTGGGAGAAGAGAAAGACAAAGGAGGAAGCCACACATGGCTTTCCAAATGTCCCAGGACCCAGGGATGAGGAAGTGCTACCTAGTATCAACCCAGAGTCTAAACGTCTAAATTCCTAGCGTTCTGTCCAAGAGGTTTGGATAACTCTGAAATGCTGTCAATTTCACTGATCCAATGATGGTGTCACCCTCCCAATGTCCATTGGCTGATAAAAGTAAGCCTCAAGTATCCATTCACCGAGATTTTTTTGCCATCATATTTGACTAGGGTAGTTGCCCAGTTTGTTGTTGTTCTACTATGACACCAAATGAGCTGCCATATTCTCCTTTTACAGCAGAGCCTGTGTCCACAGCCCCGCCTTTTTCACTAAGTAACACATTACATACACAAACTTCTAATACTACCTCTGAGTCTGACTCTAAGCAAAATAGAAAACATGAAGTGACAATAAAAAAAATGCCCACACACATTTAATTAGCCCAGAGTACTATAAGAAACGACTACTGACCAGGTGGCTTAAGCAACAGAAATTGATTTCTTGTGATTCTAAAGGATGGGAGGTGAAGATTAAAATCTTGTGAAGTTCAGTCCTTCTTAAGACCTCTCTCCTTGGTTTTTATTCATGACACACTTCTTGTCCTTAGAAGGAAACCAATCGTGCTGGATTAGGGTTATATTCTCATTTAACTTCAATTATTTCTTTTAAGACCAATTATCCTTATAGGGATAGTTGAGGGTTGGTTCTTTACAGATGACTTTTAAAAAGCAGGAATTGGATACCCTCAGAGGCTGAGAACTCTGAGGTCACCCACCCCACAACCGGAGCTTCCACAGGGGATGGAAGAAGTCCAAACACTACTGTGCAGAAACCAACGTCATCGGAAAGACAACCAGAAGCCCTGAGCGGTCTGCAGAAACAGAAGAACAATAAACGTACCCTGGGACCAGGGAGGAGAGCTTTCTATGGTCCTAGCCTGACTCCGGCTCTGGACCCCCACTCTCCCTCGCAATGACCATCGGGATTGCTCCAAAAACCACTCGTAGAAAACAAACAATCATACAAACTAAAAAAACCTAAAATAAATAGACAAACAACAAAAAGTAGAGCTTGGAATCTGACAGGAAAGAGCTGGTGTGGATTTGCTCATGCCTCGCTGGGTGGGACACAAAGATTAGTCACTCCTCACCATGGTGTTGAGGATTTTCCTGCACGCCCCCCCCACCCCCAAAAATGTTCTGCACCTTAATTGTCGACAAATGTCTTGTTAGAGTTACAAGCCAGTCTAGATTATCCTAAAATCTGCCAAGATCAGCAAAATTATACTTCAACACAACAAATGGCTAAATACTAAAATGAAATAGACACGAGACAGCTGAATGGTACCCTATAGCCATTTTAAGGTATATAGCAGCCAGTCCTGTATATAAACTAAAATTGAAATGTCAATGAGCTAATCATAGGATGTGGTTAAAAACTTGCATTTTTTTTTAACATACTGGTTACTCAAAACCATGTCAATTCCATAATGTTGCAAATTGCTGTTGATGTTATATTGGGACTCTTAATTGACTGTGATGATATTCTACCAGCTCTAACTTCAGACCAGAAATGGTCTCCCCAAGAAACTGTTCAACCCATCTGGACAATAAGTAGCTGGACTCTATGCTTGGTATATGTTTGCAAGGAAAGAATCTTGATTGAATTTGAACTGTAATACTGCACCAAGGTGGAGGAATCCACCAGGGGGGGAGGGCGTGGGGAGGGGTGGGGGGATTCCCAGAGCCTATGAAACTGTCACATAATGCAAAATAATTAATAAAAAAAGCAGGTACAAAATTAAGTCCATTATAATAGTAATTTTAAAGTTTCCCACAAAGAAAATGCTAAGTCAAAAAATGCTTCACTGATGAATCCCATTAAGTTATTCCTCTGAACATTCAGAAAAGCAAAAACAAAGGAGGCAAGTACACTTAATTTATTCTGTGAGGTCAGTACTAGACTTAGTCAAATCCAGATAAAGATATTATAACTACAGATCAATAACCACTTTTAAATCAGATTGAGCATCCTCAACATACTATCGGCAAACTAATTATAGAAACACATAAAATAGATTATACACAAGGGAATACAGATTTAATATGGTTTAGTACATGAAATAATTGCTCCATAATGCACAAAAGAATAAGGATTAAGATCACCTATTCCTCTCAGTGGGAACTGAAACAAACATTTACCCAAATCCATTAGCATTTCATTGGGGGAGGGACCTTCAAAGAACCAATAGAGGAAGTTTAGTCAATCTGACAAATGGCACCAATGGAAAAGTATCACATGTTATAGTCAAAGATAAAAGACTTCAGCCCTAAATCAAGAACAAGAAAAAAAAAAATAGCCGAACTAGCTTCTTTTTTCCAGCAGTTCCATATGTTCCAGCCCAGGAAAATTAGGAATGAAAATGATAAAAGGAATCTGAGGGAAAAGAAGAAGTAAAACTCTCTCTTTGCAAATTATGTGTTTTCACTCTACAGAAAAACTCTTCAAACATACTTAGTAATCTTGCAGGAAGTATGCATAATGTCAAAGTCACCTGGAAAGAAGGTTCTGGGTAAAAATCTTACTAGAGCACAGCAAAATACTGTCTCCTTTCCTGGACAATAACTACACTGGCAGAATCTAGTAGAGCTAGTCTTAAATTTTTGATACCATGAAAATCTTGCCATTAACAGGCAAAATGAGGAAAACACATTGTGATTTAATTTTGTTCCCCTTTAGCTCTTAGCAGAGTAGTGACTACTTATTTCTAATCCCTATGCCAGAAAGAAATATATCTGTTCTTAGAGCAGCTTTCATACAGCATAGGAGAGACAGAATGAGAAGAAACAATTTTGTTCTCCAAACATTAGGTGTATATAATTTGATCATTGATCATTGCATTTGATTACACAGAGGCAGAGGGAAAAAAAGGCATGTTCATTATTTGTAAGGCCTCACTGTATGCTTTTGACTACTCCATTCTTTGTGCTATTGAGTTACACACTAAACAACAGGAAAGCCAAAATTAGCTACATGTAAGTTAGAAAGTTTTGAACCTTCCAAGAGAAAGGCTCCGGCTTAGAAAGATCTGAAAATTTTCATGTTTACATGTTAGGCTATCCTAGGCATAGAAATAAACCCACAACAATAAAAAGTAATAAAACCTAAAGTCCCCAAGAAACAAGAAGAAATGGAAAACAACCTAATAATCAGAGTCATGATCTTTCTGATTCAAATGTCCAATTTTCAACAATAAAGCATCAGGAAGACATGGAATATCCAAAGGAAATAAATTGATGTACACTTTCTCTGAAAAAAATCTTCTAGAACATCTGTAAGTTTTAAATAATTCCCTTAAAGAGTGCCAAGTGATTAACAACGACGTGGACAGAGTCAAAAAATCATGCACGAATAGAATGGAAAAGCCAATGAACGTAAAGCCTAAAAAGAAGTCAAGATTCTTCAGATTTCGTGAAAAATGAAAAAAATTGTTAGAGTAAGTCAAAGGCATATTTTATCAGACTTAAGAATAGAAACTCAGACTTAAACATGAGGTAATAGAAATTAATGAGTCTGAGACAGGAAGACATAAACAGGAAATACATGGGTAATTATAAAAGCTAGTATTATAGAAATAATGGCTTGTACTCAACCTCTTTTTATTTCAGAATTTTTAAAGAAACTAATACCCTACAACATCAGCTAACAGGCTGATACCTTTGACACTTTCCATTTATAATCCTAAACATTATTTTCTCTAGAATTCAATAATTTAAAATAATTATTAATATTTTCGGCATGTAATATGTTAGGATACAATTTTGGATAAAGGAAGCCAAAAGAGACAGGAACCAGGCTATGATAAAACAGATATGCTGCAAGATATTAGATTTTTTTTCAACAGAAGTCACTGTTAAAGGATCTCTGTTCCTATTCCAACAGGCACAAACTGAAGATGAAAAATACAGGTCTAAACAGGAGATGAGTATATGCATGCACATGTACTTCTCTGAAAACACATGTATGTTAAAGTCTGACATCTGTGACGATGCAGAGAGAAGTGATGTAGAAATCTGAGATATTTTGTAAAATCTGATTTTCCTTAACTCTCAGACCAATACAAGAAAATAAGGACACAAAGACTACCATAAGCCAGAGAAACTAGAATAGAAATGAAACATATTGGTATGTGAAAAGCAGCCACTGCTCACTGTTCCTCTGATGACATAGGACTAGCTCACCTAATTTCAAATTAGAATCATGTTAAAGAGTCATTTAAGACTTGGGTGAATTTCCTTCTCAGGCAGGAGATACTCATGAATAACAAATACATGCCAGCTGATGTCACCTACACACAGATACAGGTGGTGACAGAAGCCTCGGTTACTTCTGATCCAATGCTTTGTACATTTCTGTTGTCTGAATAAAGGCTACATTTTGCTCACGCATGTAAGGCTTGTGCTCAGTGAAGTGCAGTTATCCTGAAAAGATTTGCTACAGGAACAGAAAGAAGTCATTTTAATTAATGTTAGTTTTAGAAAATACCCTCAAATCTGCTGCTTCGCATTTCCTCACCTTCATGTAGGATCACAAACATCTCTGTACATAGTTTTTGTGTGGATTTAATTTTGTCAGACTCAATCCTGGTTTCATAAGCCTCATTATGCAATCAAACTAAGGGGCACACAACAGCATGGCAAATAATATTTGGAGTTAAATATTCAGTGAAAATATTCTTTCAATCCTACAGCCAAAATTTATTTGCTTTGATGAGTAAGTTTGAGTACCAAGGACTTCACAGTTCAAGCAAATATATGTTTGAAGGTGAGGAATTCAAAAGTGAGCAAAATATTTTTAATTTATTCGATATTTGCAGCAGAGAATAAATGAATTTTATATATAAAAAACTGCTGTAGACCAGTGGTGCTGCTACCCCAGAAAATAAAAGTGATGGGCACTATTTCATACAATGGGAATGCTCTCGTTGCTCTATCTTGTAAATTTTGTGTAATAAGCTATCTGAACAGAGAAACCTTTCAAACAGTACTCTGAAGTTGATACTCAGCATGCCTGGGTAAGAGCAGCCAAAAGGGACTCTACTAGAGGAGACAACAGATGGGAGGAACGCAAAAGAGGTCATGTATTGAAGTTCAGGTACTTTAAGATATGTGCTTTTCAAAGAAAAAAAAAATGTTATGGAGGAGTAAATCACTGGGACAACTAAAGAGAAATACTGTAGAATGAATATAAAATAGTACTTTAGTGTAAAAATCAGTCAGGATTTAACAATAAAGGCTGCCAGGAAGATGTAAGTTATCAGGGGGACCCATTCAGTACTTAAAAGCAAAGCCAAAACTGGAGATTTTATTGTGGCAAAAAAACAACAAAGACAAAGCAAACTAGAGCAGAAACATTAATGCTTTGTGACATAGAACAAATTACTTATAAAAACCAGTGTTGGACTGTTTGACAGAAAGATGACGTATGTGCCCAAGGCACTGGCCAAACAGCTGCACCAAACTTGGGAGGAGGATAAAGGGCACAGATAACAAGAAAAATAATTGGAGGGCAAGAGAAGGGAGGGAGGGAGGGAGGGAAAGGAGAAAAGGAGAGACCAAGTGTGTATGTTTAGATTCACAATTCATAATATAACAGTATAGCATCAAAGGAAACTTCAGGAGCATAAAAAGTAAAATTTTGGTGAACTTTGTACACATATCCTTCATTGGTTTTTTTTCCAATGTTTGTATTTCAAATTGTATGTGGGAAAACTGCATATTGGTAGGTATGTGTATACAAGCAATTTAGATCTTAACAGTTCACAACTTGATTGAATCCAGGAAAAAGAAATAGACTTAAAAAAAAAAAAGTATGGCCATTGAAAACTGTTAGATAGAAAAGTCCTCTAGGCTACCCTTCAAATCCAATGTGTAGGGACACCATCTAAGTGGGTTCCTGGAGAAAGTTCTAGACGAAAAATCAATACTAAATAAAACCATTTAGATTGTGAAGAAAGTAGGGTTGGCAAAACAAGGAAAATAGGATAGACAACACAACTTGGAACACAAACAACACAAAAGGCCTGGTTTTGTCATTGCACATTATCTATGTGTATTAATTTGTTATACAGGACTCAACAAAAAATACATATTACATTATTCATGAAAATTTTAATATTTTTAAAAGAAATTTTTAAAACTGCCTAATTTTCAAATCTATTATACATATAAATCAAAGTTGTATATTTGTGTTAGAATATTCATAGATCAATAGAATAAAATACAGAAGCTAGAAACACACCCAGAGAAGTGCAAATAACTGATTTTTTTTTCTTTCCTTAAGGTAATTACATAGTACCTCCCTTTAAAAACATCAGATTTTTTTTTTTGAAAGGTGGACCACGAAAGACAGCTATCTTATTGTTCACTTCCTAAATGTTGAAAACTCTGTCCAGTGTTCACACTTGGGTGGTTGGAGACATAAGTATCTGAGTTATCACTTGCGGCCTTCCAAGGAGCACATTAGCAGGAAGCTGTTATCTGGCACAGATTTGGAACTTAAATCCAGGCAAACAAATATGCGATGGGGGTATGTCAGAACTGGAAGTCAAACTGAGGCACACCAGTATGGGATGCGGGCTTGTCAGCGGCTGCTTAACTACTCTCAGGTCTTGAGTTAAATATCAATGTCCATATCCCAGTTTTGATAATACGCAATGGTAATTTAAAACATTAGCATTGGAGAATTGTGTGTGAAGAGTATATGGAAAGTATACCAGTTTTTTCAATGCATGATGAACAGTAAGCAAATTTGAAAACAAAAGTGCATTTAAAAATCAACACAAATCATCTTAACCTTGGAAGGATAGAGGGTTAAATGCTAATGCATCAGGGAAAGCAGTGTGAGTGCCCAACTGTTTCAGCATCAGTCACGCACGTTAAAGATGGAGATGAAGCTACTGGCTTCAGCACAGCCAGACTGCTGTGGCCACCTTGGGAGTGAAGCAGCAGATGGAAGATCAGGGTCTCTGTCTCTCTGCCCCCAACTCTGACTTTTGAATGAAAATTTTAAGGGGTCACATGATGGAAAGCCTCTATGTCACTTAGTAAAGCCAAGCTAATACAATAAACCACACTTAGTCAGCCTGACCCTTTGCAATTGTAATGGGGGCATCCCTGATGGCAGGTCATGTAATCTCGATCTGTGTTAAGTGGCCCATAAACTGTCTAATCAACACCCAGGGAGAGCCAAAAACAAAAACAAAACAGAATTGGTGAGAGATGTGACAGTGCAAGAGAACAGTTCTCATTTGACTTATTCTATTTGCCTAGTGAGATAAAAATTGAGTTAATAAGAATATTGATCCTATTCCTGAGAAATCAGTTATACGTGTGGGGAGAATGATGCAGATCTGAAGATATGAGAGAAGGATATAATATAATGTTGTTATGTAATAGAAAGGTAACTGACAGAAAACACAGAATTCATCGTGTGAGATTATAAACATAAACTGAGGTTATTCAGCATGATTCATGGATTTTCCTTAGTTATGCCCATCTGACCAGGCAGAGAATAGAGAAATTTGTCTAACCACGAATGGAATTTTGACTTGATGTGGAAGAAGAGAAACAGGAATTGACACTGGACAGTAAAGACAGACCTCTGTGATGGACCTTGTTATCCAATTACAGAAAGAAGGAAAGAAAAGGTGGTTGCTATCAGAGCAAAAAAAAAAATGTGGAGACAATTACTAGTCCTTTTCAAATCAAAGAATTGTTGCAGTGAGCAACACTCAATTAGATTATACAAGCTGAAGTGGAGGGGAAAAAAAACACATAGGACAGAAAACCATCCATACACAATGACTGAGAACAGATGGAAGACAAAGGGCGGATAAACTGGGAAGCTCCGGTGTTAACTGGGCTTTCTGTTTGAAAATGACTGTGGATTAACTCATGTTGGAGGTTAATCCACACAGAGGGTTATTAAGAGGAGTAGGCTGGCAAAAGGCCATCAATAGATGTGGCCTTTCAGCTTAGACCTCTGAAGTTATAAGCCAAAATAAACTTCTCGAGTTAAAAAGCTTCAGACATTTCATTATAGTAATACAGACTAATACAGATATTGATGCTATAATCAATGAGGACACTAAGCCCAGTACTAAATTATTTACAGTATAGTAGGGATGGATCTATTATTTACACTCAGTATATTACTGTGAAACGAACTAGTTAAGGATATAGTCTCCAAATGTGATTGTATGAAGCTATAGTTCTAAAGGAGAAACCAAGGAGAAGTAGTCTAGAAGTAACAGTGTAATAAGGGGACAGAAATCATTAATTTATGTCTTAATCTAACCAACGTTTTTTACTTTCCCCAAATCCTCAATTTCTTTTTAGGTTACTTAGAATACACTACTGAATAAAATCTGGGTCTAGGTGTAGGTATCTCCGTAAAACAGTATATATATTATAAAATAAACGATTTGAAATTCACTGGAAACATCTAAATGCTTACTTTTCATTATGAGTTGTAAATATCTTAATAAGGATTAATGGGTGAGAGTAGCAAAGCCTGCTTCCACATGATTTAAGAAGAAATAAGAAGTGAATTGCATGTAAGTGCTTATTAGTAAAACATTATTCTCGAAAGATATTTATAACTCATAATTAATATAAAGCACATAGGTAATGTTTTGGAGGTACAGATATATAATTTATTATTATAGCTTTGCATATGATATACTGACTCATACATAAAACTAAAACTATCAAACTCATTCTGAAGGTATTGGCATTAACATTATCTTAAAATTACATTTAATTAGGGCTGGTGGCCGAAGCTCTTGGCTTGCATTATCAGGATTCCATAGAGGCACCGGTTTCTATGCTGGCTGCACAACTCCCCAACTACTCCCTGCTTGTGACCTGGAAAAGCAGTACAGGATGGAACCCAGCACCCATGTGGGAGACCTGGAAGAAGCTCCTGGCTCCTGGTTTCAGATCAATTCAGCTCTTACAGTTGCAGCCACTTGGGGAGTGAACCAGCGGATCTTTCTCTCTATCTCCTTTTCTCTGTTATTTGCCTTTCCAATAAAAATAAATAAATCTGTTTTAAACATTACATCTAATTAGTCACATGATGGCTAGAAAAACAATCTGCAGGTAACCTCTAAAATTGGGTACATTAGATGTATTTATAACTTGTCATACAGGTGGCCAATGTTAGTAACAAGTATCAAAGGTCCAATCTCTCTAACTACTTATGGTTGTCACAGAATGATATTCTGTGCTTCTAAAGTATTGTACCTGTTCAAGTGGGTGTTCACAGACTTACTATGAATTTCTAATAATTTTGCCTCAAGTTTTAGGTTAAAAAATTTACTTGGAAAGGGATTGGAATAATAACACATAACAGCTATAATTAATTCGTTAAGTATCTACAACATTTTAAAATAGTGTGTTGATTAGCACAGAAAAACAAAGCTATTTGAGATCCCATTGATTCTATATACTTAAAAAATACATATCACACAGGCAAGCTGTGCATTCCATTAGCCATGCTTGGTGAGAGTCTGTTAGCCCTAAAGGGCTCATTGCACATTGTAAGCTGAGCAAATGTTAAAACAGAGGAAAACCATTTCTGATTCTTTTTCTGATACTTTGGTCCATGTTTCACCTAGTGCATGTATTAACAAGTTCCATTTTTATTAATAAATATTAGGAATTCACACAAACTCTTGTCAATGTAACACTACCTAGTGGTAGTGTCCAGTGACACTAATAAAAATTGCTATTGAGAACAAGTCTCAACTATTTCCTAACTAAAAAGCATTTCTCATTTAGCAATCTAAATATTTAGCTTAATCCAACTGACATCCTTACTGCATTTCATATTAAACAGTTTGCTTCTTTCATTTTGATCTGAGAATTTGGACATGCAATTCACTTTAACAGTAATTAAATCTTAGATGCTTCTTTATTTTTTTTCTCTTTTTATTTTTTTAACATATATTTTTATTGCATTTCCTTTTTTTAAAACTAATTACACTGCATTATGTGATACATTTTTTTATGCACTGGGATTCCCCCCGCCCCTCCCAAAACCCTCCCCCTGCGGTGGATTGCTCCACCTTGTTGCATTTCCATAGTTCAAATTCATTTGACATTCTTTCATTGGAGGTATTTACCAAGCATAAAGTCCAGCATCTTATTGTCCTGGTAAGTTCAATGGTTTCTTGGTGAGACCATCTCTGGTCTGAAGGTAGAGCCGGCAGAGTATCATTCCAATCAATTAAAAGTCCCAACATAATATTTCCAACCACTTACAACATTATGGCATTAATTGACATGGTATTGATTAACCAATATGTTAATAGGAAAATGCAGGTTCTCAACCACAACCTGTGACTTCTTCATAGACATTTCAATTTTGGTTTACATTCAACCATATTCTATACACCTTAAAATGGCTTAGATTGCTATTCAGCTGTCTCATGCCTATTTTAATTTTAGTCTTTAGCAGTTTATAGCACTGAAGCATGATTTCGCTGAACCTGGCTGTTTTTCGGGTGGTCTAACTCTATAATTCTAACAGGATATATGTCAGCAGTTTAGGTGCTCACCAAGGAGCACCGAGGACTACATCCCTACTGCCAAGGAGATCACAGGGAAATGGAGTGCCTTCGGAGACCAAGAACTCTGAGGTCAACCACCTCCATTTGGATCTACCACATGGGATGGAAGAAGCCCAAATCCTGCCTAGCAGGTTCCAAGCTCATCGGAACAACCACCAGGATCCCTGAGCGGTCCGCAGAAACAGAAGAACAGTAAACTTCCTTCGAGACTAGGGAGAGGAGCTTTCTCTGGTCCTTGCCTGCTTCCAACTTTGGGTCCCTACTCCCCTCTCGTAATAACCATCAGGAGCGCTCCAGAAACCCCTCAAAACAAACAAACAAACAAACAAAACTAGATGCTTCTTTAAATGAGGGCCATTTTAATAATTCCAAAACAATGTTTCACTTAGTCTTTGCTGTGTTAAACAAATGACTTTAAACAAGTTGATGTTTGGAGCTATTAAAAAAGCCTAAATAAGTATTTGATTAGGTTTTTCCAATATTTAAGATAAACTTTATATGCTCTGCTTAAATTTTGAGATTATATAAAATTAATACTAAAATGGATAAGTGTACATATACACAGGTTTGCATATGCATATGATGAAACCTCATTATTCAGAAGTAATTTTTACCTCATGTGGACAATGACTAGATATCATTTTATTTTACAATATTCCTGAAAAAATTCTTTAAACTTTGTAGTAATGAGCACTGAACAGAACTGACGATTGGCTAGGATATTTTTAGCAGGTCTGAAGTAGGGGTTTTGCCTATTTCATATGTTAACAAATTTGCTTTAAATTGGTGGCAATAGGGTAAACACTACATTGTTATAAAATGCATATTTACCTTTATTGTATTTAGCTTCACTTATACTTATTCAAATTAATTCTAACATACAGTATGCTGATTATAAAGGATAGCAGAAAGTATGCATCATTTAGCTCAAAGGGTCTAAAAATTATAAATTCATTTATATGAAACATTAATTGTGGTTAGAAAAGTAGATAAAGTTTCAGGTCCTAATGAGTTATTTCTTTTATTTATTTATCCTCTTATTTATCCATATATAAGTCAAAGAATATTCTCATCAATTTTATTGCAGCAGATACTTGCTTGAGGCACTCTTTATACATACACACAAAGCAATACTGGTTATCAGAGATCTCAATTTTTAAAACATGGTATAGCTAGCTAAACAAAGCATAAACTTTAGGTTTCATACCCTTTGCTTCATAATAATAGGTAATTTTTCAAATAGTGATTATGAGCTAGGCAATTTGGGGTGGGAATGAAAGTTAAAAATATGCTGCTTTCCTTCTTATTTGCCTTTTGTGCTTAGCTCTGTATTTAATTACACTTATACTTAGATGTCATTTGAAGCCTGTATTTTAAGGGAAAAATATTCTTTGAAACACAAATGAAAATCCAAGAAGATACTCTAGTTGATTTATTATCCTGGAGAAATACGATAAAGTAGTCACAAGAGGTCAATTTAAATATCTTAGCATATCTTACAATGTAACATAATTATGTTTTAAGCGTTACTTTAGCAGTTCGTTAATACATACCCAGGGAGTTTTTTCAAGTATCAGAACGCAAATGGCTATCTTTGCAGCACCACGCAGGTATTAATATCCCAATAATCCATGTTCTTGAGGCTTAAAACTTCTTACATTATGTTTTAAAGCCATGAATATTGTGTAATACGTCCTCCTTTGCTAGCATAGCAACTTTGCAAATGAATCATAACGAAATGAAGGGTATGAATATAATGTTAAATTACAAGTACTAAAGTGCATTATTACTTTTCTTTTTCTGATTTGTGTGTTTTATTTTTTTTTTTCTTCATTAATTACATTGTATTATGTGACACAGTTACATAGGTACTTGGGTTCTCCCCACCCCTCCCCAAACCCTCCCAAACTTTTCTAATAAAGAAATATTTTATGACACAGAAAATTTCATTTGGGGACATAGTTTTTGCTTTATTTATTCAAAAAATGAATAGGACATATTAATAAGCTGCCATCCCCAAAATGTAATATTTTATATTTTCGTTTTCGTGAAGCTTTTCTACATGAAACTTACACAGATTTATGAACGGCTAGTGAATTTTTAAATTAGTAAGATGATAGTGGTAGGTAGATGAGAACATTCAATTATCTTTGATGCATAAGACTGATGAACAGTGAAAAGGCTTTTCTTAATGCTTAACTCTACAAAAACAATTTCTGGAATTGTTTTTGATGCATTTGGTTTGGAAGTTCTAACTTGCAAAGTCATGTTCCAGTCCAGGAGAATGACACTGCTGTCACTTAGGTGTTAGAAAGGTCAGAGGTCACCTCTCTTGTTTTTATTACATGACTCCCGCTACCTGAGCAGCTGCTGCAATCCTTCTCTTCCAAACTGGTCCATAGAACACTCTACATCACCATCAATGTTCCCATCCCAGCTACGTCTTTTTCCCTATTTCCCCTGGAATACTGTAAGCAGTTTACATCTGCTCCTCCTGCCCTTCCTTGACCTTTTATCACTCACCCCCACAACTGCTGCTGTCTAATCGCAACATAGTAGAAAAAACCATTCTATCAAACCATAAAACAGACTGACACCTCTCCTTAAAACTCTGCAGTGGTTTTCCACTTCATCTTAAATAAAGGGGAAAGTTACTGAGTTCCTAGACCCTGTGTTACACGGGCAGTCACTAAATGTCTTAGCTTTACCACTCACTCTTCTGCTTACTTTCCCCGCTCACAGGGACCTCTTTCTTACTCATCAGTCACTCAGATTTTGCTGCCACCATTGAAAAGCTTCCTACTCAGAAGGACCAGCAATGTTTTCCTCCCAGATACCCTGCCTTGCCGCTTCAGGCTGTCTATGTGTCACTGTAATAGTGACAGTTGCTCTGGCCGGCCTTCCTACTTAATTTTTTTTTTCAGTATAGACTTCCTTTCCATGTTCTATGCTTTATTTTTCTTGACAATATTTACCATTGTTAAATTTGTATACATCATTATTTACTGTAAATACATTTTGTGTGACTCATTTTCTTCCTCCCCAAAATGTCACCTACATGAGGACAGAAGCTCTGTTTTGCTCACTGCTGTTAAGTATTCAATGGATACTTCCTCGATTTATAAATAAATAAGTAAACCTGTGAGCACAGCTACATAGAAAGCATTCTTTGTGTTGCTTAATGACAAACTGAAAAACTGAACCCCACTAGTAAATTCAGTCAAAGCCACTGAACAGTCAAAACGCTTAGTGGTTTTAAGTGTTTAAACGAAATTTCCATTTTGGAATCAACATGCCAAAGTCCATACACAAACACACACAATCATACTTGCATATTTTCTTTCAATTTTCAATTACTTTTACAGCTATTAACTTCCACCGAAGCCAGTTACTTGACTGGCATTACTACTGGCAACAAAACCTTCATAGGTTCAAAGAATTTTGCAGGAGACAGTAAGGAAGCGAAGTATGAAAGAGCAAGGGAAAAAAAAGCATAGCAAATAGAAATAACATTTCACATGCATACTTAATTTCCATTGTCACTCCACCCATATAATTTTAAGAAGGCTTCAGGGACTGCCTTAGTTTCCCTAACAACGTGTTATGAAGGAAAAATGGATCATCTGAAAAAATATTCACAGATGCCTACAACGGACAGGGCAAGCCTTAAAGTAGTTTGAAAAAACAAACAGGAAATATGGTTTCTCCAGAAGGTAGAGCATTACTCAGGAGTCTACAGAGCGATCCTGGCAAACTCAAGATGAGAAACTGTATTGTCTTTATCTCACTGCTCTGACATTTTCAATTGACCGCTTTTCCAGTACTTGTAACCACTGTTACTGCTCCCATCCAAGCAGAAGGGGAAAGGAACATGGACACGGTGCCTATGACTATGCCTACTGTTCTACTGCACAGAATTCAGTCATATAGTCACATGTAGCCAACAAGAAAACAAAAAATACCAACAATATAAGCCTATGTCCAACCAATATCAAAACAGAAAATGAAACCCAACAAACAACTAACAATCCAGGCCATAGCTGGGCCTTTTGCCCGTGAAAATGCTGTGTTGCTTCTCCCTTCACATACAGAATATTCACTGATCTCTTTCCCAGGACTCAGAGAAGAGATGAACCAAATTCCCATCCTATGACTGCGCACAGTCCACAGTCGATGATCTATGGATGAGGCATGACCTTCTCCGCCGAGTCCCGAGGTGGCCTTATACATTTTTGCCAGTCCATGTCTTTACCACAACCAAGAATAGAATGCATGATAGTGATGCAATGCTGTGTTAGAACTGCAACAGAAACGATAGAAAACCAGGAAACACATAAGCCTCACTGACGTGCTGCACTTCTGGGCAGGGATCCTGAAGATTTTGCCATGGCACTGAGAAAAGTTCCTGGATGGGAACAGACTGCCGCCCAAGAGGCACTCCCCTGCGCATCTTCCTAGTGACTTCTGGCTCTTCCCTGAAGATTTGCCCTTGGCAACTATCCTATATAATCATTTTTGAAGACAGAACAGTAACATAAACTTTCCATGAGAACTAGGCAACAGTGGAAACCATGTTCTTGGCCACAGAGGTTTGTTTTCACAATTTACGATTTATTAAGGATACACTCTTGTCAATACAATTCTCTCAGAAACTGTAGGTTTCGGATATATTTACTGCCAGACAATAGTGAACAGTAGAAATCAAAAACAAAAGTAATTATGACTCCCAAGTCTGTTTTATTCTCTCTGTTCGTAATCACAAAGGCCTCTGAAATAACTTAGATATGAGGACAACAGGTTAACCCCCTACCATTTTGAGTACATAATCCATTGGATTTTACAAACCCTTTGTTTTTCTATAATCCTTGAAAGAGATCATTCAGCTCTGGCCTGTGTAATGAGTACCATTAAAGCAGCTTGGGCAGTGCCTGGCGTGATGGCTCAAAGGCTAAATCCTCACCTTGCAAATGCCATTGTAGTCATCTGGGGAGCATATGGAAGATCTTTCTCTCGCTTCCCTTCTCTCTATAAGCTTGACCTGCCTTTCCAATAAAAATAACTAGATCTTTAAAAATAAAAGCAGCTTAGGCAGTTAAGCACAGTAATATTTTTATTTTTTAATTTTACTTGATCTTTATTTTGTTTTTACTATCTCTAAACTCTTTCATTCAAGCCACAAGCTAAGAACGTACATGGTATGCCATTCAAAAATCAAAGTGACCGAGAGATATAACTGCTTAGCCAAATACCCCAACATCGTGGAAGAAAAGCAACTAGAAGTCTACCAGAATTCTTGATGGGACCTTTATAAGCAGTAGATACATAACAGATTCACCAATTACTTCAACATTACTTACTATCTCTCTGAGGGCAATGACTGAATCTGAAAATTTTCTTATGTCGATAACATAGCCCAATACCATTAAGTCATTTCATGAAACTCACTGATTGTTAAGCATAAATGCCTCCAAGGAAATACAAACTATTTTTATAGAAGACAGATAATTTGTTTTTTCCTTACACCGTGTTAAACCTTTTGTAGATTTGTGTAGTTTAACACAGCACAATTACTGTATAGTTCAAATGTAGACAGAGTAAGGAAAACACTGAGAATATTTTTCAGCAGCATTTGCTGATCTATCATATTAATTTATGCGAGTAAACTAGCATGTGTCATGCATTCTCTACTTGAGGTAAAACTGTGGGGGAGGGCACATTGCACACAGTTGTTTAAAACTGAATTTTAAAGGACATATGAAAATTGAAAACTAAGGCAAATAATTATGACCTGCAGAAACACATAAAAGTTCTACACTATGGCCATTTACAAGATCATTGAATTTTTATTAAAAAATATTTGATAGCTACAAAGATACACACACACACACACACACACACACACACACAATGTGATCTTGCCTTCATTGATTCACTCCCTAAATGGCCACAGCAACCAAGGCATGACCACCTGAAATGTAGGAACCTGGAATTCCATCCAATTCTCCCCTGAGAAGCAGGGTTCAAAGACTTGGCCTACTACTACTACCTACTACTACTACCTACTACTTTCCCAGGCACTTTAGCAGTGAGCTGGAGCAGATGTGAGTTCAAGCAGCACCCACAGAACATCAGGAGCAGCAACTTAACCCTCTCTGCCACAACCCTGACCCCAAACACTGCTGCTATTACGTCATACAACCTTGTATACAGTCATCCAAAGAATGCCCTAGATACTGTTCAAAGCTTCTAATTAACAATTATAAAATATGAACAGAACCTTGGGGCTGACACTGAGGCACAAATCAAACCCCTGTCTAAAATGGTAGCATCCAATACTGGAGAGCTGGTGTGAGTCCTAGGCGCTCTGCTTGAGTTTGACATCCCTTTAACAGCGTTTGAAAGCAGAATATGGCTCAAGTATTTGAACACCTGCCACCCAAATTAGAGAAGTAGAAAAATTCTAGATTCCTGACTTCAGGATGCCCTATTCCTGGCCATTGTCGATATTTGTGGAATGAACCAGCAGGTAAGTTTTCTCTCAGTGGTCTCTCTGTCACTCTGCTTTTCAGAAAAAAATTCTTAAAAAAAAATGTGCACCTCGCAGAGGCGAGCCGAGGGCTGCGGGAGAGGACGTCTAGCTCGGATCCCGAACCCAGTCCGCCATGTGCCCATGGCTCATGGCGGGCTGGGCCCGGACATGCCTGGGTGCGGCCTGCTTCCTTCTGGTGTGAGTACGCCGAGGGGGGAGGCCTCCGTGACTGGGCATGTCCGGGACCCACCCAACACCCTCATTGGGTGGTGGGTGAACGGGATTGGGGAGGGGCGCAACCTCGGGCCTACAGGATTTAACCTCCGGCTGCCAGAGGCGAGCCGAGGGCTGCGGGAGAGGACGTCTAGCTCGGATCCCGAACCCAGTCCGCCATGTGCCCATGGCTCATGGCGGGCTGGGCCAGGGCGGCCAGTGAGCCATTTGGCGCCAGGCTGTGCCTGCTGGCCTGCTGGCCGGGGAGCTCTGGGGTATTGGACATCTGAATCGCTGCTGAGATAGCTCTAGAGTGACCCCACTGTTTCTGGGATCTGAGTCAATCCTAAAGATTCCCAATGCCAGTAACTCTTCCTTTGAAGAACTTCCAATCCCTTAATAATGCTGAGCTTTGAACACCTATCAAGTAAAAGATAAGCTCCGGCTTGTGTAGCAGGCTGGCACCTAATGGTCCTCGGAGCAACCACGTGCAGGTGCGTGATTTACAGCTAGGAACGGCCCCAATCTGGGATGCCACAGCTGGGATGAGGTTCCCACCAAGGGGTGTATGTGCTGGAATGGGGGCTGCGTTCTATCTAGGAAACAGTTGCAGTCACCCGAGGCACTAGTGTGGGCTGGGATTGGATGCACCAGACCGGTTCAGATCCCAGCACCATCTGGTGTTATGGAGAAACAGGGTGGATGTCGGACTGACTAGGCTGGGTCTCAATCCCCTTCTGAGCCATGTGTGAGCTGTATGTGGGTATGGACGAGCCATGGCTGGGCTGAAACATCCAACAACAAGAGTCAGAATGGGGTGAAAGCCAGCCAGGAAAAGCCACTGTTCCTGCTAGGACAGGAGGTGAACTGAGTAGGGTTGGCTCAAGAACCCCCTGGCAAGCGCAAAATCTGGCATTGGGAGGGGTTCTGATGGAGGAGCCTGGGCAACTCCTCTGGCAGGACACAGTCCCTGCAGGTAAGCGCGAGAAGCATGATTGGAAACAGCCCAGAATAGGCCATGGAAAGTTTCCCACTGGCATGCATTCGGCATGGGTCAGGAGCAGGCCAGGCTGAATCAGTTCATGTCATCCTCTGGCAAATCCGATCACCAGAACAGAGTGTGGAATGGGCCGGGTTTGGTTGCGACAAAACCAGTACACATTCTGGAACGCCAGGGCGTGGTTGCCTGTACTGGATATGAATGCAGCACCCATCCAGCACACGTGAGATCCAGGAAGGGAGGGGCAGAGCTGGCGGGGGGGTTAAGGGGCTGGTCCCCTCGCTGGACAACCACTCCCACTGGAGAGTGTTGGCTGGGATAGAGACAGACACGACTAAGCAAGGCTACAACACCTGTGCGCTGCATGTGGACAAGATCAGGGCCACAGCATCAGCTGGCAGAAGCTGGCACTGGGGACTAATTCTGTCGAGTCAAATCACAGGACCACCTAAAGAGTGCATAAACCGGGACAGAGAGACCTGGGAGGGAAAAAGTGGGTTCCCCCTTCTTGGGTCACTAGTCCCGTGGGAGGGCATGAAAACTAGGACGGGGGCTGGGATGGCTAGACAGAGGCACTCAACAACATCTGTGAGGGCTGGATGGTTGAGTCGATTAGATAGAACTAAGCTTTAATACCCATTGACAAGTACCAGAGCCAAATGGGATGGGGGACAGACTGGTCTTCTGCTACACAAATTGGCAAACCAGGGTAGGGGGCAGGCTTGGTGGGGGTTATTGTGGGTCGCCCCGACTAGGCTGCAGCTCCCACTGGTTGATGTAAGGGCCGAACCAGACTGGACTGCAACACCCATTGGTTCCAGTGCAACTCGGGACTGAAAACAGAACCAACACAGCAATTGCAACCACCAGCTGATTGGGGTGATGGACTGTGCCGGGCCCTGTGCTTGCTAGAACATACAAGAATCTGGTCTGGGAATACCTCAAAGTATCTTTGGAGATCTCCCCACTTGAACTGCTGGACTCAGAATTCTAACCAAGAAAAGACAGAAGACAGAATAGGACAATCATTCATCTCAGCTACATGTTGGCAGCGAAATATGGGACAAATGGAGACTTCATGATGGACCATATCAATCAGTGGACCACCTCATCGAGCGAAACTGGCAGTGACTCATAACTGGAGAACTATTAACTCCACTTGAGCACATATCTCAGAGCATGCCCCACATATGGGATTTGGGGTGGGCGGGAAACCGGGTGGGGCTTCTCCCTCAATATCCCCTTTTACCTCAGATACATGATGGAAACAATATGGACATAATAGCATTGCCCACCTCCCTATCCCCCTGAACCTTTTTTTTTTTTCCTTCTCTTTCTTGATTTTCCTTCAACTATAGTTAACTATGTAAAGATTGTCAACAACAATACAATAAAATGGATTATATAAAAAAAAAAAAATGTGCACCTTATCTGGAACTTTACAGAGATTGTGCTTAAGAGTGATACAAATTTCTGGTGAGGAGTTAAACAGATAAACTTGCTGAATAATGCCTAATTCAGGAAACAGTTGCAACGGCTCAGTATATGACATCAACCAAAGAATTCTGAAGGTTGAGGTAGGGCTCAAATAATTGTGTGGATGGTATAAAAGGAACATATATTCTGACTTCTTCCTTGCTGTGTAACAATAGCATCAACCAATATCAATTATTTTTCACTAAGAAAAAGTGACATCAAAACAAGAGTGTATAAGCCAGAACAGAGCAATTTCCTTTGCCATCTAGCTTACCAGGGCGAATAATGTCTCCTTTGAAGTCAGTATCCAGTTTTAGCAGCCTATTTAAATTTAAAGCAACACACCAATTTCGGACATATCTACACAGTATTGATCCATGCGAAGTTACAAATTGTAGCCCAATGTTATGATTATGATTCTGACAGATATGTCAATGGCCACTATCAAAATATTTCTCACTTTTTAATATTAGTCCATTATCTCACCTTCAAAAAAAAGTCCCTGATGGTGAACTTAGGCTGTTAACATTGACTGCAAATGTGAAATACAAAGATTTTGGCATTCAACAGGAGTAATTTTAAGGATATGTCAATATTCACAGGGTGTCAGTGGCAAGACAGTGTTTGAATTTCCTCAGGGCTGTGAAAGAGTTGTCAAGTTAAAGAATCTGAAATCATACGAAGTGGTGCTGAGTCTAATGGCGATCAGATTTTAACAATAGTTTGGCTTAAAAACAGAATACCTAAGAGATCTGATAGCTTTGAATGGATCACAAGCTTCTATTAGGTTCCACATCTAAACCAAGGACTCTAAAAATTAAGATCAGAAACTATTTAAATTCCAGTTATCTATTATAATAAATATAAAATATGTAGGCATAATCAAATTAAGAATTATGCAAAATTATATCAGATAAACACAAGTTACCAAGCTAAGAGCTAAAATAAATCTTATATCATTACCAGTTAGATAGCAATAAATCAGAAATACATTATTTACAGTCATAATTTCATAAGATACTTCTCGTGATTGTGTTCAAGATACTTGCCTCTACAGTCACTAAATCAGTATGCCATATCTAATGATGAGTCTAAAGCTTTATACAAAATAAATTACGATGGTGTGATAACATTTTCCTTAATTTGCCAGTCAGCATTGCTTTTTTAAAATCTAGGTAGCTTTTATTGGATCACAACTGATTACAATACCTTAGCTGCAATGATTAAAGTGTTTCATGATATTTCAATTTTATCAATTCATATTACATTTGAACACCTACCAGAAATGTAATAATCACACAAAAGTACCTAAATAGCTACAATTCTGGCACTATAAAAATAATGGATTTGTCTGGCATAAATTAAGTTTAATTCATAAAACGTCTACAGACACATGATATTTTATAGGACTTTGCATGCAGTAAACTGATACTATTGCCAAGAAACATCATAATTAAGGAAGTCAATGCAATATATTGATTTGAAGCTTATGACTGACCATATTTCCATCATTTTCAGAGGTTTTACATCAAGTTTCGTAGTTTGGAGAGATAGGAAACCTCAGTAAGGCAGAACTTGAAAATCTTATGTTTTAAAAAGTATTTTCTTTTATCTGCTTAAAACAAACCACTTCAGAATGAAGGGAGTCTAACCTTATTACACAGGTTTGGCCTTGATACCTAATTTAGGAAGGAATTACTAATCATCAAAAACTACTGAAGGTAAAACAGGTGTCAGAAGAGATTTAAGCAGCATGCTACAATCTTAACAATTTCTTTTTATGTTTTCCAGTGACAGCATTAATGAAGACACTTTTCCCATATATAACTATATTCATGTTACAGGCAGGTGTACCTCCACAAAGAAAGTCAATAATGTTTTAAGTACGTCTCACCTGTTAACATCCCAGATTTTGCTGGTTGTATCCATCGAGGATGAAGCCACAAAATCACCACAAGAGTGCCATGCGCAGGACCACACTGCATGGTTATGTCCTTCAAAGCTCAAAATGCAATCGCCTTTATAGAGGTCCCATAATTTAATCGTAGAGTCACCACTTGATGTAGCCAACTTTTTGCCACTATTTGAAAGAACATAAAAAGAAAACTCACTTAAAAATGTTATTCATAATTTATTTTAGAGAATAACTATATCCTTTAGTTTGTGTGGGTATTTCTGTTTTTTAATCTTACTGTTAGGGACATGTATAAAATGCAAAAATTATCTTTTATTTGGGTCTACACACTTACTGATGAGAGGGATTGCTACTAGGCAGATTCTAGATGTTCTTCTAGATTCTTCCAGATTAAGTCTCTAAATTACAGATTTGGTTGCTGTACCTTTGGTTCAGGGTTATGTATTAGACTCGGTAAATAATTTGATCTCATAATGATGATATTGATATAGACTAAAGCAATTTCAAACATAATACAGTGTAAAATAACAGGACACAGAGAAGTCACAGATACCACTGCAGCAAGCCATATGGCACAGCCAGCTGCAAGTCATGAGCCACCACCAGAACACCTCAAGGTTGTTCATCCTGCCTTTCCCAGTTTTAGCTGAGAGGAAAGTCCATAGTCAGCCACTGATTTTTACTCTACCTGGGGTCGTTGACTGGGGTGTTAGCTCTGCAAGCCATGGTTCAGGGAAGCCGGTATACTCTCCTCCCCTCCCCCATTTCCGAACTACACAGCACCATAAATAAACAGTGAAAAGCCAAGCATACCTTTGTAGTACTTCTAGCAGTATTGCAGTTGGAGGGAGGATTATAAGTAGGAAGAAGGATACATCCTTCGCATCCTGAAACTGAGGGAGATTTGGGAGCCCAAAAGCTATGAGCCAGGGGGATTTGCTAATCTAAATTTTTAATGCCACTAAAATCTACCAGGCAGAAACAGTGAAGAACCCACCTACATTTCACCTCTCCAGACCCTTACACTACTGAGTAAAATCTTGTCCATACCTTGTAGTAACCCTGTTAAGACTAGGACATGGTCCAGATCACATCTCCTAGTCTCAGGAGTAGGGATGCTGCTATCAAAAGCAGCAGCATCAGCCGACCTCTGCTAGCAGGAATCAGGAAGTGTCCATCCACATTACACATTGCTAGAGCCACAGCAACTGGGGTCACATGCATCAACACTATTCAGGCATGCCAGCAGGACAAGGGGATGGCTAATTTTACCAGTCTCAGCATCAAGAACAGGGATCTGGTTATCACATTCATCAGGGACATCGGCACACCCATGGAAATCCTCACGCTGAGAAGCCATGCTTCTATCTATGAACAACAACAGGCTAGACTACTGCGTCACTTATAGACACAGATGACCTTGATGAAGAGAGAAGAATGAAAGGTTACATTCCTGGGCTCAGCTAAAACCAAAGCCAAAGCAACAAGGAAAGTAATATCCTGCAACACATTTAAACCATAATCTCTTCCAAAATAAACCTACTCCATCAAAAAGAGATGAATATGCCACAGGGCAGATTCCAATGTAAGAACACAGAAGACATGAAGAAGGTATCATGATGCCTAAAAAAGAATACAATAATCCTCCTGGATGAGATCCCAAGCTGAAAGAAATTCTATGAAACAAGATATGGAATTCAATATAATCACTGCAAAGAAATTCAATAGATGCAAGACAAAACAGATGAACAGATTGAGGAAATGGGAAAATCAATGAGTGGCAAGAATGAAAAATTACTGAGGAGATAGAAGTCATTAAGAAGAAAAAAACAGGAGCATGAGATGAAATCTTCAATCAGGGAAGTAAAAATGAAAATTTAAAGCATTAATAGCAGAATAGATCTTGTAGGCAAAAGACTTTCTGACCTTGATGAGATTCTAAAATAATGTAATCTGGCAAAAAAAAGAAGAAGAAAGGATTAAAAAAAGAAAGCCTATGCAAATGGTCAGGTATCATTAAACAACCACAAATTTGGATTATAGGCATTACTGAATAAGAAAACAAAAGCAGTTTTAGGGACCTGCTGTGTGAAACACTTGATAATTTCATTGGTAATAATAAGACATGCACATCCAGATAAAAGAAGCTCAAGGAACCCTAAGCAGATAAAACAAGCAGGGAAATGGTCTTCTCCAACCTTACTAGAATCAAATTGTTAACATTCAAAGACAGCATTCTAAAGACAGTATCAGAAAAGTGTCAAGTTACATGTAAAGGGTAACCAATGAGACTAACATTAGGCTTTTTAGCAGAAACGTATAGGCCAAAAGAGATATGGATGATATATTACAGGTGTTAAAAGAATTCTAAACCAAGAATTTTGTACCAAGCATTATTTTAAAAGTGAAAGAGAAATATCCTCCAGATAAGCAAAAAGAGAATTCACCATCACCAGACCAGTCTTACACAGAATTCTGAAGGACGTCTTGTGTTAGATATAATCCTGAATCAGGTTACCAAAAATTCACCAACAGAGCAGGCAGAATCAATATCCATTCAACAAACTGGCAGATTAATTCATATTTGTCAACACAATCCTTTAAGAAAGGATATATATTTTAAAGATTTATTTCATTTTTATTGCAAAGTCAGATATACAGAGAGGATGAGAGACAGAGAAAGATCTTCCGTCTGTTGATTCACTCCCCAAGTGATGGTGCTGCGCCAATCCAAAGCCAGGAGCCAGGAATTTCTTCCAGATCTCCCATGCAGGTGCAGGGTTCCAAGGCTTTGGGCTTGGGCCATCCTTGACTGCTTTCCCAGGCCACAAGCAGGGAACTGGATGGGAAGTGGAGCTGCTGGGATTAGAACCGGCGCCCATATGGGATCCCGGGGCTTTCAAGGTGAGGACTTTAGCTGCCAGGCCACTGCCTGGATATTTATGTTTTGATAAAAAGTTTTGATTCAGCAGAACATATCAATCAAAAATATGTATGTACCAAACCCAAGACCATTCAGATCCATGCAAAATACTATTTGAACAAAAGGGAGAACTACACTCCAGTACAAAGTATATTTTTCTCATTAGCAAATGAAACATTTCTAGGATAGATCACATTTCATGCCAGACAGCAAGTCTCAGCAAATGCAAAATTATTAAAAACCATGTAATGTATCATATAAAAACCACTACTTAGAATTATTTTCTAATAAGCTGGAAATCCTCAAAAGTTGGATAAATTCCTGGATTCACAAAAGCAAGCAAGATTATGTCAATTACATATGGACAGCCTAAATAGATTCATAAGTAGCAATGATTTTGAAGTAGTAATCAGAGTCTTCACTCAAAAAAAAAGTCTAGGACCTGATGGCTTTACATCTGTATTCTGCAAAGTATTCAAAGAGGAAGTACCTCCAAAACACTCCAAAGTATTCCAAAGTACTGAAATAGATGAAATTCTGCCAAATCCTTTTTTGAGACCAGTATTCCTTTGACACCTGAATCAGATATACCATGTAAAGAAAACTACAAACCTGTATCCCAAATGTTAAGCGTCTCAATAAGATACTGACAGACCAAAACCAAAATCACATAAAAACACAGCATCAACCAGTAGGATTTATCCCCGAAACACAAGGGTGGTTTCACTTTCACAAACTAATAAACATAAATCACATCAATAGGATGAAGCAATATATATGTCATCTCAATAGATGCAGAAAAGGCAGTCAATAAAGGTTAATATTTGTTTATGATAAGAAATGACAAATTAGGTATAGAAGAAACATTTCTGAAATTTAAAAATTTATGTATCACAAAACAAAAGCCAATGTCATCGAATGAGGTAAAGCTACCAAAATTTCTCCTCAGACCTGGAACAAGGCAAAGAATGTTCATTTTCACCACTCTTTGCCAATATAGCACTTGAGGCTTTAAAAAGAATAATTAGGGGAAAGAAAGAAATGGCATCAAAACTGGGAAAGAGGAAGTCAAATTGCTCATGTTTGCAGATGCCATGATGTTGTACTCAGAAACACCTGAGCACTCCAATTAAAAAACTACTGTTAGAATTAAAAAAAGGTTCAGTGAAGTTGCAGTTTGGAAGACAGACCCAGAGCAAACAGTACTTCTATGTTGAACACACAGAAAGAGAAATCAAGAAAGAAATCCCATTCCAAATAGGCATAAAGCAAAATATTTAGGAATACATTTCACCAATGAGGTGGAAGATCTCTAAAATAACTACCAAATACTGATGAAAAACCACCAAGGGCATAAAAAATAGAAAGATACCATTTGTTCATGAATTGGAAGTGCAAATATAGTTCAAATGTCTATATTATCTAAATCTATCTACACATTTAATGTAATCCCTATCAAAATACGAATTACATAAACACAATTAGAGATAGTAAGTCCTAAAATTCATATGTTATCCTAGAAGACGCAGAATAGTCAATGAAATCCTGGATAAAAAAACAATATATAGCTGGAGGCACTGTAATACCTGACTTCAAAGCATACTACTAAGCTATAGTAATTAGAACAGCAAGGCACTGGTGTAAAACATGACACATAGATCAGAGAAACAGAATAGATAGTCCAGAAATTAACCCATGTGCATGTAAAAAGAAACTAACATTTGACATAAGTTCTCAGATCGATTAATGGAATAAGAATATTATCTTTAACAAGTGGTGATGGAAAAATACAGATGTGTATGTGTGGAAGAATTAAATTAGATCATTTTTTCTCACCATGTATAAATATCATATCAAGATTGTTAAGACTGAGTGTGAATTGCTAGAAGGAAAGAGGACATATTCAAAGACACTGACCCAAGGGTGACTTCTTGGATACGGCCTGCTAAACACAGACAATAAAAGTAAAACTAAACAAATGGGACATATCAAATCCAATAGCTTTTGCACAGAAAAGGAAATAGAGTGAAGAGACAATCAGCAGAGTGGGAAAAATATATACTAATCACCCACCCAAAAAAAGAGTTTATATCCCCAATACACCAACACCTTAAAAACTCAACAAAAAGCAACCAACCAACACAGTTCAGAAATGGGAAAGGACTTAAATAGATAGATGTCAAAAGATCAAAAACAAAATTAGACAACAACTAATTTTTAAAATTCTGAAATGCTCTAATTATCAGGGAAATTAAACAACAGTTACATATCACCTCACACTTGAGAGAACGGCCGAAATACAAAACAGAAAAAATCTTTGTGAGGGCGTAGAAAGAGAAACACTGATACACTATAGGTAGAAATTGCTAAAAGCTAGAAATAGATTTGATATATGATCCTGCTCTACTATGTATATAAACAAGACTTGAACCCAATTTATCAGAGATCCTATATCACCATGATTTTAAAACATCGCCGTTTTCGTAAAAATCTAATTTTTACATTTGCTTAAATTTACCTATTTATTGTTATTTGAGAATCAGATTTACAGAAAGGAAAGATTTTCCACCTGCAGGTTCTCTCTCCAAATGGCCACAAGTTGAGTAGATTCAAGAACAGGATCTTCTTCCAGGCCACCAATATGAGTGTGGAGCCCAAGGACTTGGGACATCTTCCACTGCTTTCTCAACAATTGTAATCTGGAACTTGAGTACAGCAGCTGGGACGTGAAACGGCACCCACAAGGGATGCCAATACCAGAGGCAGCAGCTTAGCTTGCCATGCTGTCATGCCAGCACCCTTCAGCACAACTGTTCACAAAAGGCAAAATTTGGAATCAACCAAGAAACATGACATTTATATGCACAATGGAATACTATGTATGAGTGAAAAAAGAATGGAAATCTACCATTTGCATCAAAATGAATACAACAGGGGGACATAATGTTGAATGAAATACGCTGGACCCAGAAAGACAATTGTGGCAATTCCTCCTGGTATGTGGAAGCTAGAATTTAAGGAGGAAGGAAATGTCTGTGTGTAAGTATTGCGGAAAACGTAGTTTTGTAAAACTTTGGTTTACACTTTTGTCAAATGAGCAATTAAGGTACAAAAGTATAGTTTTATCATTTATTTTAAAATTTATTGCAAATGAGAGGAAAAATCGTATTTCCATCCAATTATTGTATGGAGCCATTGTCTTAATTCTCACTAAACTGGATTCTTTCTGCTTTTTACTTGTTCAACTTATTTGGTCATTAAGTATTGAGCAATATACTATAATGTCATTTCTAAAATGCATCATTTCAAAGCTAAAAAGAGAAAGGATGTTGAAGACAGAGAAAAAGGGAATATCACATGGTCTTTGAAAAACATGTACAAATTATGTTAAAAACTCACTGAAAATTTAAAAATCTGGGTGATTGAACATGAGTCATTGGATTTTGTCTTCCTCAGATGTTAAAAGGAAAATGTCTTCCAATAGTGAACATAAAGATTTGTTCAAGAAACATGTTTTTGTTTCATCTTGCTTTTGTGAAATGTCAACTACAAGAAAATTCTCCTTTCATCACCATTCTGTTTCTGTTTCCTCCACCTATACTTTTCTGCGTATTTCCTTAGTAATGTCCTCTTGCTGAATTGAAATGGCTTATTTGTCCTCCTTCCCAATCAGGTGGTGTTTTTGTGTAAGGGGGAACCATTTCTTCTTTCTGCTCCTATAACCTGAAGCACAGTGATCACCCATGAAAATGCTTGGCGAATGCTTCTAGGAAAAACATATGAATGAATGTATGTTTGAATTAATGAATGGGCTGTACTTAAACAAACACACACACACACACACGCACGCACACACACACACACTTCCATGTATCAATAAAGGAGGGAGAGATCAGATCAAGGAAAGTGTTTTGGGACCTACCACAATGGCTCAACTGGCTAGTCCCCTTGCAAAGCACCAGGATCCCACACGGGTAGATCCCAGCTGCTCCGCTTCCCATCCAGCTCCATAACTTATCGCTTGGAAGAGCAGCAGATATTCGCCCAAAGTCTTGGGACCATGCACCTATGCTGGAGACCTGGAAGAATCTCCTGAGTCCAGGTCAGCTCAGTTGCAGCCGTGACAACCATTTGGGAGTGAACCAACAGGTGAAAAATCTTTGTCTCTCCTTCTCTCTAAATCTGCCTCTACAACAAAAACAAGTAAATCATTTTTTAAAGTGTTTTGGTTCATTGTGCATATATTTTGTTTATTTCAGGCCAAGAGGGAAACAAATTTTTGCAAAATTTGGTTTCTATATTTAAAAGACTGATTCATGGAGAAGGGCAGAGAAAAAAGAGGCTTGTATTTTCTGGTTCACTCTCTAAACGGCCACAATGGACAGGGCTGAGCAAATTCAAAACTAGGAGCTAAAAGCCTCATCAGGGTCTCACACATGGGCGCAGGCTGCCTAGAACCTGAGCTATCTTCCAGTGCTTTTCTAGGCCACGAGCAAGGAGCTGGATCAGAAGTGGAGCAGCCAAGACACAAAGCAGTCAAATATAGGATACTGGTGCTTGTAAGAGAATTAGGCTGTTGAACTGTCATGCTGGACCCAGAGGCAAACTTTCTTTCAGCAGAAGATAAGCAGGCACCACTGGAAAGAAAGGTGGGAATGTGCTACAGATGTGCTAGAATATAAATTGAGGACATTCTTGCCACTGTTAGTTTATTAAAAATAATAGTGTGACTTCACAAAAAGGAGCAGGACAGTCGGTGTGTGGCATCTTTAGTTCACACACTGCTGATGCCAAGACTGAGGTCAAACTGCACATGACAGTTCATGTGTGGGCAAAAGTCCAAGACCAAGAACGAGGCCTGTGGGTGAGGGTCCAAGTCTGCAGAACTGTATTCTGTAAGACAGACCGTGAGGTATGGATTTCTATATTTGGGTCATACTGTTGCTTCCTGATCATCTGACTGACTGGTTAACATCCACATGGGACATAGTTATCAACATTTGCAGCACAATTCCTGTAATTTGACTGCAAGTAGTTAAAAAAAAGATTGAGGCAGTGAGCCTTCTAGGTGTACCTCCTTCTCTGGGAAGAGGGCTTCCTTCTAGCCACCTACTTAGTCTTTATCATGTTTCTGTTTCATTTCTTGTTTTCTCAATTACACGTCACCTCTTTCCACACCCTGTTGGCAGCAGTAATTCTCATCACAGTTAGAAAAGGTTGTGTATTTAATTCTATGCAATTTAAAAATCTTACTTTTGAACAGGCAGACCTTCACCAATACAGAGCCAATAAAAAACTGCTCTCTTTTTAGTAGTAATTGCAGTTTTGTCCATGTTTGCCACTTACAATTTTTATTATTATTTTTCATGATACTATTTCATAGGAAAAGGAATTCTTCCCCTCTACCCTATTCCCAAAATTTTAGTTTTTAAAATTAAAAATTGAATAAAAAACTTGGTTAAAAAAAAACAAGCAAATATAAACATATTTTTCTTATATATATTTTCAAGGGGTTAGTACACTATTACAAACCTAAATCTTGACCTATTTCTGCCTGAGGCTGCAAAACCCCCCTTTCATATTAAGCTTTATTAACTTCTCTCTTGCTTTAAGCCATATTTCAAGAAAAAACAAAACTCTCAACTGGAACAATAACAAGAATGCAGTACTATTTCTAAGAGTCATAACAGAATATTTTTAAAGTTCTCATATGTTTTAATATCTTGAAATTGTAGTTCCTATTTATGACCTAAACTAAATCCAAAATATACAGAATGCAGATTTCAAAAACATTCTTTCTAGGCATTGTTGCTTTTCCAAAAACATGGTTTGAAACATGAAAATTTGCTTGGGCTCATGAGAAAATAAAACACATCTCTGAGGACTGGGAAGTATCAAAAGGGAGAACCAATGATGCACTAAAAAGTGGAAAAGGGAGATTCAGGTTACATGCCGGAAAGGTTTCTTTCAGCTTAGAAGGAGACAGTGTGTCCAAAATGGCAAAGGTGAATGCCATAAGGGCTTGAAGTTGACATAAAAATGGAATTATAGGCACATTTTCATGAACAATTTGAAATCCCTACACACACACACACACACACACACACACCCCTACCTCTGTTGACTATTCTTCTGGATAGCTCTGACTGGACAGCTCTGACAAGCATAGATTATGAGGTCCAAACTTCACACACTGATTTTGGACAGAAGTGCTTATACACATGTCTCAATAAAAGGCAATTCAAAAATCTCAGAAAAAAGTGAAATGGAAAGCTATGCTTTTCATGTTCATTTTGAGGACTCCCCATATACTCACTCTCCTGATACAAATATGACTAATATCAGTAAAACTGGGAATCATCCAAGTAGCATATATATATTGTAGACACAACATGAGGAAGTTATTCGACGGACAGAACAGCAGAACGGAATAAAATCCAGAAGCGAGTAACAACACAGATAAAAGTACTTTGTTGGGTAAGATGAGAGATAGATTATGACATATGTTAAAGAAAAAAATAATGCATACTGAAGTATATTAGATATTATACATGGAGATACATACATATAAAAGAAAAGCTGTTTCTAGAAAAATATGGTCATGACATCTGAAATTTTTATGTTGGTTCCTTATCTGCAGGTGCCAAGGAGATGTGTGTCAAGAAAGACCAGACAGCTCATTCCTATCCTGTCATTCGTTTAACCTGTTGACTATACATTAGATAATGGACTATTCTAAATTTCAGTAGCTTTAAAACAGCACTTATTTTCTTTAAAATAACAAAACAAAACAAAAAATGGTTCATTTTCCCAAACACAATTTTAAGGACTAGGATGGACCAAAAATGGGAACCAGGAACCAATCCTGGCATCTCCTGTGGGTAACAGAGGCAAAACTTCTTCCTTCTTCCCTTCCAGCCCACTTACGCCTCCCATCAGTGTATATCATCAAAATGTTAGAACTGAGAGTGGAGTCTAGGCAAAATGAGGCATTTGGATAGAGTACACACCCGTCTTATCCCGTAAGTCAATAGCCAGGCCAAACCATTCATTAGTTTTCACTCACTGATGGCAGGACAGGTGGATGACTCAGCTTCAGGCTGTGGAAGGTAGCGTAAGCGTAAGATCTTCTATCCAATGCAGGCTTATCAGAGCAACTGTGCTCTATGCAAGTGTGCTCTAGGGCTTAGGCTGAACCCATAGCAAATGCACAACTGTAGCTTTGTGATGGAGAAGCACAGCAGAGCTGGCTCTGCTAGGAATACACATTCTAATCATTTGCATGCTTAGTATTACCCAACATCCCTTTAGTCAAAACAAGTCAAGTAAGCAAAGACAGGGTCCATGTGTGAAAAAATAGACAACTTGCAAAGTTGAGAAGTGCATAGCAAAT
This sequence comes from Ochotona princeps, assembly GCF_030435755.1. Lineage (NCBI taxonomy): Eukaryota > Metazoa > Chordata > Mammalia > Lagomorpha > Ochotonidae > Ochotona > Ochotona princeps. The sequence continues at coordinate 87,152,009 of NC_080836.1, read as the reverse complement.
ACTTCAAATAAGCATGTTTATCAGAATAATTTTGTTCAGTCCCTGGTTGGGTTTATTGTACATTTATCTTTTAGGACTGGAAAATTACATATGGGTTATATTTCTTTCTAATATAGCAAATAGTATAAAATAATAAAAAGAAAAAATACTATTACAAAGCTTCTGGTTTTGTTTGGTTTGATCATTTTATCAGAATTATACTCATATAGCTGTTCATATTTATAAATATACACTGCCTTCTAGGATAAAACTAAAAAGATCATTCCAGTGCACATTTAAATAACTGATATGCACAATTTTTTAGAGAAACTTAAGGAAGCAAAGAGAAAAGTATACAGAAGGAAGTAAGGGATTCTGTGGATTCTAAAATATTTCCATACTGTTGTTGTTATTATTATTATTATTATTATTGAAACCATTCTACAAATTATCAGGAAAATACAGTTTGTAGATAATTCTAGCTACAACATTGAGTTGTAGGAATTTCTTGCTATTTCATCAGCATGATTATAAACAGTATGTTGCACACTGATTATACATTCCTGAATTCCAAGTGCTTATTCAAATTGTGCCCATCTGTTATGGATTGAATGAGCTTTGGCTCCTCAAACTCAATTTAAACACCAAAGTCTTATGCTAATGGTTAATGGATTAAGGATGGAGATTTGATCTAATTTTAGGTTAGCAAGGAGTTCTAGTGGGAAATCTTTAGGTCCACTGAGGACTTGCCCTCAAAAGGTACTTTACATGATAAATTTAGTTATTATCCCAGTTGAGCCTAGATGTTCTTTGCTTCTTGTCTCACCATTGAGCCTCCATTTGCACCTGTTTCACCACCAGAAGACAGGCTCTTGGGGACCTCAATCTGGGGCTATGAACCTCCAAACAGGAAGCAAAAATAAGCCTTCCTTCCCGCAGAAGCTCCTCACAAGAATTTTAGTTAGAGAGTAATGAAAAGCTGACTAACACACTATCTCTCCATGGATAACTCCTAATCTTCTTATAGAATTTCTTATCATCTCTTCTTACTAATATATTCTTACATTTTTCCTCTCTGCTTTCTAATTTCAGTTGTAATTCCGACAATACATGTTCCCTCTGTGGGCTGTCTCTCCTAAACTTTCCAATCTCATTATCTCTTCCGATGAAGAACATACTGTTGCTAGCAATACTTTATATTATATTTTTAGCACTAAGTCCTCAGAAGTTTTTTGCAGTTCACAGTTGCTAATCATACTGGATTTTGGTCAAGCCAATTCAGACACAGTAAATAATATGGTTGAAAAACAAATTATTTTTAGAAATGCATTGTAACTTTTGTTATTTTATTCCATATCACATTTTGAATATTCTTCACACAAATCCTTGCGTTTTGGGGGTTTAGTACACAAGTACAATATTCTAGTTTATTATTTTGACTTTAGATTTGGCAACAATATTACAGATTGAACTGGCTTGAATCAATTGTTTCTTTAACCAAATGTGTTTCATTAGAAACAGGTGGTACAGAAGAATCAATGCTTCTTATCTCATAATTTTGGGGAAAAAATTATAAAACCAGAAAGCAGAAGCTGTCTTATTCTGGCTCTGTGACTTTCATCCTATGTGATATTCAACGAATCATGTGCTATTTACATTTAACATCTCTGAAAGTCACTGTGATCATTTGGAACTATGGACAATACATGCTTCTATATATAGCTTTAAGGGGTTATTTTGGAGATCTAATAAGGTAATTCTTGCTACAGCACATTTTCAATTCTTAGTAACCTTCGACCTTACAGTTGAGTTTTAGAAGATTCTCTTGTGAAATCTACTTAAATTGCTCAGAATTGTTTTTCCTGTATTTCTTTAAGCTGTGGCAAGAAATAGATTACCTCTATTATACTCTAATTTCACTTACCCACTCCTAAATAGGATTTTTTTAAATCTATGACATCACAATGTTCTTTATTATAGAATATAAATTACCATTTTAAAATTTGTATTTATTTCAAAGACCAAGACACTGTCAGATCTCCTGATTGCTGTTTACTCTGCAAATGCCCACAATCAGCAGAGTGGGGCTAGGGCTGAAGCCAGGAACCAAGAAAGTCAATCAGGTCTTGAATAAGGTGTTAGTGATCCAACTTCTAAATCATTACCACTGTTCTAAGGGTCTATAATGACTTAAAGTTGACATCAGCAAGGAAAGTTGAGGATTTCACCCAAGTACTGTGATGTGGGTAGTGGCTGTCCTAATCAGTATCCTAAGCATTGGGCCAAATGCCCATCTGTATATATTGATTTATACAACCGAAACACAAAACCAAATCTAACTAAATTATCTTCTTGCTTTGCGTTTATCAAGACAAAGATGTATTTGACTCACTTTACATTGGGAATACTTGAAAAAAATGCTGATGCCTTCAAGATACATTTGACGTAATCAGAGGAACAGAGATAAAAGGGCTGCTCTCATACAAGATTCTTTAAACCTCTAGTCTTTTCTACAAAGCTGCCGGCAGTACCACGACAGATGTTGGTGGGTGGAGGCACTATGACAAGATACATCAAGGTAAGTACAAATCCACATACAAAATAGCTATGGTTGGTTTTCCTGGTTTAAGCAGAATTTATATACAAGTTAAGAGGAAAATTAGTGTGGAAGATGTCCCTGCATGCCAATCCTACAGATGCTTACAAAAGACAGGCAATATTGTTAGTTCATGGAAGAAAAGTCACTGCTTGAGTTGTACAGAGGTCTGATTTTATGATCATATAAAGAGATTTAATTCATTAATAAGATAATCTTGTGAAACATATGAAACTAAATCCCAAGGCAAATTTATAATATCTTTTTATAAAAAGATTTATTTTTATTGCAAAGTCAAATATATAGAGAGGATGAGGAAGAGACAGACAGGAAGATCTTCTGTCCAATGATTCACTCCCCAAGAGACCATAAGGTCTGGTGCTGCACCAATCCATAGCCAGGAGCCAGGAACCTCCTCCAGGTCTCCCACGTGAGTGTAGGGTCCCAAGGCTTTGGTCTGTCTTCGACTACTTTCCCAGGCCACAAGCAGGGAGCTGCATGGGAAGTGGGGCCACTGGGATTAAAACCGGTGCCCATATGGGATTCCAGCACATGCAAGGCAAGGACTTTAGCCACTAGGACACTGCATGGGGCCCTTGTAATATCTTAACATTGGGTTTCCCACATAGGGACTTGAGAAATCTCCTTTCTCCATAGGAAGTCATACACTCCACTTCTAAGATCTCCCTGCCTTCCTTTGGATCTAGTGCCCTTTTTGGAATGGATACATTCCTCGAAGTTCAAGGGTCATCTCATTCCATGGCTTCAGCACTTTCAACTAGATTTCCTGGCCCACATTCTTTTATACAGGAATGGAAAAGTTCCCAGCAAGGGGTCCAGATCCAGCTTTCAAATGCTTTTGGTTTTCTTCTGCATTGTGCTCCTTTCTCAGATTTATATTTTAGTTGGAAGAGCTCACAGACCACAAGAAATATATCATCTGGGATCGAGTAGCAGCATCTCTGATCACAAGACATGTACCGTTTCTTTGTTCTCCAACTTACTAGCTTTTCGCCATCACACAATTGTGTAGACATAGATCACACCTACCAGGTTCTATTTTAAGATTACGTACACACACACACACGAGTATGAATGTAAGGACATAGATTATTTTTGTACTTGGATCAGTGGTACAATAAATCTTAATGTTCATGTAAGAGAAAAGTGGAAAAAAGAAATATGAGTACTCACACCTACTTATCATTGAAACTATTTGCAAATCATTTAATCTACATGAGTGAAGAGAGTATGTTTTATTTGTTGTTGACTATGATGTACATGATGTCTCCCTGTTCATGCCCTTGTCCTCCTATTTTCCATACAGAAGCCTCCTTGTCCTGTCAATGTACTCTCCAATGCTTTTAGCTTCAGGGTAAAAACAATCACCCAAATCATGAAATAAGATCCACCACAATCTGCCTACCATCAAATCAATTCCCTTCGTGATTAATCCCCTTCCTTCCAGCTGTCCCTTCTTCCCTCTAGCCACACACAGCCACTGTTTCTGATATCCATTTTTCCTAGAATGGTCTTTCCCAGAAAACAAGGCCTTTCCTTTTTCATACCTTTCCAGAAAGACACATTAGGGAGACCTACACAAGCTACTATCTCATCTTTTCACTAAAGCTGTTTTCATACTTTGTCTTTCTCAATAACACTTATCCCTAAAATTACTCACACTACGGCTGAAGTAAAAGATTCGGTTCTTGTCACTATTTCTCACAAGCCTTTAGAGGATGTATTCTTTTAATTCCGTCCAGATCCCAGGCTTTCTTCTCATAAAACCTGCAAAGCAAAACCCTTCGTTTCCCAGTCTCTTGTATTTTTCTTGCCCTCACTGCAGCCATTTAGTGTGTGCAGCACCTGAAAGATCTCTTCCTATCTTTCCCCATTATATCCATACTTCTTCATACATACATAAGTATATATGTTTAAAACCACAACCGCAATAAACTCTAACCTATAGTATAGTCTATTAGGTTACACAAATATTTAACAGACCGTATTATTTTCCCAAGTAATTTAAAACATGAACATATATGACACAGTAAGAGGACAAATGAGAGCATCGTCAGCTTTCTAGGCTTAGAAGGTAGTAATAGAGGCCTTAAGGAGGTAACAACATCTAATAAAATCCATACACATACATAGGTAGTAGTGGATTAAAAGGCAGACAAATAAGGATAAGTGTTTAGAACCTAGTAATACTGTACTTTCATAAATTTTCACACATATTTAGACTTTCTCTCACTACTCTTAAGAGAAGAGGAATTGGGGAAATCATCATTTTTTGTGTGTGAAGTCCAAAGAAGTTTTAATTTTAAGATGATTTACATTGCGACATGGGGAAGACCAGATTTGCTATGAAGAGAAGATAGGAGGCATGAGAGAGACTTGGCAGTAGCTTCTACTATAGGTTTCATGATTTTCCTACCTTCTGATAGGCACAGTCATTCCTAGATTTTAGTGACTGAGTCTCCAGCAAGGCCTTAGTCTCACAATTATCTTTTCCTAGTAAGTAAAGAATTTTTCCAAGTCTAAACTGCAATGAATGTGGGTATGCTTCTCTTCCAAAGACTCCCCTGTAAAATGCGATCACTTTGCTAATATCTTTTGATTTCAGAGCTGAGTTAGCAGAAATCCATGAATTGCAGAATTTTTAAATTCAGCCTTTCTTTGACTTTCTATATCCACATGTAGGGGTATGATGGTGAGTTTAAGCCTTTGGAGAGTTCATCTGAAAATAGATTCAGGGTCTCCTCCTAAATAGGTCAGAGCATCTTTTAGAGCCTGTGCTTTGGTCCTGAGAGCTACTGGGTACAACTGTATCAAGAAAAGCATAGTAACATTGCCTTTCAAACACTTGTGAAATTTGTGATTAAATGGGTAGTGATATAGCCAAACAATAATTGTCTACACTCAATTTGGAAGGTAGATTTTGAAAAATCTTTTTGTGGCTAATTTTGGAAATAGGATTCAATACCAGGCTCAGGTTTAGTCAAGATCCATGCCTGCAAAAGCCAAGTTAAAGGTTCTTTGAAGAATAAAGGCAAGATATCACTATGGCAGAAGCAACATTATCTCTTGTTTTTGGTATAAAATTTGGCATTTTTGCATAATTAACCATGTTTCAATAATAATTCAAATACTTTCAAAACTAGCTTGGCGAAAGTATATACATTTATCACAGACTTTTAGAGTATTAATCCTGCAAGATCTTTTATTACCAACTAATAAAATCACACATCCCTCAATTTAACTCTGTTTACTAAAATTCTCTCCATTTGATCAGTTAATCATCCAACTTCTACTCAAAATATCTAGTAAAGTAGATGGACCCCTGGTTAATTCAATCTTGAGTATCTTGGTTAGGCTTTCATTTTACTAAGATAAATTAAAAATATATATTTTGAAAGAGTTACAAAGAGAGGGGGAGAGACACAGAGATCCTTCATCTATTGATTCACTCCCCAGATGACTGCAATGCCAGTACTGGGCCAGGTCAAGGCCAGGATTTTCACCCATGTCGCCAACTGGATGACAGGATGAGAAATACTTGTGTATTCTGAGTGACCATGACAGGAACAAGTGCCCATATGGAATGCTGTCATCTACATTCATTGCATGCCACACTGTGCCAAAAAGCCTGCACTGAGGTGACGTTAGTTATAATACTGGCCATATTTTAGAACTCAAATCATTCCACTTTTATTCCAGAGCTTTCAGAATATTCAGGAAAATCTAGCATTTCTTTGAAAGGCAGTTCATTTGTCTCCTTTCGTTAGCAACTCAAAATTCTGCTTCACTCTACCTCTGCTTTACAAAGGCATTGAATGCCATAGCAGTTCACATTCACTGTACTCCAACTCAAAATTGTTAATTTCTGTCAACCAGGGTATACATTTTCATTAGTATATTCCAAACTTGTGTCCTCTTATCTTCAAGTATTAGTAATAAATACAGGACTATATTGGTTTCCTCAGATTAAAATGCTACATTAACTTGACTTCTTTATATTATCACAGTATTTCACTTTCTAATCCTTTCATGCTCTTTAGATTTTCATTGCTAAATTATTATTTTCCTCCCATGGCAGACTTATTTTTCTGATAACCAAGCTCACATTCAGGTTGACATTTTCTTGAAAAGAAGCGAGCCTCTCATTAATATTCTCAAGTATGTATTCCAAAATGGGAACTCAGCTGAGTATTTCAGTTTACAAAGGCAATTTTCATGAATCCAACTTCATGAATTTAAACCATGTTTAAAACCAGTCATTTTTGTCTCCTGGCCATTCATTCCAATAAGTAGATAAATGAAAGGAAAATGAAAATACCACATGGATAAGAACATTCTTGAATGTTCCTGTTAAGGATTTTACAGGCAGTACAAGTTCATGCTGGTCTTTGTTAACGCACCATGTCATCTAACAGTGAACTCAGTGGAGCAGATAAACAATAGCTATGCCCTCAGCCAACTCTGTCACATTTGTAATCCCTGGGAAGACTGCACAGATTTTACCTGAACTTGCCAAGTCTTCACATATCAGATATCCTTTAGGGGGACTTCACCATTAAAAAATGAATGGCTAACAGTAGGGCAGGTATTCTGGTTTATTTTCTGTGTAACTCTCACTAAAAGCTATACTATAAGATTCTTTAGATGAACCAAATTTAATATCCAGTAGCTTATACTGATTTTAGAAATAAGATAGGCTAGGGCCCTGCGCGATAGCAGTGGTTAAAGACCTCGCCTTGAATGTGCCCAGGATCCTGTATTGGCACCAGTTCTAATTCTGGCCACCCCGTTTCCCATCCAGTTTCCTGCCTGTGGCCTGGGAAAGCAATCGAGGACAGACCAAAGCCTTGGGACCCTGCACCCGTGTGGGAGACCCAGAAGAAGCTCCTGGCTTTGGATTGGCTCAGCTCCAGCTGTTGAGGCCGCTTGGGGAATGAACCATCTCAGACAGAAAATCTTCCTCTCTGTCTCTCCTCCACTCTGTGTTTCTGCCTTTCCAATAAAAATAAATAAATATTTTTAAAAAGAAGAATAAATAAGATAGGCTAGAGAATTAGCAGAAACCAGAATGTTTATGATCTAATAACATCCTTATCATTTAAAAGGTATTTGTGGACCTGTTACATTTGAAACAATGCAGTACTTCAAAATGTTCTTGGAGAGGGAGCAGGATTTGGCCTACCATTAAAGATGCCACATCATATGGGTTTCTGGTTCCAGGTCAGCTGTGATTCTGGATTCCAGCTAATGACTAATGCAGAATCTAGCAAACAGCTCAGTAAGTTGGGCTCCTGACACCCACTGGGTTGGTCTGGATAGAGTGCCTGGTTCCTGGCTTATACCTCTCCACCAAAGATACAGGGAAATTGATCCAGTGGAGGGTAATAGTCTGTATGTGGGTATGTCTTTGCCAACAAAATGTTTGATGGGCAGAAAGAGAACTAAAGAGAAGTGTACTTTGATTCTTAATTTTTCAGAGAGCAAAGCATACTGTTTCTCATAACATATCTTCTTGTATTGTTTTGAAACATCCTCATACTTATTTTTTCAATCTTTTCATCTATATAAGGGAGAACGGCTCTTTCCACACTGGGATTCCTTAATAAATTAGCTTTAATGCATTTGGGGGTATGCTTTGCAATTTCATTTTTGAACACCACAATCGCTTTAATGAATGCACCATGATAATTCTGTAATGACACACTGACCTTGTCCTGTGTGTGCCCATTAAGCATCTGCAGTCCTTCCCTGAGTACTACAATGGTATGTTAAGCTTTGTATGACCTCGTTTACACTCAGTTAACTTACAGGTCAAATTAAGGCTACCTACCAAATATCAACAACATAAATGTGGCAAATAAGACTTAGAATTTGTGGGCTTTAATACAATAGGATTAAAGAACAGTCATTTATAAGAAACACACAGCTCTAAAGAAATTTTTTTTTAAAAAAAAAGTAACCCTGAGAGAGAAATATCGTGGTTTTTTTTTTTTTTTTTTAGAAGGATGGTTAGTCTTGTTTCTTTTTTCCAGCAAGTCAGCCCTTTCTTGCAGAAAAATTGGGACTTTAGGAGCAGAATAAATGTAAACCCTTACTGTGCAATCGCTCTAGGTAAGGACTAAATTACTGACTCTGAGGGCAAGCTGCAGCAGGAGTTGGTATTAGACTCTTCTTGTACACAATCTGGAAGTGTTGGTTAGCACGGTTAGGTGATGTGCTCAGTGACTCAGAGGACTAAGCATTAGAGCTGTGCACAAGTTTTGGGCCTGAAACCAGCAATGGACAGCTGTGTGACACTTGGGAGGTACAATGGGTAAAATATCAAATACGTTCAAGATGAGAAAGTAATGGAAACACATACAAATGCATGGAAACAAAAAAGAGGGATATTATGCCGTTTATAAAATCTTAAGATAATCAAGCAATGTTATGGTTGTAAGTTAATTTTCTATGACTTAAGTCATAGTGAAGTTTAAAATACTATGGTAATATCCAAAAAAAAAAAAAATGAAAAAACCCTAAAGACTACAGAAGCTCAATGGATATGCAAAAGAAGGGGTATCTAATTGTATAATTATTATGACACATTAAAGGAATTTTAGTGTTCAAAAATGAGCTTGTAAAGCATAGCCAGAAATGCCTCCATGCCAGTTTCTTATTCAATAATCAAATAATACATGATTGTGGCATTTACAGTTGTTTTATAGTTTAATTACCAACTAAATATTTGAAATATACATCATCTCAAGCAGAAGAATCTGAATCTGGGCCAGCTGTGATAATTAACTGCTAACTTATGAATAGTTCATCCCAGAATCACTCTTCTTACTGCTATGTTTTCTTAATGTAATAGTTGTTATTGTAAAAATAAACCTAAAATTACTTAAGTATAGCAGCACTCATCTCTGGCTTATGAAGGATTAAGATTAACAGAAATACAGAATCCAGTCCTTATCTGTATTTTCCACAAATTATTAAAATCCATTTATATTATCACTATTTTAGAGCCTTAATTGTGACTGCTAATGTCTGACAAAAAGGTTACTTGTCATGTTTTTAAAATTATATCACAGTATATATAAAACTTTAATACTTGAAATTAAATCAGAAATACCAATATTCTCAGAATTTAAAATGACAACATTACTACTCCAAAAAGAACATGCTTTCAAAATAAAATAGAATAATATAAACATGGAACTATAATGATGGAAGGGATGACATTCTAATCCCTACATTCTTTTGTTTTAGTTTTTTAAAACCTACTTTGCAAAATATTGACAATTTAAAGCACCTCAGACTCTCAGCTTCACTAGGTCAAAATTTAGCTAAAGGAAAAAACACACTAAGAAAATAATGATATTAATACTTTTAAAAACAAATTTTTAATTACATCTAGTTTATGCAAATTGAAAATAGTTATAACAAAAATACATAAGCAAAGGAGAATACAACTGAAGCACACATAGAATGACATTTGGGAATTTAAATATGATGTGTTTCTATTTGATCATTTCTGTCTTTACTCAATAATAGTCATGGCTGACATTCCTTTACACAAAACATGAATTAACAAGAAAAAAGCTAACAGAATGATTCTCCAAAGTTTTATTACATCTAAGTCTTCAAATACGATGAGTTAAAGCCTATTTCCAGGTTTAGCTCGGATGAAGAAAGGACTGCCACGTGGAAATGGGACTGGGCAAGGGGAAAGGGGCTGGTTTACTGTTAACACATTGAGGAGGGAAGGCCAGTAATGCCTGTCCAGGTATTTCTTATTGTTTCTGTGCAGGTTTCCTTCACCTAGGTGTAAGGGCAGGATCTGCAGAGAGAAAAGAAGTAAGTAATTTCTCTCTGCTTTAGAGAAGACAGACTTCCTCTGTCTGCTGCCTGCTTTGAGGAAGAATAAATCTGGTTTTGTGATTCAGAGGGGGGAGGCAGAAAGGGGAGACAGGGAGGGGGTTGGAGAAGGCCAGAGAAGCTTAAATTTTAAAGCACTCAGCGAACCATCCGCATGGCTACCGGACTTTAAGCCTGGATCCTGGCAACAGAAAAAACTGAAGAAGCAAACAGAAATTATATCATCTTTTCCATCTGCTAAAATAACAAAGCAGCCATGTTGAATCATTTCCACTCAGGATAAAACTGCAGTATTTCTCCTAAATGTATTGTAAATCAGATCAATTACAATGGAAATATTTTGATTCCATTACCTTCTTTAGGGGTTTCTTAGTATGATAAAAGACTGTTTGCTGCACCTGAGTGTGTTTTGAATTGTTTATATGCATTGACTCAATCTTCAAATCCTGAACAATATTTCCTTCATACAAATCAGTAGTTGAAAATCACTGGGAAATACAATAATTATTACTGAAAGAAAAATGTCACTAATTTCACCTTTTGGAGTTAACATAATGCTTTTTCTATTTAGATTTTACATTTCTGTATTTAGAGTTTTCCCCTCACACAACCTGTGAGTGTTTAACAATGGCACTGAAGTCATTAACTTAGAAATTTTCTAAAAAATTTCCCTCTCACTAAATTTGACAGTGATTATATGGCTTATAATTGTTTAATTGGCTTCAAGAATGCCAAATTATAGCTAATGGTGGCTATTGAAATGGAACCCAGATTGCACAACTTTTACAAATACAATTATAAGCCAAAGCACTTAATTATCTCTATGGTTTCACATATTATAATTATTCCATGTGCATCTAGTATCTTCTACACTAGAAAATTATTCCTTGACAATTTAGAATAAAATAAAATGGAATAACATCAATGCAGAAATACAGTATATAATCATGGATTATTTGTACAGATAAGTTTCAATACCATAAAATAGTTCTGATTTTTTTTTCTGTATAGTCAGCATTTTCCCATTGTGGGAATTAGGAGAAAAACGCTTTCTTCCAAAAAAATTTTTTTTTCAGTGGTTTAATATCCACCAATTAGGAAGAAGTTTTCCAACTATAAGTTCTACTGTGTCTCCTCTCTCAGGCACCTAACACACAGTAGGAATCTCTGCTTCTTACAAAAAGCGAATATATAGGACTTTTAATATATTACAAAACACACTGAAACAGTATGCTAAATATTTCGCTTAGAAAAACATTTTGCTACTACATCACATCTAAAGTAATTTTGAATGTGGGACAGTTTATTTCATGTTTTGATAGAATAAAAAATGAATGTTGGCCAAGAATGTTTTTCTCTGTATTAAAGTGTTTTAAAAAAATACCTGGTGCAAGACTAAAACTTCAAGCAGCGGAAGGACAACACTGCAGCTTAGCAAGTGGCATCAATCCAACAAAATTTTGACAAATTAGAACAGGCTAAGTCTGTAATCAACCTTCACTTTAAAATGGTTAACAGCAAATGTTCATGAATTATTTTAGTAAGTGAATGCCTATTTTTGTATTTTAACTGCATGCCCATTTTAAGAGAGAAAATACTGATATCAGTCAGCTTTGTGTTACCTTAACTAAAATACCTTAAGGGAGCTAACCTACAGAAGAGAAGGTTTATTTCTGTTCACGGTGTCAGAGGGTCAGAGTTCATGAAAGTGCCATGGTAGGGCATTGTGGAGGGGAGTCAGGATGCAGAGGCGTGGCTGGTTGAACTTGACTTATAGAACTAGCCTCTGGGGAAGACTCCCTTCCTAGATTAGCCAGCCCTGAGAGACCTAAAGACTTCCCACTGAGCCTCCTATATAATTAGATCTAGTCTCCCCCTTTCAACTCTTAACCATTAACATTAATCTATAAACAACTCACTCAAAATTTTGAGGGCAATACCCACAATACATGGGTTTTGTGGGAACAACTAAACTGCTACCTAATTCATAACACAACGTATCGATCTGCTAGATAGGAAACGGTAAGAGTCATCAAAAATAGTCAAAAATAGCCCAGAAAAACCAGTGGGATCATAACAGAAGACTCATGAATTCACGGATCATGAAAATAACCAAAGGAAAGAGGTCAAGAGAGTGTGTACAATTTAAAAATCAGTTCTACACATTAGTTTAAGCAAGCTAAATTTGCAGATCAGTCCATGACCTATTAGGAAATAATCCTTTCTTCTAGACTAGGGATTCAGAATGTGTGATCTCAGCAAGCAGCCTTAGGATCATAGGAGCACTTGGGAACAATGTACATTTTCCAAATCTACTGAATTAAACACACTGGAACAGGTCCACCTGTTTGTGTTTTAACATGCTCTCCAATGATTATGACTATGTTCAAGTTCAAAATCAACCTTGTACCATCTTCTTTTTTGGGGGGTGGGAGGCAGGGCAGAGGTGATATTTAAAGCTTATTTATTTTCTTTAAAACCAACTAGGAAAATTTAGGCCTGGCGAAGTGGCCTAGTAACTAAAGTCTTCGCTTTGAATGTGCCAGGATCCCATATAAGCGGCAGTTCTAATCCTAGTAGCCCCGCTTCCCATCCAGGTCCACACTTAAAAGCAGTCAAGGATGGCCCAAAGCCTTGGAACCCTGCACCTGCATGGGAGATCTGGAAGAAATTCCTGGCTCCTGGCTTTGGATTGGCGCATCTCCAACCGTTGTGGCCACTTGAGGAGTGAATCAGTGGATGGAAGACCTTCCTCTCTGTCTCTCATCCTCTCTGTATATCTTACTGTCCAATAAAAATTTTAAAAAATAATAAGTAAAATAAATAAATAAAAATTTTAAAAAGCTTTAAAAAAACAGCTAGGAAAATATATCACAGCACTCAAATGGTGAACAAAAAAGTTTTATTAAATGAGTCAGCTAATAAAAACTATCAAAATAATCAAAAAGTCTCAAAACTTATAAAATTTCATGCATTAAAAAAAATTACTTGTGGCAAAGGGCCATGACACAAATGATGTTAACTCCCTGTGAGCAAAGGAAGGCAGCCATGGTTTGTCCCAGCCCAACTCATTTTTTCCCCCTTGACCTTCTATTACCAGGAAATGATCTGAATAACGGTCTGTTAATGCTGGGACTAAGTAAGCAATTTTCTGTTCAGATTTTCATTCCATCCTATTACACAAAACTCATATTTTCCCAAACCCAGTATTTATTTCACAGTTCTCTTATTCATGTAATTAGCCATTCACCTTGTACCATTTATTTCTGGATACCAGTATACACCAGATTCTACCTGCCATCCCACTTTCCTTCAAGCCACAGAATTGCAGGTCTTGCTGATTTTTTTAATCCCATAATGAGCAGTAGCAGAGTGGCAGAGCCCTTTCAGATAGCAGTGTGGTGCTCGTTTCAGCAGCACATATATAGACATGAGAGTATGAAAATGAGATGAATTTCACAGCCCAGCTGCCTACTACATCAGGTGCCATTTTGAGTTTTACAGCAAAACCTCCTGGAGGCAACAGTGAGTTGTACATGTACTAGGCCAGGGAAGAACATACGTCCAGTTCAATGTATTACATTGATTTCACCAGGAAGATGATAATGACTTGACATCCCATGGGTTCTGTCCAAATACGTCTGGGTTGCCCCAAAAGCTAATAGCCAGCAGGTTCTGGCAAGAAGAGGAAAGAGAAAAAAGTATGTGTAATGGGTGCTGCTAACAGTCCTGTGATCTAGTTTAAAGTCACAACTTGTGTCTCCTTAATCCTGCGTACTGCTGGAACCATGAGCAAGGCTGAGGGAGAAAGGCTGTGCAGACAACAGTGAGGTGACAACATGAGTTCATGGGAGAAACCTCAGCTACAGAAGCCACACCAGAAGCATATCATGGGAGCCCAGAATTGAAACTTGATGGAGAGAGTGGTGTAAGTGATGCAAATGGATAACCAGGCATTCAATGGGATCTGTTAAGTTGACCTGTACTCCTGTGGATGACAGAGATTAAAAAATGGCCCAAAGAGAAGAATCTGCTAATCAGAGCTGCAGTGGCCAAAGACAAAACAAGCAGCACAATGAATGAGGTTATCATGCCTATCTCAACACTCAAGCAAAAGTCTATTTCAAGCTCAGAATTATCTGAAGAAGATAAAGATCTGCTGCATAAAGATTTTTTTAAAGAATTAATTACAAAGCTCATTAAAAATAACAAGAAACAAATACAGGAGCTCAAAGAATTTAAGGAATACTTGACATAGGAAATAGCAACTGAAAATCAAAGTGAATTATTAGAAATGAACAATACAATACAGCAAATTAAAAATTCAGTGGAAAACCTCAATAACAGAATGAATGAAGCAGAAGAAAGAATTTCAGAATTGGAAGACTCCATATGTGAAAATACCGAAACAGAAAGGTGGAAGACTTGCTCTACAAATGTTGCTTAAAGATGTGCTACAAGATAGAAAGAATAGCAAATACCAAGCCAAAAGGCAAATGTGGAGAAAATTCCAATAAAAATCACAAAGAAAAAAAAACCTGAAATCAAACCATAAGAAACCCAATACTAAAATAGCAGGACCAAATCACTACCTGTCAATACTAACTCTAAATATAAATAGCTTAAATTCAGTAACCAGAAGACATGGATTAGCAGACTGGATCAAAAGATAAAACCCATCTACCTGTTGCCTACAGGAGACACAGTCAGACAGGAAAGCATGCAAGAGGATATTCCAGACTAAAGGAAAAGACAAACAAGCTGGTGTAGCCATTTTACTATCAGATTATACAGATTTCAACAGGAAAAGCATTAAAAGAGATGAAAAATGAAACAAAATAATGATTAAGGAATCCACTAAGCAAGAAGAAATTATAACAAATGTATACACACAAAATACCAGGGCACATAGCTACATGAAACAAGTATTAATGAACCTAAAAATGGAAATAATTCCAATTATACTGCAGATCCAGAACTCACTAACATTGATGGAAAGATCAATGAGACAAACTCAGCAAGAAAACAGCTCGCACAAATAACAATTTGTTCAATTGACTTGACATCTTCAGGACTACAGACTCAGTACACACTTTTTTTCATCAGTACATGGAACCATTTCCAGGACGAATCACATTATAGGCCACAAAACAAGTCTTGGCAAATTGTAAGCATCTTCTCAGACCATCATGGAGTGAAACTGGAGATCAACAAGTCAAAATACCCCAGAAGATAGGCAAACACTTGCCAACTGAACAAGCTGCTAAATGAGCAATGGTTTATGAAAGACATCAAAGAGGCAATAAAAATTGTTTGAAATGAAGTTATCAACATAACATATCAAAACTTACAGGACCCAGTGAAGGTTAGGCTGAAAAGAAAGTTGATTACAATCAATACCTGCATCAAGACCAGCATGAGGAAAATGGTCAACTATATGTCTGAAGGAGCTAGAAAAACAATAATCCCAAAATTAACAGAAAAAAAATAGTCCAAATATGGTAGGAAATACATCAAATAGAGACCAAAAGAAAAACAGATGAATCAATGAATCAAACAGCTGGTTAGTCAAGAAAATTTACAAAAATTGATTCCCCACTAGCCCAACTAAGGAAATAAAATGAGGGAGAATTTAGATATTAATAGTCAGACATGAAAAAGTAAATATAACAATGAATATCTAAGATATAGATAGAATAATCAAAAACTATTACAAAATATCTATACACCAACAAATTGGAAGACCTAGAAGAAATGGATAGATTTCTTAACTATTATGCTCAGTGAAATAGGCCAATCCCAAAAGGACAAACATCACATGCTCTCTTGATCCCAGGCAACATTCATGCAAAATGCAAAACAAATAAATATATAGGGACACATGTATATACATGCATTCTCAGCAATTATCTACATAATGGAATCTAGCACACAGGGAATGAAATACATTTCAGTATGCATCTCTACTCCCAAATAAGAGAACTCCTAAAGAAACTGTTAAATATACCTGGACAATAAGATACTAGTTTGTCTATCATTGCCCCATGCCATGATACCATTAAATAGCAAAGTGTTGGACTTGTAACTGTTGCTAAAATTCTATGCCATTATAATATCTGGGAAAATGTTGCACAGTGAGAATGAGGAGTGGGTAAGAGGGGGTGGAATTGAAAATCCCTATACCTAAAAAATTGTACCATGGAAAATAATAATAAAAATACAAAGAAGTATGTATGTAATAGCACTTCTAAATGACTACACTAAAGAGGACATAGAAATGCACGGAAAAGAAATGGAGTACAACTTTCTCAATATGAGGGAGCTATGAAAGAAAACTCAGACTTTTCTATGAAAGAAAACTGAAGGGTTGTTACATAATGTCATTGGAGATATAATAACTTACGGAGTACCCTAAATTCACCTGTCGGGACTGTGAAGCGATGCACTAAAGATGGGAAATGAAGACACATGTGATCATCTTCTCAAGAAGGCTCATATTTCATAGCTCCTCACTAGAGAAAGTCCATGCGTACTTCCATCTTATTAATAGCTCAGGATATAGCTAAAAGGACCTTGCACCCAGCTGTTACAGGAATCAAGCAGAAAACCTGATATACACAGCCAGTGCAGTAGTAGATGAAGAGATTAACAATTAGAGGTCATGGGAATCCTGGCAGCCTGGTTTGTAATGTCTATTAGAAGAGAAACTCTGCCAAAGAACCTATTCAAGCAAATCTCAGCCCACCATTTCTTATGGATTAAGAATTTGGTTGGGATGATAGACCTGAAAATATAAGGTAGTTAATTTTCTTTTTTTTTTTAAGACTTATTTTCATTGGAAAGGCATATTTACAGAGAGAAGAAACAAAGATTCTCCATTCACTAGTCAACTCCCCAAATGGCCACAAATGACTGGAACTGAGCTGATCTAATGTCAGGAGCTTCTCCCTGGTCTCCCAAGTGGGTACAGGGTCCTAAGGTCTTGGGCCATCCTCTGCTGACTTCCCAAGCCACAAGCAGGCAGCCAGATGGTAGTCTAGTGGCTTAAACACAACCTGGCACCCACACGGGATCCTGGTACTTATAAGTGGAGGATTAGCCAGTTATGAAACCAGGATGGGCCAATTTATTCTTTACTGTAAAGATCTTAGGGCCAAGCATGGTAGCCTTGTAGTTAGAGTCCTTGCCTTGCACATGCTGTGATCCCATATGGGCGCTAGTTCAAATCTCAGAAGCCCCATTTCTCATTCAGCATCCTGCTTGTGGCCTTGGAAAGCAATAAAGGATGGTCCAAAGCCTTGGGACCCTGCACCCACATGGGAGAGCCAGAAGCTCCTGGCTCCTGGCTTCAGATCAGCTCAGCTCTGACCATTGCAGCCACTTGGGGAGTGAACCATCGGATTTAAGATCTTCCTCTGTCTCTCCTCCTCTCTGTATATCTGACTTTCCAATATAAATAAATAAATCTTTTAAAAAAAGACTGTTACCATATTTGAAACTCACAGAGAGACAGACAGGCATCAATCTACTGGCACTGATTTACTCTACAAATGCACACAAAAGTCAGGGCTGAAACAGATCAAAACCAGGAGCACCTAGGTCATTTTGAGTCTCTCATGAGGATGCCATGGTCCCCAGTACTTGAGGCAATGGCTGGTGCACTCCAGGGTATGCAGTAGGAAGAAACCAGATCTGAATAGCACACAAGACATTTAAAACAATATTTATTGAAACTAAATAGAGTAAGCCAAAATACTCAAGATTATTGCATCACCCTGCCATTTAAAAAAAAGTGTGAAAGAGGTGCAATTTTTTGCTTGGAATATTGTTTGATGACCAAAGGTTAAATTATAAGTGGTTTGACTATCATATGCTGATTCAATCACCATTCCTATGCAAGGGTATTTATCAAATGCGATTTGTTGTAGAATTTTGAAATAATGATCAATTCTTATCTTCTGGCTCTACTTCTTCCATGAAAAATTCCTTTCCCCCTGCTTTTTTCTAACCTTTCTCCAGAGAGGTTACAACAAATTTTAACAAAGTTGTTTCTCTATATGCTATTTCACAGAATTCACTTTCTATGTAAATATTTCTAATTTCGTTGGTAGAATAACAGAAGACGATTCAAATTTACTGATATCTCCAGGTTAAAGGCTGTAAGTTTTGGTCCCCATGGTTTAGAGAATGACCTTTTTTTTTCATCCAATATACCTATTATTCTTTAACAAGACAGCTCTTAATACATCATCAGATTATACAGAAATCCTGAAACGCAGAAATTACTGCAATGTTTTTAGAAGCTTGGAATAATATGGCAGACATTAAAATCTGATAGACTTTCTTTAATAAGTGTGTTAATAAATGAAGAATGCTACCTTGTTGTGAGACCTTCTAATTATAGTGTTTCCTAGAGTATACAATTCAGTAAATTTTAAGTAATATTTTTTCTTGTGGTAGTCAACTTACTAGCCCACAATGGCTCAATTAAAGTCTGACACCTACTATCTTAAGAATTTCACAGAAGACACTAAAATTTGACCGAGTAGTTTGTCATTTTAGAACATTGACTTTCTTCTGGGAATTTTCCAGATCCCTTCAAGTCCCTGAGAAACAGATATATATAAACTATTTGCTAGGTAATGTGAGTTCCTCACAGAAAATTTAGAACTAGAAAGAAGCAAGCAGAAATCAGGTTAGCACTGTGGCGCAGTGGGAAAGACCGTCATCCCATCAGAGAACTTGTTTCCAGTTTTGCCTTTTCCCTTTCAGATCCTGGGAAAAGAGAAGGAGATGGTCTGGGTTCCTGGGATGCAGCCACCCTTGGTGAAGAACCGGATAAAATGCCAATCTTTAATCTGTCTGAGCCCAGGCAGTGGTGGCCAGTTAGGGAATGAACCATCAGGCAAATGACACCTCTCTCTCTTTGTAATTCTGTAAATAGACAAATAATAAAAGGAAATAGACACCTATTCAGAGCGTATGCAATTCTATTCTACAGATAAATACTATTTCTCTCATGATTCACATTTTTGAAAGATATACAGCCTAATATAAAATACAAATAAAAGATATACTAAAAATTCTGAATTTTAATGAAGTTATATCATAAAAGATGTAATAC
Organism: Ochotona princeps; assembly: GCF_030435755.1. Lineage (NCBI taxonomy): Eukaryota > Metazoa > Chordata > Mammalia > Lagomorpha > Ochotonidae > Ochotona > Ochotona princeps. The sequence continues at coordinate 87,132,429 of NC_080836.1, read as the reverse complement.
AGAAAAGTGAATGGAAAGTATAAAAAAGGATCAAGAACAATTAAATGATAAACATCAAATTACATCATCCAGGAATAACTATGGCCATTATTTCCCAAAACTCATTTTAGAATTGTTTCCTGATATGTCTGTAGCAGAAATATAGATTTAGAACACTATGGCTATGACAGTAACAGAAATGGAGGAAACAAAAATTAAATTAAAACTCTACACATTACTTTCAAATACCATTGTCTAAAAATGAATATTGCCTGTATTTGAAGAAGATAAATTAGGTTATTCTTAACTGACACATAAAAATGTGCATGTTCATTGGTCCCATGATACTAAAAAACATGAATACATTGTGTGATGTTCAAACAGGACATAGCTGTCTCCTTATATATTTAATATTTATTGTGAAACATTGGAAATTCTTTTACAGAGCATTATATACTATCATTATTACAAGAATTATACATTGCATTACCCTTATCCACAGCAGTGCCACCATTCACGAGAACACTGGAAATTCTTACTCCTTCCCAACTGTTACTAAGCATCCCTCATCCCTTCATCCTAAGTTTTCCTGTCTTTGGTAATCAGACACAGGGCTTTAACTTATTTGGCTAATTTTTGTGAAAATTCCACACATGAATGAGATCAGGAACTTTTCAATCAAATGCATTTTTCAGTTTCAGTCCATGAAAAACAAGTAATGAAAATTTTAATAAGTTTTTATTCTTCATTTGAACGGCACTGTGAAACAGAAGAAGTAGGGAGGGAGACAGAAAATTGTCATTGCCTGGTTCGCTCTCAAATGCCAACCGCACATAACACTTGGTGCTGAAGCAGACCAAAGCCAGGAACTAGGAACTCCATCCAAATCTCCCACGTGTGTTATGGTAACCCAACAATGTGAGCCATCATCTGGTACCAGCAAGTGAGTAAATGAGCAGGGATTTGTGTGGGGCTCAGGGACAAAGAGGTCACTAAGTCATAAGATGGCAACTAACAGTCAAGGTCACTGGCAAGCAAGATGGCGGCCAAGGACAGAGCCCTGGGCCTGAACCAGGGCAGGGGTCACGTTGTTTCAAAGACTGATTGACCAGAGCCATTTCTCTCACCTACCCCTGGCCTATGGGAGGTGGTTTCTGCAGTCATGCTCCTAGTAATTGGCTCCTAATTTCTCCCTCCTGGAGTTCCTGAAATTCCTGGCCTGAGGCTATTCCTTACCCTATATAAGAATCTCAATTTCCCCCAATAAATCAGAACTGCTTGGTCAAAACCCCTGTCCATCTGTGTCCGGGAGGCTGGGTGGCGGGCAGCAGTTTCACCCCCTTGAGCAACAGGGTACTAGAAGAATCTGTGGCAGAGACCCCGCAGATTTGGATTGAAAACATGGGTGTGACTTAATCCCAGGAACTTGATACAAAATACTGGCTTAATCTGGGCCAAAATGTCCACACCAGTAAAGTTTCAAAATAACATGTCACTTCCAGTTCTGAAGTACACAGAAATTTGAATTGCTAAATGTCTAATTCTTGATCAAATTTTGATGGCTACAATACTTTCCCAATTTTATTAGATATGCTAACATACATCATGATGTAACAAAATCCATCCACTGGTTCAATCCCCAAATTGCCACAATGGCCACAGCTGATTCAATTTGAAGTTGGAAGCCAGGAGCTTTTTCCTAATCTAGTCTCCCATGTGAACACAAAAGTCCCAGGCCTCATGTTATGTTGATAATTGCTTAGTAAGATCAAGTTCATAGATTCTATATTTTTTGAGATTGAAAAATTTTGGGGATAATTTGAAGTGTTTATACTGTTCTATTACTGGTACTCATGATTGCTGAAGAAGTCTGGAAGAAACCTGATTTCTTTCGTTTTCCTTTTTTTAGAGAATTTCTGCTCAAACCTGGTTTTTTGAGCATTTCTTTATTCTTGGCATTATTCCACAATTAACAAGGGTATATCCTGGTAACATTATTCCCAGGAACAGACTTTTTTCTTTTTATCTTATATATTTCATGTTCCCTTCATCTGAAAGAGCATTTCTTCATATGTTTGAGCATGTTTTCTGTTTCACACCAATGACAGTCATTTATATGGCAGGACATTTGCTAGTGTCCTCCACGTTGTTCTATCCAGTTTTTAAAAATACCTTTTCATATTTTGTCTAACTACAGCTACTGTTGTGAGATTATCTGGTATATAACTTGCTTTCATTTTATTTTTCTCGTTGTATAACTAAACTGTGTAATTCTGTGTATCTTTTACTTCATGAAAAGTGTGTGTGTGTGTGTGTGTGTGTGTGTACAGCAGCTTTAATGGATCATGTGAATTTTTGCCTGGTGGGGTGTGTAGGTGCAATGCCTTGGGAACTGCTCTGCTTTTCTGAGTGTAAAAACACTCCTTTTAATCATTTATTCTCCTTAGATAATTGGTTTTATTCCCACATAGGATAGCAAGAGGAGTTGGAACTTTCCTATCAATCTGCAAACTATGGAAGATAAGAAAGTCCGGTTTTTCCTTCCATGCTTACAGGGATCTGTGGTGATTGGAATGGATTTATGGTAGTTGGAAAAAGTTACTATTAAGGATTTCTCTGTTTCTCCCCCATGTATTCTCTTGTCAGAGTTTAAATCTGCCAGAAGGTCCTGAGGTTACTAAGGGCAGGGTGATAGTATTCTTAGGCCCTAGGAAACACCAGAAACTAGCTAGTGAGGAATGTCTGCTTTATTATGCACAGAGTGCAAGTTTTAAAGTTTAAGGAAAGGGAGAGCTGGAGGGAGTGTTCTAGTAGTCCCTCCACCCAAACCACAAACACTGTAATTGGCTGTAAGGCACATCTATTCCCCTGTTCCCCTTGCCTTTCTTTTTTTTTCTTTTTTATTAATTATTTTGCATTATGTGACAGTTTCATAGGCTCTGGGAATCCTCCCACCCCACCCCACGCCCCTCCCCCCTGGTGGATTCCTCCGCCTTGATGCAGTATTATAGTTCAATGTGGACAAATGTCTAGTTAGAGTTACAAACCAGTCTAGATTATCCTAAAATCTGCCAAGATCAGCAAAATTATACTTCAACACAACAAATACTAAATACTAAAATGAAATAGACACGAGACAGCTGAATGGTACCTTATAGCCATTTTAAGGTATATAGCAGCCGGTCCTGTGTTTAAACTAAAATTGAAATGTCAATGAGCTAATCATAGGTTGCGGTCCCCTTGCCTTTCTAGTCAGTCAGAGATCAAGTTCTACATGTATTCCCCTTGACCTTCTAGTCATGTCAGAGGTCAAGTTCTCACAGAGTTGGAAGCTGTCCCTCAGGTCATGGGCAGGTAAGTGGTGACCATGTGAACCAGGCAGGAGGCAGGGGCAATTACACAGAGTCTCTCAATATTCATATTACAGGGCCCGGCAGCATGGCCTAGCAGCTAAAGTCCTCGCCTTGCATGTGCTGGAATCCCATATGGGCGCGGGTTCTAATCCCGGCAGCTCCACCTCCCATTCAGCTCCCTGCTTGTGGCCTGGGAAAGCAGTCGAGGATGGCCCAATGCCCTGGGATCCTGCACCTGCTTGGGAGACCTGGAGGAAGTTCCTGGCTCCTGGCTTCAGATCAGCACAGCACTGGCCATTGCGCTCACTTGGGGACTGAATCATTGGACGGAAGATCTTCCTCTCTGTCTTTCCTCCTCTCTGTATATCTGACTTTATAGTGAAAATAAATAAATCTTTATAAAAAATATTCATATTACATATTATTATTGAGCAGTGTTAGTACGTTGTAACTCACCTTTTTGATCAGAAGGGCTAACACAAGAAATAACTTAAAATATTGCATCATAATCCCTTTGTCTATACTTGTAAAGATCATCAAGAAGTTATATTCATTTTAATTTTCAGAGCTAATAATGAATTGTTATGCAATTTATTGAACATTTTTTGGTTTATTTTTAACCATCAAAAGGGGAGAAACATTGTTTGATCCATATTAATCTGCAATAGGCTCTCCTATGTCATTTTCCTAAATCATGTAAGTTGTTATAGCACATCAAAATCAAGTTAATCTGAAGTACACATCCCCATTTGTCACCATCAATAACCCACTGATTTTTATATGGGAAATCTCATAGCTGTGACAGATGTAGTCTATGAATTTTATTAATCAGTTGTTAAACTTTTTTAATATGATACTTAGGAAAAATAAAATATTCTCTCATGGTAAATGTTAAAATTGATGAAATGATAACTGAAACAGTGATAATAATGAAAAAATTGAAAGAAAGGAAATATCACTGAAGAGTGTACCCATTGAAGAGTGCATTGTGACATGCTGGGACCTCAAACTCATACGGACTGGTTAATCAAATGTAAGGGGGAAAGATGTCTTACGCAAGTGATAAAATGGAGTGAAAGATCAAAATAAAGTTCAAAATTGGCTTTCATTTTGTTGAAATTGAGGGTTAGACAGTTAATTTTAATTCACAGAATAAGTCAAGAACCAAAACTAAGTGCTCTTAAATTTTAACGTGTTAACAATCTGATGTAAATTGCTGTGTGCTTTGTTACTGTCTAATGTGACATTTCACTGAACCATACTTTTTATCTGAGGTATCTGAATAATATTAGCTGGGACATGTCCTTGTCAAATCTACTACTTTTTTATACAAGTTAAAAATTCTACTAGACAAAAAAGTTCAAGAGCAGAAACAAATGGTTTGTGTCAGTCTCTTGGTTATCTCTTGTTGGTGAGAAGAGGGTGTGACAAGATCTGAGAATCAATTGGTGGACTGTCTTCAATGTTAGGCTACAGCATCATTTCCCCGCAACACCTTAAATGACTGATTTGGGTAGGGTGAAATGCTACAAGTATTATAAAGGGGGCACCGACGATAAAGGAAATCAGTCATAGGCCACAGACTGAAGAGAAGCAGGTGGAAAAAAGACAGGCAGTTTGTGATGTGATCCATAAATGAAATCATGAAGCCTTAACATGGTAACTAGACCCTTAGTTACATAACAAATGCTTCATAGTGCCACAGATACTAAGAATATGTTAATAGCTATTATGTTTTCCAGCATGTTCTTAAACAGTTCACAACTCAGAAGAGAATATGGGTGCTGTTAGGAGAGATATTGGGAGAAGAACCCTGCTAAGTAAGTGTAAGGTGAAAAGGTTATCTGGGAGACTTACTTATCAAGAAGGATTGGGGAAATGTTCATAAGAAAATTTGAAAGCTCAGACCTGAAGACAGAATGCGTAAGGAAGAATAGATTGGAAACCGCTCCAAACAGAAGGAACAGAACACCCACAGGCTCTGAGGTGCAAGAAATATCAACTTCTCACAGTTTTCTAACAATGTCAGAATCTTTGGTGAGCAGAAGGATTGAAAAGGCTTAGTTGTCGCAATCTTGGACAGAATTGGCATTCTAAGTACATGTTTTCTATCTAAAAAAAAACTTTATGGTACATTTTTAAAGTAAAATGCACACTTTATGTAAATGTGGCTTGTCAAATCTCTTCAGAGATTGTCAATAAACTCAGTGATACATGATATCAGAGCATGAAACCAAATGCTGAAATTATGCAGAGGCAGAAATATCACATGATTTAGAAATAAACTCTGAAACACCTTACAGTATGACAGGAAACAAAGCCAGCCAATAACCATCACGAAGATTGAAAAAGGAAAAGGCCATTTAGTTTGGAGAAGGGGGGGAAGTAAACATTTTAATCAAATATAATAGTTGATTGATTTCTTTTTGTCAGACTTACCTTGTAGAGTACTTATAATGCTTTTGACATTGAGATATTTGGCTAAAGCTATTGGATTAGTCAAGGTAAAAGCTCAGTTAGTGGTATAATCTCCTGTATTTCATTTAAATGTGATTTCTTGTTCCACAAGAAGGCTATTTTTATTGACAAAATAAATCAAACTGAGAATCCGAAGGGGAAAATGATGTCCACTCTCACAAAATAGGTTTGCAAAGCCTAAGTAACAATCATGAAAACAATTCAACACATGAAGGTTTTGTATTTCTTCTGCTCTCTTCCTTCTCTCTTGTTATTTTTCTGCCATTAATATTAGTCACATTTTCTACACTTTTAGCTGTTAGCCAGTTATCTTTGAAGTTTCAAATTACTATAAGATATAGTCTTACATTTCAACAGTGGGTTTTGTTAGTCAGAAAAGTTGATGTCATTTGCTATCATGAAGGGTGCATCTGTTTATAGACTGAAGCGTCTACACAATGTTTAATTTACAAAGCTTTATAAAGTAAATTTTTCCATTGGGAAAATAGCTACTTTCTTGTTTGCTTCATCAAAGTTAGGGCAATTATCAAAAACACCTTGGCAAGCCTTAAAGATGTCATGTGTAATATGCTCAGTAAGGTTTTGGAACAGGTTGAATTAGCACAGCTTCCCAAATGTTTCAAAATAATGTCTTGCTAAATATTTAATGTACTACAGTAGGCCTTATTGAGTTTTATGTCAATCAAAATCACCAAACACACGAAAAAAATGAATTTATAGTAATAGAAGAAAAATAAATTCCTAATGAATATACCTCAGACCATTTTTTATGAAGAAAAAATTGATGGTTAACAAAGAAATGCAACTCTAGGTTAGTTCATGTACATTTCAATTTTGGTATCTGTATTTATTATTCAGATCTCAGGAATGTTAGTACACAGAGGACCACAGGTCCTAGAATCCAGCCACTATGGCTTTACAAGCAAGATCCAGAGTCAGATCAAAGGTTTCAAAGCTAAATTAGTGCTAATGTATGAGACTCTAACTCTTACCTTATCAATCACTCTAAAAATCTGTCAAATGTAAGTCCAAGATCTTTTTAGCTGATAAATGCAATAGACATATTAATTCTTATTCCATCTGTTTGCGATGTTGATTTTTTCATCTGGTATGCTTTCCTGCAACTCTCCTCACTTCCACGAACCGTTCTTTCATCTTTATCTCTTGTTCTCTTACAACTCTTTGATTGGCTCTAATGTTAACTATTCCGCAATTTGCATATATTCAGTTTCAATGAGTTCATCCATTCCTACTCAAACCCCCTTAAACTTAACACTCCCAGATAATTCATCAACCAACTACAATACTTTGAATGTCAGAGTATGATATTAACATTTTATAAGTAGAACAGAGGGGCTGGCGTTGTGGCACAGAAGATTAAGTTGTGACCTGAAATTCTTGCATCCCATTTGGTCACCAGTGGTAGTCCTGGCTGCTCCACTTCCTGTGAATCTCCTAAGACACCTTAAAAACCAGAAGAAGATGGCCCAAGTCATGGGGTCCATGGACCCACATGGCAGACAAGGACGAAGATCCTGGCTTCAGATCTAGCCATGGCTGCTGCAACCACTAAGGGAGTATACTAGCAGATGAACGATTTATTACTTACTCTTTTCTCTGTACCTCTACCTTTCAAATAAATAAATGAGTCTTTAAGAAAATAAAGAATAGAAATCTACTGGTCTTTCTCCTGGGGAAAAAAATCTGAATGCATGGCTACCCTTTTGATATGAAATTACATAATCCCAAAGATGAGTTCCATTGTTTCTTTCTATATAAAAACCCTTGCCCCTGTCAACTTTGTAATCTTCATGCAACCTTTCTTGTTGTCTTTGGCCAATAAAATAAGGGGAAGTGACTGAGTTCCTGAGAGAATGTGCACATTTCTGCTGGTTTTCCTTCATAATTGGACTTGCTTATAATGGTAACTAAGCTTCTCTGTAAGGAACATGCCTGGTCTAGCATGTGAGAGGTGTTTTGGAAGCAGGTAAGGAATTAGTCATGTGAACGATGTTGAGGTAATACAGCTGCACTATCCAGCTGACTCAGACCAAAGGTAGATAAATGCAGGCACTACTGTAACCTGATGCTTCCGGGACACCCAATCTATACTCTTGACCTATAAAGTCATGAACTTTATAACCATTGTCTTGCGCTATAAAAACAATGGAGTGGTTTATTACACATTATTGTGATTGCAGATCATGTTTACATGACCTAAATTTTTATCTTATAATTTCAAAAATCTCCTGAGTCAGAAATCCTATCTTTCAACGTAAAAATCTGGGCCATATTAAGTTCTCACTCTTCCCCAATTCCAATACTCTTACTGAGTATATCTCTTTATAGCTAAAACTGTTTTGTTCTACCATCCTGATTGGACCTTTGTCAGATCTTCTCAATCAGGGTATCGGCAAGAGACTCAGGTTGTAATGTTCTAACACACTCAATGAAAGTAAGTAATAACACACACATACATACACATACACACATATACATACACATACAGAGTTGAAGAACTCTGAAGAAGCATCACTCAGATAATTCTATAGGGTTCAAAGATCAGAAAGGGTTCATAGGCCTCATTCAGTTTTTAATTGAATTGTTGCAATAGGTTTCTCTTTGAAGGTTCTACTTTAGTTCCATTGGATGCATCAGTCACCCACAAAAGCTATTATTTGTTTAGCCTTTATTGTTGGTTTTCTCTTGTGAGTGAATCGTCTTCAAGAAAATGTTTGGAATTGGCATTGCAACTCAGTGTCAAACTATCCCTACAATGGCAGTAGGTATCCCATAGGGCACCAGTTCTAGTCCTAGCTACTCCAGCTCTGATTACGCTTCTTGCTATTCTGCATCGGAAAGCAAGAGAAAATGGCCCCAGTGCTTGGAACCCTGAACCTACGTAGGAGAACCTGATGGAATTCCTGGCTTTTTGTTTCAATCTGTCCCAGCCTCTATTATTCCAGCCATTCAGCAAGTAAACCAAGAGATAAAAATGGATTACTTCTGTTTTTTGGGGTTTTTTTGGTTTGTTTGATTTTGCTCACAATAAATGCTACCTTTCAAATAAACCAATCAATCGTAAAAGAAAAAAAAATTTGCTGTTCTCAGATAAGGGTAACATTGCAAAGAAAATGGCAGCATATTTACTAGATTACTAATACTTTTTATTTTCTTGCCTGTTTATGTTTCAGCAATGACACCTACTTATGCAAACTTGTCTCTATTATGTCACTGACTTTATCATGGCTACTGAGAATTCTTTGGAAGACTGTGCAGAGATTTTGATGTATTCTTTGACAACAGTAGAAACTAAGATCATCCAGGCTGTGAATAAGTTGTTTTAAAAGACACAGCCACAAGGTACATATATATCCAAACATCACTGTAGACAAAGAAAGGAAATGCATTACCTGAGGTTTGATGTCAAAGTGTTATGTTCTCTCAATTACAATACCTTTAAGTGGTCATGCATCTTATATTTCAGTCCATAATCAACAGCATATATGAGGGTGGATATACAAATAGCTAAGGTGTGTAGTAAGATAAACCAGAGAGTCTGCATAAATATGCCGGTCCATGATGCTTTCATGATAACAAAGTCACCTGAAGATATATTTTGCAGACATTATCCCTGTGTTAACTGACTCATGGCAGCATATTACAACGCTTTTGCAAGTGACAACTCTGAGGTATACCAGTTTTTGTGCAGCAACCAAATTTTCAACAAGCTATGTTAACTTGCCACGAGTTCTGTAATTTAATCAGACCATCAATCGGCAAGGTTAGGTCATACAAGTTAATATTTATTTACAGCTTAGATACAGTTGAATGATTCTTGGTATAACTAGAGGCAAAATGTTAGTTTCTTATGATATTTAACCATTCCTGGAGTTATTATTTTGACAGCATCTATTTGACCTAAGAAACTTTTATCTACGGAAATAGCATTAGCACACATAAAAATCAAGAGTGAAAATGACCTAAAAGTTCACTTTTAATCATCTATTAAGGATAAATATGAGATTCTGAGAAAGATGCTGGCATGGATGCAGGTTTCCAACTTCTATCACCCAGAATTCAATTTAAAAAATGACCAGATAAACAAGGAAAGGCATATGATAAATATATAAGCTAGGAAATCAAGAGGGGCATCTCAGGGTTTACTGCAGTGGCAGAAGCTGAACCTCTGCAGATCATCTTGAACGCCCTGATGCTGTGTGAATACTACAATAATCCCAATGTGTTCATTTGCTCCAAGGAAACCTTGGGGTGGATCTGTATTGTTTGCACAGTTGCCATGGTCTGTTCTACCACCATCAAGGAAGACCCACAGCTGAAGCAGCAGATCCAGTCCACTCAACAGTCCATTGAAAGGCTCCTACCCTTAACCTGCAGCTTCTGCCACTGTGCCATTTGACTGCTTGAGGGCTGTGTGGCCTGCAGTCTGTATATAGTGTGCAATATTCCCAGCTTCTTTCTACGATATTGTTTTACAACATTAGATCTTGTCTGGATTTTTGCATTGTTCTGATTTTTTCCATGTGGTTGTTTTTCCCTATCTCCCACATCTAAGCTTTCTCTCTGTCATCCTTTTATTGTCTTTTGTGAAAAATGAACTAGTGGCCAAATCGGATGGAAACAGAATGGTCATAACATTTAAAAGCACAAAGAACCAGAAGACATGTAACCAGCATAGTGATCTGGTCTGTTTTCATCCTCTGTTCTATTGGTTGGAAAAATATTGACTACATTATGGCCTTTGTATTCAGCACAACTCTTTGATAAATAAATAAAATCACTCCCTATACAAAGGATAGTCTCTTCAACAAATGATGTTAGGTAAACTGTATCTCCACATGTAGAGGTAGGAAACAAATCTCCTACTATATATCCTTCAAAAAAAAAAATCAACTCACTGTGGATCAGGGATCTAAACCTGAGGCTTGAAACCATCAAATTATCAGAAGAAAACATAGGGGAGACACTGAAAGACATCAGCCTAGACAATGATTTTTGAGTTAGATCCCAATGGCACAGGCAACAAAAGCCAAAATAAACAAATAGGATTATATCAAACCAAGATGCTTCTGCAAAGCAAACACAGAACAAGGTGAAAAGAGAGAAGGAGATAAAGTACTTGTAAACACTACATCTGATAAAGGATTACTATCAAGAATACACAAAAGAGCTCAAGAAGCTCAACAACAAGAAAATCCTATTTAGAAATGGCCTGAGGACACAGACAGACTTGGCTGGTATTCCTGGTTTCTGGCTTCAGCCTTTATCTGTAATAACTGGCATTTGGTGAGTGAACTAGAGGGTGGAAGATCAATAGGTCTCACAATATCTATCTCTATTGCTGTCTCTTCTTGTCTGTCAATCTGCTTTTCAAACATATAACTCCATTTTTTTAAGAGAAAAATGGCATGATATTAAATACAGAAAAGTTAAACCCCTAAAAATAATAAAAATAACCTGGTAGCACATTGATACTGAACAGTAGGAAAAAACTCTCTCTTAACACTAGTGTTGAGCAATTTGAAATTTTCACAAATTACCACAAACTTAGTGACATAAAATACTACGAATACATTATAACCATGTAGGCCACAGACATCTTCACTAAGTTGAAGTCAAGATATTGGAAGAGCTGATTCCTTCTAGAAGCTCCTCATTTTGTTTTTTGTTTTTCAATATATATAGCAACTTACGCATTTAGGAGAGAACATAATATTTGTATTCTGCATCTGGCTCACTTCAGTTCATAAAAACATCTCTAATTCCATTCATTTTATTGCAAATATTAGAATGTCATCATTTTTATGGCTGAGCACTACTGCATCATGTATATAATAAGCAGCACAGTTTCTTGATCTGGGCATAAACTGATTGCTGTCTAAATGGTTTTCCTATCTTAACTGTCACAAAATTGGGATACTATAAGCATTGGTTGTGCAACTATATGACGATTTCCTTTTCTTTGTATACACCCCAAGAAGTAGGATTGATGACAGATCCACTTGTAGTCTTATAAGGAGTCTTCATACAGATTTTAAGCAATGGTTGTACTGATTTGCACTTGCCAATACTGAAGGGAATACTCTTCTCCACAACCTTATCAGCATGTTGTTCATTGGGTAATATCACTTCTAATGAAATTGAAAGGATATTTAATTTCTGTTGAGCCTAAGCATTTCCCCCTGTGTCTGCTGGCTATTTTCCATTCTTTCTAAAATTTCTATGCACATATTTTGCCCGCTTCTTAACTGCACTGGTTAGGAATTTATTTAAAGCTCTATATATCCAGGGCATTATTACTTTATTTCTGCATATTATGTAAATATTTCCTCCCAATCAACTGTCCATTTCATTATTTCCTTTGTTGTGCAGAACCTTGTTCATTTCATAGAATCACATTTTCTATTTTTACTTTCATTGCTTCTGCTTCTGGATATTATTTAAGAAGTCTGTGTATGTCTGTCTTGCAATGGTACCCCTATGCTTTCCTCAGTAGCTTGACAGTTTGTCTTGATTTTAGGTCTTTGTTGTACTGTTACTTCAATTTTGTGCAAAGTGCAAGGTAAGGGGTCTAGTTTCAAACTTCTACATGTAGAACTTCAAATTTCCCAATATTTTTTGAAGGAATTGCCATCTAACCAAGAAATATTTTTTGGCATGCTTGTCAAATATTATCTGGTTAAATATATGCAGACTTCTTTCTGTGGGTTTTGTTCTGTTCCACTGGTTTATCTACTTTTATGCTAGTGCCATAATGTTTTGGTTATAACAGCCCTACAGTATGTCTTGAAATGTAGTTTTATCATGCCTCCATCTTTGCTTTCATTGTTTAAAAGCTCTTTCCTTAGGTTTTGTTGCTGTTGCTGTTTGGAATTTCCATATAAAGCTTATCTTTGTCAGTTCTAGTTTTGGAAAAAATTGCTTAGAATTGTGACAAGAATGAAATGAATATATAAATTGTTTTAGTAGAAATAGTTTGGAGTCTCAAATTTATCTCATTGCATTTACTTTTTTGGTAACTATTGACAATTAGATTATAAGTTCTTCTAACTTTTGGTAGATTAAAATGTAATCGACTTTTTTTGTTTTTATATCATGCAATTTTGCCAAATCATCGTATCACAACTAATAGTGCTTTGGTGGTGTCCTTTTCCTTCCTATATAAAAAACTGTCAAGTCATCAGCAAACAGGGATAGTTTGCATCTCATTGACTTCCTTTTCTTAATGGCTCTGGCTAAAACTTTCAGAATTATATTGGACATCCTTGTCCAGATCTTAGAGGGAAGAATGCCTTTCGCCTACCATTCCACTCTAACTTTGACTGTACTACCTTCATCTTTCCACACTTAAAGGACCTCTTTGATTAGGCAGACCCACGTGGATAATCCAGGGTAATCTATCTGAATGCCACGTAGCTGGAAATCTTAATCCAATCTGCATACAGCTGCAATGCTAACTTGTCACGTTGTATAGCATTTTAATAGGTTTTACATGTTATCCTCATTTTTTTTCATGTTCTCTACTTTAATCCTTGCTGAAAACCTGATATTTTGTGTATTATAATGTGAAAATCATATTCCTTCTCTCCAGGGCTTATTTGTGCTATTTGTTACGGTTTCTTCTTGCTATTGTTATTTTTGAAGTGACTCCATGAGTTGTATTCAATGCTACATGTAGCCATACAAGTTTCTACTAGATTAGCTTAATGGCAAACTAATGATTGGACAGCTTGTGATTTAATGCTTAGAATCAATAATTCATCTAGTCTTTGGCAAGCTGACTTTATGTGCATGTTGGGAAACACCTTTATTACTCTGAGAGTTTACAGCTCAGTCTGTCTGCTCAGCCCTTGCACCAGCCCCTTAGGTCAGCTAATCCATATTTGTTAAAATGTGGCAATAGTTTCAAAGTCTATAATGGATATTATTTCTACTTTTTTTTTTTCCATTCAGGAATGGGAAGTTTTAACCTCTCCCCCTCCTGACTATTTATTCGCAGATTCAGTATTTTTCTTGGGTAATTGCAATTCTGGAGCTCTGAAAAAAAAGTTTTTTCACAATTTATTTTCTAGTGTTCTCTACTACTATGTGATGTATTTTTCAAAATATTTATTCTGTCATTCTCAAAGTGTTTCTTACTATTAGTTTTGAATAAAATTCATTATTGGTGTGGTATTATCCATAAGATTTTTTATTTTAGGGTTTTATGTAAAATAAAGGCAAATGTTTGCTTCTGCGTTCATTTGATGAAGGGATATCAGAAGTAACATATTCCATGGGTCAAGCACGTATTACATATCTCCTTATCATTGCAATAGTCTTACCAGAAAGATGAGAGAAATTGGAGATGTTTATAAGTTAGTATCTTAAACTGTGTTTACTTTACTTGCAAAGTATTTACTCATTTCCACAATGTTTTGGTTAACCCACTGTTTGCCATGGCTCTCTGATAGGTAAGTTATAGATCTGGCCATTGATAAACTTACAGTATTCCCCAGATGTTTAATTTCTCAGTAGAAGGAAAGAGATAGGCCAAAAGACCTAGAGGCAACACTGGCTTTCAAGGAAACCAGACACAGCTTAGAATCTGAATTTTGCCAAACTGTAGCAAAAACACTATTGTAATAACATGTTAACTATGATCCCAGGACTACACAATTTGCTTTACGGAGATATACATATAAAAAATTCACAAAAACTTAAAAAGAATGTCATCCTTATTTTCAACAAAGTAAATGAGGCACTGAGAAGTTAAAGTTACAAGAGTCAGCACAGTGGCCAACAGACTAATCCTCCCCACTGCAAGCACTGACAGCCATGTGAGTGCTAGTCCATGCAGTAGCTGCTCACTTCTGATCCAGCTCCATGCTGATGCCCTGGGAAAGTCTCAGAGGATGACCCAAGTGCCTAAGACCTGTACCTATGTGGGATATTCAAAGGAGCTTCTGGCTCCTGGATTCAGATCTCCTCAGTTCCAGCCATTGTAGCCATATGGGGAGTGAGCCAGAGAGTGGAAGGTCTCTCTGTCTCACCTTCTCTCTGTAAACCTACCTTTTCAACACAGATAAATAAATCTTTTTAAAAAGTTACAAGATATACTGCTATAGACACAACTGCTGATTTTAAACATTTCTTATGAACTAAACTATTTCAAAAAAAAAAAAAAAAAAGCTTTTGAGCAGTCTCTCCAAGTGCCTTTCTTTACCTATGCCACATAAATTACTTGTTTAGGTGAAGACTGACAATTACAGCTACAAGGGACAGCCACTCAATCCTAAAGTCTTAATACAATAAAGATATCTCGGTTTGTCACAGACATACTGGATTTCAGCAGAAGCTGACCTGATTCATCATAGTTATACCACTATCCTGTGTTTAACTAAAGCAAGGGAAGAGATGAACGAAGGCGGTCAATTCTGTTCTTCTGCCAAAGAGTTGGAAATGTCATTTTCATTCACGTTTCATCACAAACAAAATCAACTGGCTGAAAGGCATTGTTATGGCCTCAAATCAACTACACAGAAGTCAAGAATGTGGTACTCCCATGTACTGCAGAAGAGGCCACCACAGTAAAGATGAAGCATTGAAACTACCATGTATGATCACTATACCCAACACATCGTAGCTGCTCTGTACATGACCGTTTCTGTCAACATTCAAGGTGGCCTTTACCTAAAACAGCTGGAACTAGAGAACAATTTCTTCTAAATTGCCCTCCATAATACTAACTGGTCATATATTAAGCAACTACAATTCTTTAAAAATCTGCTATGAAAGAACTGTTAATTTATGTATCACCGTTAAATGGCTAACTAAAGTGGCTGTTGGGCCAGACACAAAAGTCTTCACCTTGCACCCACCAGAATCCCATATGGGTGCCGGTTCTAATCTCACCAGCCCCACTTCCCATCTTGTGCAAGCTCCCTGCTTGTGGTCTGGGAAAGCAGTCGAGGATGGCCCAAAGCCTTGGGACCCTGCACCCTCATGGGAGACCCGAAAGAGGTTCCAGGCTCCTAACTCCGGTTCGGTGTAGTTCCAGCTGTTGAAGCTGTTTGGGGAGTGAATCAGCAGACAGAAGATCTTCTTCTCTGTCTTTCCTCTGTGTATCGGCCTTTCCAATAAAAATGAATCCTTTAAATTTTTTTTTAAATAAAAGGGCTTTAAACTCTGAAAATGTGTATGAAGCTAGAATCAACACTTTGCGAGATGCTGTTAAGAAAATTGCATTTCACTGTGCAGTGAGATATGGCAGATATTAACTATTTTCTGATCATATATTGCTTTTAGAATTAGACAAATTAGAAAAATTAAGAAACATGGATTTACTCTCAATGCTTGAATTCTTCACATAAATGTGAAAAATTATATTAAGAACAGAAGCTGTCATTTACCTCTTTGGCAGTTCTAAAGCAGAACAGTGTTAACTAACAAGGACATGTCACAGTTATCCTAGCAAAATGTCTACTGAGATTTCTGGATTATGAAAGCTCTAACTCTGCGACTCAGGAAAGAGCACAGCATTGCCACATCTAGAGGAAGTGTACATTGGCATCTTCATTATGATATGAAATTTGAATTCATTTCTTCATAATTACAATTAAAGGGTTACTCATATTTTTTCAAATCAGTTACATGATACAGTTGCAAAGAGCCTTCGCAAAATATTTTTCGACATTACCTAAATGAATAGTTTTCACAGGCAAGATAGAACATGAGGCATTTTGGAGAGGTACATTTAGTGACAGTTCATAATTAAACTCAGAAGGTTAGAAGCTAGGTTCAACAGATTGCTGCCAGCTCTATTTCTCCCTCACACAGCAACTCATGATAAAACGTAACCCAGTGAAATTGCATAAGCCATGAATCCCACTGCTTTCATTTATGGAATACATTGTGTAATACATAGTAAGCTGCGGTCACATGAAGAAAACCCAAGCATTGAGGAACTGAACATCCAACTGACATTCCCAACCCAGAGCAGTTATCTGGCATAGGAAAAGATTAACATATTATACCAGTAGTGTAATTTAGTTTTGACTGGTTTATTAATGAAAAAAACATTGATATGAAACTTGTTGTTTCCCAAAGCTTGTCTAAAAGGGCCAATGGTAACAAAATATGTATATCGGGGCCGGGCGGCATGGCTTAGCAGCTAAAGTCCTTGCCTTGAACGCACTGGGATCCCATATGGGCACCGGTTCTAATTCCGGCAGCTCCACTTCCCATCCAGCTCCCTGCTTGTGGCCTGGGAAAGCAGTCAAGGATGGCCCAAAGCTTTGGGACCCTGCACCTGTGTGGGAGACCCGGAACAGGTTCCTGGTTCCCGGCATTGGATCGGCACAGCACCAGCCATTGTGGTCACTTGTGGAGTGAATCATCGGACGGAAGATCTTCCTCTCCGTCTCTCCTCCTCTTTGTATATCTGACTTTGTAATAAAAATAAATAAATCTTTAAAAAAAGAGGAAGGTCTTATGGAAGATCTTTGTATCTTTGGGGACACTGTCTCAGAAAGGGCTTTGACTATGTATTTGCCTGGATCAGACTGAGATATTCTGTCTGAATGGGCTGTGATCCTTCATCCTTTCTTCATAAGTAGCTTGTCTCGTGTATTTAAATACAGTGACAAAAAACTAATATAGAATAGTAGTGCCAGGAATGGGGTATTATAATTAACAATATTTAAGATGTAAAGCAGATTTTGGAATTGTTTTACCAAAAAAAAAGTATTTGGAGAAGGATATAGAAAGATAAAAATACATTGAACTGCTTCATATGAGTAATTCTTGTATAGGTTTAGGAGCTGAGGTACTGATATAAATGGGCAAAGGCCAAGCAGATGAAGTTTCAAATGGATATGAAGCTCTAGTGAGAACCAGACAAAAGGTCACCCTTGTGGGAAGGTTGCAAAGAATTGGTCCTTATTGTGTTAGTATCTGAGACTTCGTGCAGGGGTTGTACTTAAGATGGTGCTCCTGCTTGATGCATGGAATTCCCAGGAGGTAAATGTTCTTGTGTGATGCTAGCTGTGATTATAAGATTTTAAAGTGAAAATCAGGAGTACAAGAAAGAGCAGAAAGTTTTAGAAAATTCACAGCCTGGCCTTAGAATAAAGAGTAAGCCGTTAAAAAAATATTTCAGGAAAAAAAAGGAAGAGTTCTTTGTAGAAAATTTTGAGCTATCTCTAACTTCTCAAAGTTCCTTCATCAATGAATTAAAACAGTAATAGTCACTATGTATTGAGCATATGCAAGCCAGATACATTATTTGCATTTTTCAAATATTACAGCATTTAGCTTTCACAATCAACCTGCAAAGCATCTTTACTGTTTTTATTTCGAAGATGTGAAAACTGGTAAGATGGGCAAATACAAACCTAAGATTCTAATATGGGCCACCTGATACTGCATATTAGTCTTCTAGAATACAATCCCTGCCTTTACAATATGGTACATTTATGTTCCTATTTTGTGTTATTGTTAATTTTGCTATTTTAGCAGTGCAAAGATAGTTATCAGTGCATGTTCCCTGCATTTCTTCATTTGGCCACCCATTTCAGTGACTGATTAATCACTTTCAGCAACCAGTTCATCAGTTCACCAAGTAATTGCAAAAGCTGCTTTGCCTTATCAATGTATGATCACCATCTAGTGGCAAATATGTAACAAGTTATGCAGCAAAGGAACTATGGGTCCATAAGCATCATCCCTAAAAAGTGTCTTGATCTACAAGTGCTATTAAGGAACTTTAAATTATAGATATAAACAGAATAAATTGTAAATAGCGCATGGCAATGAGTAGTTGTGTGCACGATACTATTTTAAAAGAAAATAGACATTGGGACTTTTGTAAAAGGAATTGAATTGCCTTCAGTTTCCATATAGTTTGCACACAGTTTGCATAACATCTGTGTAAAATTTGGGTAAGTTTCCAACATTCATTTAAATTTTTGAATTTTAAATAAATTAAAATGACATTGTTTTAAATATTCATTATAATTTAAAAAGATATGTGGCCACTTTTACTGAGAACAAAGCTTTGCTAACAATTATTTGCCTTGTACAGACATGTGATAGGCTAGGTGAACAATATCCACATCTACATTTTCATCTGTTACATCTTATGTTTTCACTTTAATTCCTGTGAGCACCTATTCCTCATGTGACCCGTGGGATGCAGATTTTGCACTTGTTGGGTAAATCTTGATTCCTGATTGTCGCAAAATACATTCTGCTTGCCAATTCAAATACATTACATTCAGCATAACATGCAAAAGATACATGTCTTAAGAGATGCAGATGCCAAGTTTTATGCAATTGTGAAAAATATTAATTTGCTTATTCAAAAGTCAGCATTACCAGACATAAAAAAATTAATTAAATCATGTTTTTCACAACACAGTAGATGCAAGAGGAGATAACTGTGCTTGTGGAAATAACCCAGTTCCAGAGAGAAAAATGTCATTTGGTCTCTGAATTTTGATAACTGTAGTGCATACATAAGAAAAAAGACAAATGTATGCATGAAATTGACATCTTGATATTTGATTATCTTTAATAGCTTTTGTTAGTACACCTGAGGAATAGTTTTTCTCCAGTTACTTCTTGTTGAATTCTTTATTTAGTGGGAGATTCATGTGATTATAAAGTAATTTGAAAGTATGTCATCATTAAAAATTAAGAGAGATGAGGGAGGGTTTAAGAAGATTAAGAAGTATCATTAGGTTCTTAAAACTGGATGTATTAAACCTATTCCCTTTATATAAACAATTTAAAAAGGATAGAGAGAGAGAGAGAGCCACAGAGACAGAGGTGTTCCACTAACTGGTTCAGTCCCCAGAGGGCAAGAATGGCCAACTTTCAATAGGGTGTCCCACATGAGTATTAGGGGCCCAAACACTTGGGCCTGGGTCATCTCCCACTACCTGTCATTTATAAGAGAAACAGGACAGCAGAGACTGGTTTGTGCCAGTCAAGGTAATCACACTCACATTAAGTAGGGTTTACCCCTAAACAAAACCTGAGTTATGTCACGGTAGTATGAGAGACAAGTAGTCTGTGGTATTTAGTCATGTATGTAGTTTGAAGGTATACAAAACATTCAACTAGGAGAGCCCAGGATTAAAAATAAGAAAAAAATACGAATTTATTTTTCCTAAAAGAGAAACTGAGGTAAACAAACTTAAGCATATATTGTGTTTACCTTGTGCTTTTTCCAAGAGAACAAACATCCACCAGATGCCATAGCTGGTTTCCAGGGCAGTCTGTGACCTTATGCATGAAATATATTCAACTATAGATTAATACATCACATATGTATTTTCATTGGAAATACAAATGCACACAGAGAGAAGATGGTATAGAGAAAGATCCTACATCTGCTGCTCTACCCAGAAAGTGGCCATAATAGCCAAAGCTGAGCCAGTTCAAAGCCAGGATCTAGGAGCTTCCTCCATATCTGCCATGTGAGTGCAGGTTCCCAAGGCTTAGGGTCATCCTCTACTTATCTCTCAGGCCACAAGCAGGGAGCTGGACAGAAAGTAGAGCATCTGGACATGAACTAGTGTTCATATGGGATCCCAGGTGTTCAAGGGGAGGATTTAGCCTCTAAGTCATCATGACAGGCCATATATGTTTCCTTTTTAAACTAAGATGAAGTACAAGATGATACTGTAAAATGTGCATGGCAAGTGGAATTTACAAATAAATTTATTTTTATTTTTTTTTTAAAGATTTATTCATTTTATTACAGCCAGATATATACAGAGGAGAGACAGAGAGGAAGATCTTCCGTCCGATGATTCACTCCCCAAGTGAGCCGCAACGGGCCGATGCGCGCCAATCCGAAGCCGGGAACCTGGAACCTCTTCCGGGTCTCCCACGCGGGTGCAGTGTCCCAAAGCATTGGGCCGTCCTCAACTGCCTTCCCAGGCCACAAGCAGGGAGCTGGATGGGAAGTGGAGCTGCCGGGATTAGAACCGGCGCCCATATGGGATCCCGGGGCTTTCAAGGCGAGGACTTTAGCCGCTAGGCCACGCCGCCGGGCCCTACAAATAAATTTATTTGGGTGATAAAATATTTGAAACTCATGCATAGTTTCTTTCATAATTTGTATTTTCTCTTTGAAAACTCCTATATATAATTTTAATTTTATATATTATTTTCCTCCCATTTTCTGTGACGTTTGAAATAGCCTCAAGCACTCTAAATAGGGAAAATGCTGATTTCAATAATAAACTTTTTTCTTAACCAGATGCATTATTCAACTTATAAATCAATATCACAATAGAGATTTAGAATGCGTGAACATTAATTTCTATCAAAATTATATTTACACACATTATATACACACATATATATATTACTCACATGACATACAAATATGCACACACATGAAATATAGAATATCTTCTGTAAGAACACGTTAAACATAACATGTTACAATATGAAACACAAACTTTCAGACTTTAGTCATTTCGTCCATGTTCATCCATTCTTCCTACTAAGTTTTACAGTTTCCACAAATCATTTATTCTGTGTCTAATTGCACAAAAATATCCACTATTCAGTTTTTCACACTTAAAGAGCACTTACCATATTTTTACTTCCATTATTTTTACTTAATGTACTGAAACAAAACAAATAATGCTGCGGCATTTTGCTGTTATTCTACCAAGGAAGTACAAATGTAAATAGTGATGAATCTCACCTCATTTTTAGTTTTAATAAGTGAGTGTGAAGAAAGAAAGCTCTACTAAGAGAACCATTTGTGGTCAACTACTAATGAGAAAACCTCAGAAACGCCGGCTGTCATGGTAACACAGCATTATCAAAATCTGATGAGGATGCCCAGTTGCTTCATAAATGATAGGTTATGATTTAATTGCGCTGCCTCTGCCTGTAAGATGGGTTACATTTGGGACAAGTGAGACAGTGGCTCTATTTATTTGTATGCCAGATATGGGATGCACTACACGTTCATAAATTAATTCTACATATTTCATTTAAACATGAGTTATACATTGGGAAGATACTCAAAAATTAAAACTAATAAAATCTCCGCTGTGGCCATTAACTTACAAATGTATGACTAATTTCATTTATTTTCTCAAGTTAATTTAATTGACCTTCATAACAAAGATAAAATGAAGATGACTAAAGGAAGGGGCTTTTGCAAAGCAAAATGAATCACTATGAAATTCTCCTAATAAAGAAGCTTTGTAAGGAATGATTTAGGAATCATATCAAGAGCTATGTGTCTCCAGGAGAGATTAGGCCAATTAGAAAGAAGCAGACCCAATAGCATTGGCAAATAGAAGTAAAACAACAAATAACAGAAAAACATAAGTTGAAGAATCTGCCCACAAGGAAGAGTGAAGAGTTTTCCACAACAGAAGGCAGTGTATCTGTGTTGAACAATGTCTTTCACTTTCACTGAAGTCTGAACTCCAGGTTTCCAGTGCTGCTTTCTTCTCTTTAGTAGCTCAAGTGTTTCGATTTTTATAGAAATTGATCACTGCCTTTTGATCCTTTCTAGCAGTAAACTTATTTCTTACAAGGAAAACCTGTGAGATTAATAGGAGCAAAGTAAACAGTGGCATGCATTATAGGCTAGAAATCCATGTGTCTTGTAAGGGTTTGTGAGCACAGGTAGCAGGAATAATGTTTGACCTGAATAATTTACTGTCCTTGTTAAGCCTATCAGCAAGTAGCAAAGCTCACATGTACTAAATATCAAAGGCCATCCATCTAAAGACAATATGCTGAAAACCAACAGAACATTTATTTACACATCTTGAAATTCAATAGCAGATGCACGGTTGCAGAGACCAGTGTCATCAAAGTGTGGCAAGAAGTGCAGTCCTGGGGCTGCTGTGCACTGACCTGGGGTGGAAGCAGCAATCAGAAAGCCAATCAATGTGGCCCAGTCCTGTGAGAATTACATTGCCTTTCGGAATGCCCACTATCTTCCAGAGGCGATCTTCACCACAAGTGACCAAGATGTCGTCATGGGGGTGCACTGCAATACTGCACAGGGAGAGAGAGAAGTCAGAGCGTAAGAATGTGAATCAATGAAATGACAGTGATGATAACATTTTCCGAGAGCTGGTCTACAAGTTAGAAGAAACAGATGCTACTTTCAGCTTCACCTCTGACGATGATAGCTATCCAACTGCCATCAATCTAAGACGATGGCACCAGGTCACAAACTCTTTTATTTGAATGATTCAGTGGTTGGTTTAGGAGACTGTACACATCTATTAATGTTTTCAGAATAGTAACTCAGGTTTTCGCATTAGACAGCACAAATTATGCCAATGATCTTTGTTAGGGCATTTGGACCAGTTTTCATGCTGAATACATAAAGTTATTTTCAGACTGTAGTCTGCCTTAAATCAGGAGTTATTCAGAAAACGATAATGAAGCATGCCACATTATCATAGTTTTATAATAAATAGTATAAGTGAAACATAAACGCCATGAACAACTCCCTGTACAAAGCAAAGGAGCAAAAATTGCGTGCTAATACTCTACTTATACTGGCTTAGTCAATACACAATATAGAGATTACAGTAATGGATTCAAGACACAATAAGGCAATTTCCACTTAACAAAAGCATAGAAGGAAATGAGAAAGAAGTATGTAAAATTAATGACTAATACATTAAGCACTGCTATTTGTACCACACTCTCATCATTGTTCCTATTTAAATATTGGGCCTAACCTGTTCTGAAAGGTTAATGTCTAATATTTTAGCTATAGGTATACTTTATCATATTTATATAGAGTTTCACATATTCCCTTCATTTATTACAAAGTAACAAGAACAAATATATCCAATGTTAAGCACCTATTAAAATGTCAGCCTAAACATTAGGAACAAATTGTTCAATTTTAATTTGGCCACCTAAACTGAAAGACATTACCCATTTCTACAATGAAACAAATAATGACCTAAATATAGCAACCACACATTCATCCCTTAATCCATTTTATGAATGGCCTGTTTTTTTTCTTCTACATTATGGTCTCTAGAAAATTAATTTCTCAAAGGAATCATGACTGTAACCCATTCTTTCATGGTAAGACCGGGCTTACATGAAAAAAAACACACATTTCATTTCATCTCTTTTAATAAAATTACTAACTTTCCAAATTATGAACTGCAAATCGGTTTCTTAAATGAGCTTATAATTTTCTTAAAAAAGGTTCCAGAGCCAGTGTTGCAAGCATTCAATTCACATTCATATAGCCACTAAGAGCACGGCCTTGTATATAGTAACACAGTGACATTTTTTTAATTCTAGCCCTTGTTGCTCAAAATAAGAGGAAGGGGAATAGTTCATTTTGCAATTCATCATAGCATTGGTTTGTGACTTTCAGAAGACCAATTCAAGAAGGAAATTTATTATGGCTCAAATCAGGTAAAGGATACATTTATGGAACTTAATTAGAAGAAAAACATGAGAAGCAAAAAAAGTCACATTGAAATGAATTTTGTATTCAAATACACACAAAAAGGCAAACCAAATCCTTGAAGCTACTGAGTATGATGTATGTTGGTGTACAGCATTGTTGGCAGACACATGCACACTTGACTAGATGAAAAATCACCCTCTGTAAGTGAAGATAACTAAAATCATTGATGTCTTTACGAAGTTTGAAAGATAAGTTTCCAAAATAGCTTTTGTGAGGGGAGCTATTTGTAAAAGTTAAGGGGAATACAAACACAAAGCCATCCATGGCTGAACATTTTTGGAAGCATTTCCCTGACACCCCCGGCTCCTTACACATGGGTCCTCTGTTGCACAATGCAACTGCTCACTCCATTAATTGTGGGCTGATCTTCCGAATCACCTTCTGTGGTTTCATAGTTCCTGCATTTCTTTTGTAACACTGACTTTTTGTGAATGGATGAATGGATGGGTGGATGGAAAATGGACAGACAGACAAATGGCACACTCAATAGTCCTCCAATATTCGGAGAACACTTCAAAATCCCCAGAATATGCCCAAAACTACAGATAGCACCAAATGTTACATAAGCTATATTTTTGCAATGTACATGCCAACATATAGTTTAATTTTTAATCACAGTAAGGAACAATCTCCAATAATGAAATAGCACATAGAACACCTGCTCTGTTAATGTCTTCCATGACTTTAACACTGTTCTCATCTTTTTTCTCACGTCCTTTCTTTTCAATATTTATTTATTTTGACAATCTTCACATAATTAGGGTAAAAAGGTTCAAGCACTACAGGAAGATGGGCAAGACAATTAGTTCCATATTGTTTCCTTAATATATCTGATGTAAAAGGGGATTTTAAGGGAGAAGCCCCACCCAATCTCCCGCCCACCCCAGGTCCCAGATGTGGGGCATGCTCCGAGGGTCTTGCTCAAGTGGTTTTGATAATTCAACAGTTCTGAATTGCTGCCACTCTCACCACTCCAAGCATGATGAGGTCGTTGGAGAATCCACTGATTGACATAGTCCATCACAGAGTCTCCGTTTGCCCAGTATTTTCATTACCAAGATATAGCTGAGGTAGGTGGTTGACTTGTTCTGTCCTCTGTCTTTTGATGGTTAGGGTTCTGAGTCCAGAAGCTTGACTGGGGGGATCCCCAAAGAAACTTTGTCTGAGGTGTTCCCAGACCAGATCCTTGTATGTACTAGCAAGCACAGGGCCCAGCACAGTCCATCGACCTGATCAGCTGGTGGTTGCAATTGCTGGGTCGGTTCTGTTTCCATCCCTGTCTTCCACTGGAACCAATGGGTGTTTCCAGTCCAGCCTGGTTCTGCCCAGCACACACTCGGCCCTCACATAAACCAGTGTGAGCTGCAGCCTAGTTGGAGCAACCCACAATAACCCCCACCAGGCCCGCCCCCTGCCCTGGTTTGCCAGTATGTGTGGCAGACTAGTCCAGTCTGTCCCACATCTCCTTCTGCTCTCATACATGTCTGTGGGTATTAAAACCTTGTTCCATCCAACCAGCTCAACTATCCAGCCTTCACGGATGTTGTTGGGCCTCTCTGTCTAGTCACCCCAACCCCTGTCCTAGTTTTAGTGCCCTCCCATGGGGAGTGGTAACCTAAGAGGGAGGAGCCCACTTTTTCCCTCCCAGGCCACTCCCACTCCCAGATTATGCAGTCTCCAGGTGGTTTTGTGTTCTCATCTTAACTATGAGTTTGTCACACACTATGGCCATACTTTTAAATCTTGAAGTGTCAAAGTAAAACTGCAGGTTTTTGTCTGCCTGACTTCATTACAATTTCAGACTGAACATGCATACTTACCCCTTACATTTGGGACATAGCATATAGGGGTTTTTGTTTGTTTATTGTCCTTTAGTCATATCATTACATCACATTCTCATTTTGAGTAAGCACTCTGTCATTTCTCCTTGGCATCTCCTTAGGTACCAGCATGACTACATACAAAGAGAATTCCTTGTACAGACACTGTGATGCTGAAATGGCCCCTCTGCTGAGCTGAGCACTCAATAACAGGCAGGCATGGAATGTGAGTGCCACATGCACAGGGTGAACAAGAGTGATTCATGTCCCAAGAAAATGGGGCAGAATCGCATATAGTGTAAAATGTACAAAGTGCTTGTTTCTGAAATATTCCTTGCGATATTTTGAGAGTGACCTTAAGTTGTTGAAACCATGGGAGTAAGTCCTGGGTAGATGAATGTATAAATATTTAAATAAGTAACTTTTGTGGTGATATATGTATTTCAGTCAGACATAGACATTCTATTCCTCAAAGAAATGTTCTCTAAGTGAAGATAAATATTTTCAGGGATGGGCATTTGGTACAGCAGCAAGAATGCATTGGCATCGTCTACTACAGAGTTCCTCATTCAAGCCCGAGCACCTCTATTTCACATCTTGCTTCCTGCTAAAACACTGTATGATCTACTTTCTGTATCCTTCCTCCCTCCTCTCCTTTCTATCCCATAAAGTAAAAGTTACCATTTTTAAAAGAAAAATTTTGAGCATTTATGAATGCAATACTCTATATAACAAATATGGCTCACAATGATAAAGATTCAAGCATTGTAAATCTCACTTCAGATTGTATTGTGAGACTTAATTAAAATGGGACGTATATGTCAAGAGCCATGGACCAGGAGCTAGCATTGTGGCACTGTACGATAAGCTGTTGCCAGCAATACCAGTATCCCAGGTGAACATCAATTCAACTCCCAGCTGCTCTATTCCAGTCCTGCCCCCTGCTAATATGCCTGGAAAAGCAGAATACGTCAGCCTCTGTCCCCATATGGGAAACCAGGATGGAGTTCCAGACTCCTGTCTTCAGCCTGACCGATCCTCCACCATTGTAATCATTTGGGAAGTAAACCAACACATGAAACATTCATTCTCTAGCTTTGCCATTCAAAGGAAACAACTTCACAATGTAACACTGGTGTTTCTAAGCCACCACTTCAATCATCATCATTCATTAATAGTAATTTAACCTGGCATTGTTTAATAAACCAAGCATACTCCACACTCTGTACTATATATGCTCAGTTCTCCCAATAAGTGAAATGAAAGCTGATGAGAGTATTCAACCCCAAAAGTGGTTGGCACGTGGTAGCTATTCAATAAATTCTTGTCAAATACATGAGTGAGTGATTAAATGCCAAGTATATGACTATGCAAGCAGAACTGTTAATTTATAACTAAGTAAACAGGGGTTCAGATATTATGTAAATTGCTCAAGCTCACATTTGGTATTGGATGGAGGCCAACTTTGAATCCATGATGGTCTGGCTTTGAAGTTGATTTTAATTACTTGTACTTAGCATGAATCTTTCAGAGTATATTATTTATGTGTGTGCTGCAAACATCAACAATTCTTATTACACAGTTTAAATAAAATTACAGTCCTTACCAGCAAATGATTAAGTCATCTGGTCATTATTAAAGTGGACAAATAATCCATCCAGGAGTTGGCAGTTGCTTATAACAGAGCTGGCTACCACCAGACACAACAGTGTTAAAAGTTAGAAAGCCCTGTCATGCATGACTAAAACGGACTGGTGCTGTAGGTGATTCCAAGTGAGCAACACCATTCCTACCACCTGTTTACATGGGCTTTCATGTAAACATACATGTCACATTTAATAAGACCTTCATTCTCTCGTGTTAGTATTACAAGCCTTGTATTATTCATTCAGTTTTTAGAAAACATTATCTTTTTGATTATTTACTTCCTAAGAGATGGCTGTATAGGATAAATGTGGAAAAATATTTTGATAGGCGTTGATTAGAAATGAATGCATTTCATTAAAAATCCTCCCAGTATATTCAAACATCAACTCTGATAAAAAAAAAACATTAAACTAACGAATCCTTTATAGGAGTCACTTCGTCATCCTCAAAGTGACATACATTTGTTTATCCTAACAGTTTCAGCAATTAGGTCTACTACTGCGATTATATTTACAGGTTGGGGAACTGCAGCACACAGACATTAAGTGATCTGACCAAATTGTGAAGCCCTAACATCCATTTTTCTCAACACAAATTCAGAATCTTGGTTCCTCCCTCCCCCACCCCTTTTTTAAGAAAGAATAAGAACAGATAATATTGTCTTATTTCTATTTAAAATATTTTGATATGTATTTTGAAATTCCTAAATAGTCTTTTTAAAAAATTTCCTTAAATCATGTCAAAGTTTGAAGCACTTAGTTTTCTGGATAATAGGTACGGACTATGTTTGGTATCTTTGTAGGGATGGGGTTCAAACAAAGATTACAGAAAAAGAAATGCTTAGTCTAAAGCAGAGGTTGACAAATGATTTCCACCAATAGCTAGAGAGTAAACAGTTTAGGCTATGGTTCTCATGGTCTATGACACAACTTTGTAACTCTGATGTTCGTAGTGAAAGACAAAACATAAGTGAATTAACATGCCCTAAAACTTTGTTAACAAATCTAGATGGTGGGTTAGATTTGCATTATGGGTGGCAATTTGTAGAACTCCATTTCTGAAGTATTTACATGGCACACAGTAAATTTGTAGGTTCTGAAGACTATACTGTAACTTTTCCCCTAGTGCTAACTAGTTAGACATCCTTGGATAAGATTTTATACTAGTCATAATTTCAGTCCCACCATCTGGAAAATAGGAATACAGTAGTATTGATGCAATGGGTTCCTCAGGGAACTAAATAAGTTAATACATGCAAGACATTTAAAACCAATGTGAGAAACGTAATAAACTTACAGTACATATAACAGGAAAGGCCTGCCTAAATTTTTTAAAATGGTCTACAAATTATTTATAACTGGTCATGTTATAGAGTGTCTCATCTTCAGGTTTCTCACTGATGAAAACAGGCTAGAATCAAGGCTGATTTGCTGGAGTCATTTTAGTAAAAAAAATAGGTGTATATATAAGTAAATAGGTAAGAAAAGTTATAAATTAGTAAGAATATAGTGGCTCTTCATAAAATTAGTTATTTTCAACATTAATGCACATCATTGTATCTTGGCCCTACTCCTTTGAAATATAATGAGTGCTAAATTTGGTACTTGAAATTACAGATATTTATAGAAAATTGTATTTCCTTGTATTTTTCATAGACTGGGCATGACTACGTTTTACTGTATTTTTATGATAGCCAGATTGGTTGAATCAGTTGCTGGGACTGTATCAGGTTGAAGCTGGAGCTTTGAGGACCCAAAGCAGGTGGTCCACGTGGGAGGCAGCAACCTGACGACTTGAAGCATCATCTGCTGCCTTTCTGAAAGGAGGAATGCAGAGTGACACCAGGACCCGAACCCAGGCACTGGGACATGGCATGTGGGACTCCTCAGCAGGCAGGATCTTAGCATCTGCTCCAAATGCTGACCCCACTGCATTTTCTTCTATCTTAAGTCCTCCGACAACACTGCGGCTCCCGTTAATAATACTTCATATGAGGTATTCTGTGGTTGTTTCATGTTACAATTTTTAGGGAGGTATTAATTAAAACAGTGAGGAATATGTTTACTCCTACCATTGTCAAGGATGCAACTGGACCCAAGCAATTGCTGAGCATGTGAGAAAGGGTCCTTCCAGGTCCTAAGCCTACCAAGCCATATACATATCCATACATAGGCATCTCCTCTTTTTACCACAAAATGACTCATTCTCAAAGATATCTTCACAAAGTTCTAATTAATAAGTATAATTAGCATATAATTTCTTCCTGGCACCTGCCCTAAGTGCCACAAAGTCATTTTACTTTAAACTTTGAATATAAGCTTTCTACTTCCCTTTAACTTACTATTAATTATAATTATAACATTCAAAGACAAAGGCCCTGTCACTTTATGCCCAAGTTAATAAGCTTGTGACTAGGATGAAGATAATACAGGAAAACAACATGAAATTCAAAAATAGAAAATTTGGGTGAATGTTAATCCTGCTTCTTATTCAAGCTTTGTCCCGATGAAATATCTATAAAATGTTTTGTTAAACAACAGACCAGGAATGTTATATAACATATTCTGTTCCAGAAGATTTTTTTTTTGTAATAGGGCATGTTCCTTATAATAGACCACATGATATACACTTTGGAAACTCTCTTTGTAACTGATTTTTTTCTTTTCAGGAGCAGCATTATGCTAGGATATTTTGGAGGGAATCATGTAGGTGTATGGTGAACACTGTTAATTATCAGTAGAGTTGATGACATAAGCATTACTGCTAAGACATTTCAAAAGAGAATATTAATCCACAAAAAGATTGTCACAAGAAAAATTAGATAATCTCATCCTCATTTTAAGTTATTCTGCAACTATAAATGTTTCCTTCACTTCAGTTCACAGGCCCTAGTTATTGCCAAAACAAAAGATGAACTGTGAGTTGAAAATAAATCTCTAAAAGAATACATGCCCACAAACATTAGGTGACCACATATCTACCTTAAAGATGATGTACATCCACAGATTAAATACAATTTATCTGGCATATATGCATTTATGTATATACATAGATCATCTAACTATTGCTCAATTAACAATTACACTTAATATTTGCATATGCATCAGGTTACAAAGCCCTCTAACATGTATCTTTTTATCATTACTTCAGCATCTGTATCGAGAGCTCATAATGCAGCAAAGGAGAAAGGGCATCATTCTTGGGGATCTTATATATGAGTGGAGAAGACAGAAGACCAAAATAACTGAACAAAATAACTCAGTTCCAAGGAATACATAACCAATGCAACTATGATTTAACGGAGAATGTAATTTTTGGCTGTCTGATCAGGGGTGTTCTCATTGAAGACATGACCTGCTAACTAAGACAGAATGGCAAAGGGAAGCATTCCTAAATGGATCTTGAAGTATATGCGATCAGGTACAAATGATCACAGGTTCAAAAGCAATAAGGCTTAAACTAGTTGGCACCTTCTTGAATAAATGAGGAGAAATAGGAAGACAATATCTCATCATTTAGGGCCTCTTAGACATGGTCAAGGCAGGAGAATATATCAATTATATTTTGAACAAATTTCTCTGAAGGAAATGGAAAGTAGGGAACAAGGAAAGAAACCAGCATATTAGCTGTGAGTGTGTCACAGTAACCCAAAATAATGGGCTTTAATTTACCTAACTTACACTTCATCATTTTGATAGATGTCACTCTAGTATATGTGTGTGTGTGTGTGTGTGTGTATTTTACCACTACCTTCTCTCAGCTCATGGTTGTTTTAACCACTTAACAAAAGTAAATAATCAGGAGTCCTTAAAATGCCAAGATAAAATGTGACAAAAGGTAGTAAATAGATCTAAGTACAAAGCACAATTTAAAATGTCAGAATATCTTTAATTTCAAAAGACAGGGAATAACATGAAAGAAGGTAGATAAATTAACACAATCCTGAAATTTTAAGTTTTAAAAATTTCTGATATTAGGATTTTATTTAAAGCATAATAGAATTGAATTGTCACATCTATAAGGTAGCATTTCCATTTTCACTAAGGGATAGGGCATCTTCACATTCTGCAGATTTACCCACATTGTTAATATTCTTCTTTCTTTTTTTTTTTTAAAGATTTATTCATTTTATTACAGCCAGATATACAGAGAGGAGAAGAGACAGAGAGGAAGATCTTCACTCCCCAAGTGAGCCGCAACAGGCCGGTGCACGCCGATCTGAAGCCAGGAACCTGGAACCTCTTTCAGGGTCTCCCACATGGGTGCAGTGTCCCAATGCATTGGGCCGTCCTCGACTGCTTTCCCAGGCCACAAGCAGGGAGCTGGATGGCAAGTGGAGCTGCCGGGATTAGAACCGGTGCTCATATGGGATCCCAGGGCTTTCAAGGCGAGGACTTTAGCTGCTAGGCCACGCCGCTCGGCCCAATATTCTTCTTTCTTACACATAAAGAATGTTGATAGACTATTGGTGGGGGGAAATAAGCCTTCCTTTTCATCTTCTCTGTCTCCTGTGCTAATTCCAATCATTGGTGAGTCAAGAGGTGGCCTCTGGCTTAATGCCAGTTCTGACCCACATGTACCGGAGGACTTGAGCAGTAAGTTAGACTTAATAGTCAACATATCTTAACTTCTTTGTATGCTGGTGAAGACACAGTGCAGTATACATCTCTACTCCCAAATAAAAAAAGGACTCCCAGTGAAACTAGTAAATATATCTTGACAGTAAGATACTAAACTTTCTAGCTTATACCCACAATGCCATGATACACTTAATGATTGGTTTGTGACTGCTGCTCAAAGACTATTCTACTGTAATAATCCGGGGAGGAAATAGGTGGAGGAATGGGAAGGGAGGAAGGAGAGATAGGGAATCCCTGTACCTACAAATTCATATCATGGAAAATAAGAAAAAATGCAAAGCAAAAGCAAAGTAAAAAAAATGTGACAAATTCACTTATTATGCAACTTTCAATAGCATTCATCTTTATTATCAGGTTATACACTCAGCTGAAATCCATGTATGCCTATGCATTTGGGCTGATTCTCTCTCTCTCTTTTATATGTGTGTATCATTCTAAGTAGCAATCCCATATACCGTTCCAAGCCTGAATTTCACCTTTAAATTAGGTAGCAAAAGTCTATTCTTTAAAATTAGAGCTAAAATTTAATTTTAGCTCTAATAAGTTTTCTAGAAAAACTCTCTGGTTGAATATAGCCAAATTTCAGTTAATCTAATTAACTAAAGGAGACATGGCTTTTACCTCTTGTATTTGCTAATGTAATTACTCCTTTGAAATTTATAGATTAATTTTTTTAAAGATTTATTCATTTTATTACAGCCAGATATACAGAGAGGAGGAGAGACAGAGAGGAAGATCTTCAGTCTGATGATTCACTCCCCAAGTGAGCTGCAACGGGCTGGTGCTGCGCCAATCCGAAGCCGGGAACCTGGAACCTCTTTCCGGGTCTCCCACGCGGGTGCAGTGTCCCAATGCATTGGGCCGTCCTCGACTGCTTTCCCAGGCCACAAGCAGGGAGCTGGATGGGAAGTGGAGCTGCCAGGATTAGAACCGGCGCCCATATGGGATATCAGTGCGTTCAAGGCGAGGACTTTTAGCTGCTAGGCCACGCCGCAGGGCCCTACAGATTAATTTTTATAACAAATTCCCTCAAAGATTTACACTGCATAATAATTGGTTTAAAAAGCATTTACAAAAGATTATCCCATATGGAAATATGCAACCTATCAATGTTCCTAAGGCACCATCACCGGAACTTCATCAATGCACCTCTTCACTCCGGATGCTGCATGGCTGGACGCATTTGTTCCATGCAGGGTTTTGGGAGTGACGTTGTATCAACTACACTGTATTCAAAAGATAATCCATTTTTTGATTTTCCCCCAACTAAAAATATCCTTATGGCTAAAAACCTGTGGCCTTGCACATTATCTGGCTAATCTGAACAAAAAAAAAGTGATCATTATTTATGTTATTTCCTTAAGTTTTTCTTGTAGGGGTCAATTGAAAGGAGAGGGATTCAATCTTGTGGGAAAAATAGCAATAACATGTTCCCAATTTAAGATTTATTTATTTTTATTGCAAAGGCAGATTTACAGAGAGACAGAGAGCAAGAGCTCCATCAGCAGGTTCACTCCCCAAACCGCTGCAATGACTGGAACTGAGCCCCTCCAAAGCCTGGGGCTAGGAGCCTCCGCCTGGTCTCCATGAGGGCAGAGGATTCCAAGGCTTCGGGCCATTCATTCTGCACTGCATCCCCAGGTCACGAGCAAGGAGCTGCATGGCAAATGGAGCAGCTGAGACACAAACCAGCATTCACATGGGATCCCAGCGTGTGCAGGATGAGAGTTTAACCACTGAGTCATCGTGTTGGGGAGGGGAAACATGATATTCTAAACTACACTAGTATGGTCTGAACTGAAGGAAATTGCAAAGATTTCACAGCAGTAAAATTGTATCTGGTCTTCTGTCTCCCATCTGTTATTTTTTTTTTCTCAAATGGAGGCACAGAAATCAGAATTCATTATCCCTAACATGTCATCAAAATCAGAACCTCCGTTTCCCAATCCAAGACACCACATGTACAGATGTGGACCCCTCTTCCTTCCTGCCTAGAAACACTTCTTTCCAGAGGTGCTGTTACACTGGGGAAGAAGGAAAGCTGGATGCAAAGGTAAGAATGTGGGAGCCCAGCGAGATAGCGTAGTGGCTAAAGCCCTTGCCTTGCATGCACCAAGATCCCATATGGTTGCCAGTTCTAATCCCGGTGGACCCGCTTCCCATCCAGCTCCCTGCTTGTGGCCTGGGAAAGCAGTTGAGGATGGCCCAAAGCTTTGGGACCCTGCACCCGTGTGGGAGACCCAAAGGAAGCTCCTGACTCCTGGCTCCTGGCTTTGGACTGGCGTGGCTCCAGCCGTTGCGGCCGCTTGGGGAGTGAATCATCGGATGGAAGATCTTCCTCTCTGTCTCTCCTCCTCTCTGTAAATCTGCCTTTCCAATAAAAATAAATAAATCTTTAAAAAAAAAAGAATTTGGATAGACAGACCTTATCTCTGGATAGATATTACTCTCAGTCTCTTATTACTGGATTACAACATTTGGTCCAATCACATTTCTGTACAGTTACCCAAGTATTGGATCTAAGCATAAAAACAGGTAGTTTTTCTAATACCTTAGGATCTTCATTTCTAAAGAATCCCATTTCCTGCAAAATTCTGATTAAAGTATAGTTTTTTCCTTGCTATCTTACTGTTTTATAGTAGGAGTATCACCTATGGCCCTCAAGATAAATGAGGAAAAATGCCATACATTTTGACTTCTATCATTTCTAGAAGTTGCTGAATTTGCTAATATGCAGAAGAAACACCATTACAAAGTGCACAGCCTCAACTAAAGGGAATTCACAAATTCCAAATATACGAGAAGTTAAGTTCTACAATTTAAGTAAATAACATGAGAATGATTGACAAAACAGGTTAACTACTTTCAGATTTATGAATCTATCTTTTGGAAACTTTCTCCTACCTACCAGCTGAACATTTTATGCTATGCAGTTTTATACACACCATTCCTTATGTTATAAAATCACTATATTTCTTCATGGTTTAGCAAGTTTCAAAGTTACATTACATATTCATATTCTTAAAAAATCTATTTTAATAATAAAATTTATTTGGTTATTTCATGTTTCATCAATTTACAGAAATGTTCTGTTATGAATGTAATACGTTCCATTTCATATCTCCTTAGTATAATTGTAACAGAGTAGTTTCATTTTCAATAACAAAGTCAAACTTCCTCATGGTAAGGGCTGTATCATAAAAAAAAATTCCAGAGAGAATCAGAAATATAAACTTCATATAATCTATGAAAAAATTTTGAAGAATTACTATTTAAGATATGAAATTGAGTTAAATTTCCCTGAAATACTGCATTGCTACATTTCAGACATGGCCAAATTTATTAAATATTAACCAGAAAAGTAGCAACTGCAATGATGTTTAAATGTTGTCAAATATATCAGTATGGCTTTAATATATTAGTTAGCCAAAAGTAATCATTTTAATATTTTAACTGAGTCAGAAAACTCTTTTCAATAGAAGGTATAAAAATACAGGTTTGATTTCCATCCCAAAAAAATGTATTATATCATCTTGTTCTAAGAGTTATTTAGGCACTTTTGACAGTTAATTTCAGCAGAGAAATATCATACTCTACAATAACATACATATTTATGTGTTCTACATTTCTTTCCAACAGCTTTCACCAACTTTTATCGGATTTCTGGCTTATCAAGGGTAAACTCTCTTTCCCTAAAACATGCCTGTGAAACTAAATTTCAGAACAGTGATTTTCCATCTTTCTACAAAGCCAGATTTTTTTTAGTATTTTAATGGTTGTTGATATGCTTTAATTTATCATAGATTTATCTTAAGTTGTTGGAATGCATAACTATTTTTAGCATGTAGCTTTCTCCCCTATAATTATGATCAGATTTATGATCAATATACATATGTCCAACGGAAAAACACTATAAAAGTCATCAAAATATTTTCTTACTTTAAGCATTAGGTTAACATAAAAAGTAACCCAAACAGTAAATGAGTGTTTTCAGAGTCTTTTTTTAGATTTTGAAATGACAGTTTTAGCCAAAATGTATACTTCTCCTAAGATACTGCTTAAGTATAGGCAATACAATCAGCAGTTCTTGAGGCTGCCTTTTCCCCCAGCACCCATCCCTGTATTCAGTTTGTTACTGCAACTCATAAGAGACTTTGGCAGAGTAGAATACAAAATTAATGAACACAAATCAATGGCACTATTGTACACAAGTATTTCCACGGATGAGAAAGAAATTGTAAGTACAGTCCCCCTTAAAATAGAGGAGAGGAATCTTAAATACCTGGGAATTAAGCTAACTAAATATGTGAAAGACCTCTATGACGAAAATTATAAAACATTAACAAAGGAAATAGAAGACAACCTTGAAAAATGGAGAACCTTACGATGTTTCTGGATTGGCAGGATCAACATTATCAAAATGACCGTATTACCAAAAGCAATACACAGATTCAACACAATCCCAGTCACAATCCCAACAACATTCTTCTCAGAAATAGAAAAGATACAAAAGTTCATCTGGAATCACAAAAGACCATGAATAGCTAAAGCTGTCCTGAAAAATAGAAATCAAGCTGGAGGAATCACAACTCCAGATCTCAAGAGATACTACAGCGCAGTGGTCATCAAAACAGTCTGGTACTGGTACAGAAACAGAGAACATCAATGAAACAGAATAGAAACACAAGAAGGGAGTCCACACATGTACAGTCAACTAACCTTTGACAAGAAAACTGAAAACAATCCAGGCAAAAATCCTGATCTCTTCAATAAATGCTGTTGGAACAACTAGATAGCAGTGTGCAAAATTAAGAAGACCCACACCTGTAACATCATACAAAAATTAGCTCTAAATGGATCAAGAGCTTAAATCCACACCCAGAAGCCATCAAACCATTAAAGGAAAACATTCAGACATTTCTTATCAGCAGTTTGCTCAATGGTGAACAGCAATTATCATGTTCATCCCACAAAATTCTACTGCAGTCAAAAAAAGTCCTACTGTCTATTGGCATCATAACCATCAGAATGTGACTCAATGCCTTAGTCACATGTTTGTGGTGATGCTGTTTATAAATACAGCTACTGCATTGTCAGTCCTATAAAAGTTATGTAACAAACACCTGTGAGTACCACATAATACTTGATCATCAACAGCTCATTCTGGCCTACAGATTTATAATACTGTGTTTTCATCATTCTTTTAGAGTATACTGCTTTTACTTGTAAGGCTATGTTAACTGTAATATAGCTTCACATGAGATGACAGCTTCATGTGTTTATTACCAACTGTGACCTTGCAGTGGGACAAGTGGAGACAATGACATTGATGGTGACCCTGTGTAGCCTGGTTTTGTGCATCAGTTGTTAACAACAACAAAAATGTTTTAAAACTATACTAGGACAAAACTTACAAAATGGAGATACAAAAATGCTTTTGATTTAGCTAGACAAAGTGTGTGTTAAACAGATTGTATATGTAGTGTGGGCAATAGTTCATTATTATTGAAGAATGAATTTGAGTAGTGTAACCCAAGTACATGATATTTATAAATGTTGAAATCCTGAACAGCTACATTCTTGGCCTTCTTAATCACTCACCATCTCACCTTAGAGTCAGTCCAAGACTCATCCAGAGCTCCCAGGAGTTCAGGGGATGTGCTCAATACAGGTGTAGTATTTTTCTTTTATGCCTTATTTTATTGTTTCTTTTCTATGCTTCAATGTGCTGAAGCATACACATATCTTTTGCTATAGTTTCTTGCAATGTGCAGTCCAGTAACATGCTATTGGCCTAAGTACCTAGCTCAGGGTCAAGGTCCCTTGGACCTGCCTTCATTTCCCCTTTCTCAGGGAAGATACACGCTTTCTGGATCCCACAAAAGGGGAAAATAAGCACCTTCCATCTCTTAACTAAGACTCCTGTGCATAGAAATGATTAAACTCACATCACAGGAATGACTTGGCAAAATTTCATCACACACCAGTCTTCTATCTTGGTTTGCTAAAGCATAACGTAAGACCTACTTTTGCATCTTGGGGCCAACCACTAATACCCAAGCTGCTTTCTGTTCTCCATGCACTGAGTAGTTCCTGAGAATTACTCACTATTGCCCTGATGCTTAGCATCCTCCCTCTCCTGTAGAAAAACATGGAAACCCATTTTTGAGTCCTGTTGAACTAGTGGGTAGTAATACTCCCATTCCTTTCCGTATGATTTTTCCGTCAATAACTGTGTGTACCTTCCCTTCTGTTTAATATGTCTACAATCCTAGTAAAACTCCACAGGGCATCAGGGAAATTTTCTTTTGTCTCTATATAGGGCTGAAGCCTAGGACCAATAGACTTCCACATAGCCAAGGTTTGTAGTGAGCTAAACCATCCACACTTATGTAAATACACTCTACAATGTGTTCAGCATGACAAAATTGCCCAGTGATGCATTTCTTACATCAAATGCTTGTTGTTAAATGTTGACTAGCTCCCATTGCTTAATATGATTCTGACCATGTGAGAAGTGCTAGACAATGAGACCCTTAAAAATGTGGCACAATTCAGAGGCTTAATGGATGTCTGCAGGCTAGGCTTGTCCTTTTTTCTGCCCTCGACTTTACAATAAGAAGGATCTCTGTGCCCCAGCCTGATTGAGAATCAAAGACATGGAACAGTCAAACTGCCCCGATTTTCAACTCAATTCACATCAGTTGCATTCAGCCAAGAATAGAACCCTCCAGCCAAGTCTAGTTACTAACAGTAGAACTGCCAGACAGACTACCCCAGTTGCTTGAACAAGCAGTTACAGAAATCACTGGCATTTTGTTCTCATTTTGGTTTTTAGGACAGGACTAAAGTGACAAAAGCTAACCAACATGAACACATGCTTTTGTTATACTTCGCATCAAATGAATTTTTTTTGTATAACCAGAACCAAATTCATCTTGTTATATTCCCTAATTGATTGCTGTTAAAATGCCTTTAATATTACTTTGATGAATACATTCTATGTTTATTAAGAATGTAATTTTATATGTAAAACATTAAAAATAGGAAATTTTAGAGAAATACTTGTTTATTGAAAGAGCAAGAGAACAAACTAGAGAGATCGACCAATCTATTCACTCACTGATTTCCCAAATGCCCACAAAATTCAGCAGTGGGGAAGAAAAAGCTAGGAATCAGAAATTTTATCTAGATCTCTCACATGGATGTCACGGACACAAGCTCTGGAGCCATCATCTGCTGCATGTGCATCAGCAGAAAGCTAGACGGGAAGTAGAAGCGAACTCAGTCCCAAGCACTTTGATACGGGATGCAAATACCCTAAGAGTTGGCTTAACTTGTTATATCACAATGGCCACGTCCAAAGACTTTTCATTTTCACATGCCACTCCCACTCCATTTTTGTTTAAATGACAGCTGGTGCATGGAAAACTGTTTCACTACCTTTCACATCATAGCCTTTACAGCAAAAAGGCAATGGATCCTGGAGCCAGAAGGATCTATTTAGATATATACTGTGTTATAAATATGCTGTAGGAACAGGCTCACTCTACTACCATTAAGCACATTTCCACATCTTCACTTTTTGGTTTCAATTTAGCTATATTGCTAAATATGCAAATTTGCTTTGCTATTCTCCTATGACAGCTTTTAATTTGAGAAAGTTATATCACATAGATGAATGGCTAAGAAACATTTAAGAAAGATTACTATTTATGACACTGCTCTCTCCCCTGTAAAAGACAATAAAAATGTGGTTATAGCTTTGAATATTCAGAAGTTAAAAGTAATCTGGGCTTTTTGTGCCTTACTGTTAACCTATGATCAATACATTGACTCTTTACTATGAGCATGAGGTATTCTGCTAGATCTGTTATCTAAGGTATTTAATGTTGCTGCCCAAATAGTGAACACTGTATTTTCTAAAATACATTTTTTAAAATTGAATTATTTTACTCTGACCTAATAATATTTTATCTGTTAGAAATTCCAAAACATTCTGCTGCAATTTTCTTCAGCCTGTTAGAAATTTAAAAATGACTAAAATTATAGCTTTCAACCATTTCTATCAATTATAGTCCCTCTTTATCAATTACCATAATTTCCCTGTAATTTTTGTTCTTCTTTAT
The DNA here is from genome assembly GCF_030435755.1 of Ochotona princeps. Classification (NCBI taxonomy): domain Eukaryota; kingdom Metazoa; phylum Chordata; class Mammalia; order Lagomorpha; family Ochotonidae; genus Ochotona; species Ochotona princeps. The sequence goes on along the minus strand of NC_080836.1, from coordinate 87,091,884 downwards.
ATTTGACTTCATTTTTTTTCTGTCTGATCTTTAAATGTTAAATATGCTGAGACCAAATTTTTGTATTAGATTCTCCTCCAACCTAACTTTTCCTTTCCATTATTTCAGATTCCATTTGGTCATGCTGCTGAGATGTTTGAAATGTCAAGAAAAGCAGAAAAATGTTATGCAAAGTGAATGTTCCTTGTTCTAATTCTCTGTTCACTGACAGTATGAAGGTACATGAGGACAGCAATTAGAAGGCTACTAGCTCCTTGACCTTTAGGGTTTCATTTTCTTCTTCCTGATATTACTGCTGCCAAAACCTACTAGTCTGAACCACAGAGAATGTATAACCATCGAAAATGGCCCTGAATAATTTAACTCATGTAGTTTTATTATATTATGATTACTACAATAATCAACAGATCTCAATGCAGTTTAGATTTGATCAAAGAAAAGGTGTTTATATACTAATATTCTGAATTTTAACACTTGACAAAAAAGCAAGTACTGGCATTTGAAGCCTGAAACCACATGGTTTTCTTATTCATAATGTCAGGGCAAGCTGGATTTGATCTTGGTAGTTTAAGGCAGCTCTTGTGTCTGCTCTCTTGGGTTTGTTGCCGCTTTTGTAGACTTTACAGATGGTTTTGGGTAATGACAGTCAATTACATGAATTGTGTGGTTCTCTGTGAATGACTTCACAATTTCTCAAACCTAATGAAAACTCAGGGTGATTCTCCAGTGTCAATCACTTTCTCATTCACCTCAGTTTTTAAATGCTGTCTTACTGAAAGGGAGGACAATGGTAGAAGACAATGATTGGAAGAAGGGAAAAAAGGCTTCAATTTCATTTCAAGTAGTTGAGTGCCTCCCGAGAAAGTATCATAAATGTCAGGTCTCTTCTATGGCTAACTACAAAGGATAATGTCCTCTGAAACATTTTGCCCTCATTGTGAAAATACCTGTCTTGATTCATTCTTTCGCTAGAGTAAGAGAGACTTGTTCTAAGTATTATTAAACAGTGACTTGAAATATAAACCCCTTCTCTAATTCATGTCCCAATGTTTTAATATGAAATGTTAATTTCCATCTGAAAATACTATCCAAACTTCAACAGCAATATATATATATATATATACACATATATATATCTGCCTTATACTCCTTATTTTAAAATAGCCCAGCTTAGAAGCCCTCAGAATACATCAAGAATAATTACAAAGCTGGAAGAACGAAAGCCCATGCTTTTATTGTAAAGATGGCTAAACGTTCATGTTCTTCCCCTATCTTTTCTGCTTCTTCTCGTTCATAATAGTAACAACCATCTGTCCTGCCCATCCTGCCTCTCCCCATGCACACCTCCTTTCTCAAGCTATTACCAGAGAGTCAACAATTTCATTTCCAAAAAAGATATTTCAAATGAAAGCTCATGAGAAAGTGGGTACTTCCCTACCATAGAATTGTATTATAGTATAATCAACCCCTGAAATTTCATTGATGGATACCATAATTGGATGCATGCCACACACTATACACATCAGCTGTATTGCTGTGCAACAATGATGTAACATCTAAGTGGTGAAATATATTCTCCTTTAAGGAAACTTACAATACATGAAAAAAGATTACATTTTACAATTGTTGCTTTTGGATAGAAACTATATGTGAGTTCTCATAACATTTAAATTTCCCAGCTTGATTGGTCAGCCTAAGTGTAAAGATAATCTTTTTTTTAGATAATCTTAAATTACTGTCAGACCTGAAATATTGATTGGGATGGTCATTCAAAATTATAGCCATTTTTGTAGCAATTATTTGTGACTCTAATGATTTTTCATAAAAATATAAGAGATCACAAAAAATGTCTTTCCCTGCAATATGGAACAGAAATAATACTTGTTAAGTAATTACCAGGTCAGCCTTGTGCCCTAGTGGATAAAATTGCTGTTATCAACATGAGCATCTCATATGGGTACTGGTTCTGGTCCCAGCTGTTCCATTATCAATGCAATTACCTGCTAACTGCTTGGGAAAGGTAATGGAAAATCGTCCAGTTGTCTGCCCTGCTAGCAATGTCAAAGACTCAGGAAATTTCTGGCTCATTCTTGGCCATGCTCCATCTACTGTAACCACTGGTTGAATGAGCTAGTAAATGAAAGATTCTCCTTTTTCTCCATCTTTAAAAAGAGTGGAAGAGATCTCAGTGGGAAGGGTTGCAGCTTTTCTCCATTCAGTATGATGCTGGCGTTGGGTTTTTCATATATGGCTTTAATTATGTTGTAGATTTTTCCATCTATGCCTACCTTGGTTAGGGTTTTTAGTAGGAAGTGGTGTTGGATTTTGTCGAAAGCTTTTTCTGCATCTATTGATACTATCATGTGATTCTTGTTTTTCAGTTTTTGGATGTGGTGTATCACATTTATGGATTTCCGAATGTTGAACCATTCCTGCATTCCAGGGATGAATCCTACTTCTCCACTACTATTCAACATAGTCCTAGAAGTACTTGCTGAGGCCATAAGACAAGAAAAAGAAATCAGAGGAATCCAAATGGGAAACGAAGAAGTTAAACTCTCACTATACGCAGATGATATGATTCTTTATGTAGAAGAGCCAAGAGACTCAATACAGAGACTGCTAGAACTTGTACGAGAGTTTGGTAGAGTGGCAGGGTACAAAATTAATGAACAAAAATCAACAGCCATAGTGTATGCGAACAGCCCAAAGATGGAAAAAGACTTAACCAGCAAGATACCATTCAAAATAACAGAGAAAAGTATGAAGTATCTGGGAATAAATCTAACCAAAAATGTAGGAGACTTATTTGAAGAAAACTACAAACTATTTAAAAAAGAAATTGAACAAGACCTCAAAAGTGGAGTAACATACCATGCTCCTGGATAGGTAAAATCAATATCATTAAAATGTCTATACTGCCAAAAGCAATATATACATTCAACGCAATCCCAATCAAATTGCCCAAAACATTCTTCATGGAACTGGAAACAATGATCCAAAGGTTCATCTGGAAGCACAAAAAACCACGGATAGCTAGAACCATCCTGAAGAACAGGAAGTTAGCAGGGGAATCACAGTTCCAAACCTCTAGACATACTATAGGGCAGTGGTTATCAAAACAGCCTGGTAATGGCACAAAGAGAGGAAGATCAATGGAGCAGAATAGAAACACCAGAAGGAAACCCACACAGATACAGCCAAATAATCTTTGACAAAAAGACAAACGACAATCCAGGCAAATGGGAAGGTCTGTTCAATAAATGCTGTTGGGACAACTGGTTGATAGCCTGCAGAAACAAAAAAATAGATCCACATCTCTCACCATACACTAAGATCAGATCTAAATGGATAACAGATCTAAACCTACATCCAGAAACCTTCAAACTTTTGGAAGAAAATGTTGGAAACACACTGGAACACTTAGGGGTAGGCCCTCACTTCCTAAAAAAGACTCCAGATGCAGTAGAAATCGAGACCAAAATAAACAATTGGGACCTCATCAAACTAAGAAGCTTCTGTACAGCTAGAGAAACAATCAACAAAGTAAAAAGGCAACCCACAGAATGGGAGAAGATCTTCGCACACAACATAGGTGATAGAGGGCTGATCTCCAGAATATACAGAGAGCTACAAAACAACCAAAATGTCAAAACAAACAAGCCACTCAAGAAATGGGCATGGGAAATGGGCAGACATTTCACAAAGGAACAAACCCAAATGGCAAATAAACGTGAAAAAATGTTCAAGTTCCCTGGCAATAAGGGAAATCCAAATTAAAACATCAATGAGGTACCACCTAACGTCAGTAAGACTGGCCCACATGAATAAAAGCACCAACAACACTTGTTGGCGAGGTTGTGGGGAAAAGGGATCCCTACTCCACTGCTGGTGGGGCTGCAGGCTGGTACAGCCTCTATGGAAATCAGTATGGAGAATATTCAAACAACTCAAATTCAACATACTGTATGATCCAGCAATAGCACTCCTAGGAATATATCCAGATCACTTGTTTTATGAGAAACCAACATGCACTCCTATGCTCATAGTAGCACAATCAGTAATTGCAAAAACATGGAAGCAACCAAAATGCCCATGAACAGAGGATTGGATAAGAAAGCTATGGTTCATCTACTCCATGGAATACTACTCAGCTATTAAAAAAAACAAAATGCAGTTCTTTGTGGCCAAATGGGCCAAACTGGAAACCATAATGCTAAGGGAAATGAGCCAATCCCAAAAGGTTAAATACCACATGTTTGCCTTAATTTAAGATGATATGATGTTATGTATAACATGTTATGTTTTGAATGTTATATGTTGTGTATAAACTAAATTGAAGTATAGGTGAGGTGGTCACAGAAGGTGGCTGGGAACTCGCATTTACTTTTAACATATTGGTTACTCATTACTATGTCAATTAATTCCATAGTGATGTAAATTTTTGCTGATGGTATGTTGGAGCTTTCAATTGACTGGGATGATACTCTGCTGGCTCTGTCTTCAGACCAGAGAGGGTATACCTAAGAAGCCGTTGAACTTGACGGGACAATAAGATGCTGGACTCTATGTTTGGTATATGCTTGCAATGGGGGAATCTCAACTGAACTTGAGCTGTGGTTATGCAACAAGGTGGAGGAATCCACCATGGTGGGAGGGTTTGGGGAGGGGTGGGGAGAACCCAAGTATCTATGTAACTGTGTCACATAATACAAAGTAATTAATGAAGTTAAATAATAAATAATTTAAAAAAAAAAGAAAAACAAAAACAAACAAAAAAAAAGAGTGGAAGAGAGAAAGAGAGAGAGAGAGAGAGAGAGAGAGAGAGAGAGAGAGAGAGAGAGAGAGAATGAGAATGAGAATGAATGAGAATGATTTTGAATGAACCTAGCATACACTGGTTCTCTCCCCAAATGGCTAAGACAGTCAGAGTTGGGTCAATTCAATGTCAAGAGTAGCTTTTGTTTCTACCTTAAGTGTTAGACTCTACCTAACAGTTACAATGTCATCTGCATTTTTAAAAAAAGTTTTCCTTCCCAGTTCAAAGCTTGGAAAGCTGAAATCCCTTTCTGGACTGACTTGACTATAATGATTACTAGTAGACACTGTCCTTAATGAGGTAGATTCTTGTGGGGCAGGGAGGCATTCTTTGCCACAGTTAAGGGACAGCAACAAGTATTGGCCTGCTCTGATGCAGCACATTCATATTCCATTTCCAAGTGCCTCAGTTAAAAATACCAACTCTAGGTCTGATTCCAGCATCCTGCTAAATGAGACCACTGTCAGGCAGTAGGAGACAGCTCAAGCCGTTCAGTCTCTATTCATTCCAGGCCTTGCGCCTGCGTGGTAATCAGAGTTACTCAGCTTCAGGATGTGGTTAGGATACCATGGGCATTGTAAGAAACCAGTGGAGGTAAGTGTTTCAGATCTCTCACTTCTTACCTCTTAATTACTTAAGAAGAAAGATAAGGGAAAGGACAAAGCTGATTGAACTTTGAGTTTTGTTTTCTGTCTTTCATTTTGCTTGCCAATCATGAAATAATAATGTGCTGAAGTACAATAACATAACCTATAAACATGAAGTTAGAAGCAAGGCATTGACGGGGCTTAGGACACATCATTCCAAAATGTAACTGGAGGAAATCAGTATATTTCACCACCAAAATATTTCTCTTAACTTACTAGGGAAACTACAGGCTAGGATAAACTCTGGAAAGCTCTGGAGAAGAAATTTACATTTACAATGGAAATTTTTCTTGTCAAGTATTATATCCTTACATCAGGAGGGGAATTCTCACTGAATTAATCAATGGTGTTAAACAATAAACATGGCATGATTTAGCACACACCCACATGACAAATCTTAATTTTGCTCAAGGTACATTTCCTGGTTGCCACTCTCCATTCTTCCTCTTTTTGAGAAGCACCTCCAAAGTATACCCTTTTATATACTTTAAATAGCTCAGCATATCCCACTTATTCATACTTATAGGGTAGCATGAAATGTTGCAATGCTTGTACATGTTGCATAATACCTAAATTGGGGTAAACACATCTGCCCTTGCCATCTTCTTTTAAGACAACCTTTCTGATTCATTTGCTTTTGTTTCATAAAAGGTTGTGGTTAAGCTTTTGAGATCTACTCTGGAGGTTTATTCCTTCCCCTGTGATTTCTCACATACCCACATGAAGTACAACTCATAACACGTTTGATCTTCCTGTGTCAGTCCTGTGTCCCAGGAAGTTCCAATTAAACACTGCGACAGACAAACTGTCTTTTCTCTCCTCTAACACAAAGTATGGCAATCCAAAAAAAAAAACAATCAAGCTCCACCACAGTCTTCTGGAGTGAGGTATTCAGCTCAGCACTGCATAAGATCAATAAATTTAGGTGTAATATTCCAATTATTTATATATGTAGTGTTTTACTAGCTGGACGTAGCTTAATAAACATTTCATTAGGCACCAGAAAGCAGGCTGTGACAGTGTTGTGACTACAGTGGCAACATGAACTGTGGAACTGCTCTAGTGAAAAAGACACAAGTTAAGATCCTTATAATTTTAAGCTAAAAATATCATAACTGGCCTCTGTTAATGAAATATATGCTCAAACCCATAAATGTTATATGTAGATCACACATTTATGAGAAAGCACATTAATGGGTGCAATGGGTCCCTGTAGTATTAAACAAAATCAGTATTGCTAACTTCCAAATGTAGAATCATTAGATAGCAATGTCCACATTTCCTCCACCTGTACCCAGTCAAGCACGTCACTCATTAAGTATTCAGAGTTCCATATCTTCTTTAAGTAGTAGCATTAAAGACAGAGTCCTATAAATGTCAAAAGTTCTGACCACTCACAGGTTTCCAAGTGAAAAGAGCTTTTGCTTCTCCAGGGTCCTCGGGCAGAGTTCTTTATACAGACCTGCAAATTGCTAAGAGGAAATTTCTAATGGGGTCTGAGACTGCTGCAATTTTTTAAGGTCCATAGGTGCTTGCATTTTTTCTTTATAGCTAGTATAACAAATTAGCAGCACATTTAATAGCTTAAAACAATCAAAATTTAGTATGCTCCCCTTTTAAGTCCCATGGCTTGAAATGTGCTTCATTGAGCTCAAACCAAGGTATTCTCAGGGTTGGTTCCTTCTGGAGGTTGTTCTGTAAATGAAGTTAATGTCTTGCCTTTTCCATCTTTTACAAATTGCCTCTATTAGGGGCTCACAGAAAGATATGCCAAACCCTGCTGTGCTGGACCTCCCGAGAGGCCTTAGAACCCAATGCAGAGGCAAGGTCTGACCTTTCCTAGTTTCTCCTCCTACAGTGCAGAATAGCTTTTATGTGAAGTACTCTTATCTGCCTGGTGTCCACATATGCTGAGGAAGAAGCAATTATTCCTGCTTCTCTCCCTAGGATCTCATTAACTAAGCTCATATTGCAGGACGACCGAAGTGTGTCAACACAGTGAGATGGATTTTTATCACCACTGTGTTCTATTTTGATTCCAGAGAAAATCATTTACAACCCAAAGTCTGTTCTGCTGGACAAGCTGACTGTTGGGGTCATTGGATGGGAGTATTCCTCATCTCATCCCGTATAATGTTTATTCTATCAGTCTTTGAAAATGAAGTGCATCCCCATAGACCTTTACCATGAGGAAAGAGTATGTAGCTTTTTGAATCATGCCAGGTTAGGAGGTATTTACACATAATGGCCTTCCAAATTATCATTAGTTATCTTGATTGATCTATCTCGGTTTATTTCAGCAAGACTGCAGTATGCAGGAGAGAGCTCTTACCTCTGTACTTTAATTCATTTGCTCACTCCACCTTCTTCCACCATGAAGTTAGAAGTACAGCTTTTTCCAAGCTTATTCTGACTCTGATCCTAACCCATCCAACCATCACATAATCTTGCCTCTCCGGCCAGTTTTTTCTTAAATAGGATCTTATGAGTTCACCTGGATAATCTAGGATCATCGCTTCCTTTCATAATCCTCACTGTAACGTTCAGCATTCCATCAATGTTGTGGAATATATTCCAATTTTGGAGATTTGGCTTTGACATAGTGGGGTGCCATGATTCTGCTTTAAATAACATTGTTAAAAAATTCTTTAACTTCAGAAAAACTACAAAATGAAATGTTAGTAATTTCAATATTTCCATGAAAATATTCTCTGCTGTAAAACAGCAACATTACACTGGGACTGTAACGAAAAGTACATTTTAAAATTCCATAAAACATTCTGAGATAGTTCTGACTTATGCATGTTTAAAAATGACCCTTCAAAACAGCAGACACAATTTGGCATAATTGAGATTCATTTATGATTTTCATTTGGGAAAAGCATAGAGGTTGTCAAGCTAGAAATGATGTTTATTTTAACATGTACTTAGATATAATGAAAAGAAGTTATTTTGTATTTGGTCTAAGGCTATTTAGTAAATAGATTCAAATTTTCTCTTGTTAAGTTCTCTAATACAACATCAAAGTATTGTGTAGTTTAGTGGTCCTTTGGGAAGATAGGGTTTTCCTGTGGATACACAAACATTTTACAGTTCATTTCCATAATATACGGTAAAAACATGGGAGGGAATACTACATGCAGAACAAAGAAGTGATAGTGGCAGCAAGAGAAAGAAGAAATTACATGAGGAATCTTTGTAAATTCAAAATAGTCAAGTAGGACCCCTGAGCTAGACCCAATGAAATAAAGTATTTTGGGTGTGTATGTCTGTATGTGTGTGAGATATCGAGACACAGGGAAGAAGGGAGAGACTGAGAGAAAACATTTAAGTAAAGGGTTAAAGGAAACACTCATTTCACTGAAGGAAGACATGGATGAATAAAAATGTGAAGAGACAGAAAATGATCTCAAAGTAAGTTTCTGGAAGGTACAGGGGGAATCACAATGCAACCATTTCAATAGATATTCATCATAAGGAAGGTTCAGTAATGATCTATGGAGGCAACACAGCAATTGTCAAGAAAAATATTAAATATTGAATAATATTTATCAAATTTTCAGTATTTAAAGTTAAGAATTACACTAAATCATATTTCCTCACAAGCTCTGGTTAAGTTAAATTAGGAAAATCTCCTTTTCCTTTACTTAATATTATTTTGGGTTAGCCTCTAAATGGAAAAAAATTCAAGCAATAAGAACAATGCTGTATGGGGCCTGGCAGCATGGCCTAGCAGCTAAAGTCCTCGCCATGAAAGCCCCGGGATCCCATATGGGCACCAGTTCTAATCCCAGAAGATCCACTTCCCATCCAGCTCCCTGCTTGTGGCCTGGGAAAGCAGTTGAGGACGGCCCAATGCATTGGGACCCTGCACCCGTGTGGGAGACCCGGAAGAGGTTCCTGGTTCCTGGCTTTGGATAGGCGCGCACTGGCCATTGTGGCTCACTTGGGGAGTGAATCATCAGAAGGAAGATCTTCCTCTCTGTCTCTCCTCCTCTCTGTAATTTGACTTTGTAATAAAAATCAATAAATCGGAGGAGTGAGGAAGATGGCCGACCATAGAGAGCTGGTGTAGGGCAGTGTGGGGACAGAGGGGAACTGATCCAGCAGAGAAACAAACCAGGAGACACAGAAATGAGGGGATAGGTGTAGGAAGGTCACTGGAGTTCGCTGAAGTAAGAAGATCTACACAGCATGGAGAGACAACAATAAAAAGGAAGAAAGAGGGGACAGCACGCTGTGAGAATTTTGGTGAGTTGCAATCCCAGCCAGGGGGAAGGCGGCGGAATCTCAGCCGTTCCTGGGAGGACAAAGGCGGTTGGAAGGACAGGCGTCCACACCCACAGGGGCACAGACCACTGGAGTGCAGGAGACCCTAAAGGAGGCTACTGGATTGAACAAAGGGGTCATCATCCCACGAAGATAAGCAGGGGGGGTTGCCCAGAAACTTGCCTCCCAGCAGGTCAGCAACTTTGAGAGAGTGCAGAGGAGACTGGAGCTGCGCTCTGGGTCCGGGTTACAGTAATCCCCAACTCGGCTCTGAAAGGTTGACTAACTGCAAAAGTCTCCAGTGGAAACTGCTGCTGAGCTCAGCCTGAGCATTAGGAGCGGGGCAACACTCGGCATAGCCTCCCTGGACAGAGGTGCAGGCTGGTGGGAGCACAGCTGCATGACTCCCACGGCTCTGCTCCCAATGGCAGAACATCTTGAATAGATCCCCTGCTGTGCTCAGCTCAGCAGGAGACCCTGAAGCAAAGCCGGTTCTGCAGGACTGCTGGGCAAGTTCTCCCAGCGGACCTGTGGCCTGAGGTGGCTCAGAGGCCCCAGCTACACACGGCTCCCGCCCCGAGTCCAAGAGGTGGGACCGGCTCTCTAGACCTGTGGCCTGAGGTGGCACAGAGGCCCCTACTACACGCGGCCACAGCCCCAGCCCCCGCCTCGAGCCCAAGAGGCAAGAAGAGACTCTGTGGACCTGTGGCCTGAGGTGGTGCAGAGGCCCCAGCTACACAAGGCTCCCGCCCCGAGCCCAAGAGGCGGGACCGACTCTGTAGACCTGTGTCCTGAGGTGGCCCAGAGGCTCTGAGCCCAAGAGGCAAAACACAGCTCAGTAGAGTCAACGAACTCAGACGGGGGCGTGGAGCAGTGTGGCTTCCAGTGAGGCAACGACTTTGAGTGGGAGCTGCAGGGGGAAGGCCTGGCACTAGGGCTGGGACATAGAGTCTCCTGACCCAGCTTGGGGCTGTGGTCCGCAAACTCTGAACAACAAGCAGCTGGAACCCCCTGCTGTGCTTAGCTATACTTAGGCCAACACTCCATACAGCAGTTGCTGGGTCACACTTCCTATAAGCTACAGCACCGGGGCAATGGCTCCAGACAAGCAAGTCAGAGGCTAAAATCCCAAAATGGCAAGAAACAACAACACAATGAGGAGAAAGAAAAGGTAATGACCCAGAAGAAAAATCAAGCATTTCCCCCCAAAACAACCAAAAAACTAATCTTAATACATGAGATGCAAGATGATGACATAGAGGAATTACCAGAGAAGGAATTTAAGAAACTAGTGATGAGATTCATCAGAGACAGCGAGAAGCGCTGGGAAGAGTCCAAGGTATTCGAAAACCATATCATTGCAGAAATAAATCAAGTCAAAAAGGGAATCCTCGATATAGAACACAAAATTGAAAGCCTAACCAACAGAAAGAACACAGCAGAGGACAGAATATCAGAATTGGAAGACATTCAGAATGAAAGGCAGCAGTTCATCAAACAGTTGGAGACAAATCCGGAGAAAGCCAATAGGTCCATACAGGAAATGAAAGACAACCTCAAAAAATCAAATATTAGAATAATAGGCCTTCCAGAGGGAGTGGAAAAAGAGATGGGTTTGCAACGGGTCTTCAATGAAATACAGGAGAACTTCCAGAACACCGGAAATATAAATCCAGCACAAATCCAGGAAGGTCAGAAAACCCCCAATAGAGTCGACCCAAAGCGATCCTCACCCAGACATGTGGTCCTCAAACTGCCTTCAAGCGAATACAAAGAAACAATTCTAAGACAAGTAAGAAAAAAGGACAAGATTATTTTCAGAGGAAGGCAAATCAGAATCACAGCAGATCTCTCAGAAGAAACACTCCAGGCAAGAATAGAGTGGGGTAAAGCCTTTCAAATCCTGAAACAAAACAACTGCCAACCGAGAATAATGTACCCGGCAAAACTCTCATTTATATTTGAGAATGAAATTAAATATTTCAACAGCAAAGAGAAACTAGAAGAATACACTAGCACGAAACCGGCCCTAGACAACCTCCTCAGGAAGGTGCTAAACCCAGAGAGAAAAAATGAAAACCAAAATCAAAATGGCAAATGGGAAGACCTCCCCACTAATATCCATAAGAGGACAGTCAACCAGGCAGAGACTCTAATAGTCGCAAATACACACTTGCACACTTACACACACTCACTTACACACACAGCTCAAAATCAATTTCTCTCAATATTATCTCTAAACACAAATGGCCTAAACACACCAATCAAAAGACACAGATTAACAGACTGGATCCTGAAACAGAAGCCATCAATCTGTTGCCTACAAGAGACACATCTAACCAGAAAAGCCTCTAAGAAAATGAAAGTAAAGGGATGGAAAAAGATATTTCATGCCAATGGACGAGAAAAAAAGGCTGGGGTAGCTATTCTAATTTCAGATGATATAGACTTCAAGCTGACAGACATCAAAAAGGACAGGGAAGGACATTATATATTGGTGAGGGGACTGATACATCAGGAAGTAATCACCATTGTGAATATATATGCACCAAATTCCAATGCACCTAGCTACGTGAAGCAATTACTTACAGACTTAAGAGGAGACATTGATAAGCACACAATAATAGTGGGTGATCTTAACACCCCACTAACAACAGACAGATCAACAAAACAAAAACTCAAAGAAACAACAGAGCTCGTACAAACATTAGAACAACTGAACGTGGTAGACATTTATAGAACTTTTTACCCTAAGGCCACAGATTATACATTTTTTTCAGCAGTACATGGCACCTTCTCCAGGATTGACCACATGATAGGACACAAAGCAAACCTAAATAACTTCAAAAAGATAGGAATCATACCATGTACCCTCTCAGACCACCATGGAATGAAATTGGAAATCAGCAATTCAAAATGCCCCAGGAAATACAGAAACTCTTGGAGGCTGAACAATATGCTATTAAACGAACAATGGATCAGAGAAGAAATTAAAGATGAAATCAAAAAATTTATGGAAACCAATGAAAACTCTGACACAACATTCCAAATCTTATGGGACACTGCCAAAGCAGTGCTGCGGGGTAAATTCATCGCAATTGGAGCCCATGTCAAGGTCCAAGACAGGTGTCAAATACAGGAACTAAGCACACACCTCCAGGAATTGGAAAAACAGCAGCAGAAGAGCCCCACATACAACAGGAAGCAAGAAATCATCAAAACAAGGGAGGAAATTAATCAGATAGAAATAAAAAAAAATATACACAAAATCAATGAATCAAAAAGTTGGTTTTTTGAAAAGATAAAGAAAATAGATACCCCACTGGCCCGACTGACAAAGAAAAAACAAGAGAAAGAATTAACAGCATCAAAGATGAAAAAGGCAACATAACAACAGACACCGCAACCATTAAGAACATAATCAGAAATTACTACAAAGCACTGTACTCCAACAAATCAGAAGACCACCAAGAAATGGAAAAGTTCTTAGACTTATACAACCTGCCAAAACTTAGCCCAGAGGCAACAAACGACCTGAACAAGCCCATAACTGAAGTAGAGATTGAATCAGTGATTAAAGACCTCCCAACAAAGAAAAGCCCAGGTCCAGATGGCTTCACTCCAGAATTCTACAAAACATTCCGAACAGAAATAACCCCAATCCTCTACAAACTCTTCAATACAATAGAAAAGGAAGCGACCCTTCCAAACTCATTCTATGAAGCCAACATTACCTTAATCCCAAAACCAGACAGAGATCCTACAGAGAAAGAAAACTACAGACCTATCTCTCTGATGAACATTGATGCTAAGATACTCAACAAAATCCTAGCCAATAGAACTCAAAAAATCATCCGACAGATCATTCTACCGGATCAAGTAGGATTCATCCCTGGAATGCAGGGGTGGTTCAACATTCGGAAATCCATAAATGTGATACACCACATCCAAAAACTGAAAAACAAGAATCACGTGATAGTATCAATAGACGCAGAAAAAGCTTTTGACAAAATCCAACACCACTTCCTGCTAAAAACCCTAACCAAGGTAGGCATAGATGGAAAAATCCACAACATAATCAAACACTACCGTGCAGAAACCAACGTCATTGGAAAGACAACCAGAAGCCCTGAGCGGTCCGCAGAAACAGAAGAACAATAAATGTCCTTCGGGACCAGGGAGGAGAGCTTTCTCTGGTCCGAGCCTGGCTCCACCTCTGGACCCCCACCCTCCCTTGCAATGACCATCAGGATCGCTCCGAAAACCCCTCATAGCAAACAAACAATCATACAAACTAAAAAAACCTAAAATAAATAGACAAACAACAAAAAGTAGAGCTTGGAATCTGACAGGAAAGAGCTGGCATGGATTTGCTCATGCCTCGCTGGGTGGGACACGAAGATTAGTCACTCTTCACCATGGTGTTGGGGACTTTCCTGCACACCCCCCCAAAAAAAATGTTCTGCACCTTAATTGTTGACAAATGTCTTGTTAGAGTCACAAGCCAGTCTAGATTATCCTAAAATCTGCCAAGATCAGTAAAATTATACTTCAACACAACAAATGGCTAAATACTAAAATGAAATAGACACGAGACAGCTGAATGGTACCCTACAGCCATTTTAAGGTATATAGCAGCCGGTCCTGTATTTAAACTAAAATTGAAATGTCAATGAGCAAATCATAGGTTGTGGTTAAGAACTTGTTTTTTGTTTTTTTTTTAACATACTGGTTACGCAAAACCATGTCAATTCCATAATGTTACAAATTGCTGTTAATGTTATATTGGGACTCTTAATTGACTGGGATGGTATTCTACCAGCTCTAACTTTGGACCAGAAATGGTCTCCCCAAGAAACTGTTCAACCCATCTGGACAATAAGTAGCTGGACTCTATGTTTGGTATATGTTTGCAAGGAAAGAATCTTGATTGAATTTGAACTATAATACTGCACCAAGATGGAGGAATCCACCAGGGGGGAGGGGCGTGGGGAGGGATGCGGGGATTCCCAGAGCCTATGAAACTGTCACATAATGCATAATAATTAATAAAAAAAAAGCCAAAAAAAAGAATGTAATCCAAAGCAACCCATCCAAAAATATTTATTTTAGCATTTTACTATAATAAAATCTTTAGATCTTTAGAAATATTTAGAAATCCCTGAAATAGCCAACATTTGAAAGCACAGCTTTGATTAATAACTGTATGAGAAAGCATTCATAAAAGTCAGCTGAAAATTTAAAAAAAATCAATAAATCTTAAAAAAAAAAAGAACAATGATGTATGGACTTACGACTAATTTTTTTCTTTCAAACATGGAAAATGGGAAGGGAATATTGAAAATACCTTAAGCTTTTAGTTTTCATCTCTTTTTTAGAGATTAAAAATACTAATACAACCTTTATTTTGTCCATTCAAGCTTTGACATAATAAGTAATGGATGGGCCCGGTGGCATGGCCTAGCAACTAAAGTTCTCGCCTTGAAAGCCCCAGGATCCCATATGGGCTCCGGTTCTAATCCCGGCAGCTCCACTTCCCATCCAGCTCCCTGCTTGTGGCCTAGGAAAGCAGTTGAGGACGGCCCAATGCATTGGGACCCTGCACCCATGTGGGAGACCCGGAAGAGGTTCCTGGTTCCCGGCATTGGATCAGTGTGCATCGGCCCATCGTGGCTCACTTGGGGAGTGAATCATTGGACGGATCTGTCTCTCCTCCTCTGTGTATATCTGACTGTAATAAAATGAATAAATCTTAAAAAAAAAAATAAGTAATGGGTAATGTTATTATTTGAAACAGTATATTCCATCATTGTAAAGAAACATAGTAATCATAAAGCATAAATACAAGTATTTTCAAAGCATGATGCAAAAACGACAACAGGTTCAGTTTTCCTTTTACTTAATCCACAGAATATAATTATGTCAAAATGTTATCAGTACTCCCACTCATCCTTTACTACTCTGCCTCCTGTTAGGAATCAGTCTTTTAATATTAAAAATAGAAAATTAGTGAATATACAATTTATGAATTAACCCAAAAACTAGATAATTTTCTACCCAGAAACCCACCAGAACTGCATTGGGCACCATTTTGTGTAGGAAGGAAAAAGCTTTGGTATGGGACTAGGCATGCAGTAAGCTAGCAACAAACTCATTTCTGGTTCAATGCATTGTACGAACATGGCATCTTACAGGTTCTACCTAAAATAGGTCTGAGTAGCCCCCAGATATAATGGTCAGCAGATCTCTACAAGTGACACATCAGGCATCATTTTATACAGGGTGACAAAGGCTAAAATTAGAGGGACAACAGTGAGCTATGCATGTCCTAAACTGGGAGCAAACGCACTTCCAGCTCATTGCATTACACTGGACTCACAGTGAAACTAATACTGACTTTGGCATGCTATAGGTCAAAATAGGTCAGAGTAGCTCTTAGACCTAATGGCCAGCAGGTTCTGGCAAGACCAGCACCACCACAACCTGTTTATTTAGGACACCTTGTATCTCCCTAATCCTGGGAACAGCTCAAAGCAGAAGTGAAAGAAAGGCTGTTCAGACAGCAATGGGATCATAGGAGATGGAGAGAGGAAAGCAAGGATCTGGGCTACAGAGACCATGGTGGAAGCCTAACACAAGGTCAAGACCTGAAACTTGCTGGAAGGAGTGGCACAAGTAACTGCAATGAACTGGGTACCAAAAGCAATCAATAAAATCAAACTGTAGAGTAGGGAACATTACTGCTTTGAAACCTTCCCTAAGGAAAAGAATCTACTAACCAGAACTACAATGACAGGGAGCAAAAGAAGAGACAGAGACACAATTTATATTACTGAAGACTCCCCTGCAAAGGAGCAAACACCTTTGCCAACCTCAGAGTTAACTGAGAAAAACATCAAGGAAATGAGTGATAGAGAAAAATTTTGTAATAAAGATTTGTATCAACAAAAAGTAGATGCAGGAATTTAAGAACTATGTGGCCAGGAAATAGCAACACTGAAACAAAATTAAGCAAAATTAGCAGAAATGAAGGACACAATGAGAAAATTAAAAATTCAGTGGAAATTCTCCATAACAGAATGAATGAGGCAGAAGAATGAATCTCAGAATTGGATGACATTCCTTGCCACAATGATGAAACAACCAAAAAGCTGAAAGCAGAGCTGAGTCAAGCTAAAAAAAGTATTCAAGAATTAAGAGGCACTATTAAAGGGTCAAATAGAAGATTTATGGGAATTACATAAGGCAAAGAGAGAGAAACCAGGTTTAAAGATGTATTCAATGAAATAAAATTTCCCTAATACAGAGAAAGAATTGGGAAACAGAATACTTGAGGGACACAGAACTCCCAACAGGGTTGACCAAAAGCAATCTTCACCACGACACATAATAATTTTTCAATCAAATATAAGGAAAAGATCCTTAAACGTGCATGTGAAAAAAAAAACTTGACATATAGTGGAATTACAATTAGACTCACAGCTCACCTCTCAAAGAAACTCTACAGGCCAGAAGACAATGGAGTTACATATTGCAGATACTAAGAGGGAAAAAAAAAAACGCTGGCCTAGAATAACGTACCCAGCAAATCTTCCCTTGGTCTTTGAAAGTGAAATAAAATTCCTGCACAGTAAAGAAAAACTCAAAGAATACACCTCTTCCAAATGTGCCCTACAAATAAATACTTAAGGATGTTGTCTTGGCAGAGAAATGGAACGGCGCCCACCAAAACCAAAGGCAAATGGGAAGAACATCCCAGTAAAATAACAACAGAGGAATAAATCAAGCAATTAATAACTCATTGCTAAAATGACAAGATGAAATTACCACCTATTTTTATCATCTTGAACATATATTGCTTAATTCAATGAAATGCCACAGATTAGTAGACTGGATCAAAAAACAAAATCCATCTATCCGTTGCCTACAGGAGACACATCTCACCAACAAAGCTCAGCGAAAACAATCTCATAGATTTCGATGTTTTTGTTTCTATTTTCATTTCTTCAAAACACTTTTGTGTCACATTAAATTTTTCATTGACTTTTAGGTCATACTGTAGCATCATTTTCTTCAAGAAGGTTCTTAGATTTTCATTTCTTCAGTGACACATTAGTCATTATGTAACATGCTATTTAATTTCATGGCATTATAAATTTCTATTTTTCTTCCTGTTGTTAATTTTGTTTTGTGGCTTTTGAGACTATACAATGCATTATACATCTCTACTTCCAGACCAAAGATGGACTCCCAATGAAATGGCTAAATATATCTTGACAATAAGATGCTGGACTCTCTGCCATTGTCCATGATTTATGATTGTTTTTGAAGAACTATAGTGTTGTAATAATATGGGGAAATTAGTGGGTGAACTGGTTGTGGGGTGGGGGTAAGGGATATCTCATTTTCTATGGAACTGTATCATGAAATAATAATAATACATGGGGAAAAAGAAAATATCACTCTTACAATAAATGCATTTAAAAACGAACACAAAATGTCAATAAAATATGAATTATACTTTACTCTGGTTCAAGAAATTTGTAGTATAAAAAGAGTAGCAGTAAGGTTACTGTGAAAACTCAATAAAACCAAATAAGGTGAGATAATGTATAGGTATGCTTCCAAAAATTGAATACAGAAGACAAATGATTTTGAAATTTTGAATCTACATTTTACAAATTACTGATAAAAAGTATTACAAGTAACAATCTAAGTCTAATCACTGTTTATAATGAGAAGGTAAAATTTAAAATTTTATCATTAAGAACTGATGGTAAATTTTTAGAACATTTTTTTGAAAAAGTGGGAGAGAGAGAAGTCTTCAACACAAGGGTTGACCTCTTTTCACAAATACCTGCAACTCATGGGGCTTCAGTAGGCCTGAGCCGGGCCCAAGAAATCATGTGTCAGGCACACACATAAGCATAAAGTTAAGCCCCAGTAGAACCAGAAACTGTAAACTTGTTAGTTTACTGCAGAATTAAGAAAAAAAAAGCATGAAAGCAATAAAGCAGAAATTAGAAAATAAAGTCAATACTTTGCATGAAACCATAAACACACAAAATGGAAAACAATATGACTGAAGAAAAATTTAAGGCATTTTCAACAACGTATTTAAAATTCATGAACTAAGTAATAAAAATATAAAATATAACTCAAATTATTGAGTCTTTGTAGAAACTCAACACAGAAATGTTTAACAAAGAAAAAAGATGGTTTAAATTTATTAGAATTCAAAAAGGAATTCCATATCACATCTAGGCCCAGGTCCCTGCTCAGAAGGGCCCTTAATACACATTTAACAATGATTTGAATGTAAGATTAAACTCATTATGTATACAGGAAAAATGAACAAATCAAACTGAAGTTGATAATATCAGTTTTAGACAATTAGAAATCGTATTAACAATATAATATTAGTACTGGGTCATTTAACTTTAATTAAAGATCCAAAATGCAAGGATGTTAAAAATAAGTACGTATATCAGTTGTGTAGTCTAATAAAATCTAATAAAAGTCACATGATTTATACCAAATCTGTTTAAAAGCCATAAATCTATATAATGTTATATGACTAAAACAGCATTAAATTCACATAGTGAACTTAAAGTAATTTACTTAGGAGTTCTTACTATACTATTTCTACCACAGACATAAATGAACATAAACTACTGAATAATATTCTCAGAAAGTCCCAGAAGATACTCAGCAAACCAAGATTACATTTTTTTGTCAAGGTTTTTTTCAAGTATATGAAAAAGGAAATAAACACTTTAAATATTCATTCATATAAAAACTGCCCTATCACCAAATCATCCTGGTCAAAATTCAGATATATAAAGCATATCAAAAATATAAGTTTACCAAGGAATTTATATTATTTGATAATTTTTTTAAATCCTGCCAAAGGTTACCAAGTATGAAAGAGCCTAATTACTTTTGAAAAGAGTAAGTGAATAAAAAAGCAGGTTCTATTCTCAAGATTAATTTCATTAAAGGTTCATTTATTCACTGAGAAGACAAGTATTAATCAAACATCTGAGCTGAGAACACGAATGTGAACAAGAAATAATCCGATCCTTTTTGTGAAAAGGGTCATTGTCAATAGCAAATAAATAAGCTAACATGTCACAAAGTGAAGAGAGCATTCAGTCCCACTTCCATGTACAGAATCACTTTAACTTTGCCAGGGATGACTTGAAAACTTCCTAACATGTCTGTATCATTCACTGAACAGCTTTTCCCAGAACACAGAAATGCAAAGAAATGCCTGATTAGAATTCCAAGTTCTGCTGCTATACTGTAACAAGACATGCTATAAGGAAGGGCCACTGGAGTGCGGGTAATATCTTCAATATCTTTATAGACTCTACGGCACTGCTTTACAAAGAAATCTACCACATTCATCTTCACTAATATTAGTTTCTATGACATGGTTTTGTTGATATTGCAATTCCTCCTACTTTCCCCCCTCCTTCCTACCTTTCGATTCTCCCCCTACCACTCCAAGTATGTTCTCCCACCAATATTATAAAAGTATAGTCGTTCAGCAACAATCACAAGTTCAACATTCTGCTATTTAAGTGTAGCACAGCATTGCAGGTACAGAAAATGCTAAAAAAAGAAATCTAACGTCCTACTATCAAATATATTGAACAGTTTGAGAGTCCTTTCCATTGGGAGAAGCACACAATGTCTCCTCACTTCCCAGTATACAAGTCTCCATTTTACAGTTCATCTAGAATATATACATAAATACACACATATATGCATGTCGCTGTTGCGCAGCGATGGACATGGTGCACGGAGCCGATAATAACATGCGTGGACCCTGACTGATGGTCAAAGCTGAAGTTTATTAGTGGCATCAGACTTTATACACTGAGGGTCATACAGGATAAGGGTGGGGGAATTGAGCTTGGCAACAAAACCCCTGAACTGTTTCTGTACTCTTGTTTGGAACTCCTTTTGTCTTGTATATTCCACCAAGTGTTCTCATACACATGCTGTCCACTCAACTTCTTACACAAATGGTATCCAATCAAGTATACAAAAGGTAGCCATTTGGTTGTTCTCATGCAAATATTATCCAATCAACTGTAATCCTGTGCTCCCTGACCTTCTAGGGTCACATAGTCCTGCTACATATGCATGTTTACATATATTATCTATTTGATTTGTATTTTCCATGCATTCATCTTATGAAGACCTTCACTGAAACAGGACAAACAGTATTTTTATATGAATGTACAGAGAGTAGAATGTACATTCATGTATTCATGCATGCTCATGTCTTCACGTCTTCACATGATGTATGGAGCTTTGTCAACTGCGTGGATGGCAAAGGCATTTTTTGTGTGTGATTATCTTGTCTACAATTCTGTACCTTGTATCTTTCCGGCTTCTCTAAAAATAAATTTTAACACCAAAATATAACACAAACTATAGATCAATAAGTAGATGGAAATGTGCATCAGAATATTTTAAAGCTACATTATCAAGTAATAAATAGGAACTATTAGAAGCCCTGCAACCAATTATTTTTGAAAATCATGAATACTTATGGGGCAATCATTTGGTTCACAATCAGACCACCTGTGTTGCAGTCTGGACTGCTTCAGATTCTAGGTTCCTGCTAATGCGCACCCCACAGAGCACCAGGTGAGAGCTTCAACACCTGGGTCCCTGCCACCAAAGTGGGAGATCTGAATTGAACTCTAGGTTTCTGACCTTGTGCTAACAAAGACCCAGCTACCTTGAGTATTCAGGACATAAACTAGCAAAGTGGAAGATCATTGTATTTCAAATAAACAAAAATGTAGAAAAACGATTCATTTTTTTTGGTTCATATTCCTCTAAAGATCCAGGGTTTTTTTTTAAAGATTTTATTATTATTGGAAAGCCGGATATACAGAGAGGAGGAGAGACAGAGAGGAAAATCTTCCGTTGATTCACTCCCCAAGTGAGTGCAACGGGCCAGTGCCCTGATCCGATACCGGGAACCAGGAACCTCTTCCGGGTCTCCCACGCGGGTGCAGGGTCCCAAGGCTTTGGGCCATCCTCGACTGCTTTCCCAGGCCACAAGCAGGGAGCTGAATGGGAAGTGGAGCTTCCGGGATTAGAACCGGCGCCCATATGGGATCCTGGGGCGCGTTCAAGGCGAGGACTTTAGCTGCTAGGCCATGCCACCGGGCCTTAAAGATCCAGGTTTAATGAGAAAATTCCTCAAAAACTTAGGCAGATCTTGCTGTATGTCTCTGCCAGGGAAGGAGTCCTTCCGAGATCAGACGAGATTGGGTGCGTTCAGGGTGGTGTGGCCGTAGACAGGGAAGGAGTCCTTGCAACCATGTTTGACTACTGCTGATTGCTGGTAGTCGGGTAAGTCCTTCATCACGTTTCTAGAGCATTTATAACAGCAATACCAGACTTTTCAAGTGAAATACTGACAACTCCATTTACTGCAAGGTCAGTAATAACATTTCCTGGAGCGAGGAAACACGGAAATAGGCAGATTTTTAAACTGCAAACATAGACTTATGATCATGCGTTGTGAAAGTAAAGTGCCAATAGAGGCCAAGAAAACGTTCTGTCTTACTAATTACGTATTTGAGTCTGCATGACGGCTATCTTCCTGTCGCACAAAGACATTAAATATGCTGCTTTGGAGATTGGCATAAGTATCTCCAGCATGTCAAGCAAGTGAGCAATATAATTGTTTGTAATCATCAACTGATAATATTGAAAATTTAGTACTTCAAACTACTATAAATATAACACTCATTCAAGAGAAATCTACTTTGTGAAAAGCTGAAATTATGCATATCATGTTATTCAGCCATTGCATTCTGATAAGTATAATTACGAAGTATTTGGGAACAGACATTTGTACAACAAGCTACAGTTCAAAAGGTTTGCATCTCCTAGTAGAGTGCCTCTCTTTGAGTCTCAGTCACACCCTCCATTCCAGCTTCTTGTAAATGGACACTCTGGTGGGGAGCTGATGATGGCTCCAGTAAGTTTGTCCCTCCCACTCACATGGACATGTGAATTGTGTTCAGGGTTTCTGGCTTTAGGCTGCCCTACTTCTGGCTATTACAGGTATTCAGGAAGCAAATAAGTAAATGAAAGATTTCTCTTTCTCCTCTTCCCTTTTGTACCCCAACTTTTGAAGTAGACACTTTTTCATTGAAACAAATGTCAACACATTGTAGTAACAACAAAAGGACAAGAATGTTCATAGCTACGTTTTATCAAATGGTCCAACAAAAAAAATGTATCACGGGATTTCAGTGCTGCTACTGCTCTATCTCTGCGATTGTTTTACTTTGTGAAAACCTGCCTAGCCATGTATTATGTGCATATTTCTATGCTAGTTTTATGTTTTTAAAGATTTATTTTTATTACAAAGTCAGATATACACAGACAGGAGGAGAGACAGAGAGGAAGATCTTCCATCCAATGATTCACTCCCCAAGTGAGCCACAATGGGGAGTGCTATGCTGATCTGAAGCCGGGAACCAGGAACTTCCAGGTCTCCCACACGGGTGCAGGATCCCAAAGCTTTGGGCCATCCTCGACTGCTTTCCCAGGCCACAAGCAGGGAGCTGGATGGGAAGTGGAGCTGCTAGGATTAGAACTGGAGCCTATATGGGATCCTGGCGCATTCAAGGCGAGGACTTTAGCCACTAGGCCATGCTGCTGGGCCCTCTATGCTAGTTTTAATAAAACCTTCTCTAAAAACATGTGAGTTTGCTAATCCTTTGTTCCAACAAACATAATTGCAATCTTTTTTAAAGATTTATTTATTTTTATTACAAAGTCAGATATACAGAGAAGAGGAGAGACAGAGAGGAAGATCTTCCGTCCAATGATTCACTACCCAAGTGAGCCACAACGGGCCAGTGCACGCCAATCCGAAGCCGGGAACCAGGAACCTCCTCCGGGTCTCCCACACGGGTGCAGGGTCCCAATGCATTGGGCCATCCTCGACTGCTTTCCCAGGCCACAAGCAGGGAGCTGGATGGGAAGTGGAGCTGCCGGGATTAGAACCAGCGCCCATATGGGATCCCGGGGCTTTCAAGGCGAGGACTTCAGCCGCTAGGCCATGCCGCTGGGCCCCATAATTGCATTTTTGATCAAAACAATGTTATAGTCTTCAATTTTACGGTTTATTCATTTGAAAAAATATTGGAAGTGCATTGTTATTAATGTCAATACATAAATTACCATACTTAATAGCTAACATATAGCAAGTCTAACTTAAAGAAAAAGGCATTTACTTTGTGATCATCCTAAGGTAATAATGTACTGATCTAGGCATTACAAATGAACTGTGAAGACAGCTGAGTAATGGCAGGGCTCTCAGGAGACCAGCAGAAAGACTGATCTAGATTAACCTACACCTGGGAGTTAGGACACACACCAGTAGATTGCTTCTGAATCATATGAGAGCTGGCTTGTGTAAAATTTCCAAAGTCAGTTGATTTTAACTCACTGAGATACTATTTTACCCCCTTTCAAGGCACATCATTAAATTTCCATCCTTCCAAATTGATTTAAAATGTTACGATTTGACTCTTATAATTTCATCAGCCAATCCTTTTTAAATCTGTCAACTCCTTTCAAATCAGTACCCCTCCTTGTCTTTTTATCTTGTTCAGCCAAGATTCATGACTGAACTGCTGCTCTAAGCTCAATCTTAGGCCTTTGTATGTAAGATTTAAGATTTGGACTTGCCAGCACCCCCCTTCCTCTCCAGAAGTACCTTCTGCTGTGTGTCTTACTGGGCAGGGGGCTTCTCATGGTGGGGAGTGAGCCTCCCACCGCTCCAGGAGCAGCAGTCTCCCATGCTGACCAGTCACCTGCACTCAGCATCTCTCTTTCTGCTCTCTCACTCTTTGACAGTTTTTACTTCCATCTGTTCTCCAATGGCAGCTGACATTTGCCAAGCCAGGACAAGTGGATTTGTTTTCTTTCTCTTTTTTTCATTCTTTCTAGAAAAAAGCAAGCTTTTACTTCGCTGAAAGATGAGCCTGGATTTATTTTGCCTATACACAACTGAAGGGACTTTCTTACATCTCCAACTTGTCTAAAATTTTTCGTGCGGCAAAAGACCACAGAAATGACCTGGTAAGTACTTGCTGATCCACTTGACGTGGTATTCCTGGTGAGTTCTATTCTATTCCACCACATGAGCCCACACTTTAAGAACATAGTAATATTTTTGTTCATAACTTCTTAAAACTTGGGGGTGGTCTTAAATGTGTTTAACTTGTGTGCCCTATATCTCTTTTAAGACAAATATCATCTTTTTGGAACACAGTTCTTAGTGACTCTAAGAAAAGGTAGGACTTTGTGGTTTATTATCATCATTAGAGTTAGAGTAATGGGGTAGGGCATTGGAGGAAAGAGTAACTGACTCCATTCAGGTCTCCTGGGTAGGAAGCAACAGCTTTAGCTCTGAGCAAGCTTCTATTGCTTTCCCAAGAAATCTTGAATACAAGTAAAGCAGCTGGGACTTGAATGGGCTACACTGTGCAGGTCAATGTATAACCCAGTGTATTGGTCTGATTGCCTACTTTTAGGGTGAAGCAGAACTTCTCAAAGAAATTTTATGTCATAAAATGCAGTCGATGTTGTAAACTTTGTCTATATATTTTCAGACTGCGAAATAAAAGTTTTCCCATATTTTAAAAATTCTTATTTTGGCTTTTTACAACCAACAGATATCATGATCTCTTTCATTCTACTTGGAATTCAAAACATTAAAACATAACAGGTAATACAAAGAGACAAGACATATTTTGTGCTTCAAGACTCATCCCAGTTTCCTAGTGGGATGACAGCACTTGCCTCATTATATATAATTAAATGAAAACATAATATATACTTTATGAGTGAGTAAACCCGTGGATCAAAATTTGCCATTAGATTAAGTAGCAGTGAAATCATTGGCATATTATGTGTCTCAGATATCAGGAGACAGAAAACAAACCTCAAATGCTTTGAGGCCAAAATATACAATAAACTACTTTATTCTCAAACCCAATGAACTCCTGTGCACCCTAACTACAAACAAACATCTCTTTGAAACCAGGTAATCACTAACCATTTTTCCCATTTTTTATAGTGCCCTCCCCAGATGTATACTGCTAAGAATCTTGGTCATCTCACTACCCGAGACACTTTTGCTTTTACAGTTATTGACTAAGTTTGCAACAGTTGCAAACTGATTTCTTGGCAACCTAAATCTCCCCTTCACTGGAATTCCAACTTCTGTAATGTCCACTTTTTGGTTCTTGTTGGAATCTATTCCTTCCCTCGCTCTGAAAGCAGGATGAAGTAGTATCCCTTTCTATACTCTCTGCTTGCCTAAATTTCTTTCAGAAATCTGCAGCTAAGTCTGTTCATATCATCCAACTTCCTCTGTGGAGTTTCTAACACCGATCCCTTCACAGCCTGGCTTGCCCAATTGCTTACCATATTGAAATCTCTCTGCAGTTGTACTAGCAATGCTGACTGTATGTGGAGACAAACAGAAAAACAACTGTATAAATTATCAGAGGAAACAATTTCAGTTCTCAGACACACACCTGACTACACGCCACAGCTGGGGAGACTGCATTTCCTTCTAGACAGACAGCTGAGGCATGTGCCCCTTGTCCTTTTGTTGTGTGCCAACCTCTACAATTTTCATTATATTTCCTTGCCTATTGGCAATGAAAAGTGAAGGAAATGGGCTCAGCACAGTAGCCTTGCAGATAAAGTCCTCACCTTCACATGCCAGAATCCCATATGGATACTTCCCACTTCCAATCCAGGTCCCTGCTCATCACCTGGGAAAGCAGTGGAGGACAGCCCAAAGCCTTGGGACCCTGCACCTGCATGGGAGACCCGGAAGAGGCTCCTGGCTTCAGATAGGCTCAGCTCCAGCCATTGTGGCTGCTTGAGGAGTGAATCAGTGGATGGAAAATCTTCCTCTCTGTCTCTCCTCCTCTCTGTATATCTGCCTTTCCAATAAAAATAAGTAAATCTTTTTAAAAAAGTGAAGGAATATAGAAGCAGCATGGGAAGGTAGAGAAAAAACAAGAGGAAAAACTCCTGGCTTATTTCCAGTGAGCCCCTTGACCCTCCTCACTAATATTCAAGATCTCCGCTGTCTTCTGAATGTAATCAATGCATACACACATAAATGTCATTGAAGAGTTCTGGAAGAGAATGAAAATGGAGGGCAACAGTAAAAGAAACAAACCTCATCTTGCCGTGCCTTATCTGTCACAGCAAATGATTAGTATGGTATGTTTATTATAGAACCTAATTATTGGTCTTTTAGAAAATGCATACCTTAATTATAGTCATTAGTAAATAAAAGATATTTTGCATTTAAGAGGCATGTATTAAATGGCATTTACACTATTAAACCAGGAGAGAAGTCTTTAAAAATAAGCACAAATGTAAAAATTGAAAATAGAAGCATGCTTTAATTATTCTTAAAAGTACATGCATGAACTATTTCTTACTTTTCAAATGTAATAAATGTCAATATGCAAATGAGATTTCGACAATGTGCTAGCGTTAACATCACTACTCTTTCTGTATCACTCAGATGCAGCGCCAAGACCAACCAGCTGCTCTTCAATCCTCACAGCAGTCCTGGTATCACTGGGATTTAGTCACCCTCCATATTAAAACTACTTTGCAAAACAAGGCCCTGACCACAACTTTGAAAGAATGTCCACTCCCGTATTTTAGACATAAAACCAGATATCACCTGAGACCCTCAGCAATTTCTGTAGCCAATCAAAGTAACTTGATACCAGAATATATGAGTCTGTGAGAATATGTGTCCAAGTACAGTCAAAAATCCCCATCTTATAATCAACTGCCAAACTAAATACCTGCACTTCTAGACAATCCTCATGCTTTTGCTATGTTTTGCTCTGTTACTTATGCTATTTTAGTTTCCTTCTTACAAGCTCTTCTGAAGTGTTCTCTATATCTTTAGACTCCTTCCTCATCTACTGGTTCCTTTCAGGAGGAAAACACATATTCCCACATCTGTGTATGCAGATTTAGAAAAGAAGAGTGCAACATTATCCTCTTACATAATTGTCTACTCTTATGATGTATCACCTTAATGGAAGACTCACTCTTCAGTGACATGTAGACTTTGTCTTCTCATTTGCATCAACTAATTTGTCAGTGAATCTTATATTTCTTATAATTTGGTATACTTCATATTCTCTTTTATTTTCCCCATTAGACTTGCCACTTATAAAATGTTTCAGAATTCATGAGCATGAGTTACCAGCTCCCTTTAACTAAAAGTCCTGGACCTTGTTAATGTCTGCGTTATTGTCAGGAGAGGTTAGAATCAAAATTGATAGCTCTCACCTCAAATGGTCCTACCAAAAACACTGTAAACTCTGGCACTCCACAGTCTGAAAGCGAAGCTTCCAACTATCCTAGTTTGTCTTGTTCTCAAGATTAGATCCATGGGATTTCTTAAATGTACAAAATGAATCCTCTTCCCCTGACCTATCAGTCGCCTACTGGTGTCTATTCTTTCTAAGTGGAGATGCTATGAAGTCCAGTTAAGCATACAAACTGACCCCCTATCAGCTTCATCAATCTCTTGGGTTCCATCCTTCACTCACATACACCAGGAAAACGATCATAGATAATTCCTGTGTCCTGTTTCATGGTATCAACACAAAGAGGCTAAACTTTATCAGAGGAAAGCATGCACATATATACATAAGTGCATGCATACAAATGTCCTAAAATTGAAAAATCCTGCCTCTAGATAAACTGGCCTCAGCTGCATCCTTAGCACTGCTTGTCAATCTTTTCACTTTTTCCCTTCTTTCTTGGTAATTTTAACCCCCCACTACGCCCTTCATAGTCCCAGATGCAATTCTTCTTATTCTCAAACTGACTTTTTTGCCTATCACGCTGAGAAAATTGAGAACATCATTTCTTAATTTTCTCTTTTCTGACTCTTACCCATCATTACCCCATCAACAGTCTAGGGTGGGGCACGTTTTCTCTTTCTGAGCTGTTATATCAGATCCTGGGTGCATTGGTTCTTCTCTTTGTGCTGTATGATCAACTCCAATTACTAGCAGAATCCGTGACTTCGTCTTTAGGTAGAGTGAACTAAAGAGTCCCTCAAGAATTACCTGATGCACTAGATCTAGACTGTTTGATGCCAAAAGACAATCAAAAATCTATGGCCTTAGTGAAAATGGCACTTCTCTTGCTTGTTCTGTCGACAGGAAGACTTGTCAAAGTATGGAATTTTTCTACTAAAACGGAAACAACTGATGTCCAGGCAAGCCTCTTTGGAGAGTAATAATCTTTCTCTGAACTTAGATGTGCAGGTTTTCCTTTCTACAAAAAAGGCTTTACCATTAAGTTCTGATTTTGTGAAATTTGTTCAGTTTCCCCTCACAATACTGAGTCAGCTCTAAAAGCATACATCTTGTATATCAACAGGCAACACTGCTGGGATTTAACTTGATACCTCAATTTACGATCTTGTACCAGCAGTTACTTTTCTATATCTGCTTGTCTGCATTCTCCTTTATTTTAAATAACATGCATTAAGATTTTCTCTTTGCAATCCAGTAATATAATGAAAAGCAAAAGCATACTACTTAGACCTTGTTGTCTACTCTGGTTAAGTGGAATATCTGGGTTTTCTGCAATTGGACACTTTAAGAAAATATTTATCTCAGACCCAGCACCATTGCCTAGTGGCTAAGGTCCTCGCCTTGCATGCACCAGGCCAGAATCTCATATGGGAGTCTGTTCATGTCCCTGCAGCCCCACTTTCCATCCGGCTCCCTGCTTGTGACCTGGGAAAGTAGACAAGGACAACCCAATACCTTGGGACCTTGTACCTGTGTGGGAGTCCCGGAAGAATCTCCTTGCTCCTGGCTTTGGATTGGAGCAGTTCCATCTGTTGCGACCACTTGGGAAGTGAACCAGGGGACAGAAGAACTTCTTCTTTGCCTATCCTCTCTGTATATTGGATTTTGCAATAAAAAAGTAAATCTTACAAAAAAAATCTCTCTCTTACATCCACTAAGATATCCTCTTAGTTTTAGGTTTGTGTTGCTTGGTCCATGTAATAAGCCATATATCACATTCTGTTACATCATACTCTTTTTTAAACACTTTGATGATTTTTTACTTGAGAATTAAACATCCCTACATTATCCAGTCTTTTCCCGCATCTCTAATTGCATCTTGTTTGCAAGATTCTAACTACATTGTTATTCCTTTCCTAGAGTCTGCCTTGGGACATTTCCATTTAGAGTTCCTGCAGTATGAAGTTTTAATTGGCAAATTATTTTCTAAACCGACACCTGTTCAGCAACCACAATCTCACCTCTGATGTCACCATTCCCAAGAGCTACTCTAAAGTTCCACAATACACCTTGACTGAACAAAATCTGTTTTATTAACTAAAGAAAATAACATTAACTCATGAAGGGTTTTTTTTTCATATTTGTCTCTGCATTCCCATGAATATGTTCCATGGCTCTGTGGGTATTGGCTGTCTTAGAAGCAATAGCTGGCACACAGTCGGAACATATTTTTAATACTTTCCCTGCTCAAAGGAATAGCCTCACTCATGGCTCCATCAATAAATCAATCTTTAACTTCACAGCTTTAGATGACACAGCTAATGTTTTATTCTTCCATGCATTTTGATTCAAATAAAAATTGAATCTGTGCTGCAGTATGTTTTCATTTGCATAAGAAATTTGGCATGAAGATATAACACTGATGTCACCTTTTGGGCAGTTTCCTGGTCCAGGCATAGAGGAACAATAAATAATATATTTACCTACAGGCACATTCACCTTGACAAGTTTTCTACTATCAAGCTCTGAGTACAAACCAAAAATCCACTTCAAGCATGTTTATGAATTAACACATTCACATACTACATAACACATGAATACAAATTGGCTCAAGTTCCTTTTTGGCCTTGAGATATCCACTCCATAAATTAAGGTATACCTCAGCTGTACAGTGGTTACTGCCCTAGGCAAAAATATATTTTGAAAGTCTTATAAATGTCCCACTTCCGAGTGAGAGTGATGATAATTTGGTCCCTCTGCAGTTATATTTTCTTATTTGCACTAATGATTTTTTTAGCTTATCCTGTTTTTGGCACCTTTACCTGAAAATTAAGTATGATTCAAGAAACTAGCCTTGTATAGCCCCTTAGTCAAATCATGAAGAAAGGCAACACACGGGTTGGCGTTGGGACACTGCCACCTGCAACGCTGACACAGGTGTGTACTGGTTGGCGTCCTGGCTGTTTCACTTCCAATCGAGGTCCCTGCGTATTTGCCTTGGAAGGTAGTAGAGCAGATGCCCCAACCAAAATTGTTGCCACCCTGTCGGAGTCCTGGGTAGAGTCCCAGGCTTTCAGGTTTAGCCTTGCTCAACGCTGGCTGTTGTCGCCATCTCGGGAAAGGATCAGCACATCAAAATCCTTACTCCAACTCCGCTTTTCCAATAATTAATACGTTTAAGAAGGGAATAAAGGCTTTAGTAGGGAGGCAGGCGGATATAGATCTGGAGTTGAATGGAGGGAAGTGTGCAAGTTAGGCATGTGGGGGGGGCTTCATTACATGTATACAATTAAAGTGAGAAGGAAAGACCACGGAGACAAACATTTCTGAGGGAGAAATAGTGGCCCATTGACCTGACATCTGAAGGTGGGGGTGAGGGAAGGAAGGCATATAGGCCAGAATTCTACTCACTCACCCCACACAGACTGAAAGGAAATACAGGAACAACTTAGAAGTGTGCCCTTTGGAGGCACAGAAGTCAAGGGCAGAGAACACATTAGGACGGAAAAGCACACTTCACTTTGATGCACACGCTGCTGAAATTTTAGATCAAAAACAGTAACTGGTTGGCAAACAAGATATTTACAAGTGACTCCCACCAAACTCTTTAGATACGGATATTTCCACGGCCAGGGGCAAGTGAAGACAACTCAGATGTGGAGAATTGAAGAGTTAGGATATGAGAAAGTGGAATTCTTAATGGACTGAATCAAGTATCATGAAAAAATGCAGTTTCATAAGAAAGGGAGTTAAAGCTTCCCAAAGACCAAGGAGTTAATGCATCCTTGATCTTTCAAAACACTTCTTAGTTAACAGCATTTACTATTTCTTAAAGAATCCTGTGTATCATTTAAAGTCTTCATAAACATGCCTTGAATCTAGGTGAACAGAGTTTTTAAATTTATTAAACTTAGGTAATTTTACGTTAATCAACATGCGATGCTTTGTACAGTATTTGTAACACTGGTAATTTTTTTAAAGTCATCTGTGTCTTATCTCAACTTTATATAATTCTTTGGATAACAGTTCAGAATGCTGATTATTTTAAAACTCAGCCCTCCCCACTGATCATATACAGAAGCTTATAGGAATTATTATATAAAGGGTTACAAAATTAACCTCACATGTGAAAAATGTCAGTGGGAATTTCTTGGAAGACTTAAAACTACTCCTGTAAGAGAATACTTACATTAATATACATTTAATTTTGGGCTTGGCAGCGTGGCCTAGTGGCTAAGGTCCTCGCCTTGATCCCATATGGCTGCTGGTTCTAGTCCCGGCAGCTCCACTTCCTCTCTGTCTCTCCTCCTCTCAGTATATCTGACTTTGTAATAAAAATAAAAATAAGTCTTTAAAAAAATATATACATTTAATTTCAAATTTTCTTTTTAAATGAGTTTTCATCATTCCCATTACCAAAATTGTTTCAGGAAGAAAATAGCAAGGGGTGGTAGGAAGAGGTGGGTGACATTGTTGCATAGTAGGTTAAACCTCCACTTGTGACACTGGCCTCCCATATGGGCTCCACTTCTAACTCCCTGTTACTGGCCTAGAAAAGGAACAAAAGTTGGTTCAAGTACTTTGTCCTTTTTACTCACATGAGAGGCCTCAAAGAAGCTATAATTTTACTGGTTTAGTATTGCCTTAAGCTGGCCGTTGTAGCCATCTGGTGAGTGAACCAGCAGATGGAAGATTATATTTTTCCTACTCCCTCTGTCATTCAAATAAATTAAATCCTTTTTATAAAAAAATACCCAGATCATCTTTGAATTAATCTAATTAAGCAAAAGTATTGAATATTTCTGGACAAAACTTCTATCTAAATAATACCTACTTCTGCCATCTGGTGGCACAAGCAAAAAATTGTGTGCATTATTGGTATTGGGGAAATAAACCAAGCCTCACCGAGCAATCAGTGCAATCTTTTAGATTGCAAGTAGCATCTTTCACTTGACAACCCTCAGTCTTTATGGACGTTTTAACAGGACACTGTTCCCTCTGGTTGCTCAGGGCACTGCTGTTCACAGACTGAGTATATAAAAACTGCTTCATTCGAACAAAGGAACTATCAGTGTGACATCAACCAAGCACATGACACACAAAACCCGGTAATTTCCCCTTTATTTTATGTATGCAACAATTTATAGCAGTCCAAAACAATTAACAATTAACATACCAAGTGATTATACAACCTGACAGAATAAAACTTGGCTTTTAACCATGCCTCTGCATTAAAATAATCAGTTCTATAAAGATATTATTAAAAACTAGTTTGAACCATGAGTCAGTTCATTTGTGTGGAGACATTCTATTGTGTATTTATATTTGGCCCCTTCACTTAAATTTGAAAGGTTACATACAATTACATATAGACAATCACAGAATGCAAGAGCTGGAAGTGATCTCAGGCATCACCAGTTTCATTTCTATGCCTAAGGATAACCATATCCCACAGTATTACTGATAAATTATCCAACTTTGCTTACATAATTTATGTATAGATTTTTCTTTGTTCTTTTAATTTTTCATGATATGGTTCCACAGGCACAGGGATTTCCCTTTCCAATCTCTCATCCTACCACCTGTTTTCCTCCATACTATTATACTATTATAATAGTATCCATCACCCAGTAACAGGAAAACCCCATTGCAACTTTGACATCTAGTCTCAGAGATTTCTTAACCTCCCATGAGGCTTTGCCCCTTGATTCTACTACCCACAGTAACTTGGCAGAGGTTAGCACATAGTGCAAAGTCCAGCTTACTATGTTGGACAGTATGATGGCCAACAGAAGCATAAGGGACAGGTTTCCTCCACAGTGGCTCAGAGCTTGTCTCAGACATTCATATCACAAACTGAAGTGCCTGCACTGTGGTCCCATGTCAAATGCAGACCTTAGCTTCCAGCTAGTGGTTATACTGAATGGCAGTAGGAGATAGCTCAGACAGTTAGGTGCCTGCCATCCAGGTGAGAGAGCCAGAGTAGGTTCTCAGTTCCTGGCTCCTTGTTTGGACCTGGCTAAGTATCCTGTTATTGTAGGCATCTGAGTGAACTAGATAGAAGAGGAAGAGATCTCCTAAGTTTTATTTGAAAGTATCTCTGCCTTTCAAATAAAGTTTCTAAAAAGGTTTAAAAGACATTTTTTATTTTTTAATTTTGGCTTCATTTTTGACAATCTTTACATGGTTAATTAGGGCACAAAGGTTCAAGGGCTACAGGAAAGTAAGTAAAACTATTAATTCCACATTCTCTTTTTTTCTGTAACTGGGGTAAATGGGGAGAGAAAGGGAGAAGCCCCACCCAGCCTCCTACCCATCCCAGGTCCCCAATGTGGGGCATGCTCGAAGGGTCCCAGATAGTGGTTTTGATAGTTCAACAGCTCTGAATTGCTCCAAAGGTCCCGGATAGTGGTTTTGATAGCTCAACAGTTCTGAATTGCTGCCAATCTCACCATTCCAAGCACGATGAAGTCGCTGCAGAATCCAATGATTGACAGTCCATCTTAGAGTCTCCATTTGCCCATTTTTTCACCACCAACATATGGCTATGGCAACCGATTGATTTGTTCTGTCCTCTGTTTTGGTGCCAGGTATCCTCTGCAAGTTCCGATAGGCTGCCATAACCTCCATGTGTACCTGATCATGCTGTCCATTGCTCCATCTGAGCCTCTAAGGAGGCTCAGCTCTGGCATTTGCACTCCATAGCAGACCATGGAACCTGCACATCTCTTCATGGTTGGGGTTTTCAGTCCAGCAGTTCGACTGGGGAGATCCCCAAAGAAACTTTGTCTGACGTGATCCCAGACCAGATTCTTGTATGTAGTAACAAGCACAGGGCCCAGCACAGTCCATCGCCCCAATCAGCTGGTGGTTGCATTTGTTGGGTCAGTTCTTTTTCCAGCCCTGTCTTCTACATGAACCAATGGGTTTTGCAGTCCAGCCCAATTCTGTCCAGCATATACTTGGCCCTCACATAAACCAGTGGGAGCTGCAGCCTAGTTGGAGCAACCCATAAACCCCCACCAGGCCTTCCCCCTGCCCTAGTTCCCATGCTTGCCAGTATACACAGCAGACTAGTCCAGTCTGTTCCAAATCCCATTCAGCTCTCATACATGTCAATCGGCATTGAAGCTTAGTTCAGCCCAACCAGCTCCACTATCCAGCCCACACACATGCTGGTGCGTGCCATTCTGTCCAGCCACCCCTGCTCCAGACCTGGTTTTCATGCTCTCCAGTGGGAGTGGTAAACCAAGGGGGAGGTACCCACTATTTCCCTCCTAGGCCACTCCCGGATCATGCACTTTCCGGGTGGTTTTGTAGTTAAACTTGACAGATGAGCCACCTTAACAGATTACTTGGCATCTGCTATGTGATGCTGCCACAAAGTCCAACCAACCCTCCAATCCTCACCCAATCTGCTTTATGTTTGCACCAGTACGGACAGTCAACCAAGCCTGGCTCTTCCCTGATCTGGCTCGCATGAGGCCCACAGGTGTTGTAGCCCTGCCCGGTCTGGTCTACTCCCATCCCAACTCATGCTCTCCAATGTGTGAGGTGTTTCAGCAGGGGGGCCCTCCATATTTCCCCTACCAGCTTTCCCACCTCCCGCCCTGGTTCCTGCTAGCACTGCATCCCCGTCTGGCATGGCCTGCCTCACCTTGGCATTTGCTAGTGGGTGCTGTAGACTGACCTGGCCCAGCCCACCTCTAATTCCAGCTGGTGAGGGTTACACTCTAGCCCAAGCTAGCGTGTACCCTATCCCAGCTGTGATGTGTATTGATTGGTATGTGTAGCGACCATACCTATCCCAACCCACACTGTTCTGGTGCTCTCTTTCATCAGCAGGTGGTGTGAACTGGTTCAGCACAGTCTGTTCCGACCTGTGCCATATATATGCCAGTGGGTACCTTTCCCTGGCCTTGTCTGGACTTCTCGTGCTTCTTGTGCTTACCCGCTGGGACTGTGTCCTGCCAGGGAGTTGCCCAGGCTCCTCCATCAGAACTCTCCCAATGCCATATTTTATGCATATCGGTGGGTTCGTGAGCCAGCCCTACTCAATCCACCTCCTGTCCTAGCAGGAACGCTGGCCTTTCCTGACTGGCCTTCAACCCATTCTGGTTCTTATTGTTGGATATTTCAGCCCAGCCAAGGCTTGTCCATACCCAAACACAGCTCATACATGGCTCAGTAGGGACAGAGACCTAGCCTAGTCTATCCTACATCTACCCTGGTCCTCTAGAGCACCAGATGGTGCTGGAGTCCAGCCCGGCTTGGTGCATCCAGTCCCAGACCATACTTGTGCCAAGGGAGACTACAGCCATATCCAGACCAGAACGCAGCCCCCACTCCAGCCCTTGCACTCCTCAGTGGGAACCACAATCCAGCTAGGGTATCCCCTTAACTCCCCAACCAGGCCTGTTTCCACTCATAGATCATGCGCATGCCAGTGGTTGCTCTAACTCAGCTTGGCAAAGCCCTTCATCTGTCTTCGCCTTTGCCTTAGATGAAGGGCCTAGAGTCCCTGGCTCACGCAGACCAGTAAGTGTAAGAGCCTAGCTCGACATGACTTGTGCTCCATCCTGATTTCTATTTTTGCATGTGAGCTACGGTTTTCATGGCCCTGCCTGGTCTACCCCGTTCCAATACCGACCCACACATTAGCCAGCCATTGGAGTTACTTTGCCCAGCTTGTCCAACCCTCAGGGGCCTGGACCATGTGTTCATCAGCGGGAGCTATGACATCTGTTTTGTGATTACATTTCATTAATAATTCCTTCAGTTGTCATCAAAACCATCAAATCTTTGTCACACAATTTTGTCTCCCTTTTCTGTTTATTATGAACAAGGAGAATCTTAATTATTGGAGTTTAATTTGTCAGCTGTCTATATTTTAGGGGACTGCTATCAGTTCTCAAGTGAACATCCACGTGACCTGTCCTACTTGCAAGCCATCTACTTTCATTTGCAATTACCCAGTTCACTCAAAACTGTTTACTTGTTTCTATTTACACATGTTACAAGCATAGGCCTCCTTCATACATTCTGATTTCATATAGAGCACAAAATATTGCTTTGCATTAGTAAACCTAGAAAATCATTCATGAGGTAAAAGACTACAAATTCATTTAAGATGTTTAGCAGACACTTTAAAATTATTTTTGCTGTAATGAGTGTGAGGATGAAAATAGAAAAATAATGATCAATTAAACTATTAAAACTTAGAAGGTAATTTCAGATATTCACTGAATCAGCCCCAAGGGTAACTACAGCAGTTTGCATCAGGCACTGTGATGCTCCAATGAGTAGGGCCACGAAACATAAGGGATCTTTGACCCTTATGAAGTTCAGAGTTTAACAGGATAAACAATCAAATGTAAGTGTTATTCCCCTATTGGCAGAGATCTTTAGGTCACTGGAAGCATGCCCCTGAAAGTGAGTTCTCCCAAGAGGGTCCTTTATCAAAGCCAAGTTGAGCCTAGGCAGGGCTAGCCACCCTCTCTCACCACGTTATCACCTCTTGCTTCTCCAGCCTCCTGCTTTACCAGAAAGCCAAGTCATTAGGCCTTAAAAATTTAAATTTAAATTATTATTTTACAGTGACCTGAGCTGTTTATGAATTTTAGATTTCCTTTTGTTTACCTTTTGGACACTTTTTTTCTGTAAGGGAAAACAAATCTAAAAGGAACACATGACAATGTAAAAAAACATAAAGCAGCAAAGAGTCTGAATAATTCATCATTTGAAAAATGTACAAATTAAACTGAATAATCAGTTTTATACTGTATCCTTAACACCTTTGCTTCTTTTGTGAAATCATAAGTATTCTTAATGTTATTCCTCTTAGGGAATTGGATGTTACTTCTCTCGGCACAATATTAAAAGCATTCATTATTGCCTTTGTCTCGAAAATCAAGGGAGGTGCTTGTTTTAACTTGTCTAAAAAAAAATCTGTTCTCACATCGTCTGAGAAAATGTAGTAACAGGCAATTTTAGAAAATTACTGAGATGTACAAGATCATGATTAGAACCTGAACTTTGTGTGCACAGCTATAAGTCATGCGCACTTGGTTTTTATTTTTCAGTAAAATGATTTTGCAGAAATTCTCAGATGAAAGCTTATCATAGGAAAAATGATGAGGAAATCTATAATACTTTCACATTACCCAATCTTTCTAACTGCCCTCTTTTCCCAATACTTGTCTCCACACTATTCAGGAGATATTCAGATACGCCAAAACTTGAAACATATATCCCTGCCATCTTTCATCAACAAGGTCATTTCCACTTTAGAAACACTGCAGGTAAATTGAAAGCAATTCCATGAACAGAGAAACTAGAAAATACTTCACACTTCTACGTTAAACATAAGGAAAAATCAAGTAAAAGGAAGAAGAGTTACAACTTTCCATTTCACATGCCAGCTTCCAAAGAATTCACAAGGTAGGACACAGTAAGGAACAGTTCAAGTATTTGGGCTGCTGTCACCCATACGGGAAACCTGGATTGAGTTAGTAATTGTAAGATTATCTGGGAAATGAAATAGATTAGAGTGAGCTTGAACACTCTTACTCCCCAACATCGCCTCCTTCTCTCAAGCACACTTTGTTGTTGTTATTTTTGCTTTTCGCTTAATTTTTAATTTTATGATACAACTCCATATTGGTGACCTGAGGATGTCTGAGGTAACTTGGCACAAATGACTTTATGTTTAAATAAATGCCTAGGCTTTACATGTAGTTTTTTTAACAATGTAACTTAGAATTCATAAAGTGCTCCATTTTGATTTCATAAATCAATAGATCAAACTTGAATCTTACCAGATAAACTATTATTCAAGTTAAATAACTAGTTGCAACAGAAATTCAGTTTCTCCAAATCTTAGGAAATATTAATCCCCTCCGATTCTGAAGTATATATTCTGGAGTTTATGATTAGCTGAAATGAGTATGAGTGATAATTAAATATTATTAAGCCTTCATTAAAGATTATATGTTCCTAGGGCCTGGCACAGTGGCCTAGTGGCTAAAGTCCTCACCTTGAAAGCCCCGGGATCCCATATGGGCGCCAGTTCTAATTCCGGCAGCTCCACTTCCCATCCAGCTCCCTGCTTGTGGCCTGGGAAAGCAGTTGAGGATGGCTCAATACATTAGGACCCTGCACCCTTGTGGGAGACCTGGAAGAGGTTCCAGGTTCCCGGCTTTGGATCAGCGCACATCGGCCCGTTGCGGCTCACTTGGGGAGTGAATCATCGGATGGAAGATCTTCCTCTCTGTCTCTCCTCTCTGTATATCTGGCTGTAATAAAATGAATAAATCTTTTTAAAAAAAAGATTATATGTTCCTATCATCTCATTTGATCTTTCACCCTCCATTTTCCTGGTGTCTGATTCTCAGGCTCACTCCCCTATGGAACTTCATCCGTCTTGCTTATGAGAAGGTTGTTGAAACAGTGTGAAGAGTAGTAACTCATTTTGGAGCCCTGAAAAAGTCATACACCTTGTGTTCTGCAGAACATCTATTTGAATGTGGAGTTAATATGGCATATGCCTAGACAATCTGTCAAGCTCCTAAAATACAATTTTGCACTCTTTGTCTTGTAGCACATGATGAAAACAATGAACATAAATGAGGATTTAGTGACAGTTTTCAAACTTGTATTGCCAAGTGACACATAAGTCTTCAAGACAGCTGATTTCCTGAATTCTAAATAATCAGAGTTGCCAGTCCAAGAATGTAGTAAAGATTTCCCCTCACTCCCATTTCATCCTTTAGCATTCCTTTCAGTTATAATTATAAAAGTGTTATTTTCAATATAATATTTAAACACACATAAATACACATATGTACATATAATTCTCTCTATATATATGGTTTTAAAATGTATGCATTTACTTCATACACATTCATTTAACAAGCTTGGGAGCTTTGACCCTGTAGGCCTGTAGAAGACTAGCCTATACTTAAAATATTTTGTCCACCCATGTGGGAGAGCTGGAGGAAGCTCCTGGCAACTAGCCTTGGACTGACTTAACTTGGTCTGTTACTGTTATAATAGAGTAAGCCAGTGGGTGAAGACCTTTACCTGTTATCTCCTTGTCTATGAAACTGCCTAGTAAAAATTTGAAAAAAAAAAAAAAAACTTTTCATGCTCTAGCAATAAATAGATGGGAAATCGAGATTAGGAAAAAATCAGTTAATAATGCATTCAGGAAGAATAAAATAGGAATAAGTTTAACAAAAGAAATTTAAGGCTTTTACTTAAAACTATAAAAGAATTTTCTTTCAGTTAAAAAAAATACAAATTAAAGGACCACAATTTTATGCTGATGAATCTGAATACTTAATGGTATAAATATGAAAGTACAACCTGGTCTATAAGTTTGATCTCTTTCAAAATATGTGTTTCTGTACAAAAATGTGTAATGTGATCCTACGGTTCAAATATGTATACCATGCTACCATGCTGTCATCCCATTCGGGTACTGGCTCAAGTCCAAAAAGGCTCCCATTTCAATCCAGTTCCCTACTCATGGCTTGGAAAAAACAGCAGAAGGTGGCACAAGTGCTGGGGCCACTGTCACTCATGTGGGGTACTCAGAAGAAGGCCTGGCCCAACATGGATATTAGTCATTTGGAGACTGAAGGACCTATCTCTCTGTCTCTAACTTTGGCCTTAATAATGGAAACTACATCAGTGAAGATACATAGCAGTATGCATCTATACTCTCAAATAAGAGAGCCCAAAATGATAAATCTTGATAGCAGGCTTCTAGATTTTCCACCACTGCCAATACCTATAGTACCATGACACACTAAAGTGAAAGAAGGATGGACTTTGACTGTTGCTGAAGGACTACATTAGTGTAATAATATGAGGGAAAATGGTAGAGGGAGGGAATGGGGAATGAGGAAGATAGGATGAAGGGGGAAAAACAGTAAAAAAAATACATGCAAAAAGATACACAAAAATAAAACCCAAATGAATAAATGTTAAAAATGAAAAAAAAAAACACGTTTACAACATTAGCTGGTTTGAAGGAATTACATTTTCCTATTATACAGCAAGAAATGTGACACTCTCATAACGACAGGCATAGAAATGAATGGAAAATAACGAATACAGGAATAAGGCTATTTCCTTGTGACTGGTTTGTTGATGACAAAAGTATCACAAAAACTTAAATTTGAAACAACATAATTTCAATAAACGTTGCTGGGATGACCATATATATTTGTCAAAATATTAAGTTGGATTTCTACTTCCCATCATCTGTGATGAACCACTGACCTAAGAAATGAGTGAGGCATATTAAACAGAAGATATGAATATACTACTGAACGGAAAGAAGTATTCATGATCAAAAATATTAGACAAAACATGTAATATTAGACATAATTCAGTAAAGTTAATTAAGCCCCAAACAGGCAAATTGAAAAGATACTTTTTCAAGAAATAAAAATATATGCAAATGGAAATAAACTCATGAAAAAGTGCTCAAGAGTGTTAGTATTTTAAGGAGATCGAATGGCAACAGTGACCTACACATGTCATATAAAAACACATGGACACATGTTTAAATGGACTATTAATACACTGTTAGGGATACAAAATGCTGTGGAAATTTGAAATCAGACTGCCAGTTTCTCAAAATGCTAAGCATTGGAATACTATGTAATCCAGGAACTCAACTCCAAGAGGTATACCCAGGAGATATGAAAGTAAATATCCATATGAACACAGGTGTGCAACTGTTAAAAGTAGCATTACTGACAACAACCACAAGTAGGAAGAGTTTAATTATTCATCAAACTAGCATATGGATTTAACAATGTGGTACATATCCACAGGACGAAATATTGTCCAATGACCAAAAGAAACAATTAAAGAATTTTACAACATATACAAATCTTGACAATATCCTATTCCACAAAACAATTCAGATACAGGGCTGGTGTTGTTTAGTAAGGCACTAACTGCAATGCAGACATCCTATGAAGTCCTATATGCACCACTTCCAATCAAGCTCCCTGTGAACACCCCAGGGAACACAGCAGCACTGGCCTCAAGTGGGAGACTCAGAAGTTCCTGGTTCCTGACTTCAGCTTGGCCTTTGTGGCCCCTGAGGGAGTGATTCAGCAAAGGAAAGATCTCCCAAATCCATATAATTCTGTCTTTCCAATAAATAAAAATCATGAAAAATTCAAATGCAC
The DNA here is from genome assembly GCF_030435755.1 of Ochotona princeps. Classification (NCBI taxonomy): domain Eukaryota; kingdom Metazoa; phylum Chordata; class Mammalia; order Lagomorpha; family Ochotonidae; genus Ochotona; species Ochotona princeps. Next base: position 87,049,562 of record NC_080836.1, on the reverse strand, counting down.
AAATTCTGTGGTACTATGGAGAAAATCTAAACGTAGGCAGAAGCTATGTTAGTTGCTGTCCACAGGGTGCGGGGCGGGGTGGGGAAGTCAGAATTGAGCTTGCCTATTTGGTATGGTCATTCTTCTACTATGATGAAAATATCCTAAAATTTAGAATGAGGTGATGATTACGCAACTGTGTAAATTCAATGATTAAATTATTGAATTAAACGATCAAGTTCCTTGCAACAGAAATGATAAAATCTGAATTCACCTGCTAAAATACCTCATAATTCAAAGGTTTCCTTGTTTTTAAGATTTATTTTATTTGAAAGGCAGATATTCAGAGAAAAGGAGAGATCTTTCATCTGCTGGCAGAAGATTGGCTTGCTATGTTATATGTCAGCCCTTCAAAAAAAATATAAAGAATTGAACCAGATTGGAAGGAAAATAAAAACTCCATTAAATATTTTTTAATCTCTATCCTATCTCTCGCTGGCTCACACAATGATCACAATATTTTAACATCACTTGCTACATAGTAATAAATAATGTATTAACAGTGGTCATGAAGAGAAATTATTGCAAAGCTAGAGTAGATGAATTTTATGTAACTTAAATTTTACATTTGTGTTTTTAGTAACTAAGGAAAATTAGAATATAGATATAAGATGAAAATGTATTCTAGTTTTAAGTCCCTTCAAAAGTGTAATCTTAGAATTATTTAATGTGGATGATACACTAAGTTCGTTTTGTAACAACTAAGACATGGGACCAGCACAGTGGCCTAGCAGCTAAAGTCCTCGCCTTGAACAGGCCCTGGATCCCATATGGGCGCCGGTTCTAATCCTGGCAACTCCACTTCCCATCCAGCTCCCTGCTTGTGGCCTGGGAAAGCAGTCGAGGACGGCCCAAAGCCTTGGGACACTGCACCCTTGTGGGAGACCTGGAGGAGCTTCCTGGCTCCTGGCTTCAGATCAGCACAGCACCGACCACTGCGCTCACTTGGGGCGCAGATCAGACGGAAGATCTTCCTCTCTGTCTCTCCTGCTCTCTGTATATCTGACTTTGTAATGGAAATAAATAAATCTAAAAAAAATAAGACAATGCAGAATTTTTAATATCATTTTTCATAGGTTGACATTAGAGTTAAATGCGACAGTATTTTGTAAACAACTATGTATTTCACCTTTGAGACACTACAGAACGTGTGGTTCACAAAATATACTTTGGTTTCAGCTAATAATACAGTAAAATGAATGCTCCCATCCCAACAATGGCCTTTGCAGCTGAGTATTCTGGAAAGTTTAAAGGGAAATGGTATGACCAACACAAGGGAATGCTGGAAACAAAACAGAGTAGGAAAGAGAACATGCAGAAAACCTAGAACTTACTTTAAAAACTCCATTTGCAGATAATCTAGGTTTTTCAAGATAGTACTTATGAACTTGAGCTACATTATTATTGAGCTACCACTCACCTATTCAGAAAGTATATAATATGCATATAAGTTACGCTCAATACAATTTCACTTCTGGAATGAACTCATATGGAACAAATTGCTGGAAAGAAATATTATATTGACGTTCCTGTTGCTGTAATTAACATAATTTTTATTTCAAGTTCAGTGAGTCTTCCTAGAATATAACAGAAGAATTATTCCCTGATATTCAGAGTGTTCTGAATAGGAACAAAATGAAGAGTTCAGGACAAATTCTGAACCTTCATTTGAAAAATCCTGGCCTTTCGAAATGTATTATTCTCTGTAAATTTGAAGTTTCTTGAATTTGGATTTGGAAATTAGGGTTAGAATTTTTTGTTCATACTCAGGTAAGTTTAAATCAGATATTGTTGAAATATGTGCACTTAAGACAATTCAAACAATGCACAGTCAATCCTCTGAGAAGCGTCCAGGTTATACCTGGCAGTAATGTTATACAGGCAGTAAGTTATACAGGCAGCTGTTAGGTACACGAGGGTGTAAAGATACGACAGTTCATGACTGATGGATGTCCGAGTTGGATGACTGGGGAAAGCAAAGAAACTAGCATTTTTTTTGAAGATTTATATATTTTTATTGGAAAGATTTACAGAGAGGAGAGACGGAGAGAAAGATCCGTCTGCTGGTTCACTCTCCAAGTGGCCACAATGGCAAGAGCTGAGCTGATCTGAAGCCAGGTGTAGGGGCTTCCTCCGGGTCTCTCATGTGGGTACAGGGTCCCAAGGCTTTGGTCCATTTTCAATGGTTTTCCCAGGCCAGAAGCATGGAGCTGAATAGGAAGTGCGATAGCAGGGACCTGAACTGGCACCCATCTGAAATCCTGGCACACGCAAGGCTAGACTACCACACCAGGCCCAGTAACTATCATTTTTTAAAAAAGAACCTGAACATTACTATTATGATTCCAGCAGGACTGACCTCTCCAAAATCATGCAGGCGATCGAATTTCAACTCCTTAGGTTATGATGGGTTATAGATTAATAGTGGGGCCTGTTTGAATCACCATGCAGATGAGCTGGGCCTACTGGAAGGTACATCTTTTAGTCACTGCAATCGCCCTGAGTAGGTAGTTCTTGCTAGAGGAATAGACATAGAAGTCATGTTTTTTCTCCTCCTGCTCTGTTGTGATCCCCCAGTCTCATCAGTTGGCTAAACCCATGAGGCTCCCCAATCTTGGAGTGTGATGCTCCAAAAACACAAACTGAAATATATCCTTTTCCTTTCTATATAGTTTTTCTCAGACATTGTAATTAAACTAAACATTTCAAATAACATTATCTTGTCACTTTATGGTTTGGGGATAAAGCATGGTTCATTAAAATTTAGCATCTTTTGTAAGACTTTTGAATTATTCTCAGGGTTTATTTATAGGTGGAGTGTATGTTGAAGCTTACACTTAGAAACCTCAAGTCTGTTTTCCTGAAGCATTTTTCCAAGTTATATAGAACAACTGGTAATAAGCTATCAAAAACTAAACTTCAGGGTAAATAACATTCAGATACTAGACTGGTGATATATTTATTGAGAGACAGAACAAATGGCATGTACAGTTTTATCTAACAATGCTAACTCCAAATGGGAGGGGGTATATGATGGCAGCCGGAAGGCATAGCACAAAAGTCTGTTCTCAATGCTTATCAGTACTACTTGCCTTGGCTCAACAGAAAATGACAAAAAAACAAAACAAAAAACATGCTTTTACATATCGAAGACTAAAGTCTAAAGAAAACATGAGAAATTGTACTGCAGTCTGTGCCTGTTAAGTTTCTGTATACCATCATCACAACAAACTAAGTGAGGCACCATCACTGCCCCTTCATAGACGAGAAAAACAATTTTTACTGGGGTCAAATGGAAAATTCCATAGTCCAGGCAATGAATAAAATTCACTTTCCTGAACAAAAATAGTGAAGTGATTCTTTTAGTTTCATTAATGTGCTAAATACAGATGGCAAATGGGACACAGCAAAGTAGTTCTTACTTCAGTTTTTTTTTTCACACCTATAAAATGTTTGGTTTTGGGCCAGGCATGGTGGCCTAGTGGCTAAAGTCCTCGCCTTGCATGCTCTGGGATCTCATTTGAGCGCTGGTTCTAATCCCGACCGCCCTGCTTCCCATCCAGCTCTCTTGTGGCCTGGGAAGAGGACAGCCCAAACCCTTGGGACCCAGAACCAGTGTGGGAAGTCCTGGAGGAAGTTCCTAGACTGGGATCAGCGCAGCACTGGCCACTGGTCTCACTTGTGGAGTGAATCATTGGACGGAAGATCTTCTCCTCTCTCTGTATATCTGACTTTGCAATAAAAATAAAACAAATCTTTAAAAATGTTTTGTTGTTAAAAATGTCATTACTAATAAAGCAATATTCTTGAAAATTTGGATTGCCAAAAAGATTTATTCTTTGTTTCTAGAGAAAGGATAACAAAAAGTTGTATTTCTCTTGGCAAGGTATCTTGTTCTGCTATAATTTTAAGAAAAGTTCGCTTCTAACGTATAGCTAAATACTCAGCCTTCAGTATGTTAAAAGGAACCTGACTTCAATACACAATGATATAATATGCACAATATTTTCAAACATTTATTCATGAACCCTTTTTCATTAAGTATCTTGGAGGACTTATTTTCCATAGAACAAAGTTTAAGAAACAGGACTTAAAACATTTTCGCACTCACTCCTAATCCTTCCCATTAAATGATAAGGGCCTGCCTTGCCATGCTTGACTTACAGTTTAAAATAACAGATTTTATAAAATTCATATGGATATTACAAAGCTTTTTATTTCAAAATGTCCACTGTATATTCAAGGATACCATTTTTGTGTTTAGGATAAGAATGCACACATTTGTCCTTCCATTGAAATTCCAGATTTATGTATTTGGCACCATTCCTGAGAGAATACTAGTGTAATCCCTTTTACATGCTTTAATGCCCTTATTTTGTGTGTCTCTGAAGCTGTTAAATAGTCATCTGAAAAACTATGATTATCTAGTCCGCAGTAGACTTGATGATGTGCTATTTTAGTCCTCAAGTCTACTTTCTATAAACAAACAGAAGTGTTAGAGATCAGACAGTTATTGTTTGCCACTTTCACAGAAACATCCGATAATTTAGAAATGACGAGCATGTAAAACGGGTTTGATTTTTTTCAAAGTCTGGGATTCCATAATAAAATTCTGTTTCCACAGGGTAAGTTTAAAAACAAATGTTCAATAGAGGTTTGGACTTCCAAAAAAGTTTTATCTTTAAAGATTCCAGTCAGTCTTTCTCTAAAAGAAACTTGGCAATCAAAACGAGGGTTTGTTTAATATTTTAACAGTTATTACCATGTCCAAACCACTGAAAACTTATTGCTAAATTAGCCACAATTGGAGACCATTTTAATTTGCTTCTAAAAAAAAAAATCTGTGATAATTAAACCACCAGGGATTTCTCAGTGGATACTTATGTGCTATTTTCATCAAAAACAGTATTTCTAGTTTAGCCAAAAACAGATTAAAGCAAAATACACAGGCAGCTGCAGAAAGATGAACTAAAATGAGGCAACAAAGGTCAAGATCAGCAGAAGTTACTCCCAACTTGGTGTGCAGCTTCAGCAGATGTGAGTAAAGCGCAGGCCAGTGACAATACTCCTAAGCAGGGAACGTTTATCTCCTACTTCTTCGCCTTCTTCGCTTTTCTGCCCAAGAATAGACACACACAAGCACAGAAGTCCTTGTGCCTACAGGGTACACTCTATGTAGTCTTGGTTATGTATATACATTTAAACTCAAGATTTTTTTTCAGTTACAGTTTAAAGCAATAATATACATTATAATAGACAAGATTACTCCAGAAATTCGATGTTTTCACATCTTAGCTTTAGATCCCTGGCTGATTGAGTTGATCTTTGTACAGGGTAAAAAGGTAGGAATTTCGTACTTCATCATGCAGAGATCCAGTTTTCCCAACACCATTTCTGAAAGTCTGTCCTTTGCTGAGTTATTTTATCTTGTTTGTCAAAGACTAATTCTTTGTGGATGGGTGCATTCTGCTTGATGTGCCAGTGAACTATCTTGAATCACACTGCCCTCAATGGTCTGGCACAATGGCTATTGGCTGATCCTCTCCCTTCAAGCACCTGGATCCCCTATGGGCACCAGCTCCTGTCCCAGTTGCTCTTTTTCCCATCTAACTTCGAGCTTATGGGTTAGCAAAGCAGCAGAGGATGGTCCTGAGCCTTGGGACCCTGCACTCAGGAAACCCAGAAGAAGCTTCTGGCTCCTGACCTTGGCTTAGCTCAGCTTTGGCCATTGTGGTCATTTGAGGAGTGAACCAGTGCATGGAAGAGCTTTCTCTTGTGTCTCTCCTGCTCTGTAACACCACCTTTTCAATAAAATTAACAGAGCTTAAAATAGGCCTGGTAATATTCTTGAAATTAGGTTTTCTAATACCTGCAGTTTGATTTTTATAGTTTAGGATTACTTTACCTATTAGAGGTCTCTTATTCCATTATTGATCTTACTATCATACTTTTTGTTCAGATCACAGAACATCTTTGATATTATGATGGGGACTGCACCAAATGTATATTTGGGTAGTGTGGACATGTGGATGATATTAATTGTTCCAATTCATAACATGCAAGAATTCCTCTTTTTGTGTATTTTCTTTTTTTTTTGTAGTTGTCATTGTAGGCATCTTTCAGAACACTGGCCAAATAATCCCAGGATATTTAAGTTTTGTTTTGTTTTGTTTTGCTTTTTGTAGCTATTGTGAATAGATATGGCCTTACAAGCTCTTAGTCATTGCAATGTTTGTATAAACAAGGCTAGAGTTCAAATAATCTCTTATTGGAGTTCCTTATTTCCTATGTAAAGGATCATATTATTAGGCAGGGAAAATTTGATATCCTCCTTTAAAACATATATCCCTTTTATTTTTTTCTGATCTAACAGATCTGGCTCAGATGTAAAGAATTATATTGAATAGTAATAATGACAGTGGGCAAGCCTGTGTGGTTCCTTATCTTAGCGGGAATGCTGCCATTTTTTCCCTATTTAATGTGATATCAGCTGTGGGTTTACCAAATGTTGTCTTGCTTATGTTCAGGACTATTCCTTTTTTTAAATTGTATTTTTCATGATACAGCTTTGTAGATATAGGGTTATATAAGACCTTTTTTGTCTAACAATTTTACGTTAAAATCTATTCTGTGAGGGCCCAGTGCAACGGCCTAGCAGTTAAAGTCCTTGCCTTTAATGCACCGGCATCCCATATGGGTGCCAGTTCTACTCCCGGCAGCTCCACTTCCCGTCCAGCTCCCTGCCTGTGTTCTGGGAAAGCAGTTGAGGACGGCCCAAAGCTTTGGGATCCTGCACCCATGTGGGAGACTTGGAAGTTCCTGGTTCCTGGCGTCAGATCAGTGCAGCACTGGCTGTTGCGCTCACTTGGGGAGTGAATCATTCGACTGAAGATCTTCCTCTCTGTATATCTGACTTTGCAATAAAAAAATAAATAAATAAATCTTAAAAAAAACTATTATGTGTAAGATTAAGATAGCAATCCCTGCTTGTTTTTATTTTGGTTAACATTTTCTGTACAACAAATACTTAAAAATTAAATATGGGACATATGATAGAAAACATTTGAAAACCATATGTCTGATAAAGTAGTAGTATCCAGAACATATATTGAGCTCCAGAAACTCAACAAAAGAAGTAATCCAGTTACAAAATAGGTCAACAATATGCACAGGTATTTTTCAAGTGATGGAATACAATTGACTAACAGACTCAAAACATGAAAAACTACTCAGGATCACTAGCCATCATGGAAATCTCAACAAGAATCACAGTGCGATTTCACCTCACCCAAGTTAGAATGGATATCACCCAAAACCAAAGAATAACAAATACTGGTGATGTGAGGAAAAGTGGCCCTTCACTCTCTATGAAGGTAAAGTAATATAGCAATTATGAAAGACAGTAGAGAGATTCCTCAGAAATCTGAACATATATCTAGCATATCAATCAATCATTCCATTTTTGGAAATAAAATTAGCATATTTGAAGTGTTATCTATGACCTTATTTTTTGTTTTTGCTTTGTTTTGCTGTGTAACTCACAATAGCTAACTCAGGGAATCAACCCAAATATCGATCAGCTGCTATTAGGTATACAGGAAGGGATACTAGTCAAACCAAAGAATGAAAGAAATCATGTCTTTTAAAAACAAAATGGATACACTGCTTTGGCAGTGTCCCATAAGTTTTGGACTTTTGTATCTGGGTTTTCGTTGGTTTCCATACACTTTTTGATCTTGTCTTTAATTTCTTCTCTAACCCATTGTTCGTTTAATAGCATATTGTTCAGCCTCCAGGAGTTTACATGTTTCCTGGGACATTTTGAGTTGTTGATTTTCAGTTTCACTCCGTGATGGTCTGAGAAGGTACATGGTATGATTCTGATATTTTTGTAGTTAGTTAACCTTGCTTTGTGTCCTATTATGTGGTCTACCCTGGAGAAGGTGCCATGCACTGCTGAGAAGAAGGTGTAGTCTGTGGCCTTAGGATGAAATATTCTATAGATGTCTACTAGGTCCAGTTGTTCTATTGTTTGTGTGAGTTCTGTGGCTTCTCTGTTGAGCTTTTGCTGCATTGATCTATCTATTGGTGTTAGTGGGGTGTTCAGGTCTCCCAGAATTATCGTATGTTCATCTATGTCTCCCTTTAAGTCCAAAAGTAGTTGTTTCATGTAGCTGGGTGCATCCGGGCTAGGAGCATAAATGTTAAGAATTGCGACTGGTTCTTATTGGATCCTCCCTTTCAGGAAGATGTAGCGCCCTTCCCTGTCCTTTTTGACGTTCGTTACTTTGAAGTCCGTATCATCTGAGAATAGGACTGCCACACTAGCCTTTTTTTCTCGTCCACTGGCATGGAATATTTGTTTTCACCCTTTCACTTTCAGTTTCCTGAAGTTTCTTCTGGTTAGATGTGTTTCTTGCAAGCAGCATATAGTTGGGTCCTGATTTTTAACCCAGTCTGCTAATCGGTGCCTTTTGAGTGATGAATTTAGTGGGCAGGGGGCAGGCAGGCGTCGGACCCGCCCGCTCCCCCTTCTCCACGCAATTAGCGCGCACGTCAAAGCCCAAGAAAGGCAACAAATGCAGGAATTAAGCACACACCTCCAGGAACTGGAAAAGCAACAGAAGGACCCCACAAAGAAGAGGAAACAAGAAATTATCAAAAAAATAACTAAATCAGAAAGAAATTTAAAAAACCATTCAGAAAATAAATGGATCAAAAAGCTGGTTCTTTGAGAGGATAAACAAAATAGATACCCCACTGGCCCGATTGACAAAGAAAAAACAAGACAAAGCAAGAATTAGCAGCATCAAAGATGAAAAACACAACATAACAACAGACACTACTACCATTAAGAAAATAATTAGAAATTATTACAAAGAACTATACGCCAACAAATCCGATAACCACTTGGAAATGGAAAGATTCCTAGACTCCCACCACTTACCAAAACTCACCCCAGAAGCAACAGAAGACCTGAATAAACCCATTACCGAATCAGAAATAGAATCAGTGATTAAAGAGCTCCCAACAAAGAAAAGCCCAGGCCCAGATGGTTTTACCGCAGAATTCTACAAAACATTCCAACCAGAGCTAACCCCAATCCTTTACAAGCTCTTCAAAACAATAGAAAAGGAAGCAACTCTTCCAAACTCATTCTATGAAGCCAATATCACCTTAATCCCCAAAACCGAATAGAGAATTAACAGAGAAGGAAAACTACAGACCGATCTCCCTGGTGAACGTTGACACTAAGATTCTCAACAAAATCCTAGCCAATAGAATACAAAAAAACATCAGACAGATCATCCATCCAGACCAAGCAGGCTTCATCCAGGGAATGCAGGGATGGTTCAACATAAGGAAATCCATAAATGTGATACATCACATCCAAAAACTGAAAAACAAAAACCATATAATAGTATCAATAGATGCAGAAAAAGCCTACGACAAAATTCAACACCACTTCATGTTAAAAACCCTAACCAAGGTAGGCATAGATGGAAAAATCCACAACATAATCAAAGCAATATATGAAAACCCAATGCCAGCATCATACCAAATGGAGAAAAACTGGATCCCTTCCCACTGAGACCTGGAACGAGACAAGGCTGCCCACTACCTCCACTGCTATTCAATATAGTCCTAGAGGTACTTGCAGAAGCCATAAGACAAGACAAAGAAATCAAAGGAATCCGAATTGGAAATGAAGAAGTCAAGCTTTCACTATTCGCAGACGACATGATTATCTACATAGAAGAACCAAAAAACTCAATACAAAGACTCCTAGAACTCATACGAGAATTTGGCAGAGTGGCAGGATACAAGATAAATGAACAAAAATCAACAGCCATAGTGTATGCAAATGGCCGCAAGATGGAAGAAGATCTAACCAACAAGCTATCATTCATAATAACAGAAAAGCATGAAATATCTGGGAATGAATTTAACCAAAAGCGTAGAAGACCTTTATGAAGAAAATTACAAAACACTCAAACAAATAGAACAAGACCTCGAAAGATGGAACAACATACCATGTTCCTGGATAGGCAAAATTAATATCAAAATGTCTATACTACCAAAAGCAATACATACATTCAATGCAATCCCAATCAAATTATCCACAGCATTCTTCATCGAACTGGAAAAAATGATACAGAGATTCATCTGGAAACAAAAAAACACGAATAGCCAGAACCACTCTGAAGAACAGGAACTTAACGGGGAATCACAGTACCGGATCTATGGACATACTATAGGGCAGTGGTCATCAAAATAGCCTGGTACTGGCACAAAGATAGAGAGGAAGATCAGTGGAACAGAATAGAAACAACAGATGGAAACCCACAGAGATACAGTCAATTAATCTTCGACAAAAAGACAGACAACAACCCAAGCAAATGGAAAGGTCTGTTCAATAAATGCTGTTGGGACAACTGGTTGATAGTCTGCAGAAACAAAGAGATAGACCCACATCTCTCACCATACACTAAGATCAAATCTAAATGGATAAAAGACCTAAATCTACATCCAGAAACCTTCAAACTTTTGGAAGAAAATGTTGGAAACACACTGCAACACTTAGGGGTAGGCCCTCACTTCCTAAAAAAGACTCCAAATGCAGTAGAAATCAAGACCAAAATAAACAATTGGGACCTCATCAAACCAAGAAGCTTCTATACAGCTAGAGAAACAATCAACAAAGTAAAAAAACAACCTACAGAATGGGAGATCTTTGCACACCACGTAAGAGATAGAGGGCTGATCTCCAGAATATACAAAGATCTCCAGAGAAACCAAAACACCAGAACAAACAAACTGCTCAAGAAATGGGCACAGGAAATGGGCAGACATTTCACAAAAGAACAAACCCAAATGGCAAACAAGCATATGAAAAAATGCTCAAGTTCCCTGGCAATAAGGGAAATCCAAATGAAGACTACAATGAGGTACCATTAACTCCAAAAGGATGGCACACATACATAATACCACCAACACTTGCTGGCGAGGATGTGGGGAAAAGGGAACCCTTCTCCACTGCTGGTGGGACTGCAGACTGGTACAGCCTCTATGGGAATCAGTTTGGTGAATACTCAAACAACTGAAAATCAACATACCATATGATCCAGCAATAGCACTCCTAGGGATATATCCAAAAGATCTCCTACACAAGAAACCAACATGCACGCCTATGTTCATAGCAGCACAATCTACAATCGCAAAAACCTGGAAGCAGCCAAAATGCCCATAAATAGAAGACTGGATAAGGAAGCTATGGTTCATCTACTCTATGGAATACTACTCAGCTATCAAAAATAACCGAAATGCAGTTCTTTGTGGTCAAATGGGCCCGACTGGAATCCATCATGCTAAGAGAAATGAACCAATCCCAAAAGGTTAAATACCACATGTTTGCCTTAATCTGAGATGAAAAGATGTAATATTAGTGCAATCTCTAACAACCTGTATCCAATGCAATAAGATAACACGATATAATCTATAAACCAACAATTAATGTCAGAATACTTAAGATCTACATCAAAAAACTGTGAAACCTACTATACCCTCAATACGCTATGTTAACCTGTAATGGGGAGGGAGTGCAGGGAAATCTTTCAGGACCATAAAAAGAGTGAGGAAAAAGTACAATATAGCCTATCAAGATCAAATCTGGTAATTCATAGACAACAGACTCAAAACGGCACTAAATAACCATAAAACTACTATACCAATGCATGAGGGGGGAATCAGGTGCGATCCTGACAACCTCTTAACAGGAGGTCATGTGCGTGGAGCAGGGGGGGCACTCCAGAGTGGAGCAGGTGGTAAGCAGGAAGCCTGGATCCCAACCATGAAGACTCCCAGACCTTCACCACAAACTATTAATACGAGCAACAAGGACTATATCCCACTGCCAAGGAGGCCACAGGGAATTGGATGCCCTTGGAGGCCGAGTACTCTGAGGTCACCCACCCCCAACCGGAGCTTCCGCAGGGGATGGAGTAAGTCCAAACACTACCGCGCAGAAACCAACGTCATTGGAAAGACAACCAGAAGCCCTGAGCGGTCCGCAGAAACAGAAGAACAATAAAAAAAAAAAAATGGATACAACTAGAGGCCATTATACTTTGCAAAAATAAGCCATCCCTTTAAAAATATGTTGTTCTTGATTTTTGGTTACTAATAAGTGGAATACAAAAATGTAATCTAGATGAGCAAAACTGCCATTTTGAGATTTGATCGCAACCTTTTCTATACTCTTTAGGAATGATGTGTTTTTAACTTATTACTTGTGCATATTTCCACGTATAGGATGGCTTAGCTTCTGATTGTAAAGAGAAGTACATCTTTGTAAAAATTAAATGAAAATAAGAAATAAGGATGGACAATGGGACAAGAGAGGGTAAGCTCAGAAGTATGATTATGCTCTTAAAACTGTATAAATAGTCACAGTCAAGGCAGCAGAAAAGAAGTTTATGTATCTCGGAACAGACCCAACCATTGAAGACATCCACAATGAAATTTTTAAACATTAAAGCAACACAGTAAGACATTAAAATAGAGGAATTTACCATGATAGATTGGTAGAATCAATACCATCCAAATGTTAGCATTGCTGAAAGTAATCTTGAGATTCAATATGATTCTAATCAAAATCCTAACATTCTTCCCAGAGCTACAACAGATGATATAAAATCCATCTGAAAACACAAGACAGCATGGACAGCCAAAGCTATCTCAAACGATAAGAACAAAGTGGGAGGAACCACAATGTCAGATTCTCATTCTTACCACAGGTTCATAGTAATCGAAACAGTCTGGTACAGGTACAAAAACAGAAAAGCAGATCAATGAAACAAAATAGAAACCTAGGAGGTTAACCTACATGCCCGACACCAACTAATTTTTGACAGTAGAAAAAGAACAAGGAGAAAGATTACTCTTTTCAACAAATGTGGGACAATTGGATATCCACTTGATGAATAAGTCTCCTACTTTACACCCCACAAAAAAAATCACTTCTGAGTGGATCAGCAACCTATATCTGCACCCAGAAACAAATTACTAGAGGAAAATGTAGGTATCATTCTACAAGCCTAAATTTCGGCAAAGACTTCTTAGAAAAGATACCAAATGCACAGGAATTTAAAGCCAACATAAACAGATGACTCTACATCTAAGAAAGAAGTTTCTGTACAGCAAAATAAACATCAACGAAGTGAGGAGGCAACCAATGAAATGCAAAAAAAAAAAATCTGTATACTACAGAACAATAGGGGAATAATACTCAAGATCTAAGAAAAGCTTCAGAAACGCAACAAAGGCAAAACAATGAACCATGTTAAAAAGTGGGTGAAGGACATGAGCAGAGAGTTTTTCAAAAGAACTAATTTCAATGAACAGCAACTTCAGAAAGCAAACCGGGCAAGCAAGAACCTTAATCCACTGTTGGTGGGAGCACAGACTAGTACAGCCACTATGAAAGTCAGTATGAAGAGTGCTCAGACAACTGAGAATTGATCTAACATACAACCCAGATATCCCACTTTTGGGAATATCTCAAATGAAATCTGCATGCAAGGAAACAATCTAGAACCCTGCATTTATGGCAGCACAATTCACAGTAGCAAGGAAATTGAAAAACCCAGATTCTCATCAAGAGAGACATGGATAAGATGCTGTGGTACATTTATTTCACAAACTTCTACACAGTCGCAAAAAAAAAATTGTCTAGTTTTAACAAAATGGTCCCAATTGCAGACCATTATCCTTAGTGAAATAAGCAGTTCCAAGAAAGATAAATACATTTTCTCTTTGATACAAGGCAATACTCCTGAAAAATAAAAAATAAATATACAGGTAAAGCAGTTTATACAAGTATTTTCATAGATTAAATATAAATGAAGATTAGCATACTGGGAAGTAAAAATACAATGCAGTATGCATTTCTACTTCCAAATCAAAGGAACACTCCCAATGAAACACTTACATATTTTACATTATGATACTAGATTTGTACCTTTGCCTTTAATTATCATACCATGATACCTTTAGGTAGCAGGAAGTTAAACCTAGAACTGTTACTAAAGAACTGCACTACTGTGATAACTTGGGGAAAATGGTGGGAATAGAAAATGGGGGTGGGAGGAAAGGAGGTAAGAATCTATATATTACCAAACTGTGTCATGGAAAATAACATTAAAGACATGTATATATAAAATACATGAGATCTGTTCCCTTCTATACATGTATCTTTAAAAATGTAGAGAAAAGTAAAACAAGTTTATGAATGTACCTAAATTATAGTTAATACGGAAGCACACATATCAAATAATCAAATTCACATGTCCAGTTACCTGAGTATAGCTTATATCTTGCTTATACCTATGTTCACTTATAACTTGAAAATATTCATTGAATGCACAAAACTACAAACTGCAGTAATGTTTTTTCAACACTGAATTTATCACCTTCCAATTTTTTTCTAAAAATAAAGATTCGTATTACTAATTTTGAATACATTGATGATAAAATGGCAATACAAAAACAAATCAACAAAACTTTTCAACCCATATAATTGTCAGGAAGAAGTAGATATCATGAACAAAAGAAGTGTACTTCTGTTACAATGTGCTGGGTAGTGAAGAACATTTAAGAAGATTATTTTAATGCCTTAGAGAGGAAATATTCAGATAATAGTCACTGATCCACTGAGGTTGAACTCCAAATAAGAATTAAGAGTTAGCTCAACTGACTAATCCACTGCCTGCAAGTGCTACAATTCCATATGGTTATTAGTTTGTTTTGCAGTTACTCCAATTCCAATCTAGAGCCCGGCCTATGGTCTGCAAAAGCAGTAGAGGATGGCCCAACACCTTGACCATATAACCACGTAGGATATCCAGAAGAAGCTCCTGGATCCTGGTTTGGTATTGGCTCAGCTGCAATTGTTGTGGCCACTTGGGGAGTGAACCAGCAGATGAAAAATCTTTATTTCTCTCCTCTCTTTAAATCTACCTTTCCAATAAAAATAAATTATCCTTTTCAAAAAATTAAAGCAGTCAGTTCACACCAAGTTCAGTGTCAGTCGAAAAACAAATCATTTACAATTTCAAACATTACAAAACCAATCAGGAAAGGATGATGGGAATGAAAGAACAGGGAGAGAGTTCCTTTTGAAGCTCAGGAAATGGTCTCATCATGTGAATGAAAAGTTTATTCCTAAGCAGTACTCTCAAACACTGAGTGATGTTAACTGACACAGCACGTCTTTCCAGCTGCCAGTGAAGTAATATACAGGAGGAAAAAACTTAGAGTCTGCAAACAATCTTTTCTACAAAACATAAATTTTGTGTGCAGTTGTAAACAAAGAGCATTTCCCTCTTGGATAATCTTACCATAAAAGTTATTTAATAAGTGAAGCCATAACATGGAGAATTATCAGAAGTATAGCTACCGAATAGTCATTCTTGTTATGAACATGATCTGTGATAATCTCCGTGAACACCACATGAATCATGGAAATGCAATTTATTAAAGATGATATCAAGACTCATGCTAAACAAAGAAAGACTTCATCTCACTCACACATTAACAGAAAGGGAAACATTATATGTTTTTTTCCACTTCAACGCAACTTAAGTCTACTGAATCAAATTTTTGTTTTTTAATTGCATCATATCCATTTTTAAGTCCTTCACTGTAATCATTATTATTAAAATAGCTTTTTAAAAATTCTGCTTTTAACTGATTGTCTTTAAGCACACCAACAAGTTTCTTGCAGTGCCAAAGAAAAGGGAAAAATATTCAAACTGCTGCATTTCTACATCCTTAAAAAGCATGCATGATACTAGAAGAAATTATCATATTGTGTAAGATCAATATAAAGACTATCACAGTAATTGAGATACTTCAGAACTAGTCCTTTAACATGAAGAAGCCATGCATGTATATAGTTAGCCTGTCAAATTCAAACAATCGTACAAACAAAAACTAGCAAAAGTTGAGAGACTGGATAACTGGTTGGTCTTCAGGGTCTCATTCACAATCAATACATTCTAGGAAATACATGAAGCAATGTTTGCACAAAGAGAATAAACTGGTCTGATGTAAATGTCTGTATCCTTGGTTCCAGTCAACTGTTAGTTCACTGTGGAATTCAACACAATGAGATGTAAGCTCTGGGTGGAGAGTTTTTGAAACTCTCATCAGAACAAAGCTTTTGTATAGCTTGATAGTGAGATCTGAAATTCACGTACAACTTCATTTTTTTAGTGTAAAGTAACCATGGTACAAATATTAGGAGGTTGATAGGTGAAATTCCAATGTCACAGAATTACCACTGCATACCTTGGTGTAGGTTTCCAAAATATGTTTTGAAAAATACATGCATAAATTATTTGAACAAAACTTTTAAAGATTAAGTACAATAAAATTGATTGTCCTTTCTATAATGCATCATGGCTCCACTTCTTTAAAGACAGGTTAGTGATTATGTACAATTCAATGTGGAATACACTACAACTGACTTAACCCCCGTATTCTACTTTTAGATTCTCTTACACATGACACATTTGTATGTAAACCTTTGAGTTTTTTTTTTTAAAGATTTTGTTATTATTATTATTGGAAAGCCGGATATACAGAGAGGAGGAGAGACAGAGAGGAAGATCTTCTGTCCGATGATTCACTCCCCAAGTGAGCGCAATGGGCTGGTGCACGCTGATCCGATGCCGGGAACCAGGAACCTCTTCTGGGTCTCCCACAAGGGTGCAGGGTCCCAAAGCATTCGGCCGTCCTCAACTGCTTTCCCAGGCCACAAGCAGGGAGCTGGATGGGAAGTGGAGCTGCCGGAATTAGAACCAGCGCCCATATGGGATCCCGGGGCTTTCAAGGCGAGGACTTTAGCCACTAGGCCACGCCGCCAGGCCCACCTTTGAGTTTTAATACAAAAATGCCTTAGAAACAACACATGAAAATTTTAAGTCTTACTTAAATCTACTCAAAGATTATTGTCAGAATTCAAGTATGATTTAATCAACCAGTGCCTAAGTATGATTTGATCAAGCAGTGCCTAACAGTGAAATTAATTACCAACATCCCTAATTGTCAAAAATCTTTCTCATTACCTTCAGGAGTATGTCAGACTTTTTCGCTTTTTAAGATTTAGTTTATTTGAAAGGTAGAATATTGGAGAAACTGAGGTAGAAACAAAGATGTTTTATCTTTTGGTTTATTCCCCAAAATGGCTGCAGTGGCTACAGCTGGGTCAGGCTGAAGTCCAGAGCCTGGAATTTCATCTAGGTCTCCCATGTGGGTGTTAGGGTTCCAGTAAACTAGGCCATCACCTGCTGGCTTCCCAGGCACATTAGCTCCAATAAATACTATTTTAAAAAAGTATTCACATTTAAAATGCCCTGCACTTAAGTAATTTATCTCTTTTTTTGAAGTCCCCTTGTCATAGCTATCCGCTTTGGTATTTTCAGTTTTTCAAGAGCATATTAAAACCATCAGTATGATCAACCATCATTTTTATACTGTAAGGAATCTGCAAATATATATTATGTTAACATGGTAGTTTAACTGCAAGGATCAAATTGCAAGGATATTACATTAAGTAGCATATGGATATCAAAAGTTACATTGATTAATTTTCTTAGCTCTTTACTCAAAAAAGGTAATCAATTTTACTTCTAAATAATTTTAATTTGACTGCAATACCATTATATATTATTTATATGCCTTTCTACATGGAATTATTAATAATTACTGTAATTTTACTATTTCTAACCCTAGATTCTTCAAATTTAATTTTCCACATTCTAATTTTAAGCATTAGAGTACTGCATAATGAGATGTCTAGAAGGTAAACCAGTCAAAATTTAGCAAATTATATTTCAGTATATTTTTAAATCTGTTGAACCACACTATTGGGCACTTATTACGCATTTACTTAAATAATTCACTACAATTCTTATACTTTACATATTTTTGACATAAGATAGTTGCAATTTTTCTGAGTCTACATGCTTATGTCATACAAAATTACAAGATTACATATCATGATTTATATTTTTCTAAAACAAACTAAATTTTATCAAACAAAAAATCTACTTTTTAAATCTAGTTTCTATACTGCTAGCTGAAATAATTTGTAATAACTCATTCTTTTATTGTGACTATTTATTCTGAAGCTCACTAAAACATAATGACATTTTGTAATTACAACACAAAAGCTTTACTTCAAAAATTATGTTTGGGGCCCGGCACAGTGGCCTAGCGGCTAAAGTCCTCGCCTTGAAAGCCCCAGGATCCCATATGGGCGCCGGTTCTAATCCCGGCAGCTCCACTTCCCATCCAGCTCCCTGCTTGTGGCCCGGGAAAGCAGTTGAGGACGGCCCAATGCATTGGGACACTGTACCCGCGTGGGAGACCCGGAAGAGGTTCCAGGTTCCCGGCTTTGGATCAGCGCGCACAGGCCCGTTGCGGCTCACTTGGGGAGTGAATCATCGGATGGAAGATCTTCCTCTCCGTCTCTCCTCCTCTGTGTATATCTGGCTGTAATAAAATGAATAAATCTTTATAAAAAAATATGTTTGGAACTCCTAAATTTTTGAAAAGCTATGCCAAGTAGCATGGACTAGGAAAAGCTATCAAATAGTACATGAGCAACTAAGAGCATCAGTGGTTGGTTATCATTAAAACAAAAATAAGATTTTAAAGATAAAACCTAAACAGGAGGAAACATGGCTATAAAATTGTCATTAAATATGTAAAGTGCAGTTATTAAGTCAAAGGACAAAGAACTATTTCTATTACTGAATAAGAATGCCCTATGAAGCAGAAATACTTCATAAGAATTTAATAAAAAAGTCAATCCTTATTAGGTGGGAAATTAGACCAATAATATTATAATGAAAGTGGTAGAACATACTGATTAAAAAATGAGAGAAGCTAAAATTCATCCTATTAGGTTGATAAATCAAAAGGTTAGTCTGAAACAAATATTCTTGGCATAATGTCTATAAACACTATTGATAATTTATATGATCTTGAGAGCTTCAAGATCACTATGTCCAGTTCATTTGTGTTAACTGAAAGCCACTAAAGTAGTTTTGTTCACATACAATAACTTTTAGAAGATCTTTATTGTTTTCAAAGCTTCTTATATATGTAACTCATCAAAAATCACACTCTGGGACCAAGTAAATAAAAACCAATGTAGGGGATTCAAACCCAATGCTAAAAGTAGTTATTTGAGAGCAACGACAGCTAATAGATGAAAAGCAAAAGTTTTCATTGTATGCTTCGACATGCTTCACTTCGTTTTAAAGAAGTATTTATTTTTATTGGAAAGACATATATACAGAGAGGAGGAGAGAGACAGGAAGATCTTCCATCCACTGACTCACTCCCCAAATGGCTGCAACAGCCAGAGCTGAGCCCATATGAAGCCAGAAGCCAGGAGCTTCTTCCGGGTCTCTCACGTGGGTGCAGGGTCCCAAAGCTTTGGGCAGTCTTTGACTGCTTTCCCAGGCCACAAGCAGGGAGCTGGATGGGAAGCGGGACAGCCAGCCGCTGATATGGGATCCCAGTGCGTTTGAGGTGAGGATGTTAGCCACTAGGCTATCACGCTGGTCACCACATGCTTCACTTTGAAACAACTTGTAAATTTGAAATAAAAGTGAATCAGAACACTAAGCATCTATAGAGCAAACCAGCATGAATGTAAGCTAATCTTAACCCTCAATCAGTCCAAACCATGATTACAAGTAATACTTGATGAATTATTGAATTACTGATTGGTTCTCTTGCAATACATATTGCATTGCTTGCTTTCAGTCCTTGGCTTGGCTCTTAATTCAAACTTCATGCTAATATGCATTCTATAAGCCAGTAAGTAAAAGCTCAAAGGCTGGGCTCTCTGCCACCCACATGGAAGACATAAACGGAGTTCTGTGCTTGTGGCTTTGGTTTGGCCTTAAGAAATATGCTCCTGAGAGAATTTCTAATTCAATCATCTTTTGACCAAAAGTAATTTTTATGGCCTAAGGCAAATCCACTAAGCTAAGGATAGGAGTCACGTTCCATTTCAGCTGTCCCTGGTGTTCACCTTTGCAACTGAATCTTCGGAGCTCCACTTTCTCATTGGCAGAGAGGGCTAATCTGCCTTGTCTGCTCCTTAGGGATGTTGCGCTGCTTGTACGGGCTAGTGCTTTACCGGAAGCAGCAGCCAGCTTCCAGGTATCCTGCCTGCCTGCCCACAGCTTCCTTACAGCATGTTCAAGAAATCCAACTCTAACATATATAAATATATATAACCAATATAATAACCCAAAATACCGGTTAATTGAACAGCTTCGTAATTTTTGGACAGCAATCATAGATCACCATTGACAGAGTTCCACTAAAGTTTTTGACAGCCATTTTCACTGGTTACATCTGTAACTATATGACTACTCCAACTTAATTCCTCTTAGATGATCTTCAGTTAGGTCCTCTACCTCATTGTATTAAATGTGCAGTTGTCTTTGAGGAAGCTTCCTTTATGGTCTCATATGATTTTTCATATCATTTTTAGAATTTTTATTAAAAATGTATTATGTTGGGAAGGGGAACACTAAAACCACTGTTTCCATTTTTTTCCCTTCATTTTATTTATTTTCTTGTTGAAACCTGAAGAGGACTATTAGAGTTTAGAACGCAAGAAAAATCAACTATAAGTAATAAAATAAATTCATAGACTTTGAAATGAGATAGCTTTTCATTTTGGGCACACATTACACTAATGTAAATCACAGCACTACAATTTGGTAAGCAGGAAGCCCTCCATCAATTTGACAGTCTTATTAGCCTCTGTAGAGAGGTGAGAGAGACGAGGTGGTTATTGTTATGGAAAACATGTCTGTTAGTTCTTTTTTCCTCTAACCATAAATTGCATTTTTAAAAAAGATTTGAGAACTTCAACAATAATCTAAACTCTTATTACATTTTATCATTTGCTGTGTTGACTGTGATGTTAGAAAAATTACCATAAAGGAAAAAAAATGTTAATGGTCAAATCTAAGATAAACTGCCCCTATAGCTATAGCCAGAAAGATAGCTGTCTGTATCACATTGTTTCATAAATTCTGAAAAGATTCACCTTGTTTTGAAATCATTCTCTGGGAACAGAGCACAGACCTAAAATTCAAACTTAAAGATAGTTCTCCTCAATGTAAATTATTTCCTTGTTTGAACTAAAGATGAAATCGTGTACAAGGACTAGGTGAACACATTTCATTCGTTTGTAAATTATAAAAGTGGATTCAGTTGCTCCAGGTGGAAGATACGGACACAGGGGTATTCAGTAGGGCAAGCATGATAGGAAACAGTGTTGGGATCAACACAGTAAATGAAGGGAAAAACCTGGGCGAGGGGTCGAGGCACTGAACTTTGCTTCTCTTCTTCCATTGTGTTAAGGTATTATCACGTAGAAGTGCTACCACAACAAAAGACTCATTTCTCAGAAACTCATGGGGATAACAGGATTATATGTAAGTCCTCATGATTCTTATCCATCCCTATAAGTGAAAAGATTTAAACAGTAATAGATTACTTCCCTGTTGAAAACGGCAGACCCCTGGGGCACGATGCCCTGGCCTAGCAGCTAAAGTCCTCGCCTTGAACGTGCCAGGATCCCATACGGGTGCCAGTTCTAATCCCAGCAGCTCCACTTCCCATCCAGCTCCCTGCTTGTGGCCTGGGAAAGCAGTCAAGGATGTCCCAAAGTCTAGGGACCCTGCACCCGTGTGGGAGACCTGAAAGAGACAGCTCCTGGCTTCATCAGCTCAGCTCCAGCTGTTGCAGCCACTTGGGGAGTGAATCAGTTGACGGAATGTCTTCCTCTCCGTTTCTCCTCCTCTCTGTATATCTGACTTTCCAAAAAAAAAAAAAAAGAAAGAAAAAGGTAGTTCCCCAAAACAGATCTTCACTACAAGAATGGGGGCTTGATTAATGGAAGAACCAAAGGGAGACACGTATGCGACACATACGTTTTATCCATTATGTGATGCATATTATAATGTAACTTCCGCCACTATCCTCTCTAAACCCAATTTTGTATCATTCAGGTTTTCTCCCCAACACATTTGTACAACTTTCATGTGCAGTGTTTCGTTTTAGCTAAAAAACAAATACGTTTTCCAAAAAAGTTACTGTAATCTCAACAGCAAAACAAAAAGCTCGGTTTTCAACATTATTTATATATATTAATTAATATATATATGTATATATATATTCAGTTCCCCACTAATTAATGCACGCAGAAAAGCAGCAGATGGCCCACATCGTTGGGACCTTCCAGCCACATGGGACATCCAGAGGAGACCATGATTCTTGGTTTTGGTCTGGTTTTCTCCTGGCCATTACAACCATTTGGGAAACCTCTCTTTTTCTGATACTGGCTTTCAAATACATTCAAAATTTTGGAAGTACTGAAATGTAATTAAATAAGATATGAATTATATTATTCTTAACAATTGTCCACTTATTAGAGAACTGTGCATCTATTTGTGTTTTGGCAGTAAGAACATTATTCCATCCGTAGTGATATAAATGGAAAAAGACACACAGTGGTGTATTATCAAGTGCAGAACAAGTATCAGACATTCGACATTTCATGAACTATAGTTACAGTACTGCAAAAATTATATCACTCACATCTGTTTTGCTCATTTATTATTTCTAAGAAAATCCCAAATTTATCTATCACCCACAACATATAGGGCACAAATTATTCCGAAAGACTTACATATTGGTAAACTATCCTACATGATCATAGTTACGTATGGATGCTGATGTTTAAAAAAATGTTAAGTCTTCCATTCCTTGGTTTACTTTTTTGTGTGTGTGCATCTCTGCATTGAACTTTAAAACTTTCAAATCTTTTAAATTTCTAGCACCTTTAAAAACATGAAAGTTTTCCATTCCTTGGTTTATTCAGGATTTTTTAAATGTACATCTCAACATTCACATTTTTAAAAAGATTTATTTATTCTCATTGCAAAGTCAGATATACACAGAGGAGGGGAGAAAAAGAGGAAGATCTTCCGTCCGATGATTCACTCCCCAAGCGGCTGCAGTGGCTGGAGCTGCGCCAATCTGAAGCCAGGAACCAGGAGCTTCTTCTGGGTCTCCCACACAGGTGCAGGGTCCCAAGGGTTTGGGCCATCCTCGAGTGCTTTCCCAGGCCACAAGCAGGGAGCTGGATGGGAAGCGGGGCTGCCGGGATTAGAACCGGCGTTCATATGGGATCCCGGGGTGTGCAAGGTGAGGACATTAACCACTACGCTATCGCACTGGGCCCTGAGTTTTTTTTTAAAATATGTTTTTATTGCAAAGTCAGACATACAGAGAGGAGGAGAGACAGGAAAATCTTTTGTCCAATGACTCACTCCAAGTGACCGCAACAGCCATTGCTGTGCCAATCCAAAGCCAGGAGCCAGGAGCCAGGAACTTCCTCCAGATCTCCCACGCCGGTGCAGGGTCCCAGGACTTTGGGCCGACTGCTTTCCCAGGCCACAAGCAGGGAGCTGGATGGGAAGCAGGGCTGCCGGGATTAGCCGTGTAAGGTGAGGACTTCAGCCGTTAGGCCACTGCGCCGGGGCCCTACAGTGAGCTTTAAAAGTATTTCCAATTGTCAAATCTCTTTCAATCTCTAGCATCTTTCTTTTAAACTTCTATTGTCTTCCTTATTTTACTTATCTGGCAATTTAAAAGTAGATAGAAGGGAGAAAAGATTTATTTTTCACTTTCCCATGAAATTTTCAAAAAACATGATTTACAAATATTTATTCTGAACTTGCAGTTTCTGTTGATGCTTCAACAAATTGCCACAGCCTTAGTGTAAATGCCCACTCATGAACCAGTACAACATCAGCTACATAAAATGCTCTGGTGGTTATCTCCCTCCAAAGACACCATTTGAATACCTGCCCACAAATCCAATCTTCAACAAGAGCCAAGGATGAAGTGGCTAAAGCAGCAACACCAACAGACCAGGATATTTTCAGTTTAGGGAGCCACCTCATGCTAAAACAGCAGAAGTGTCAAAAAGCTTAAATTTCTTACAGCTTCTGGAAGAAAAATCACAGAAATATCTGATTTCAAAGACCAGAAAGAGTCCCCATCCTTCAGTATGCAGCGAACATTGCTAACAACTTAGTAAGATGTCTCAAGGTCCATGGACCTTAGCATCCCAAAGGGTAAGATGCCAAAAACCAATCCAACAGATCCTAACAGCCATTTGCAAATTCCAATAAACTGAGCTGTCTTAAGGTCTCAGTGAGCAGAGCATAACCATCTGGAGAAGCAACTGAATACCCTAACAGACTTAGTAAAGATGAAAAGGTCATTTTAAAGCTATCTTGAATATAAATATATATTTAACAAAATTAAAAATAAATCCAATACGGGCATCAATAGGAAAATCAAACAGAAGGGATAACTGAGTGTCTCAAAAACCAGCAATCTGAAAATATACAGTTGGGAGAGAATAAATTATAAGTTAAATTAATAAAGCTTATGGGATTTGGGAACAGCATTAAAACAGCATATATGAATTACAGGGGCTCAAAATAGACTTGAAAATGCATAAGGTATAGAGTTCACAATGTCAAAACAGAAATCTTTGCAAACAGAGACAGATGCAACATCTAGGTACAGGAAGATCAGAGATCAGTCAACTTAAGCAAGTATATTCAAATAAATTCTACAATCAAGTTCACCAAGGAGTGTATTCTGAAAACCATGAGAGAAAACAAGCAACACATAAGAGACCCCATTTTGCTGGCAGCAGAATGCTTGGCTAAACCTCATAGGCAAAGGGGACAGAAAATTCCTGACAATACTGAAAGGCTAAAACAAAATACCAGGAAAAAGCTATTTCCAGAAAATATATTCCCCGGATATAAAGGAGAGACAAACACATTTCTAACTGAATAAGAGAAGGAATTTCTGATCACCAGATCTCTTACAAAAAAATGTTTAAAGTCCTTCACTCCAAAAGAGTGATGTTAATGAGTAAAGAAAAATTTCACTACATAGAAAACTCATTGTAACGGTAAATGTGCAAAAACATGATGCTCTCAGGTGTAATAGAGCATAAACCATTGAACTCTAATATAAACATTGTAAAACAAAACAAAAATAACTCAATGACTGTTTTGAGAGGCAGGCATATGCTCATAAAATAGGAACCAAAAATCTCAAGTGAAAAATGTAGAGCTCTTACTAACGCCCCTTACCTCAAAATATTGCAGCATTGTGAACAATTATATTTCCAGTATACGTAACAAGTTAGAGGTAATGGAAAACTTCCTTAACATATCAAACTGAATCATGAAAGAACAGAAAATCTGCATTGAAAAATAATGAGTAATAGCATTTTTATCAGTCATCAAAAAGGGGTCTTAATTATGGGGCTGTTAAGTCCACATCTGCAGTGCTGGCATCCCATGTGAAAAACCATTTTGTATTGTGGCTGTCGCACTTGCAGTCTACCATCCTGCTAATGGCCTAGGTAAAGCAGAAGATGGCTCAAGTGGGTAGGCCCAGGTCATCTATGTGGCAGACTGGGTGCAGTTCCTGTCTCAGTTCTGGCCACTGTAGCCATTTGAAAAGCTAATCATCAGATTTAAGATCTCTTTATCTCTGCCTCTGTGTCACTATCAAATAAGACCTTAAAAAAAACTTTGATTAAAATTTTTCCAAGGACTGAATATGAAAACAAATTATATACTGAATATGAAAACAAATTATATACATCTTACAAAAAAAACAATATTCAGAACATATAAAGAACTAGACTATCTCAACAAACAGTGCACAATTCAGTTTAAAGCTGGCAAGTTCTAAACAGCCATTTATGAAAAGATGGCAAATTGCGAACATGTACAGTAAAAAAAAAATTCAACATCACTAATTATGTGGGAAATGCAAATAAATAAATTCCTAAATGAGATATCATAGCTCACTAGTGTTAGATTGCCTATAATGAAAAAAAATTAAAAGATAATAGAGTACTGGAAATGATGCAAGAAAAAAGGGAATAATTGTAAACAGTCTGTGGAAATGTGAATTAATACAGCCACTTTAGAAAACAGCATGGAGGTCCCCTACAAAAAAAAAAAAAAGCCAAATGATCTAATAATACTACCACAGAGTATATGGCTAAGGAAATTAAGCAATTTTATTGTAGAGACATCTGTACTGTTGTGACTATTGAAGCAACTTTGAAAAGAGCCAAGCAATGCTAACAACCTATTAACTGAAGAACCGGTAAGATGTGCTACAGCTATGTGATAGAAGAAGGTTCAGCGACAAAAAGATAGAATCTTGTTATTTCCAAAAACACGGAAAGCTGTATTACATTATTTGAAATAAAATGCACAGGGATAGATAGTCACTGGTAACCGTGACTAATTCCTTCTTGAAATTCTCTTTCCTTGGATTATCTGATAACACTGTTTTGGGATTTGTCTTTGCTCTCTGTCCGTGACAAAGGTGGCAAATTTACCCTTCTCTTTTCCTTGTTCATCTTCACACTCTTGGCATCGCTATCAGAAAAACTGCTTACAGAATATTAATCTCACTATGTTACTGTCTTGTTTGAAGGCACTCAGTATTTTGCCATTGTTCTTTGGAATTTTTGTTAAGAGATTTCATGTTTCCTTAGTGCCAGCTCTTATCTGTCCCTTTTCTAATATTTGATGTTCAGTTGTTAAACTGCTTAGGTCCTTTTTCATGTCTAATAAAATCATGAATAAACTGGCTTTTGTAAAGAAAGTAAACATTACTTTCAAATGAGCTTGTAGTCGTGAATAGAAGTTCCAAATATCATTCAAAGATCAAAGGAAGATTCAATGCTTTTCCACAAAATATTTATGACAAAAGGGGAGAAGATGACAAAAATCTGATGACATTATACCTTTCCCTAACAATTTTCCTAAAGATTACCAACGAAATCATATGCTGAGTTATGGACTCCTCTAGCCCTCAATCTCAGCATCAGACACCACTGGCCTTCCTTTTTTAAAAAAACTTCTCATGATTTTGACATAGTGGATTAGATTACAAAGGGTCAGGGCTAGACGAAAGCGGCTAAGACCACCATTTTCACTGATTTTTTTTCCCTTCCTGCATCTTGGGGAAGGGAGAATTCAAGAGGAGAAGCCACACCCAACCTCCTGGGATGGAGGACAGCCATCCAACATCCCAGGGTCCTCAGAGTGGGGCAAGCTCCAAGGGTCCCGCTCAAAAGGTTTGATACTTCAACAGTTCTGAATTACTGCCAATTTGCTACTCCAAGCATGATGAAATCACTCCAGAATCCATCGATTACCATAGTTTACTAAGAGTTACTATTTGCCCAGATACTCACTGCCAACACTTGGCTAGGGTAATTGATCAGTTTGTTCTGTCCTCTGACGTGGTACCAGGTGTCCTCTGTGGACGCTAATGTACTGCCATATCCTCCATGTGCACCTGGATATGCCGTCCACTTGCTCCATCTAAGCCATTGAGGAGGCCCAGCTCTGACACATGCACTCCACGGTCAGACCATGGAACCTGCAATTCTCTCCATGGTTGGGATTCTGAGTACAGCAATTCAGTTGAGGGTATTCCCACAAAAAGTTCATCTGCGATATTCTCAGACCTGATTCTTACGTGTTTGCCAATACAGGGTCCAGCAGAGTCCATTGCCCTAATCAGCTTATGCACACTCTGCTGGCTGCAACTGCTGGATCAGTTCCATCTTCAGTCCTGTTTGTTTTTTTTTTTTTTCAAAGTCAGATATATGGAGAGGGGAGGAGAGAGAAGTATCTTCTGTCCAATGATTCACCCCCCAAGTGACAGCAACGGCCGGTGATGAGCCAATCTGAAGCCAGGAACCAGGAGCTTTCCCGGGTATCCAACATGGATACAGGGTCCCAAGGCTTTGCACTGTCTTCTACTGCTTTGCCAGGCCACAAGGAGGATCTGGATGGGAAGTGGGGCTGCTGGGATTAGAACCAGCTCCCATATGGAATCCCAGAGTGTTTAAGGTGAGGACTTTAGCCACTAGACCACCATGCTGAGCCCAGCCCTGTCTTCTATGCAAACCAGTAAGTTTTGGAGCCCAGCTCAATCCTGCCCATTGCACACTTAGTCCTCATGCAAATCAGTGGGAGCTATGGCCTAGTCGGAGTGACCCACAATAACCCCCACCAGATTCGCCCAATGCCCAGGTTCCCATGCTTGCCGGTATGTACAGCAGACTGGTCTAGTCTGTCATGCATCCCATTCAGTTCTCACACATGTCAACAGGCCCTGAAGCCCAGGTCAACCCAACAAGTCCCACTATCCAGCATACACACCTGCTGGTGGTACCGCTCTGTCTAGCCACCCCTGCCCCTTTCTTGGTTCTCATGCTCACCACTTACAGTGGCGACCCAAGAAGGAGGTGCCCACTGTTTCCCTAATGGACCTACTCCCACTCCCAGACCTTGCATTCTCCAGGTGGTTTTGCAGTTTAACTTGACAGAATTTGTCCCCTATGCCTGCCTCTGCCAGCTGATGCTGCTGCAAAGCTCAACCAACTCACATCCACTCTGGCTTGTGTACGCAACAGTAGGAACAGTCAACCCAGCTTTCCCCTGATCAGCTCACATGCATGCCAAAAAGTGGTGTAGTCCTGCCTGCCCTGGTCTGCACCCATCCCAATACATGCTCTCCAGTTGGAGAGGTATTCCAGCAAAGGAGCTCCACGCAGCCCCCATACTAGGTTCCGCCCCCCCCCCCACCCAGATCTCACATGTGCTGGTTGGATGCTGTCGCCCAGCATGTGGCCCAGTATGAAATGTGCTCCCGTCTGGTTTCTGCCCTTGGCAGTGAGCTAAGGTTTGCTTGGCTCTGCCCAGTCTGTCCTCTTTTAAAACCAACCCACACACTTGCCAACAGATGGAGCTACTTTGCCCAACTTGCCCAAAACCCAGGTCTGGACCACATGCTCTCTAGTGGGAGCTATGATCCCATAGGAGAGTTTCCCAAGTTCCCCCACTCAGCCCTCTCCCAGACCCAGATCTCATGCATGTCAGTAGGTGCCAGGCCATTGCCTGACTCAGCCTGCCCTCCATCTTAGCCTTTGTATGGGCTGGTGAATATTGTAGCCCGGCCAAGTCCACACCCTGTTTGAAGACGCACGTGTTGTCGGGTTCCATGATTTTACCTAGTTCAGCCCATCACCATGCCAACTCTTAAGCTAACCAGCAGGACTTGTATTAAGGATACTTCTGTGAATATTCACACCTGCTGTTTGTTCTTCATTAGTACCTTCTTTATGTCTCTGCTTCTATTTCAGTAATTTAAACTGAGATAAAAATTCTTTATTCAGGCAGCTACTCCTTACAACCCAGTTAACTTTTCCTAATTTTGCAAAACTGAGTTAGGGGCCACTGCAATACAGCACTTTCATATACCACATTTTCTATATCACAGCATTTACTATATATGCCACATTGCAGTTGCTCATATGTAAATATCTCTTCCCAGGCTTTTGATAAAAAGGTAGAGACTATGTCTTTTTGCACTGTGTTTAATCCATATTATTACTTCACTGGCATCTTGGTGTTGCTCATAAGTTTCTCAAAAGCATACAGTAATTTAAATTACAATAAATTTAGTCAACACAATGGATAAAGCAGGGAAATCTCTAAACCATGCTAGAAGTTTAGTCATATGACATGCTCAAGAAACTTTACCTATTATCTGAATTTTACAGTGTTGTTCTCTTAATTTTACTTTCCATATTCCTATGTCTAAGCACTGAATTTTATTCTTTGTTTTAAAGAGGAGATCACTGACTACATGATGCTCTAGCATACTGTATGGGCGTATATTTTATATTATCTAATAACATACAATGGAAAACTAATGTGTTGAAAACAGAACATAACTCACATTCAAACAACAAATTGTTGAGAGGAAAAGCAGTCTCCCAACATCAGAATTTTTTTCACCTCTGAAGAATGAGGTGATGAAGTACACCTGGCAACCAAATGAATGGATTTAGGGAATAAAACTAAGCTGGATTATGTCCACCAAAAATCCTGTGATACAGAGGGAGCAATCTGGCTACTGGTTTTTAAAAACTGTGGTTTGGATAATTTGTCACACTTGATTACAATCACCAAGGTTCTCCCCAGAAATTCTTTCTTACAGCATTAAGCTGCCCTCTCCATATCCCACTTGACACTTCAGCCAGTACAGCCCAGGACTCAGATCCCATCAAAGCCGGTCATGCTCTCCACATACACACATGCCTGGCCTGCACACTGCTGCTCAGACACCTCCTCAAGGTAGGGTGTGAAGAACACATCTTGAGGAGCCTTCTGCTGACTCAGCAACCTGGATTTTACTTTTCCACTCCTGCCACAAAGACTCACACTCACCATTCCAAGTTTCACGAAACTGCGGCAGCCTTTCTCTTGGGGTTCCTCTGCACCAGAGAGGTTTCTCCAATCTTCATTTCCTGATTAGAACCTCTTGCATTAATTGATTAAAGGTTTAACTTTCATCTTTGGCTGTGCTTTTAACTGGCTGACACAGAGTTCAGCCCTTTCCAGCTCAGCTGAGCTGCTGAGACATCAATGCTTAAGGTCTCCAGCCTATGATGAGATTTCTTTTTTTGGAATAATTTAATAAATCAAATATTTGAGACAATACATTTTGCATAAGAATTATAAGGCTATGCAGCCTTCACTATTAACAATTGCAGAACATTTTCATTATCACAGAAAAAAGCCTTTACTTCCAAGAGTCATTCCTGATTCTCTCACTCTTTATTCCACCCTCTGGTAACCACCGAACTACCTTCTGTCTCCATGGAATTGCCTGTTTGGACATTTCAAGTCAATGGAATCCTATAATACGTGGTCTTTTGTAAAATGCTCCAGGAAATCAGTTTTTTGCTCATATCTCTGAATACAGACTTTTATAGACACCATGTACTCCACCTACAACTTCCCTGAACAGTATGTAGTGTTTAGTGCCACTAGAATGAATTCTCAGGATCTTTAGAAGCAGAAATTTGCTAATCTTTAGCTGAAGCACAGTTCTGGGTAATGCTACAACCTGTGCCCATTTACTTAACTTCAATTTCTTCAAATTTGGTTTCTGTGATCCCACTATTCTAAACCTAACTTTATGCAGCCTATTGAATTTGTACCCTCTACTGAACAGCACCAGTATCAAAAGCATCAACTCCCGATGCAATCGGACAGCTGAAGCTGCTCACCGCAGAACTTCCCCAGTGCTTCAATGACAACAAAGCAACTCTTTGGGACTTACTGAAAGTCAATGTGACTTTTTTTTTTCATTGGAAAGTCAGATATACAGAGAGGAGGAGAAACAGAGAGGAAGACATTCCATCAACTGATGTACTCCCCAAGTGGCTGCAACAGCCAGAGCTGAGCTGATCTGAAGCCAGGAGCCAGGAGCTGCCTCTTCCAGGTCTCCCACATGGGTGCAGGGTCCTAACGCTTTGGCCATCTTTGACTGCTTTCCCAAGCCACAAGCAGGGAACTGGGAAGTAGGATTGCCAGAATTAGAACCGGCACTCATGAGATCCCGGAGCGTGCAAGGCGAGGACTTTTAGCTACTAGTCCACCACTCTGGGCCCAATGAGTTACACTGCTTTGATTCCAAAGATTATTTTTCAGGCATAGATATGCAGATGAAGGAAGAGAGATTTGAGACAATGGAACCAACTGGAAAATAACATAGGCACACACACAAACCCAAGTGTAAACAGCAGATTCTCAGAGAATGTTTTCTAATTCTTTTTACTCCTATTTTTCTAAGGACTCAACACATCATTACAGTTTCCTTCTTGATCCCTGTTTTTGTATTTTGCTGAACTGTTGTTGGACTCTTGTACGACTCAATGACAGGATGAAGAAAGGTCTGGAATGGTAGGAAAGTGGCACTTCAAATCATGCAGAGCAGCGATCTCTGCTTGGGATTAGCAGTTAAAATTGATACGTTTTCACAGATCGTCAATAACACCTGTCTTCAGAATCAGCATTCTTTGAAAAAAAGATTTAAAATTTCAGAGTGCTCTCTAGATGGTCATAAATTATGTGAAAGTTTTCATTATAAATTATTAAAATATTGCCATTTATAATTCACCAGGTTCATAGTTTTTACAAGCTCTTCCATAGTCATTCCTCATAGGTGTTAACTTTAGGGAAAATAACTTGACTTTCTCTTAGCAGTTGGAAATAATTTGCCATTCAGATTAATAACATGAAAGCAAAATTCAGAGTGAAGTTAATCCTAAACATAACTATATTTTTAAAAATTCTGGGTTGGATAATGGGTCAGAGTCAGGCAGCAGAAACCTGTGTATAACACTATTTATACAGCTTAATACGGTGACTACAGCTCACAGTAGCCTATTTATATATACATTGTGAGCACACAGAATGAACACACTCCATGGTTCGATCAGTAATCAGAGAAGTGTCAGCTACCCCGATATCAGGAACATGTGTACCACAGGTGGCATTGTATTACAAGTATGTCCCTCAGGAAGCCAGGAGCTACCATTTTCCGATCCCCACCCTGGTGGTAGGGAGCTGATAAAGACTATACACAGCTGGCAGGTACCAGAGTAAGCAAAATGAAGATGGTCTTCAAATAGTCAGGTTTTGTCCTCTAAATGGCAACTCCTGCTTGTCTTCAAAAAGATGCACACAAAGAAGCAGACAGCCATCGACACACCTTATTGTACCTTTGTCCCTTATCATGCGTCCATCATTATTTTCATTCCCGCTCTTATCTGAACTGATTGACAGCAGGGACAATTTAAAAGGGACAGAAATCTTTCCTTTTAAATTTTTTTTCATTCTTTTTAGGGGACATGAAATGTAGTGAAAAGCAACTGCATGGATGATGAAAATTACAGCATGTTCATACAGGGGGAAAGGGAAAGGCTTGGAAGAACTTAGGTTCCCACTTTAGGCTCATCTAGAACACAGATACACCTGACACAGATCGCTTAAAACCATCAAAAACAAAAATAATGAAGAAACAGCCTCCCTCAAGGAAGGATAATTGTATTTCCAGTGTTACCACATTGATCAATTCAGTTTTCCAGCTCTCCATCAAATGTTAAACTGGCATTATGACACAGCGGGTTAAGCTGTGCTTGCAACACCATCATACCATATGAGCTCCAGTTCAAGCCACAGTTGTAGAAATTTTGGTATACCTAACTGAAGCATGTCGGTTCATTGAACCAAATAGGATTTTCAGTGTGTTCCCGTGTGTGGTATATACACGCAAGTTCATTTTTGTTTACTCTTTCCTCTTCAAATGAAATCCCATGAATTCTATATTTCAAGAACATTTTTTAAAGAAGCTAGTCACTTGAAACCATTAAATATTAGCTGAAAAGTTGTATCATTTTCTTTTTGTGATAGAATTTTGCCTTTTAGAAAAAAAATAATTTCATAATACATGTGTGTGTATGCACATGTAACCTAACTCGTTACATTTTAATCTGATACACACTAACCATTTGAAGGCTCCTCCCTCACGGAGATCCCATACTTTATATATTTTCTAAATCATTTGCTTCTTGTATTTGTTAAATATAGTAGCTATAAACTAGGAAAAGCTCAAGTGGCAACTAGTCACAGATATGAAACTACAATGTCCCAAGAACCTTGCTCAATTGGGCTATAGATTTATCTGCACCATCATTATTTATCTAAACCATCATTATGGAAATGACTTCTGCTTAAGTTCCCCCAGGAATGTTCGTAAGACTCTTATCAGGGTCTTCAGATATGGTCTTAACATGAGCATCAAGTTAGTTGCATCCTAGATGTATTTTTAAACAATTTTGTTAAATGTATATCTGGATCAAAAGACAGAGCTACTTGATTCATGAAGGTACTTTCTGATTTTTTATGTTTCAGCTTAATATCTGAGTGATGTGGTCATAGAATTTCAGCTGCTTTGACTCAAAATGTGCGACTTATTATAAATTCCTAACAATCAACTGCACATGACCTATGAACACAGTTCAGATAATCTATTCAAGTCTATGGCCGCTCATCTCCGCTGTGACAGAAACTGTCTTGGTTATTATCAGACTGGAAACATTACTCATTTCTTTAGCTCCCTTCTCCTATATTGCAATCTGTGCTCTGTAAGAACAAACCTCTTGTGCTGTTCATTTTCCAAATCCTCATTCCTAGGACATCAGAGACAAAAATTATGAAATAATAAATCATCCTAGTCTTTCACCAAAAAATGGTGCTATACATGATATTCTTATTTGCTACACTAAACTGTATATTTTAGTCTGATTTGTCGATCATGTATATACTTATGTCTATGAAAAGACACATGGTTCTAAAAGGATTTTATTTTTAAACAAATAATTTTACATTCCATTACACAGATACTAACAACTTCTACACTGCACATGCATTATATGAGAGCTATTTTAAAACTTTCAGCTGGCAAAATTTAAATTTCAACATACAATTTCATTGCTGTTCATTTCTTTCTCAAAGCTGCAATGAACACAATATGATGAAAAAAATCTTCCCACCTGAAAGTCTAGAATTAGGCTGACTAAAAACAAATCAGTGATACAGAAAGTAAAATTTGACCTAATAATTACATTAAGTTTTCTTACCAGTAACATGTCATTGTATCATCAAAAGGATCAAACTTAAATATAGCCGACACAAGAAGCTGTTTTGATCATCTGATCGTTGTGCCTGCTTGTATATTACTTCTTAGCACCTTTTAGATACATTCAGATTTAATAATGAAAGCCTGGAATTACTGAGGAAATTGTAATTACAGGTTTGCAAAACCTAGGTTGCAATCTCCAGCAGAAAGCTCAAGTGCCAACAGCATGATATCACTTTAACAGTTTCTTGTAATAAGTTCCCTTCAAAGAGTCAGCAGGTGAAATTAAACTCACATTTCTTAACATCTCCTAAAGCTTCTGAGATTCAATACAGCTGTACACACTCCGGTTGACTTTACTCCACCTAATAGGCACTTCTGTGTTCACCAGGTGAGTCTAAAGTAAGTAACTGTTGGGCTAGGATACTTTACATTTTTATCTCAGTATTCTTTCTCAGATTTAATTCTGACTAATACAAGACTGTCTTAGCTCTAACACTTAATGAAAAGCTAGCAATATGCTATCTTCAGTAAGTTACACATGCTTAATATGTTTGTGCATCTTTTTGCATTGATTGCTATGCTTTAGATAATAGCTGTCTACAAAGCGACTGAATTGAACAGTTTTCTCTTAAAGGATGTAGGTTGTCCCTTAATCCAATTTGGGGACTCAAGTTGGGATTTTGGAGAACGAGGAGACTTGACCAAGTTAGTCTGGAGGCCCCAGCGAGACACAACAGAGATTCACATGGACAGGGGAACATATGTGTGCTCCTTGTCTGCTTCCCGCGCCACCATGTAACCTCCCTCTCCTTGTGTTCCACCATTCGCCAATCTTGTCATGTGCCATACAAATGAGGCTGCTCGATCTTAGACTGTACACCTCCAACACTAATCCAAGTAAACCTCCTTGCCACATAAGCAGCTGTTATTTACTAAGCAGTAACAAAAAAAAATGCTGAGGCTATACCAAATCTAAGGACTTACTATGAAAAACATAATATGGACAACACAATAAATTTTTAATATTGCACTGCCACATTCATCCACTCACGTACAGTAAGGAAACAAACTCAAGCAGTCCCTTCTTGTATGCTTTACCAATTCAACCTCACAGTTCATGTAAATTCTTCTAAACTACAGCACACAGTCCTCCACATTTTTGCTCACTTTACTCCATCTGACAGTAGTATAGGAAAACCCATCTCACCAACTCCTTCCCAAGTTACACATGTTTGCAGATCCTGGTCAAACCCAAATTATTCAGGCCATCTACAACTGTAATCATGGTATCAATAAACCTACATGTATACTGGAAGAAACCAAAATACTGCGACAACCACAATGGTCCATTTCATCTGCACTACTGTCACTCCCCATGGGACTAGTCCTGTAGCCTTAAGCCCACGACTCGACTCAAGTGTTTCTTATTGTCATATTCCTTTCATACTCACTCACAGCTACTGAATTTCCAGCTTTTTGGAAGCCACTGTTTTAACCAGTATCCTTCATGTGAAAAGATTTTTATACGAGTATGTTAATACATAATCTTTATTTTCAAATTAAACTTGCCTCAGAGAAAACCATTCACAGATCTTGTACAACCATAAGTAATATGGAAGAACACAAAAAAACTCAGTGAAATCTCAATAGGGTCAAATTGCGATAAGCACTTACAAGAAAACACTAAATACAAAAGATTAAAAAATATGTATTAGCATAGAACTAACTAATGAGCTTGAGTACAAACAAGGGAATGATAAACTCTTTACACAAAATCACAAAATCACAAAAGCTTTCAGTTACCGGCCAGGAAAGGGAGCAGGAATCTCTTGTGTGCTGTGTTCTAAAGTTCCCTTGCTAAGTAAGTTAATAAATTGATGATCTTATTAGTCTAGGTTTTTGGAAATCCCAAAACAAAACACTAAC
Organism: Ochotona princeps; assembly: GCF_030435755.1. Classification (NCBI taxonomy): domain Eukaryota; kingdom Metazoa; phylum Chordata; class Mammalia; order Lagomorpha; family Ochotonidae; genus Ochotona; species Ochotona princeps. Next base: position 87,012,863 of record NC_080836.1, on the reverse strand, counting down.
CTATTATTTTTTTAATTTTTACAATTTTTATTTTTATTGATGCTTACATTATTGATCAGAATGGGAAGGACTGAGGATCAGGGGAAATTGGGTGCAACCATTGTTTCTGCTTTTTCCATTTCTTCCTGCTATATTTGGGGGGAGAAAGCGAGAGACTAAGGAAGAAGCCATACTCAGCTTCCCAAACAGCCTAGAGCTTGCTCATTACGGCAAATCATGATCACATGCATTTCAACATACTCTGTAGCTCCTGTTGCTTCAAAACACAAACAGGCAAAGATTAAGAACAATTTCAAATTCAAGGCCTAAGAGGATCTTCAGTATAATAGATTAATGTGTGGCTTTTCCCTTAAAAGAACCAGGTATTAAGTAGTGGTCATGAGAAAAGATTATCAGAAGTGTCAAAGAGTTAGGCTTTCAGTATTAAACACCAATGTTAAGAGAGTGTAAACGCTTTACAGATCAGAAGAAATTCTAAGAAAATATGATTTACTGTAGCATTGTACACCAAGAGTGGGGGAAAAGCCAAGCACTTATCCAGCTTAGCAGATAGTGGACACGTATAATATAAGCAGACCATGACTGTTGGAGTGCTCTTATTCAGAGACGCAACGCAGCCAAGAAAAAAACCAGCCTGAAAATATTTAGCTGTGATTAATTGGGAGCACGACCAGGACAAATAGTTTGTACTTTCAGTGCCAAAAACAGGTCTCCATTTTCTGTTTATTTTTTGCCCCACTTTGATTTTAATTTACTGTTTTCATTCAGTATCTGGGTCTTGCTTGGAACTGGTCATAAACTCCAACGTGGAGCAGACCTGGGGTCCAAGGAATTTGTGGTACGGATATTCACAGTGTGGCTCTCAGAGAATGTGTCTTCATCAGGGTGGGAGGTCCGTTGTCAAAGTGTCCAACTTACGCCCTCTCACAGGAAACCTTCTCTTCCTGGCAGATGCCCTTGTGGCTCTTAATCCAGGTTAATCATGCTGAGACAGTCATCTCTAGGTGAGCCCTGGCAGCGAGTGTAGCTGAAAGTGTCTTTGTACTGGGTGTGGGGGAAAGGTGTGTGTGTGTATTAGGTGACTGAAATGAGTGTTTTAGGTGAAATGCGGCAAGACAGTAAAACCACAGTGCATGAGATAGTAAAAAATGACTACTTACACATCCCAGAGATGTAAGGTGCTGACAGAGGCTGGCGGGACGTCCAGGGGCAGCAGAAAGCTGGAATGATGTGGGAGGAGCTAAAGAACGCTTCTCACACCACCCTCGTATTAAAGGGCATGGGTGATCGCCCTCAAGCTTTCCTCTGTGGTGAGGGTGAGCTTAACATCTTTTAAAGAAAACACATGGGGAGGGCAGAACTTTTCTGCATTCGATTCCACTGTTGGCCTCCATCAGGGTTAATTATAGGTAAAAGCTGTGTGGATTGAGCTGCATTTTGACCATGAGGTGAGGGACAGACCACGTTGTAATCTACCACACGTGGAGACGTTTTAACTAGTGGATGATGTCTGACAAGTTTTGAAATAACTAGTCGGGCCTAAAAAAAAAAATGGATGTTGAAGCAGAGAATGTATTAAACAATTTTGTGACATTTAATGTGTATCTATTTCTGTGGTAATAAAGAAAGTAACTGAAATGTTAGTGTTAATTCTGTTCAAAAACAGAAGGCATACTCTTTTTTCCAGCATACACAGAAAGAATCCACATGAAAACTTCACTGGCTTTCAGAATCATTATGCAGGCTGAAGATCCAAACCATAACTTGTGTTCACGGGAGCTTCGAGGGCCACAGAACCGGATGACCAGCAGTGAGCGGGCTCCTACCCATCTAGGCTGGCTAGGCTTAGGAGACTGTTACGATGAAGAGTAAGCCCCAATTAAGAGAATTGTGGTCTCCTGAAGGTACTCTAGAGATGTTAAACACTCCTATCAGATGTTTATCATCAGGCCAAACTTAGCAGCGTGGGCTAGATTGCCTTCCAAATTTTATTTAACTATATTTAATAGAAAGAATCCAAATTACTAACCAAACTTATGTTTCAAGTGTTTCCGACAAATGTTACCTTTTAACGTCCTAGACTTTGTGGTACAGAAGGCAGAGGCAAGCGAGAGATTGACCAATGAGAGAACATACCATCAGGAAAGGACACAATAATGCAAAACATCTGTGAAAACTACACCATAACAAGTGATATTATGTTTTGCAAATGGCTCATCCTAACAAAAATTCAGATAGTCCATTTGCTTTATTTATAACAATCACAGCATGTAACATGGAGGTGGGTTTTAATTTCTTCATTTATAATTGTGATACATATTTCAATTTAACTATTAGCCTCATTCTTTGCAGTTATTTCTGGAATATTGGAATTGACATTAAAATTGTTTCTGAACACAGGCAGCTGGAATTACTAACCTTACTAGGAAAAATGTATGCATGCATATTTTAGCAAGGTTAACCTTTATGAAGAGTTTGTTTAGTATTTTTCTGTTTACCAACTTAAATTTTTGTAATATTTTTCCTGCCAATATAACAGTAAAAATTCATCATTATTGTGATTTTTTACTAGTTAATATGTAATGTAATTATTGATTCTATGATATGATGCAGTATTCTGTTTGGTCTGCCACAAATAGTCAAGATATAGAAAAATGCTGGGCTTCCTAATGCAATATAAAGCAGTAGAGCTACAAAGTAGATTGAGTAGAAAATAAAATTATCTCAACTAGGGTTTCTATGATAATCAGTCATGTGCTCTAAACAAAATAAAACATGTATTAATGATCTACATAAGTTCCCATAGCTCAAAGCACACAAAAACAGGTGAAATTGCTTTTGGAAGAGAATTACCAAAGACAAAACTGAGGCTAGAAAACAAGCTGGTAGTCCAGGTACAGAGATTATAATAAGAGGAAGATATAAAAAATTATCAATTTTATGTTCCAAAACTGCAATGTTTTCACTAATAAGGCAGCTTAATACCCAAGATCTTTGGCATAGGCGGTTGAAGTCTAAAGGTGCTGTTTAAATGTGTAATACATAACACAGGCATTTAATATCTTAAGAAGCGAGGCAGTTGTTTGTTACAAAGGTGAAGCGGCTGTTTGAACTCCCGCACCTGTATCACAGTGCCTGAGTTTGTTTTCTGGCTCCAGCCCTGACTGCAGCTTCCAACTAAGGAGTAGCCTGGGAGGCGGGAGGTAAACATTCTAACAGGTCCACAACCACGTGTCAGCCAAGATGAGTTGTGGGCTCCCAGCTTCTTCAGTTTGCTGACACAGACTGTTGTGGACATTTGGGGAGTGAACCAGAAGTAGCAAGACACACCCTTTCTCCCTCTCACCCCTTCTTTCCCTGTCTCTCTTGTTAACCTCCTCCCCTCTCCTCCCTATATCCCTCTTTCAAACACCTCACTCCTTTTCCTTTCTTCATCCTACCTCCTTCCTCTTCAACTTCTTTCTCTGACTTTCAAATACATTTTTAAAAATTTGAAACAAGAGATATCAAACATAGTGGACATTAGTTTGGTCACACAAAGAGAGGAGGACAGGATTTATTCTTCACTATTGGGACCAGTAGTTATCGAACCTGGTCACATCATCCTTACCAGACCCTGGAATCTTTAACACACCAAGCACAGATTCACATATCAGGAGTTGGAAAATCATTTGGATGGCCAACAATGAAATCATCAAATTCCATTTATTCTGCCAAGATAAATTAACGTGAAGAATCTGAGAAAATGCAGAATTACCATTAACATAAGAGGGTGAAAGAAGTCAATGCAGAAAGTAAAAGCTAGCAAGGAAAGATGTTTGATTGATGTCTCAGTTTGCCTCGACTCAAATTTGTAATCATTTTGAATTTAGTCAAAAGCTTACTTTTTTTCTGGCTCTTTCAATAGGTGAGGTTAACTCATTCAGAATCATGGACTTTACAGACTTGGTTCAATTTACTTCTGTTTTAAAAGGTAGCAGCATACTCAGCTTTTAGGAGGGGAAACAAATCAAGTTTCAGGGTAAAACAGTAAATGTATCACCCAGTCTCTTTTAAATTATTGCATTAATAATACAGAAATAATAGATATGTGATGATGAAATACACATATACCTACAGGTATTGAATGTTTAAGATAGTGCCTAAAAGCATGCACTCCATAAGAGAATTACTATATTGTTCTTGATTCTGTTCAAAATTTTACTACATTTTTACTTCCTCCTTAACTTTAAAACATAACAATAAACTTTCCCTTAATGAACATTTTTATTTATCTCGATAGACATGTAAAGTTATGGAGCATTCAATCAACAGTTTAGCTAATCAACATTTGATTTAATGCTCAGTATCTGCTGTCCTAATTTTTATACTCATATTATGGTATGATATAGCTGTAGGAAACTTGTTATAAGATGTAAAGATAGCTATTTACCATTCCAATATTTTTGGAAGTGCTGTTTTTTTCTTAGAAATCAGTGATGGGCATGAAGGGAATGTTGCAAGTACACCATTGAGAACTGTGTTCCCAATGGTTGGCCCTTAAGTCAACTACAGTCCAGCCTTATCTGCTTGTCTGTCACATACTCATCACTGTTCGGACAACACTCACAGGGCTCTCTCATAAAGCGGTTGCCGAATCACATTGTTATTTGTATTTTGAACTGCTTGTGTTCCTCATATGCAGCAGAAGGCTGGAGCAGACTGCTCCTTGCTAGTGTGTGTATTTCCTCTGTGCTCATGTGGCATAGACAATAAGATGAGCAGGGGGCTGAGAGGGTGAAGCCCTGCACCGATGGAGTACGTCATCATCTTTTCCAGAGTTCTTAGACTTGACTTCTGCAACAGTCACAGCCTGAGGTCACTCTTTTTGTTTGTTTTGTTTTGTTTTGTTTTGTTTTGTTTTGTTTTTGGTGGTAGTGGGTGCTGTTCATTTCAGAGTATCTTCCCTAATCCTATTTTCAGACTGATGTCAACTCTACCACTGAAATGACACACATACCAACCCTTGCTCACAGTGTGTTATGAAACTGCATCATTTCATTAAGAATTTCCTTCATAAATTACTGGAATCGAATATTGAAAGCAATACAGAAATTATATTAATTAGGGATTGGAACAGTGGCATAGCAAGTCAGGCTGCTGCCTGTAGTACCAGCATTCAATACGAGTTCCCATTGGAGTCCCACTGGCTCTATTTGATCCAGCTCCCTGATAATGCACCAGGGAAAACAGTGGAGGAGGGCCCAAGTGCTTGGCCCATTGTAGCCAAGTGGGAGACCTGAGAGAAGCTCCTGCCTCCTGAATTTGAAGCAGCCCAGCTCTGGCCATTTCGGCCATTTGGCGAGTGAGCCAGCATACAGAGGATCTCTCTGTCTCGCTCTCGCTCTCGCTCTTGCTCTCGCTCTTGCTCTCGCGCTCTCTGTGCGTGTCTTTACCTCTGTCTTTGTAACTGTCTTTCAAATAAACAAATGAAACTGTTAATAAAAAATTTTGTACTGATTATTTTACCACTGTTACTCTTCCCTTAGAACTTACTGGAATTAATTGTCATTCTGTATTATCTTTCAACTATAATACTTATTTAACAAGATATTAAAATAAAATAAATCTGATGCTCATTTTTCATTCTAAGGAAAGTCATAATTATTAATAAGGTTCAAATAAATCCCAGTTCTCTAAAAAAAGTTGAAGTACTGTTGCCCTAAAAGATAGGCTCTTGCAAATGTATATGAAACTCAAATATACTAATATAAGTTCCAATTATAATTAATATCTACAGGAATATGCAAATGTATTAAATTAGTATAACTCAGTAACATAGTGTCAAAACAAAATTTTCTTTGAATGATATGCCAGAACATTCTCTCTTAAATAATACATGTCTAGAATATTCTCATTGATTAATATTTAGAGATTTATTTATAATGAAATCCTGATAAACTTGTGAATATCTATAAAATTAAACTAAAGAAGCAAATGGGACTTAGAGAAAGCAACAGATGTGCAAATATTAATTTATTCAACCAATGTTTATTTTGCAAATGAAATATTACTATGCAAAATACATGTTTTAATCCTGAGTTAATTGTATAAAAGCAATGAAAACTACATTTTTAAAAAGACAGTTATAATATTAACTTGTCAGGAAGAATACATTATCAGTATCAAATTAGCTAAAGCACCTTTTCCTATCAAAGTTGCAATGGAAATAATTTAATTATTTTGAAATGTGTATTCTTCCAAATCATTTGTTATGAATTGCTGCTAGCACTAACTAAATGACAAAATACTAGTTGAACAAATAACCAAAATAAAATGAGATCTACTTTCAAATGATAAAATTTGTGATTATAGTAATCACAACTGTTTAAATAGACAAAGCCTTATTTCTTGCTTGTCTCAATGATGACAGAATAGCCACTCTCCATATTATGGTTAATTGTGGTAACAGGAAAAAGGAGTTTCAGAGAAAAATGACAATGGCAATGAAATCTAACCAGAAGGATGCATTGTGAGAAATTCTCTGCTCAGAATCTGCCCAAAAGTGCTACCTTAAAACTATGCGTAAGACACAATCCAATAATATGCCCAGAAAATTGAGTTGGAAGTAAGTGCTGCACAATATTGTAACTACTATAAGTAGTATAAAGTTTGATTATCTAAAGATAATAGTTACAAAAAAATTAATGCCAGAACTCAATGTTGAAAATTTTAGAGTACACACACACTCTCTTACGGAGAGGGAGAGAGGTCTCCCATCTGTAGCCAGGAGCCTGTGATTCTGTCCCAGTCTCCCATATGAGTTTGCAGAGTCAATGCTCCTCCACTGTTGATCCAATTCACTGCTACTGCACCTGACAAAGCGGTGGAAGATGGCTCAAGTGCTTGAGCCCCTGCACGCACAGCCTTGGGACCCTGTACCTGTGTGGGATATCCAGAAGAAGTTCCTAAATCCTGGCTTTGGACCAGTCAAGCTCTGGCCATGGTGGCCATTTGAGGAGTGAACCCGCACATGGAAGTCAGTTTCTCTCCCTAACTCTCTACCTTTAATTTTCCTTTCAAATAAATATAATATTTTAAGAGCTTTATGAAATTAAAAATAAAAACTGGCCCAAATATTCAGGAACCTCACAGAACACCAATAAAAAAATGATATTTTAACTTCAGAAAACTAAAAACAAAGAAAAATATTTAAAGGGCATACAGGGGAGAAATTTCTTGTCTATAGAAGATCAACAGTAATAATTATAGTGGATTTCTTGTAAGAAACCTTACAGGTATGTAATGTACAACAGGACTTCAAGCATAAAGTAATGTCAAGGAAGACAAACTGTTGGTTACCCTAATTTGATCAGTGTAAATTGTGGGTGTATATTGAATTGTTACTCTGTGACCCACAAATATATACAATCATTTTTTTAAAAATCTTGAGAAATAACAATGAAACACCACAATGAGATAACACCACAGTGGAGTGTGATATGCATACTGAAGTTGTCAGAAGAAAAGACTGTCAATCTGGAGTTCTATATTCGCCAAAATTACCCTTAAAATGCAAAGAAATGACTAATTTAGTCATATGTATTGAATTAGCCACACTATTCTAATTGAGCAGGCAATTGTTCTTACAGCTAAAAAGATCCTGCTGTCTGCTAATTGCATTTACATTTGTAACTTCCTACTTATTCACTCTAAGATACTTATTACATGCTTTATAAACTATGGAATCAACCTTAGCCACTCTCAATTCTTCTTTGATGGATCCTTGGTGGTATAGTGAATGAGGTACATATAAGTCATCCATATCAAAAAACAGACTCCTCTACTGGTTATCTGCTAACGTTTGACACAATGGATGAGATTATTCAACTGTGAATGTGTGATGTAAGCATGGAGGACCAAGGAAACCACAAAGAAACACACTCTTTTGTTAGGTAGAAACCAAACATTGGTTCTCTAATTTGCAATATGATGGTCTGATGTGAAAAAACTACTCAGCATGTTTAATTGAGAAAAGGGTCATGTTATCAGTCCAGTTATAGAGCATTCATCTCCCAGGAGTCTGGAATGTCTAGCCTTTGGGCTAACATAAAGCCTGCCAAATATATAAATACACACATGCAGGACTCAAATTTTTATAATTCTATAGCAGGTTAATTTAAGCTGATTATTTAAGACTCTTCTAATCCTTCTCACAGTGTTTGAATGTACAGTATTTGATTTGATTTTCATAAGCATGTAAGGTAAGCAGAGTGTTAGCATGTCTAAAATCACAGTCAAAGAAAGCACCTGTCAAAGAGAATATAGCGACACAGGGATTTTGTGTTACAGCCCAAACCTGTAGCTTCCATTTAGTCATCAGTTAGCATCCCAAAGAATATTCTTGGAGTTTTAGTTGGCAATATTGTCTATTAAAGGAAGCCCTACACATGGATGGAACTGTGAGTCATTTAGTTACATAAAATGCATCAATTCCAGACAGATAAACATCACATGATCACATGATCTTATTTTTATGTGGAGTCTTAACCAAAGGTGGTCACACAGAGTCAAGTATAATAACACATGAATCATTCAATAGCATGTTATTTAACTTCATGGCATTGCTAATTTCTTTTTTCTTCCTGTTGTTGATTTTGTATTGTGGCTTTTCATTTAAAAGGATGTATAGTAACTGTGTAATGGAGACTATCATATCCAGAACTGAGGATACAATGCAGTATGCATCTCTACTTCCAGACAAAGATGGACTCTCAATGAAACTATTTACTATATCTTGACAATAGGATGCTGGATTCTCTGCCATTGTCCATGCCCACGATGATGGACATATGCCTGTTTACAAAGAACTATACTATAGTAATGATATAGAGGAACTCAGTAAAGGGAGGAAGGAATTGGGGAGGGGGGAAGGAAAATCCTAAGGCCTATGGAACTGTATCATAAAATGATAATAATAGTACTACAAATAATAGAAGTAAATTTTTTAAAAAGTAGTGTGGTTACCAGAGCCTACATGTGAGAGAGGGTAGGGGGCATTCAGAAAGGCTGATTAGTGATACTAAAGTTCTAGCTAAACTGCAGTTAGTTCTGGCATTTTATTATACAATAGTGTGACTACAGATACCATTACAGTCCTGTATATTACTCAAGAAAACATAAGATTGTCTTTTGGATGTTTTCACTATAAAGAAATATTAAATGATGAGTTGACAGATATATTTACTGTGATTGGGAATTTGTACAGTATTTGCATACATCATAAAACACTACATGGTGCTACATAAATATGTACAATTTTTATGTCTGCTAAAATTCTGGATGAATATTTTCATAAACTGTGTTCTGTGACTTAGCAACGAAGAACATCCTTCAGCCTAACAAAGGCTATAATAAATCTTCTGGAGAGAAACCCAGCATCTCCAAATGACATTTAATGTCTGAAGCAACTTTCAATATAACATTCATTAATGTTGTTTTCCCTGTCATCACAGAAGGAAAAGCAGGGAGAAGAGCCTGGGGAGATCTTGAGAACATCACTTCCACTACATCCACTGTGCTTCAAGGCGCCATCATCTCTCTCTCACTTTCTATTGTGTCTGTTCTTTCCTTTATTCCCAGTCGCAGTAAATGAAATGTGTTCTTTCACACCCAACTCCTTTTCATCCAGAACACACATTTAGATGGCATCGCAAAGCATTCTTTGCTATTAGATTGAATTCTGCCCGATGGATTATCGGTGGATGGATTATGCACTGCTTCCCAAGGTACCTCATCTTCACTCTCTCCCTACTAGAGAGGTCAAAGGAGGCAGCTAACATTTTGGGGACACAACCCCAGGGGGTGGCTACAAGATACAAAATCCTGAATCCCTCACTCGCTGCTTGGAACAGATTTCCTCTGTGCCAAACACTTCTATTCATTAACTTACCTGAACAAGAATATCCAAACAAAAGCTGTTATTGTGTGAAGCCCCTGAGATCTGAAGCGGATTTTTTCTACTTTTTTAAAAAGAAATATATTTTTTTAATTGAAAGGCATATTTTACATAGAGACACAGAGAGAAGTCTTCGGTTCAGTAGTTCAATCCACAAATTACCAAAACAGCCAGAGTTAAGCTGATCCAATGCCAGGAACCTGGAGCTTCCTCCAGGTCTCCCACATGGTTCCCAAGGACTTTGGATGAACTCCACTGCTTTCTCAGGCCATGGGCAGGGAGCTGCATAATGAGTAGAGCATCCAGGATATGAGCCAGCACCCATATGTCTTGATGGCACTAAATAGTGGAGGGTTAGTTTGTTGTGCCACTACACCTGCCCCTGAAGTGTATTTTGCTTTTAAAATTTGCCTAATGGAATACACTCCTTTCCTATTCTTAACAGGTTAGTCTGATTGATGACACTAAAGTACAAATCAATCCATGTCCTTTCTTTGTTCAGTATCTGCAGAGTTTCCATTTCTTGGAACTAAAAACTGAAATTCATCAGATGGCTCTCAGAGCCTCCTATGATCAGGCTTATGATCAGGCTCATTGCTAGCTGTGGTTCTCAATTTCCTGTTCCTCCTTTGCTCTTTCCTTCCTTTGCACATCACACTCACTCTGTCGTTAGGCAGCAACATTTCCCCATTGGTGAGTTTCCATCAGCTGTTGTCTCCTATTGCAGATTTACACACACTTTCCTGACTCCTGTTGCTGGTCTGTCCTCTGCTCAGTGACTTTTTCCCTGACTACCTAATTTAAAATTCCTGAGTGAGGCATGAGGGTTCACTGCGGTTCACTGATTGAGCTTCCGGCTCCTCGTCATGCCAACATCCCACATCAGAGTGGCTAGTTTGTGTCCCACCTATTCTGTTTCTAATCCAGCATCCTGTTAATTCATCCTGAGAGGCAGAGAAGATAGTTAAGGAGCACTGGGCACATGTACCCATATGACAGATCTGGATGAATTTCCTGGCTTCAGCCTGTCATAGCCCTGACTGCTGTGTGTATTTGGAAAGTAAACCAACAGACGGAAAATCTCTCTCCCTTTCTCTCTGATTTTCAGGCAGGTGAAATAAACATTTTTTTAAATAAAATTGCTGCTAAACTCCCTAATATCACTTCAGCATGCCCTGTCATACTTGCTTGATTTATATATTTTCTCCATAGAATTTATCATCACTTAAATTGTTTTTAATTTTTATTTAACTGCCAATTTCTCCTCTGAAATTAATCTCCATGAAGGTAGGTGTTTCTGCATTGTAAATTTCAATCACTGTTTAATTTCTAGTGCCCAAGAAAAATGATTAATTGAATGAATCAGTGAATGCAATTGGGTAGAAAACTGACACTTCTACGTAATACAAAATCTAATGATTTATTTCTTCTAGATCTGTCTGGTAAACACATTTACTTTGAATTTTAGGGTATATTCAATGTGTCCTGAGAAACCTGGGATAACAATTTGGTAATGTTAGATTTTTATCAAAACAACCATAATGATTGTACCTGTTACAAAGATTGGATGCATGAAAACGTCTATGAACTTTTACAAAAACAAAATTCTACCTTGATTATATGTTCAAAATTAGATTTGCAGAGCAGGATGTCTAGTGCATGTAATGTACTGTTCATGATCTTCTGTGAATCCTTAACTGAAAGGAGTGAATTGGAACAAGATAATCTGACATTTACCTCTGACACGAAAGCTGCTAATTTTGCTACAAAGAACTCCATCTCTGTCACTCATCAGCTGCGTCAGCCGTGATGGACGTTTCAAAACAACCCATGTGAGTATGATCACACTCATGTAACCAAGCAGACACTCATCCTTGACAAGGCTGCCTCTGCGAGCCCAGCTCCTGAGACTTTCACAGCGGATGTCAAACACCAATTAGTGACCAGTGTTGTGTGATGCCTGTGGGGAACATTTCTCACAGAAACAGGCAAAGTTCCAACGTATTGTCATATTGTGCAATATTTGATTACAATGGCTCTTGGAAACTAAAAGAAATTAACTTCTTTTTTTTCAAAATCAAGAGCAGCAAATAATAATCTCTAGATGTATTATCACAAGTAAAGGTGGTGAATGAATGAAGCTTTGCAAACCAGCCATCTTTCCAAGAAACTGGATGGAAAGCTAGCTGGAGAACCTCTATAGTGGAAGGCATATCCCTCAGAGATAGCCAACCACAGGAGAAAGGAAGGTAGACAATTTCATCATGGCTACTGCCAGTTCCTGCCCCATAGGTGGCAAAGTGAACTTGAGCAGTGAGAAAAAAAATCATTAGGTATTTCTTTGCCAAACATGTTGCTAGCTAGAAATTAGACTGGTATGCGTTGTACAGGTAGGGGTGAGGGGTTATGGCCAGAGCATTGATTTCATTTGTCAAATAGTGCTCAAAGGATTTATCTGTTGACACGATCTTTGCGTGAATGATTGTAGGATTCTACATTTTCCCCTGCTTTGCCTCTTTGCACTGACCAAAAGACACAGCACATTAGCTGATCTGGGACAGGGTCACTTGTAGGTTGTATGTTGTCCCCATAGGCTTGAGCCCAAACTGAGGCAACTACCCACAAAGTCGTTAAGGTTACTGGCAGTGAATCTCCAAGTATTTACCCCAAAACTTCTCTAAAGTTTCCAAGAGGGCTCTTTATTCCAAGACAACATTTTTCTCATGTTTGCTACTCATGCGAACTAACAGCAGTCATTCAGCTTAACGCTAGAAGCTGCATCTCATGTCTCCTTTCGCTCTGTCCTCTCAGGCTAGAAAATTTAGAGTCTTGGGAGGAAGAATTTAAAAATGTCTACTTATGCCTTTTCTTTTTTTTTTTTTTTTCGCTCTGATGATCAAGAGACACAATCAGGGAACAAAAGCAAGAACTCTAAGAACTGTTTACAAACATGTAAATAAGGAACTTTGAAATAAACTTGTGACATATACTAGGAAGAGAATTCTTATCTATAGGGTGTTTTTTAAGAAGATGCCCCTTGTTTGGGAATTACTACGTTAGACAAATCTGCAATAGGCTGACGCTTGAAGCATAACTACCTGAAGGTGTCACATCAGTCCTGTGAAAGTCTGACTATAAAGGAGTTGTTGCTTTCATATCCTACAAGTCCTGGCTCGCTAAGTTGACACAGAAGTCTTCTCTTCCTCTCGATTACAATGTAGTTGTGCTGCAGCAAAGTAAAACATGGAGAAACGTGTAGGGTGTAGGCATAATGTTTTAGAATTTCTGCTTTCTATTCTTGTTTTGGTTCAGTGCTTCCTGATTGCTTATGCTTTTTTAAACTGTTGATAAACTTTGAGACTAGCAAAGCTCTCTGACTTTACACATTATCCAGTTTGATAATTAAATCCTTTGTGTAAAGTTGGGATGCAACAACAGCACATATCTTATCCCTAAGATTTTGGAGGAAAATGAGTGGTAGCCAGAGAAATTACTCTTGATTTTAGAAGCTGGTTTTTATATGCAGATAAAATAGAATTTCTAATACCTTAACCTGGACTTAGTAATTACATCCTAGTGTTGTTAAATGGTTTAGCCACAAGCTATCCATACAGGAGTGGATTACATACTGGATTACAGACACCAATCTAATGTGCTTAGCTGAGTATAAGAGGAAAAGCAAGGAATTCCTGTTACCAAACACTTCATCCACAGGAATAGAGAAAGTAAGCGGTGAAAGAAAAGGAAAGCAGTGCTACTGTTCTGGAAATTTCTCTAAGCAAAACTGCCTGCCATTTTCTGAATGTGTGTGACCTCCCTGACGCAAATGTTGAAGTCAAACCCCTAAAGCAATAGGACTAGGAAGTATGGATTTGTGGGATGTCACCAGAATACTAGTAAGGTTGTGCTCTTGGAAAAGAGGCCCAAAAGAACCTGTCTATAGAAATATGTGAACTCACATGTGTGCTGTCCCACAACCAAATATTCTAGCATCATAATCCTGGACTTCTCAGACTCCAGAAATGTTTTTGTTTAATAAGCTAGCACATTTGTGTTATTTTATTAAAGCAGCCTGAATGGATGGAAATGGTCTCTGGAAATATCACTCCTCTGTGCTACTTATTTTGAAATCTTTCTCCTAGCCCAGTTCAAGAACTGATGAAGGATTTACAGAAGGGTCCCTTAATCAGAAGAATTTAATGAAAACCATGAGTTTTGTTGCTAATCTGTCACTGGGTTTTTAGTAGATTAACACTGAACCTAGATAATTAGTGCCATACTCAGATCCCTCCATTTCTCAGCATTGGGCTCATCACTTGAGTCCTTGATTTATGCTCCCTTATTTCCTAAGTACTGACCCTTACTGTGTGGAGTTTCCTGGCTAGCTCTATGGACACTTACTTTTTCCTGTGCAGTACTGATGTCTTCACACAGAAGCCAGGTCTTGTCTATACCATGCTGTAGATGCTGATGCTCTGCCAGTCTGTTCAAACAAACCTGAATCAATGTGCATGGTACTCACATAGCCCTTACTTCCACCTTAATTTTTTGACATCCAGTGGAACCCTTGCCATAAACATGTTAATTGTGGCTTCTTTTCAGATGTCCTTTCTTATTGTCATCCTCGGCAGCAGGCAGTTATTCCATTGCAAATACTAGACTCTTCAGGTTGCTATAATTTGACTCAAGCTCTGTGCACAACTGTATTTATCACTCGCTTCTAACATATGTGTTCTGCACAATCCCTTCTGTTTCCTGCCCTGTACTTGTATATTTAGATTAAAACTTTAGAATTGAAGCAGTGTAGAATAATTAGTAAAAGAAAGCATCTTCTAAACCTTTCATTTAAAAAGTGAGATGTACATGATTTGAACCACATGGCATTGCTGAAACTATTGCCAACCTTCAGTTCAAGTTTTCTGAGTATCAGTAACATACTCTTCTACCAAAAGCCAAAAAAAGATACAATCTTCTCTGTGATTGCTTTTCATCTATATTCCTCACCCACCTAAATTTATCCTTCAAATTTCAGCTCATCTCACTCATCATTTCCATAATTATCCCTATCTAAACTACTTTCTCCCACTTTTTAATTTTTTGGTCTATAGTTATTTTTAATGTAGGTGGACTACAGCTTCTGTTTTGTGAAATATTTTTCTTCCCTAAAAGAAGTGGTCATGCCTTGATAATCACCATTCCAGTTACTGAAATCTCCATTATGTGTAGAAAGAAGATTCTAAATGTATAAATATGCTGGGGTTTTTTCCCTATTTCCCATTGCTTTTCAAATAAAGCATTGGTAATATGTCTGTAAGTTAATCACACATTTAAATGCATAAACCCTTTAATAAAAACTTCTAGTTGGTTCTGTTATTCTTTTTCCTTCCAGGGTAAATATGTGATTATTGTATAAAATAAAATAGAGAAACATTAACATAAATGAATGCATTATACCATGATAAACTTACCACTTCAATATGATGGTAATAGCAATCTTGAAACTACTAAATGATTGTCACACTGGGCTTCACTCCTTGACTTATGATTTTTCATGCTGGGATAAAAATATACACTCAGTAAGCCTCAGTGCTGACTAACGAAAATGTGAGTCAGCACATTCAAAATTTGCAATGAATGATTATTACCAAGATTCATTATTTCAACATGAAAAGCAGTATGATTAAGTATCTCAACCAATCATGTCAATGGAAATACAAAATTTGTCGATTATATCTATGATTCAAATTATATCAATTAGCAATGATCAATACTAAATATGAAATACAATCACTTACATTTTCCTCTTGGTTACTTAGAAAGACATCCTGTTAAAACTGGAACAAGCAATGCTTGTTCCACACTTTAAGGGTTTACATGTACCAGGCATCTGGCTGTATGATTTACGTACAACCTGACCCTTTTAGCATCCCTGTGCAATTAGATATCTTCATTCCCCTTGCAAATGGAAACCAAGAAACTCAGAGGCTAGATAATTTCAGAATTCTCATCCTCAAATTGAGCAGAGAGATGCCTTTGTTTCACCATTTACGAAGTCTGTGTTTGGTTTTTCTCACTTTTTAGAGGGATTACAACATGCATTCTAATAGGATTAATAGCAGATAGGGCATGTAAAATGACTACCAAAGTGAAAGTATTGATGTACAACATTGAGCATACCCTGGGGGTTCCCTTCCTACTATTTATCCTTAGGTTCCAAAATGTAGTCACCAATATACCACCTACCAACTTTTGAGACAAATTGAATGTAAAGTCTCCAGACCTACTGAATAAGAAGATGAATTTTATTGGGATTGTTATGACTGCCATACACAACAAAACTTAAAAAGTTCTTTATACAGTAGAGGTATAGAGGAAGTGAGTAAAACAGAAGCTATCTAGAGGTTTTGTAGTTGGTCTTATAGGAACGATTGAGCAATAACTTATCTTTATTTATCTGTCTTAAATAACATTCTTATCTGTTTCAACTCCAAGTAAACCAACCAACTCTATCAGGAAAAAAAAATAATAAGACAAAAACAAAGCACACATTATGAGCCAAAGGATGTCTAGCAAATGAAAGAAAACCTTCAAAGACTTAGTAAGCCAAAGTGGTTGAACTCAGGAATGCATAACTGCATTTCTCTCTTTCCCACTGAGATCAAAGAACCTATTTTCATTTGACAGTATTCTGGCTGTGTTTACCACTCTGGGCTTACAAATTGCAAATATAATTTTTAGAATTATACTCATGACAGAGCAGTGACAAGACAATCCCAGGGTCCTTAAGCAGCGGCCAAGGTAATTTAACCTGTTTGTAGTAATCTTCATTAGGAATTCTAGATTAAAGAAAAGACATTAAATTGCCATCCCAAAAATTACAGACAAAATATGAGTGGATTTACTTTCAAAAACTTGTTAGGAAATGATGTCCAAACAGTAGTAGTTAAGAACATCATCTTCCTGGCGTGAAAGCCTTGTTCTTCATATTGGTTAAGGAAGACATATGGCTACTCATTTTACTTGCCATAATTTTTCATGAATCCACATTTCCTGTTTGCTTGGCAGATTTATGCAGCTCTCAATTAAGCCATGTTTGATTTGTTTACAATTTGCACTTTTATATATTATTCAGAGAGACAGGCCTGGATTACCCTGTGTAACAGCTCAATAGCATTTTAAATTACACTGGAATGCAGCTGTGTATCAGCCAATAAGTCATTTTATCTTTGTCACTTTAATATGTTGTGGTCAAGCAACAAGCTGAATATATAATTGCATTTGATCTGCTTATTAATTTGAAAAACCAAAATTTTCTTAGCAATACAAATATCACAAAAACGTGATGTATTTCAAATAAAAGTAAAGTAGAATTAATGGGAAGTTTGTTTGGCCACAGAAATTTTATCATAGGTTTCAATACAAAAGAAAGTGAACTAATTTGGAGGTCATATGTAGAGGATAGTGAACAAAACATGGAAAATTCCCCCTGGAAAGTGAGTTCTGTATTCAACGTCTTAAAAAGACAGATGAGGGCAATTTCAAGTCTTATTAGAGTTTACCATGATTACAAATTTTAACAGAATTTTACACCATGTAGTTCGCAATTTTGTCTCAATTTACCTAATTTATCTTACCCACACTGAGTAGGTGGCCAACCGATACCTTCTCTACTTATAATGCCAAAATAAAATAGTTTCATGAGTGATTAGAAAGAAAATAAGGATCTATCCTGCTTAAATATGAGCAAGAGATTAGCTTTGTAGGATATATGCTTCCTCTGATGTGAAAAATGTAACATTTGTGAAGTATAGAAATTAATCTCAGAGTCATTATCCCTAAGGCCAAATCGATTAAAAGAAAATGTTTTATGAAAGGTAGCATTAAATAAGATTGTGTGTATGTGAGTGTGTATGTCAACTGTACTAACATTTTCCCAAGCATGATTTTATGTAGTTCACTCTAATCCAATCAGGAATGTGCTGAAGTTTTGGAAATAAGGAAGAGGAGGAAGGGCTGGCTGGGGTTTTGGCTCAACAGTCTAATCCTCCACCTGCTGGTGCTGGCATCCCATGGGTGCCTGCCCATGTTCTAGCTGCTTCACTTCCCAAGTGGGTCCCTGCTCATGGCCAGGGAAAGCAGTGGAGGATGGCTCAAGGTCCAGGGTCCCTGCACCCATGTGAGAGACCCAGAGGATGTTTCTGGCTCCTGGCTTCAGATCAGCTCAGCTCCAGCCAATGTAACTGTTTTGGGAATGAAAAGGCAGATGGAAGATTTCTCTGTGTCTCCTCTTTGTAAATCTGCCTTTCAGATAAAAACAAATAAATCTTTAAAAAGAGAGTAGGAAAGCATGGTTTACGTCAGTTTTCCCAGGATACACTCAGGGTTCTAGAACTAAAATAATTTAGCAAGCTTCCTCAACAATTTCTGTTATCAAGTGTTTACCGTCCATTATAATATGTACTATACATGGCACATACTTGCAGTTTCATACATACATACAAACATACACACAAATTAATGATACAGCAAAAAAAATGCTTCCTCTATGCCTAGTCGCTGCTTTAACTTTTACCTATTTTGTGCTTATAGCTATTTAAATCCCTGCATTTACACTGTATTACCTAGGTATAGATATCCATTATACCTGTTAACTAGTTAACTAGTCATTTACTCAAACAAACAATATAATCTGCCAGGTTTTGGCCACTCTTGTGCTGATATAAATTAAACTAACACAGAATCATGATGATCAGCATTAAATGGGCCATCTGACAATATGAATTGGGACTGGTGCTGTGGTTCAGTGGGTTCAGCCACTGACTGCAATGCCAGCATATCACATGTGTACTATTCAAGTCCTGGTTGCTCCAGATCCCTAGTAATAAGACTGGGAAAGCAGAAGACAGGCCAAGAACCTGAGCCCCTGCCACCCACACAGGAGAATGAGTTCCAGGCTCTTGGCTTCAAAGTAGCTGACATTTCTGCCATTTTCAGAGTGATTCAGCAAATAGAAGAGCTGTCTCTCCCTCTATCTGCAACCATACCTCTCAAATAAACCTTAAAAATACCTGAATGCAACATTTCAAAATTCTTTAGTAACTTGTGGGAGCTGGATGAAAGACAAATTCAGCATCTGTCATGGAACACAGAATTACAGCTGCAGAAATAACTATGTTGTGGTCTCTACCTTTCTACTTAAATCTGCTTAGAAGCAGTGGGTTCCCCAAGAATGACACCTGATGCAAACAGCAAGTGATGATATATGTCTTCAATGTTACCACAGAAAGTCATGTTTATAATCATGTTTTCTGGAATCAGTGTTCAAGTTTAAAAGCTGTAAAACATAATTTCCCTGGGCCACTGCAGTGGCTCAGTTGGCTAATCCCATGCCTGCAAGTGCCAGAATACCAACTCAGGCACTGATCTGTGTCCTGGCTGCTCCACTTCCCTTCCAGCTCCTTGCTTATGGCCTGGGACAGCTGTGGAAAATGTCCCAGGGCCTTGAGAACTTGCATCTGTGTAGGAGACCCCAAAGAAACTCCTGGTTCCTGGCTTCATACTTTCAGCTCTAGCCACTGAGCCATTTGGAGAGTGAACCTGTCTCTCCTCTCTGTAAATGTGCCTTTCCAATAATAAAGATAAATAAATAGATCTTAGAAAAATAAAAAAGTTATAGTACATCTAGGCTTGCAATTACACGACCTTGGGCAAGTTATTCATTATATGTTTCAACTTTCTTAGCTATAAATGAAGAATATTATTAATTCCTATATTTTGGGGGTACAGTGAGCATTAAAAGTTAATGTATGGAAAAGACCTTAGAACCATTCTTCGTACGTGGTGAGAGCTCTATATTTGCCACCTCTTCATATTAGAGAATGGAGCATTCAGACTTTAAACTGGAAGATAGCTTAATGTTTTGCTTTAGTAATTATAAATTTTCTGTGTGATTACTCTCCATTTTCAATCTTGTTCAACTCTAAACTCTCTTATTTCCACTTCTGTCAATTTCATCTTCCCTCTGGAGGGAAAAATGAGGAAGAAAGGGAGGTGAAAAGAACACTGAGGAATTACTTTAAGGTCGCCACAGATGTTTACCGCTTTCTTTTTCTTTTTTCTTTTTTTTTTTCCATACTGTGTCAATTCTTGGTAAACAGAACAACTGAATGGTGTGTTCACTGAGAATATTCCCAACTCTAAAGTAAGGTGTTATTATTAGTAGTATTTTTAATCCCACACAATCCATTGATTTCTGGCTTTCCACCCAGGAAAGGCAGGATTTATTGTTAATCCACAATCTATCTCTCTTTTCACATCTACCATTAGCATTATAGTTAATAGTAAGAGTAGGTTCTTATCTACTAGTGGCCAGAAACAAACCTCTTCTTCTTTTCCCAAACTAACCTTGTTACATTATACAACTTGATATACAATCATCAATATTTTTTCTGTACATGGTTACTAGATAACTAATTAGCATAAAGTATAAAAAAATGACTCCATGGTTTTAAAAATGGTAGTACCATCTGATTCAAAACTAAGAGATCTTGCCTATTTGTGTCTTCCCTCTTTTAGTTTGGCTCAAAATAAATAAGACAGGAACAGTTAAGACTATTTATATGCCTAGTTATGACAGCAACATGTCATTATCCTCAGGCTAGCACATTAATACAACACATTTATACAATGTGAAACACATCTCTAAGCATATTTCTGAAAATAAATATTGAACTACACATTTATAACAAACGTTATACAACTATTTAATATGTAGATACATGCCCATATTCTAGTTCTAGAAAACTCAGATGTAATAATCTAAGTTCTAAAATTTATGACCAAAATGCTTATCCATTATGTATAATTCTGTGAGTCATACCTTAAGACTTATGTTACCTCCTATAAATTTAATACTTTCATATAGTGAACTGCAATTTCCCATTGTAGTTTTAATATAAAAATATATAAACTGCATTAAAATTTATTTTAACAATAAAATTTGTTTTTTAAACTGACAATTTCCATTTGGCAGTGAGTCCACTAACTCGTGTATCTTAAGAAATGACTTCAGAAATTATAAAATCAAACATACTTTGCCAGCCTGTGAAGAAAATTTGTGTCACTGCTAATTGACTATCATTTCTTACAAGGACTTGTAGGTTGAGCAACAACGTACATCAAAAGAACTTAATTCTCCCTTCTTTTTATAACATTTCTTCATCGATAAAGTTCCACTTTTTACATGAAGAAAAATGATTCTTGATAGTGTTTGTTTATTTCCTTTCCAGTAATTAGAAAAAGTTCTAATTACTTCCTTTTTAAAGATTTTTTATTGTTTTGTTTTGCCAAGTCTGATATACAGGAGAACAAGAGACAAGAAAGGAAAATCTTCCATCCAATGATTCACTCCCTAAGTGATGGCAACTGCTGGAGCTGAGCCAATCTGAAGCCAGGAGCTTGGAGCCTCTTCTGGGTCTCTCATGGGGGTGCAGGTACCCAAGGCTTTGGGCCAACCTCAACTGCTTTCCAAGGCCACAAGCAGGGAGCTGGATGAGAAGTGGGGCTGCCAGGACATGAACTGGCACCCATAGGCATCCTAGTGGGTTCAAGGTGAGGACTTTAGCTGCAAGCTACTGTGCCGGGCCCTAAATACTTTCTATTATACAAATTACTTGAGAAAACTCATGAAGAAATGGAAATATAAAGATAGGTTTAATTTGGTACAAAAATGTTAAAATGCATTCAAGGTTTGTTTTCAGGATATGCATTTTCCATAAATTTATAATATCCCCCTTTTGCATTTTGGATTTAAAAATTTCGTACCAAAAAAACCCTACCCATTAATTTCTAATTTCCATGGCCTTTTGGAAGAATGGAAATATATGCATGGTCTATATATTTGCTGAGGCAGAAACCACTGCTAAAAACATTAAGATATGTGTCTGCAAATATCTTTCTATCATATGTGTGGGTTTGCAAGTCCAAATACTCCAAAATTTTGAAGTAGACAGTCTGTATTTCTAGCTAATTAGCCTGCTGTTTCTCATAGACAAATAGGAATCACATATCCTTCTTTTCCATTTTCCCATAACACGCATATGTCATACAAGAAAGCATTAAAGGAGAGTGGAAAAATACAGGTAATGTGTAAGTGATGCTGCTATGCCTATTGCATAAGGGCCACGGGTTGCCATGAATTAGTAACAAATAATGTACTAAATGTTGCTCTTTGCAAACTATGATTTGACAAAATTCAAGGTAATTATTATTGTCTGGGGCCTTTAACAATGTGTTTTGCCAAATAAATTCAGGTGTGGGACAATCAGAAAATATATGTGTGCCCCAGAATAATAAATATCTGTTAGTGTAATTAAGACAGATGTCAGAGTATGAAATTAATAAGATGGCTTGATTTAGTCTGCTGATACACGCAAACATCACATTAACCTTCATAAAGAGTTGACTCACAGGGGTTTCAATGTTAAACCAGCTATCTGGAAAATTAACTAATCCCTCCCCTTCTTCCTTTCATTTACTTGTCATTTAACATCTCTAGATAAACAGCTATACCAACATTTTAAAAAAAAACATTAACTGAAAGCTTAGCACTGTCGATTTTAAATTGTTCTTCTTAAGAGCTATATTTCTGTAAGTACTATGCAGAATTTTTTATCTGGTTGTCTACTTACATATAATGGCCTGTTTAATGAGAGAAAAAGGTGAATATATATGAAGAAGACATTTGAAATGCATTCTAAACTTGTCAAATGATCCTTCTCTTGTATAATTAAATAATATTATATTTTGTTGAGTGACATTTATCCACTTTTAAAACTGTGTGACAAAGGCATAAACATTGTGGTGCAACAGGTTAAGCCACCATCTACCAAGCCAGTATCCCATATTCCAGTGCCAATTTAACTTTTCACTGCTCTGCTTCTGATCCAGTTTCCTGCTAACGTTCCTGAGAAAGCAGCAAAAGATGACCCAAATACTTGGGTTCCCAACCACCCACACGAGAGACCTGATTGGAGTTTCTGGCTCCTGGCTACAATTTGGCCAATCACCATTTGGTGAATAAATAAATCAACAGATGGAAGATTTTTCTCTTTAGTGAAAGGCAGAGAGAAAGGCAGAGAGAAAGAGAGTGTGCAATATCTTGCATAGACTGGTTCACTATCCAGAGATGGGCCAGTGGAAGCCAAAGGGTCCAGACGTTTTCTCTGCATCTCATATGTGGGTTAAGGCTCCTAGGCACTTGGACCATCCTCTGCTGCTTTCCCTGGTGTAACAGCAAGGAACTGGATCAGGAGTGAAGCAGCCAGAATTCAAACTATCACCCGTATAATATACCATTGTCTGCCCCACCAGCATTAGCCCCACAATGAGATGTTTAATAACATGGAGTTTCACGGTCAGATTTGAGGGAATTTTTTAAACTACATTATATAGAAAACCCACAGAGTCAAAATGGTAAAGATACTATATCAGTTTTTCAGACAAATGTAATGATGCCCAAACCAGCTGAAGCACTTAGTATTTTCTTAATCTTAACTGCCACATTTATAATTTACTGGCAGTTTAAAAATAAACTATGAATTCACTTGATAAAAATATTTAGAATGATAATAAATGAAAGCTAAAATCAATGATTGGTTAGCTTTCATATTCAGTTCAATATTCAAACAATAATGTGAAGTCCTACAAACACATATGCTTTATTCACTCAACCATTATCTCTGGAAGCTTTACCAAGTGCGAATAGAGTCCTGCACTTTCCTGGTTCCTGAACTGATGTCAGCTATTCAGCATACTCCAACAAATAGCCCCGTTAGTGCTAACATGTAGTGACCCTGCCGCCTCAGCTCTGCTGTGCTGTTGTGCAATCACCACACTTAGCAGCAATTTCCAAAATGATATACTTTACTTGGCCAGGCCTATAGCAGATGCAACACAATTTGCCAAAGTACAAGACAGTAAAGTGTAGCTTGTTTCTTTACTTTGCTACAACTATCTGTGTTGTTGAGACACTCAACTCACTGCATTTTGTGGCAAGTCTCTATTTTTTCCCTGACTACCAAGCTGTATAGGATATGCATCAATCTCAGGCATTTTTGTAAAGAAAAGGTGATTTGGTTGGAAACTAGTCTATTGTCTTTTACAAACTTACCAAATTCCAAGATGCTATAAATCCTCTTTCAAGAGAGAATGTTTATTGTGTTAAAGGAGTTCAGAAGTATTTTGAAAAAGTAAAGACAACGAATCTAGTTATTAAATGCACTTGACTTAACACATGTTTTAAATGTTTACTCATTAAAAATATATTTCAAATGCTCAACAGAGAAAAACAGATAGGCAGATCTTCCATAAACTGATCTGCTCCCCCAAATGGCCCTGACATGTGTGGGACCCAGTCAGAGTGGAGTTGGGAGCCAGGGATGCTATCCAGGTCTGCACCATGGATGGCAGGGAATCTAGTACTTGAGCTATTGTCAGCTACCGCCAAGGTACAGTGTCAGGAAACCTGCATCAAAATCAGAGTGGGATTGAATCTCAGAGCCCCCTACGGTGGAAAGCAGGCATCCCAAGCGGTGACTAATTGTCACTGTAGTGCAATGGACAGGCCCTTAAAAAAAAAACTATAATGATGTCATAACTTCACAAAATTCCAAAACAAAGTTATTCCGAAACTTTCACTATATTTATCATTTATATGTTCTTCCCCTTTTCACTCTGCACTTTTTAAATAGAAACTATGCATTTGAAAAATACCTTAGCAGTTGTCTCACACTGACTCATTTTCAAAAATAAGTAAATTGAAGCAGAGATTTAAGTGCCCAGATTACTGTGATAACTTTGGTGAAAAAGGCAAAAATCATCAGACATTCCTAATTTCTTTCTAATTTATATTACTACTACCATAGTACAATAAACTGTCAAATCCAGTCTGCATAAATTCTAACAATTTCTTTCCTCCACTTACGGCCCAAGTTATTGGCCATCCTCGTTAGCCATCTTTTCAATATACAATTGTGAATGCCAGATCCTTCATAGTATACTCTAATAAGACCACAACACCCTTAACATAAATTCCACACTCGGTAACTCATTTTAAAGAGTCCGTATTTCCAAATTATTGAATATTTTGCTTCCTGAACTTCAAAACGTTATAGACAGAGCAGCTGATGTTTAGAAAATGCCTGCTTATATAAATGGTAACCAAATCCATAGTAGGTATGCCATTAAGTCCTTCATAGGTCTCACAGAAAGAGGAGTGTCATTATGGGAACAGGCTGATGTGTCACTCCAGATAGACTCCAGTCCCCACTCAACCTAATGTTAGCTCCATGTTACTTACTGCCTGCTTACCTGCTCCAGGAAGTGAAATAAATTAGTGGCTGCAAAGCCAGGCATAAAGGGAGTGCCCGGGAAACGTTAGGTGTCCATTTCTCTCACAACTCTATGAGGAAATTGCTTTTACTATCTCCTCTTTACACTTGGGAAAATTATCTAGGAGGGCATTTTATTTCAAAACTTTGACAACAGCAAAGATGTGTGTTTGCTCATACTGCTATGTAACTGCTACATGCAATTGTTTTGCGATAATGCGTGAGTATCCCACTGCCAGCAGTGTCCAGTGCACAGACATGTACTGACAATAGCCAAGGGAAGAAGGTGATGGGACGCTATAATTTTTGGTTCCTGACTTTAGATGCAAGGGTATACTCCTCCAAAATAGGTAGAAATTATGTAAGTGTGTTCCATCGGGAAGCAGACACTGAGCCGAAGTTAGGCATACAAAATATCTTGGAAAGCAGGAACTGTGAAGAAACAGAGGAATGTAGGATAGGGTAGGAGGAAGTGCCAGACTGCACTGCATATCTGACAGAACCTCTGCCAGCCTAACGGGAGCCCAGGAGCCAAGAACACCCATTACAGAAGCTTCCTGCGGAGAGAAAACAGCGTGTGCCACACTTTGACTCAGTTACTGACTGAGGCAACTCTGAGGAGCACGGGACCTTCGTTCAAGCTGACATGGACCTGCAGAAGTTTACAAATAGACCTACCAGACAGAAGATGAATTGCTTTTTGAAAGCAGAGCTGCTCTCTGAATTTGCATCGGCCGTTGTGCATGCTATCCCAGAACAGGAATGAAACATTGGGTGTTTTCATTGCGGAATTCTACATGGGGTTAGGGAACCAATAAACATTATTACATGTTATATAGGATTGTGGCTTTGTTTCATATATTCCTGATAACCGATTTTAGTAACGTCTTCTAAATGTTGGCACACTCTCAGTATTGAAGAGTCAATAGGAGCTTCTTATTACCACATTTAGGTCAGGGTATCAAAAAGCAAGCGGCAAGCAGAGCACAAGCTATAGCAAAGTTCCTCATAACCCAGGAGCAAATCTAGCAGTCGAAACAGTCTTGCTTGTACTGCGGTGATTTCCAAATATCTGTGACTTAACATAAAGGTCTATTCTTCATTCTTCATATATGTCCATTGCTGGTTGTTTGCACTTTATCATGGAATCTTTTAGAACATAAAATGTTTGTTGTTATGGAAGAGAGAGAGAGAATGTCAAAGCACTGGCAACTCTTAAATACTTTACCAGGAAGTAACACCTGTCACTTCTGCTGACATCTCATCAACACACCTGAACTCAGCTTTGTGGGCTAATATAACCCTCCCACAGAGAAGGGAAGAGCCCACTGCTGAACCAGTGAAGTCAGAGCTCAGTTGCAATGAGAAAACAGTAAGTTCCCTTAAAAGTGGACAAAATGTTGGCCTCTCCAGAAGCTGCCTTTAGCAAGACAAAATGAGATTGAACTCTTAGGAGTTTCCAGTTTTATCATGAGAGAGAGAAAAAAAAAACTATCCCCCCTTGATGGTTTTTTTGATTTATTATAAGCAGACTGGACAGAATTATAATTTCACCCTTCCGATAGTTCTTGTTTTCTTCCTCTGATTGTTAGCTACTACTCTGTTTCTCCCCCAGAATTCTACTTAAAACACCTCACTAGGACAAATTTCCCAGGTTTTCCTCTGGGAGGCTCTTCTACTGATGCCATGGCAGGCGAGTTCTGGCTTACATCTTTCTTGCTCATTGTCCTGTCTGCAGAGGAACTTTTCCTGAGAGACAAGAGCCAAGGTCACCTTCATTTTCCTTTTTCACCACACGGATATTACAGTCAGTGACACGACCTAATGAGGACCCCACCTCCTCGGGCTCTGGCTCTCAGTACTGCAGTCAACCTTCCTGCCCCATTGGAGTAGCAGGGAGTCCTTGTTACTAGTTACTAGGGTTTATGGTCTCATGGGGGTGAAGGATGAAGGGCAGGACACAGAAGAGTGACTGAATAGCGAACAAAATTGAGGGCAAAGAAGAACACCAGCAAAATCAGGAGGGAATCTCAGGGGGAAAAAAAAAACACAGTTGCCATTCAGGCTGGAGTTTTCATGAACCGGATTATGGGTCCTCCATTTTTCCTCTTCTTCCCTGTCTGGGATATCTCCTTAGGTAAAGGGCTTTCTAAGCATATAATTGCTAAAATTTCTCCCCAGAACTTCACAAAGGATCTAATAACTTCCTTGGTGTGAGATGGAGAAAGTTTCCTTACACTGTCCACTGGGAGAGGGTACAGATCCCCAAACCCACTTACTTACCTAACCCAGTTACTTACATGCAGATTTGCTACTAGATTCCTTCTCTCACTCAATCACACAACGCTGTGGAACAAAGCTAAGCCTTCTGAGATATAAATACTGGTCTTCTCTGAAGGCTTACTTCTATACATCTACCATCATTCAAACACAAAAATGTCTACCAAAAAAGTATCATTTTCTTCATCCCCCTGCTATGCTAATGTCTACCCAGCTTCCTCAATACCATGAAGAAATAATTTAGTGTCATGGTAGTAACTGTAAGCCTTGAGTTCAGGTGCAGAATCAGACAACCACACAGAGTATGGTTCAGCCCAAAGCAAGCTTTATTGGGAGCTCTTTTAAGTGAGGTTTACTGGTCCAGGACAGACAGCAGGCCAGGGAAGTCACAAGGCAGGGCAGGGATGGGGGAGCAAACCATGAGTTGGTGCTTTCATAGACAAGTCAAAAAAAAAAAAAAAAAAAAAAAAAAGGTCAAACCAGGAAGCATGGGTGGGATCTGGCAAGCAAAGGAATTTTGTCCTATATAGTGTTGTAGAGTGCCCATAGGTTCCCCTGAGCCCATACATCACTGCTGGGCCAGGCAGCAGCTTTCTGGGTGTTACAGTTCCTTGGCCTGGTTATTTCAGCCATTCCCCCATCCTCCATCCCCCCAGCTGCCTTCTCCCCCTGGGCCATATGTCACCCACCAAGGCTGGGCCTTACAAGCAGTATATCTTTTTGATTTATTGCAGCTACAGAAATAGATCTTTCCAATGGATAACCTAATAGGTTTTTTTTTAAATCTATTTTGAGGTTTCATTTTTCAAATTATTCCCCTTACTAATCAATAAAGTGGAAAGTATGAACATTGAATCTTTATGCGCTCTTCACTGTAAACATCTATCTATATTTTAGAAATATCATATGATTAAATAATTTTGAAAAATTAAAATTCACATACAATTATGGCCTGCTAGAGTTGATACTGACATAGGATAAGGCAAGTACCTAGATTAGGGTCATGAGCTGGAAGCCACACCTCCCCTGCCCTACATAATTCTAGTCTCCGACCTGTCAGTCAAATGGCCCCTTACATAGGATATACTTCCCCTCACCTGGGACCTGGGGTTTGTAGGTACAACTCCTCTTTCCAACATCTTTAAAGGCAGGTAAAGGAGAAGGATCCTGTCTTCCCTGCACACAAACAGGCTGCAGGATACTGAAACACCTCATTTCTCTCTTTTCTTCTCTCTCTTACCTTTTCCCTTCCAGGCCTATTCTAATCATACCCTATTACATGTGGTATGATTTCCTTACTTTTAAAATAATATTTTGTCACTTTGTATGTTGTATTTATGTCTGTCCTTAGAATGTTTCTCTCGGCAAGAGGCCAAGACTCTGGAATGGGAATTTTAGGCCCCATCTAGCCCATAATAATATTATTTTATAACTGTCAACTATCTTTTCTTTCAAATCCAAATGCCTTTTGAGTTCAGCTTCTCAAGCACTTATAGACTATGAACCATTACACTTATTCAAAAATTTATAGAAAAGTAGTTAGAAAACATTCAAAGAACTTCAACAGAAGATAATGGGACTTTTTAAAAATCTAAAAAATGAACAAAGGAGGGAAGGGAAGGGGAGGGGAGGGAAGGGAAGAGAAAGGAAAGGAAAGGAAGGGGATTCAAATAGATTAATTGAATTCTTATCAATGTATAACACTCATTTTCATTTAGAAACATCATTGGCAGCAATTCATAACTGTTGAGTTATCAAAACCACTTGAGCAGGACCCTCAGAGCATGCCCCACATGGGGGACCTGGGATGGGTGGGAGGCTGGGTGGGGCTTCTCCCTTTATCTCCCCCTTTATCCAGATACAGAAAAAAAAAAATCTTTATTTTCTATTTGGTACATGGTGTTAAGGAAGTAAATTTTTTCTAGAATGTGACAGAACTACTGAAAATAATGTAATATTCAAAATATAAAGCTTCATGACATGATTATCCTTTCATTAAAATGCAAGTAACATTCTAGAAAATGCTGTGATTCCAATTACAATATGATAGAACACACATTTTTCTGGAAAACAGTACACTTGAGAAATGTATAACATTCATTTTAACAGTTAATAAGGGGTCACAAAGATGATATTCCTATTGCTCATAAATAACTACCTAAACAATTTAGATTGCAAATTTTAAATGGGTCAACCTTATTTGTAAATTTAGCTCATATGTAATTTATTGAAGAAACTCATGCAGTTCTATGGGAAAAGGCTTAAGTAGCTACAAATTTTCTGAATAAATTTTTTGGGGCAAAGATACTAGACCTCATAATGGAAAAATACTTGGTCAGATTAATGTTTGTTTTGTGGTATGATGCACTCAGAGATAGAGATATTAATACAATACATATTTCTTTACTGAATTACATATTATAATATGTTTCCCTAAAGGAAACTGCAATTATTCCAGTTGTCTAGAAATCATAGCCCAGTATTGACTCAGATATCTGGAGAGAAACAATTAATGTTTCCCAGGTATTTTGTCACCATGCATTTCGAGGGAATTTCTTTCCTAGGAGTGTCCTCAGTTAAGGGAAATTTGAAGACCTGCTACTAATCCTCCCTTGATCATTTCACTATAGATAACAATGGAAACTTTAAAAACCTGGAAGCAGAACCTGGTTATGAAGAGGATGTCCACAAAAAGCATTCTGACCCTTTGAGACTTGTAAATGCATTCATAGAGAAAAAGAAGAGAAACTATGAAACCTAAAAGATAACAGTTGGCATTAATAGTGAAAGTGAAAATGGCAAGAAAGAAGACAGGAATGTCAAGTAACATGAATCAGAAAATGGAAAAAGGATCTGTGGTGGCAACAGTGGGTTGTGAACACTGAAAGCTTTAGAAGAGAATGCAAATTACTACAGGACCAGAAGCAGAACATAGATGCACTGTGGCAGTGACTATCAGGAGATACGTTACTAGGAAAGAAGAGAACAGAATGATAATAATTGCCATCATATATTAACAAAGCACATATACTAGATATTAGGCCACATAAATGATGTACATCATTTCACTTAATCATCAGATTTTAAATGCTCCTTACTAATCTAAAGAATAAGAAGATAAATCATTTCCTAATTGCAGGTGGTAAGGGCACAAAAAGCTAGAATTCAAATTAAGCTCAGTCTTCCTGGACCAAGACATGTCATCCCTACAGTCAGACCTGAAGTGTGCTCTAGGTCGGGCCTTCATAGCAATCTCTCATCCCAGCTCAAGATCTCTCAGGATCACACTGAGGGGTGGAACAGAAAATATTAAAACAAGTGTGCACTCTGTATTTCAAGTAGAAACTAGGAAATATTGTTGCACACCTAATAATCAACTCTCAAAATAGGTCAAATTAGTTTAGAAATCGAAGGAAAATAGAGCTCTGTTAAGACCACTAACAAAAACTGAAAAACAGCTCATAAATGAAACCACATAGAAGACCAGAGGGGGATAAACACACAGAGAAAAAACGGTATTTCAAAATCTGAGAGAACGACTTGTCACTAGATCGGGAAAATGAATGGATTCATAAAGAGGCTGAAAATTGTAGAAATAAAGTGGACACTGAGATTAAGAGAAGAGGATAATGATATATATTGTCAGCTATACACTAGAATACAGCAAGAGTTGAAGATGGTTGGCAGTGAATTAAAGTACAGATAACCAGAGAGGAGGATGAGAAAAATAAAAACAACATACTGTAAAAGGGACTATATAAAAGAACATGGTAACCAGATTTGAGTATGTAGCGTTAAGGAATGCTTATGAATTTTTTTTTGCTTATGAATTTTATTAAAGGAATGCTTAAGCATATTTAAACATCAAGGAGAAATAGCCTGATAGAAGAGGTTAAAGCTGGAAAAAAATGAAATAACTCATTGCCTGTATTTCTTCCCTACAGCTGCTCTAACAAATCATTACTCATCTCTTACAGTTACAAAACAGGTCAGATTTGGTGAAATGATAGCGCTGCAGGTGGCTCCTTCTGAAGGCTCCAGGGTGGAACACATTCCTTTCCTCTTCCAGCTTCCGGTTAGGAGGAGGAATAGCTTACCTCTCATTGTGTCATTGCAAATTCTCCCCTCCTCTTGGCAACGCTCTCTCCTTCTTATAAAAACATCTGTATCTGTCATTGCATAGATCCTGATACTTTGAATAACAATATCCAACACCTTTTGTGATCACATGTAAACCCCAATTTGTCAGACAAGGTAATATTTACAGGTTTCAGGGCTTAAAGCCTGGATATTTGGGAGGAGTACCAGCCTATTATATGACAAAGCTTCAGGACACACAACACCACATCGCTTCACACTAAATAGATGATCATGAACTGGAAGCCACTTTGAGACTCCACCAAACTGACATAACCCATAACCCAAGTTGAGAACATCTGAACTTCTGGCTCTGCCTAGCTGACTTACCTTTCAGCCTCTCTCTAATAAAGACCATGATAAATTCAATCTAGGCCTTCCTTGCTGTCATTGCGAAATGTGCCTGTTTGTTGAATTAAAATGTTATCCATTCCTCCCATCTTTTAAAAATAAAGTGTCCATACTCATATTAAAGTTCTTCCCTTCCATTTGTATCCCAGCTCATACTGATATCTAATGATATTCATTTTCCAAGGAACATGACTTCAGAAATACTCTCATCTTCCGCATCACCAATTCCAATCTGATGAATCAATCTTAGAAGCACATTCTAGAATATTCCCTTTTTATAAAATTCTGCTTTAATTCACATTTAATAAATATCAAAGAAAGGAAAATGATAATCACTGGAATTTGATTGATAAACATTGCATATACTTAGCTGAAATTATACACCATACCCCATAAATATGTAAAATGTTGTGCTAATCATAGTTTTAAAAATCATTTAGAGAGGATTTTTGAGAATTATGTGATTTAATCAGACCACACTGAATCTGTGTTTTAACTAGCACAATGTACTCTATCAGTATGTACAATTAAGCACTAAGTTGCTACATATTATTTTGGGGGGTAATCTTAATAAAATATGAAAAGAACAGGCAAATAAGAAATTTCATTGGACGTTTCAGGCATATACAGTGCAAAGAGACAGAAAACCAATACTCTGAGATAAATTAAATTTGCATTATTATAACAAATTTGTGAAAGTTAAATGTCCACAGGAGCAACTTGGCATTTTGTTGAGTTAGAACCTAGTTATCATGATACATCATTCATAAGGAAAAGAATACAGGGTAAGTAATGTTGGGTTAGAATTTGCTAGCAGTACTTTAAAATATATAAGTTATTTAGCATACTTTACCAGGGACTCTGAGTAATGTTGTTTTATTTCATTTTGTGCACAGGTTCTATTATGGAAAGCTAAATATATAAGAATCATTCTTGCTTATGAAACAAGCACGCAAACCTTCAGTTTCAGTATCCTGAGGATGTTTTGTTTTTAATTTTTCTGTTAGTCTAAATTTTGCCTAAAGTTTTGGCTTTCCCTCTTGCACATGTTACAAAAATCTCAATTTGTATGCTGCTTCTATGCTGTTTCTTCATGGTGATGTTTCTAAGCACTCTTGACAGTTGTGCTTCATTGCTTTGAGTCGCTTGTGCCCAATGACTAAATTCATTGAGCATGAGAATTGATAAATTATCCAATCAGGTCTGTTAGATGTTCCAGTTCAGAAAGAATCAAAGAGGATTAATATAAAACTCACATGCATTCTAAGCCTACAGAAACATGCTTGGCATTTTTCTTTGTTACAAGTTGCTTAGAAATGCATGTTGGCTAGGGAATTAGAAGTCAAATATTGATGACTCTTTATATAATAATACAAAGATTCTAGTTATGTATTCAATAAAACAAATCTAATAAATCTATCTGAATATTTTGAAAACCCAGACTCTGTGTTTTTAAAGGCTTTTCAATGAACATCTTAAAATACAATTTTTATTCCAAACATTGTAACCATTCTTCATATCAGTTACTTAACTGAGAACTGAAATATGATTTTCAAGACAAAACATCTTTATGGAAACAGTAAGGCATGATTCCTCTGCAAAAGGCAATTTGAGCTGTGCTTGGACACCAACCACAATAAATCAGTGTCTCACTTACTTTTCTTAAAATGTATTATAGGTATTTTCAGTGCAAATCGGTGGTAAGCTCTCCATTTAGCAACAGGAAGCTGTTAGCAGTAAAGATGCTAAACTCAAATTACGTTGACTGTTTTGTTGCTCAAAAAAAAGTACTGCTGCAATTTTTTATACTGAAAAAAACATGGCTATATGCCTTTAAATTTTGATTATTTCCTTTGAGTAAAAATATTAAGTCCTTTAATTTATTATAACTTGTTTCATAAAATGTATTACTCTAAAATCACTATTTAGAAGTTGACAATGGTATAATAGTTGAAATTAACTTATAGTCTATCTTATCTGAGAGTTATCTTTCAGTTTGCTAATTATAATTCCCTAATTTATGCAGTTCATACATAGTTATTAATGTCTTACCTTGGTGTTTTGGATTCAGCAATATGTCACAGTCAAGGTGAATTCTGCCCACCTCTAGAATGGGTTTTATTTATCATTTTGTGATAGAAAACAATCTTCCTCATTCATTGTCTTCTATAATATTTACTGATTTCCTAGCATGGACTGGGCATACTACTCTAGACTGTTTTGATATTGTCAATGGATAAATAAGCAATCATTGCCACTTTCTTAGTGTTTTTAATAGGCATCATAAGCTTAAAAAGAAACAATAATGTTGATGATGGTCGTGATGATTATAGTTATTATTATAATAAATCAGAAAATCACATAGTGTGTTAAAGGACAATAATGCCAAAGAAAATGGAAAAGTTGAGCAGGAAATTACAAATTAAATTGCCATGGGAGTTAAAATGTAATGATGGTTACTAATGGCAGTGGAAGGAAGCAGGGAGAAAGAGTTGGGGAAAGATTTATTAAAAGGTACTGAGTTGTCGGGCTTGGCAGTGTGGCCTAGTGGCTAAGGTCCTCGCCTTGATCCCATATGGCCGCTGGTTCTAATCCCGGCAGCTCCACTTCCTCTCTGTCTCTCCTCCTCTCAGTATATCTGACTTTGTAATAAAAATAAAATAAATCTTTAAAAAACAAAAACAAAAACAAAAAGGTACTGAGTTGTAAATTTGAGTATGAAATTCTGAGGTTCTATTGCACAGGAAACTGACTATAGATAATTTGACATATTGCATATTATGCTATAAAATAGAAGATTGGAATACGAATGTTTTCACTATATAGGAGTGTGAAATATTGAAGTTTTGATATAGACACAAGTCATGGGCTTACTCTGAGTTGGCTCTCTGCTCTGGCGAGCATCAGGTGCTGGCTATCACTTGGAAACTTGGTTAGGCTGTTCACCACTTTACTGCCAGATAATGCCTCCTGACTTCAGCAGCAAAGCATGAAGACTGGTTCTGAGTCCAGTGAGGAACCCTTTGATTTCCAGCGTTTCAAGAGACCAAATCAGAAGCTGCAATGTCTCCTTAGACTCAGTCTTTAAAGTTTTACATTGTCTTATCTGCTGCTTTCAGTTGGTTAAAAACAAATTAAAATAAGCCCAGATTCAAGAAGATATTTTATACAAGTTTTACTGACAAAGGTCATCTTTGTAGAGTGTTTATTATAGGAAGTTGTCACAAGTTAAGTTCAGAAAATAGCTGGAGGTAGGGAGCAAGGGGGTTGAGGATATGAAGTGAATTAGACAGAAACCTCAGAGGCAGAGAGAAATGCCGATGTAAACATTCTAAGGCAAAATCCTACCTAGTATATTTGAAGAATTAAAACTATGTTTTTGTAACATACTGGTTACTCACAACCATGTCAATTCCATAATGTTGCAAATTGCTGTTGATGTTATGTCGGGACTCTTGGTTGAATGGGATGATATTCTGCCAGCTCTAACAATGGACAAGAAATGGTCTCCCAAGAGACTGTTCAACCCATCTGGGCAATAAATAGCTGGACTTTATACTTGGTATATGTTTGCAAGGAAAGAATCTTGATTGAATTTGAACTGTAATACTGCACCAAGGTGGAGGAAGCCACCAGGGGGGAGAGGCGTGGGGGGGATTCCCAGAGCCTATGAAACTGTAACATAATGCAAAATAATTAATAAAAAAAAACTATATGTATGCACCTGGTAGAGTGGTGTATCAAGTTAATCCTCTTTCTGTATGCACTGACATCCCATTTGGGCACCATTTTGTGTTCCGGATGTTCCACTTTTCTTGCAGCTCCCTGCTGATGCTCTTGCAAAACACTGGAGGGTGACTTACGTTGTTGGGAGATCTGGGAGAAATTTCTGGCTCCTGGCATCAGATCAGATCAACTCTGGCCACTGCAGCCATTTGGAGTGTGAGCCAGCATGGGAATACATCTCTTTCTCTCTCTCTCTCTCTCTGCCTCTCCTTCTCTGTAAAATCTGCCTTTCAAATAAAAACAAATACATAAATGTCAAAGAGAGAGAGAGAGAGAGAGAGAGAGAGAAATGTAGTAAATTAAGTGGAAGTCAAACATGGAGTTAAACTAAAAATAAGTTATTACATTCAATAAAAACAATGATCATTTATTGAACTAATTCTTATTTCAGGGAGGAACATGCTTTTAATGGTCATTTATTGAACTAATTCTTATTTCAGGGAAGAACATGCTTTTTTCCCTGTAGGAGTAAGACCATTCAAAGACTTGCATGACATGCAAAGTGCCTGGTTGAAGTGTTAGCTTTATTTCCAGTCCCCGTTCCTAAAAATGATAACCAACCTAGGAGGGCTGCAGGTATTGACTCAAGTACTTGGCTCCATGCCTCCCAAGTAGGGACCAGTACAGGAAAAAGGGCTCCTGGCTTCAGCTGCTATGACCTTTTGGAGAGTGAACTAGTGGATGGGAAATACATCTTTGTCTTTCTACCCCATTCTCTCTTTTTTCTCTCTTATCTCTACCATTCAAATAAAATGAAACTAAAAACAAAAAGAATTTCACAAGCAGCGAAAAACAGATTCAATGGGGTTGAAAGGAAAACATAAGTAATTGAATGTCATAAATAAAACATGCACAAGTCTTTCCAGGAGTAGAAACAGTAAGAGTTGAAAACACCAGGATACTGGCTTTTTTTTACAACAGCATATTAACGAGAAAAGGACCATGGAGAAAAACTCCAGTGGTGGCCACACAATCCCCCCTGAATATCCAGGTATATATTGATTAGTGCATATTTGTGAAGAAACAACTGAGGCTGTGAAAAACCTACTTGGCAGGATTAGATGGACTTGTTCAGAGTTCCACAATATTTTGAGTTCAATTGAAAATGTTGAGTGTTTTCTAAACGAGGAAATCTTCAAACTTGTGGTAGTATTGGCCAATGTTGTGACTTGCTGGAGGGACAAAAAGCACTTAACTGCTGTTCTGATTCTACCAAAGTTTAAAAGTAGGACTCACAAGAATAAAACTGTATTTTGTAACTTAGCTGTTTAGGCAAAAAAAAAAAAAAACCCTAAAGAATATTGATAACAAAAATTTAAAGATAAGGTTCAAGAAGATGAAGTTCACATTCCCTTGTACCCAATAACAAATGACCAGACTCACACAGAAGTAAAAAATGGGAACCACATGAAAATTAAAATCAATCAGGTTTATCTAGAATTTACGCGCATCACAAATAAGTTTTTTTCGTTCTGCCCTTGGGGTGAACTTGTGAACCCCCTCTCTGAGTGCGTAACAGACACTATTTGCACCATTTACTTGGGTCTTTCCTTCCTTGGAGCCCCTCCTGCCATCATTGCACCAATCCTCTTTCTCCCTCTCCTAAATAAATCTTGCTTTACAAACTAGAGTTGTCTGCATGACAATTCTTCTTTATTGTGAGACAAGAAACAAGTTTGCTGCCATGTTTTAAGTCAAAGTTGCTGCAAATTGCCCCTGTTTAAACCTCCTAGAAGTGCAGATAAGAAACTATAGCACAAGCAGCACCAGGATGAAATGCAGCTAAGAATTGACACGGAGAGGAAATATTTTGTGTCTTTCCCCTTCTCTTTGATAAAAACTGTATCCATAAAAGTAGAAAATATTAAGACCCTGGAATTCAAAAGAAGAGAAGTATAGG
Source organism: Ochotona princeps (assembly GCF_030435755.1). Taxonomy (NCBI): domain Eukaryota; kingdom Metazoa; phylum Chordata; class Mammalia; order Lagomorpha; family Ochotonidae; genus Ochotona; species Ochotona princeps. Next base: position 86,975,083 of record NC_080836.1, on the reverse strand, counting down.
AGGAAAATTAGAGACTGAATCATGGCTGAAAATCATTTATTTGGGAAGATTTCTATTGAGGAACGGGGCAGGTAATGTGCTAATTTTCAAATATTATAGTGAAACAATAGAATGATTTGTACAGAAACATTGCTAAAGCAATTGGGAATATGACCAAGAACATAAGATACGAGCTAAAGACAGGAAAACATTTGCCAGAGAATAGATTTAGGGGACAGCATTGTGATGCAACAGATAGAGCTGTTACCTATTAGGACCCTATTATGCTGACATCTTGTATGGGAACCTGTTCTTGTCCTGACTACTCCACATTTGATCTAGCTCTTCCTATCGGTCACAGACAAGCAGTGGAAGATGAACCAAGTGTTTGGGTCCGTTCCAATCTCACCAAGACCTGGATGAGTGAACCAACACATGGACAATCTCTCTCTCTCTGTTACATGTGTGTGTAACTCTGACTTTAAGTAAAGAAGTACTTTTTTTAAAAGAAAGAATAGATTTCATAGGATAGAAAGGCAAAGAGGTGAGGTTATATAAAACTTGGAGGCAATAGCATTAGGTAGTCAGTAAGATGACAGAAACTAAAAATGAAATGAAAAGAAAACCAAACATAGATCTAGAGATTCTTCCGCAAAAATAAATTTAGCCCAATAAGGGTTGACTGACAATTGGCAATATTACAAAACAAACAAGAGAGCAGAGAAAATTATTTGATGTACTTGGAAGAAACGTATCGAAAGTCTGATAGGGATTAACTATGGCATAAAAGGCATTCTAGACCTGGAAGGGAAATTAAAAACAAAAACAAAACAAAACAACAAAAAGCAGCAAAATAAAAAGTATTAAAAATAATTCAGAAATCAAACCTTAAATCTTTCAGAAACTTTTTACAGCTTCAGACTGCTGCTTCCTGTGGTCTTCTATCGTCTTTTTATGTTCCTGGAATCTATTTTATATACTTTCCTAAAGCAAAAAGACTTCTTTTGTCTAGATAACCTCTAGTAATTCGGTGATGTCTTATGTGCAGCTTATCATAGTAAACATTCTTTGGATGAGCGGTGATGATATTTGAGTGGCAGTGAACCAAAACAGCTCAGGTCTTGGAGCCATGCTCATTTCCTGTGATCATCACTAGTCACGCTGTCATCCTGAGTTCACCGCCTGTGTGATGAAAATGCCCTGCTCCCAGCTCTGCAGAGACCTGCCATTGCGGCAGCGCTCTAGCCATTCACTAACTGTAATAAGAGTTGGTACTTAACTACAGGCCACTCAAATTCAGATGGCGAGTTCTGGCAGAGGATTTTGGGAACATCATTTAGGAAATACCATAGTAATACATATTGATAGGAGGAGTTGAACTCAAAGGGATGGATAAAGAAAGAATTCCTATGGGGAGTGGGAGATAGCAGACAAACTCTAGGCACAAAAAGGGACAGACAGACTGTGCCTCAAAGAGAGGAAAGACTGCGAGCAGCAGCTCCCAACAGCCAGCGTGGCCACCGCTGCCACCTCCATCTCTTTCACTCATATCTTCCCCACAACAAGTCTCCTTACCACATGAGTTGAGGGGAAAACTTGGCACTTACCATCAGATACCTACAGAGAAGAAGAAACTGATTTGAACCATGCTTTATAAGCCTTTAGTCACCAAGCTGAGAAAAGCTGCCTGTGGGCTGCATTTGGCACAGTAGGTAAAGTCACTGCCTGTAACGATGGCATCCCCTAAGGCTCTGATGGGCTGCTCCAGTTCCCAGGAAGCTCCCTGCAAATATCCACTATATCTTTACTGTTTTCTTTGAGTATTTTACTTCTAATTTTATTCTGAATAATATCGATCAAAGCTTTGATTTAAGGCAATACCGTCTAGTGTGTATACATGCACACACTACCAGAACTATACCACACAGCCTCTTAAAATTTTCTTATTTCATTTGGACCTTCTTTAAAATTTGAAAATGACCTAAGATTTGATCATTCACAAAACAAGAGATGATTTTCATAGTGGCTTTCACAACCGAAGACAGATTTAGGTAATTATATCATGGTTTCTGATTTGATAGGCAGGATCCTGGAAATAATGAGATAAAACTCTCACCTCTTTTAGCTAACTGCATGAGAATAACCTATATTTTTGTCTGGTAATTGGAGTTTTTCTTTACCTGCCTACTGAACTTGAATTTGCTTACTGTTTCTATGGCATCTGAGATATTCAAAACTATGTGAAGCATTGCAAAAAAATTTAATAGTTAGTAATAACACAGAAAAAGCAGAGGTTTTATATTTGTATGCACAGGATGTATACATAATGTTCCCTTTTCGGTAAAGCAATTGCAATTAAGTAATTGTTTTTAAAAAGTTACCTTTTCCCAAATTCTAGATTACATTATGAACAACTGGTATGCACATTACTTTTGTAAAAGGAATTATCAATATTCATTTTTAAAAATTTGATCAGGCAGATTTACAGAGCAAGTGGGAGACAGGAGAGGTCTTCCATCCACTGGTTCACTCCTCTAATGGCCCACCAGCCAGAGCTGAGCTGAACTGAGGCCAGGAGCCTGGAGTGTCTTCCAGTTCTCCCACATGGACACAGGGGCCCAAAGATTTGAGTCAACCTCTGCTGTTTCCTCAGGCCACAGGCAGAACAAGCTGGATTGGCAGTGCAGCAGCTGAAACATAAGTTGGCGCCCACATGGGATGCCTGTTATGGGATGGTTCTTCAGGTTAATCTTGCCCATTATTCATTTTTTAAGTATGAAAATTAATTAATTATTAAGCAATAGGTGTTCAAGTATTACCTTTCAATAACGGTTTTCAGATTAATTTGAAGAATTAGAACAAATTTTCAGGTGAAATGTACAAGTAAAATATTTCTATTTTAATAGACAGAGATCTATGAACCTTAGACTAGAAACCACAGCAAAAAAAAAAAAAAGTTTTAAGGAAAAGGCTGCTGTTTTTTCTAGTCTCACATCGTGATACAGAATCACTAGGAGGCATAATTTTTATTTTAGTTAGGAAGAGTAAAAGTGAGTCGGGTGGGAGGATGGGATCAACCGTGTATGCACATAAACAATATTGTGGTAATAAATATTGCAAAGGACTTTCATGAGCCACCAGGATAAGTTAAAGTGTCCTACTATGCCATTTTAGCATTAAATATATGAAATTCAATATAATTTTACTTTCTCCTTTATTTATATATTTTTAATGTTTAAAAACCTCAGCAAAATGTCTAACTGATGTCACTAAACATAATAAAGCAATGTTCTTAACTATTATTCATGTTTTATTTATGGGCATTTCTAAAAAAACTCATTTTTATAGATGAATATGGCATTTCTGTAGACTTATCATAGCTAAATTAAGATTAATGTTTGTTGTAAAGGCTGCCTTAAAGGGAATACCACACCAAAACTGCCTGTCTTGTAACAAAAGCAGTAATGAGAATATAAAAGCTTACTTTTTCCCAATGGCTCAAATTTCAATAGCCATGTAACTTCACAATATATACTAATATGAATCAAAGTTGTCCTAAGTAAAGAAGGTCAGGATTAAGGCAAGATAATATTCATATGATACATACAAGTTAGGAATGCCAGGATGAAAATTCCTAACTTCAGTTTCAAAAATGTGTAAAGAAATCCTCACCCAAACAAAACGAAATCTATTATAATAATCATACTCAATAAGTATCTGCAAATAAGCAAATATGCAATTTACAAGTATGTTTAACCTAGCATGCAAGAGGTGAAATTTACATTTTAATATAAATAAATTTAGGTGCTATCTTCCAAAGAGACTTTTTAGTACACAGTCTTACATTTCTCTAAAGCATACATTAATAATGCAATGTGCTACCCAAAAAGCTGCCCTGAATATTAATTATATGAGAGTAAAATAAAGACATACCATTTTAAAGATTTAACAGAATTCCATCTGTAAATAAAATTGTTTCTCAGCTTTAATTAAGCCATTACATACTAATTTTCCTTGACTGTTCATCATTACTGCATTCATGGATGGGCCCTTGAAAGATTTTAATTAAATTGAATTTGTTTCCTCGTGTGTTGAAAACCAACAGTGTATGGGATTTTTTAGCCATCTAAATCAGTACTACACACAGAATAGAAAATATCAAAATTTGGACAAACATGCCTTTAAAAACATTATTTTTATTTAAAAATGCTCCACTAAAATTAAGTGTATACTTTATCTTAAATATATCACTGTATACCTACAAATACCTTGCAAAAACAGAAAAAGAAACCATTGTCCACTGATGACATTTCTGCTCATCCACATGTGAGGCATGATTTTAAAATATTATTTTTATTGTTATATTGAACAAACCATGACTATGTCAGTGTTCTATCCAAAGGGCATCTTTCTAATGTTAATCTTCTTGACTTTAGTCTAGTAGTACGTTCACTTCTGTAGCCTCTGAGAGAGGCACCTAAACCACATCTCTTCATTGTTAACGTGATTTGTTGAACCCTGGATAGAATGTTTGTCCAGAAGATCAAGTGATATACCTGAAACTCCTGTGAAGCTGAGTTGTCCAATGTTCCACAGTAGGTAGGACAATCTTGTTTCGATTTTGTATTTCCTTTATCTCCCTTCTCTTAGGAGAGATCATCCTTTACAAACCTGTTTTATAATGTCCCCTCTTGATTTCCTTAATGCTCTGTTCCACTTTGCACTATTTCAATTACTTTCTTTAACTCCAAAAGTCTAGCTCATGTCCTGAGTTCCCCTGGTTCACCCCCTGTGATCGACAACAAGCTATTCTGTATCCAAATTCATAATTATGCTTGATTGTGCTTAATTTTTTGAAATTTATTTCTGATGCGACATCTAACATACCAACTCAAAAATGAGTCTACAAGACAGCTATGAAACTTTTGCCTAACATATTTCTCACCACATCCACCCAACCAAGCAAAATATCTCAGTTTATATAAATCAATGTCTGCCCTTGCTATGGGAATGCATTAGGCAATCACACGGTGGGGCTGCAGTGACCGAGTCGCCACTGTAACTCAGCTTTTCATTCCAGCGCAGTTGCCGGTCTCCCAGGCCATGGATATGCATCTTCTCATCTAGATCTCTCTCTCCAATTTTGTTGGTTTTCTCTTTCCTCCTGCAGGGTCACATGGCCAATCCTCAATGTGGCTCCCCAAAACTCCTCTTTTTCTTCCATTAGCCATTAAATTATAATTACAAAACACTTAAATTTTTATCCAATGAACATTAATGAGCCTTGATTTCTCTTCTCTGAATTGAATAGGTTTATAATTCAAAGTAAGAGAAAAGCTCCCATAAAGCTATCAGTTTGTCATTACCTGAAAAATGGAAGGAGATTCCTATCTGGGTCACTGGTGTTAAGATCAAAATATCCCCTCTCTCTCTCACTCTCTCACCTTCCTTTCCTCCCTCACTTCTTTTCTCCATCTTTCTCTGTACCTCTATATTTCAAATAAGTAAATAAGATGGTCAAGAATGAAATAGAAGTAAACAAGAAAAAAAAAAACAGACCTACTGAAGAAACTGTCATGTAAGTTTGGAAAGGTAATACTTGGTTGAAAAAAGAATCCAACCTTCTTATCTACCAAGGCATTGCACCTCACTGGGGATACAAAAAGACTTTCTATTTAGATTTATTTATTTTATTTGAAAAGCCGATTTTGCAGAAAGAGAGAAAGGTCTTCCATCCACTCACTCACTATCCAATGGCTGCAATGGCTTGCACTGAGTGGTCTGAAGCTGGGAGTCAGAAATTCCTTCCAGGCCTTTCTCATGAGTGCAGGGGCCCAAGGATTTGAGCCATCTTCTGCTGTTTCCCAGGCCATAAACAGGCAGCTGAATCGGAAGTGGAACAGCCAGGACATGAACTGGGAGCCTTTCCAGTTCCTTGTCACCACTTTCAATGTTCCCTGTGCAGTGGTTAAACTGAGTCTTGAAAATAACTCACTGAACAATCAGGCAAAATGAAACAATTATTTAAACAATTATTTAATTATTAAAAATGTACTTAAATACTCAGAGGATGAAAAAGTGAATTCAGTGTGTGAGATAGGGGTCAGGAAAGCATCAGGGAGATTTTAAAACTAAGCCTCAAAATACACAAAATACCACAAAATATGTAACACTGGAGTTAATACTGCAGCCAACAGTAATTTCATAGTTAAATTCCAGGTAATCTCTGTACCTTACCCTGAAACTGTTCTTCAGTCATCACTGTTTCAGTCAATGACATTCTCAAGTTGATCAAATTAGGTACTGCCTTCTCCAATCTCAAAAAAATCTGCATCACTATGCACATTCTTGAATTTCACTTTCTTCAGCAAATCCATCCAGCTCTATTACCCTAAGTTAGTCAAGCGTGGCTATGACTACAGCTTATAACTGGTCTTCCAGCTTTGCCTTGTACTCCTTATTATCTACTCTTCATGCAGCAGCCTGAGTAACATCATAAAATGAGAATTAAAAAAAAATGTGATGGCGATGTTCATGTCTAAATTCATTCAGTACCTTTCTCCTGAACTTGGATTGAATAAGATTTCCATAACATGAGCCAGCTGTAAAGATACTTCTCTAATTTTCTAACATGAGTTTGTACCATTTTTCTCATTGTTGAACATGCAACAATGAACACTTAAACTTGACCTTTTCTCATAATTTCTGAAAGGCTTTTGAGTTTCTATTCACCACAGTACTTAATAATTCTTATGGTTATTGTTTTGAGCCTGATTATTTTTCCCCTAATTCTTCATATGACCACAGACTCGATACTAGCCAATTTCAAGTCACTAGCTCAATTATTAGTTTACAAAGGATCATTTTTTTCATCCATACAATATATAATTATACTGCTTCAGTGATGTTTTTGCATTTCACTGTAATGTACAATTATGCTTCTGAAAATAATTTGAAGACTTAATAAACAGTGATACATATATCTCTCAGGTATCTATCTGCATGTTGTTTATTTATACATGAGGCCTTTCAGGGAATCTAAGGGCTCCGAAGGACCTAGTTTTACAGAAGCATCCAGAAGCGCCTAAAGAATAATTCCAGTTTAAGATTTAAGGACTATGTTACTGGATTCTCCACCTCGATTCTCAAAAGGAACTTCGTGTTTCATCAGTGGTTGTTAGAAACTACCAGCTTTACATTGATTGGTAAAAAAAAAATGAGAGCTGAAATATATTACATACACTATTATATACTTCATTAAAGACAAATTCCAAGCTAACTGCCTTGAACAAGTCAAAAAGTAACACCTATTACTCAAGAATGACTTCACATCTGCAACTAGAATTGTCATACAGTGCCTCATAGTGAGAAGAGTTAAGTACTCTGGCTTAATGTTCCGTGTTCACTTCCTTGAAATTGTTAATAATGTAAACTTTTATATCTGTACATAGTATGTGAAGTCTGGTGAGGCCATGTGCCCAACGTGTGGAGGTATTCACTACAATGTGTACTGAACTTTTGGTTTGACTACCTCCATCTCTCCTCCTCCACTCAGCCATCTGTATTGCCTTCTGAACCACCAAGAATGATTTCTTTGGAGCCAGCTTGTTGTGCCTTGGGAGAGATCACTACAAGTGATGCTGGCAAGCCATATCAGAATTCCAGTCTACAAGCTTATTGAAGTATATCCTAGTTGGAAAGTAAGACCAGAGTTCATCTTTTTCACATATTCTTTAAAATTTCAGGAAGAAAAAAGAACTGACCAAATAAAAATAAAAGCCTCTTGCTGACAAAAAAAAAAAAAGAAAGAAAGAAAGAAAGAAACAGCAGAAAAGCATGACATCTAAGAGGAATCCTTCAATTTGATGAGAATAATGATACTTTAAGCAGAGTGCACTTGGAGCCCAACTCTGAAGCAGATTCAGCATTACCATTTGCCAGTTGGGTAAACTTGGACAATTTACTTATTGTATGTACTCTCCAGGTTAGACATATGTAAGTGGAATTGGTTTTCTCCTCTTTTTTGAAAAATGTCTAAGACATAAGCTACATGGTAGATAGAAACCACTCATCAAGGGTAAAAATTGTTGTTACTGATAAGAGGCAGGAAATCATTGTTTTGCTCCTTATTATATGTAACAAGAAAAAAATTATCACACAATAACTTCATTGAGAGAAGGAAAAAAAGTATTGTATTAACTTTAAATTCCATATTTCTGAACAGGAAATGGAAGTTCAATGACTAGTTAATGAAGCAGGAAGGAACTTATGAGCTCCTTGAAATTAAAAAAATACACACAGTGTACTTTCTGAACAGAACTTATTGTGTCAAACAGGCCGATATGTCTCATGGAAATGGATATATTCTCATTATGTATGAAGCCCTATTTGAGAATTTGCATACTAGCTAATTTTAAAGGTCTCCAATCATTTTCCACTGTGCTTTCATGTCTGTCCATGGATGTTATAGCATAACATTAAATTTAAATTGCCTAACTCACAATTTCCCAGGTATGGTACCAACACTTTATATATTATAAACAAGACTTAACTTATTATAAACAAGTGTCCTTTTCAGATACTTCCTATTGCCATATATTATTTGCACTGGTTTACTTTTGTTGATCATTTTTAGTTGGAAAAGGCAATCAGAAAATCAACAAAACTTTGATCTTAACATGAATACCTAATAACAGATGTAATATCGAAACTGTGTGTGTGAGTGTGTGTGTATGTATTTGATATACAATACTTCAAAATAACAAAAAAAAGAGCAGCAACTTACAGTGAGTGGATAATTAATCATGACCTCTCCAGACAGTGAAATAATAGACAGACACAATTTAGGTTCAACTTAGAAAGATAAGGGATATATGATGTATACTCCTCTAATTTAAATTACAGTAGAAAAGTTAAAAACAATCAAACCATATTGGCACTTGCAGCATAAGACATTACCATTAGGGAGTCAAAAATTATTCTGAATTTTAGGAAGCTGAATTGTGGAAAGTGAAATATGAAAATACTGAAGAAACTAGAGCAAAAGAAATTATGTGGATATATGCATGTTGCTTGAAAACCAGATTACACACTCCAGACAGCAGGAAGGCTAAGCTAAGTATGTTAGTAAGCAGGAAAATAAAATGAAATAAAACATAGAATTTCAAAAATACTAACAGAGAAAATACATGCATGGGGAAATTTAAGAAACGTGGTGAACTTACTGATATATATATATAGATAGATATACAAATATACATATATACATTATATATATTATAAATACAAAACAGGAAAACTAGAAAAAGAATACTAGAGATTAAAAAATCATTACAATATGAAAGATTTTCTGCACCTAAGAAAAAATTAATCCTGAGACTGACAGTTCAAGAATTCTTGAGAATAGTGAGTAAAAAATTCACATTTAATCGTGATTGGTACAGTGATATTGGCAGCAATTCAGAACTGTTGAACTATCAAAACTGCTTTAGCAGGACCCTTGGAGCGTGCCTCGCATCGGGGACCTGGGATGGGTGGCAGGCTGCGTGGGGCTTTTCCCTTTGTTTCTCCCCTGACCCCAGATACAGGGCGAAAAATGATGACATTAGTGTGGAAACAATGGTATTACCCACTTTCCTGTAAGCCTTGACCCTTTGTACCCTAAGCAACTAAGTAAGATTAATAAAAAAAATCACATTTAAAGGCAAGATGGTAGCATTTCATAACCATAAGAAAGAATAAAAAAAAGAATGTTCCTGAGATAAAAAAAAGAAAAACAGATTACTTTCAAAAAAGGAAATCTGATTAAACTCACAGTTCGTCATTTTTTATCACTATAGCTGCGCACTTAGGTGACCAATCATCTAGGCTTTCCAGGGACATCTTCCAAATACTTCTGCTGTCCCAACATAATTTTTATAGTGTCCTTTTCAATCTCAACCATGTAAGCAGAATAATGTTCCCATGAAGATGTCCACAGTTTAGCTACAGGAAACTGTATGCCTGTTAACTTACATGGCAAAAGTGATGTTAGAACCTCAATGTGCATCTGCAAAGGAAGAGGGAGTAACACACTTCAGGTCGTTCAGGTTCATAAACACATAAATTGTCAGCGAGGATGCATGTGGTGAGTATGAAGTTGGTAGGTGCCACATTTTGACATGTTGAAGACTGAATAGGAGAACGTGTATCAGGAACACAAAGTTTTCAACTGAGATGAATCTAGGTTTTTCTAGAAGAATATATCCATGCATTCTACATTCATGAAAATGCAAAGAAAGCACCAAAAGATAAACATGGCAGAGCAGGTTAACCCTGGCACTGGGCCGCAAGGCTGCAGGGCTTCCGTGACATCAAGAACGGGGGGAATGAAGAAATCAAGCAGTCAAAAAAAAAAAAAAAAAAGGCAGAAAAGTTACTTAGAGACACACAGAATACTCACTTTTTAAAAATAATATTATAATATTGCCTTTCTACAAGGTGCTCTATTATTATTTGTACTTTATTATTACTATTATCATCTACTTTATTACTACTGCTATTAATTTTTCATTGTATCTAGCTGATAACTCTTATAAAAGTTTGTGTGCAGAGGAGCAGCCATAGCATGTACAGGCTTTTTTTTCTCAGGAAACCATCTTATGTGGCTTCTGGGGTACTGCTGCAGTCCATGAATTAATTTGCTGATCATTGAAACAAAAGAACATTTTTTTTGAGAAACCATACTGTTTTAACTACTCTTCATATATGTACTATATATATGTATAAAATATGAAGTATTGAAATGTATATATCTTCAGTTTTTATTCAACCTGAAAAAAAACCTTTAGCTCCTAGGATATTTTAAAAGAGGATTCTGTATTTTTAAAACATGTGATTATCTTAATTTTAAACTTACAAGACCTTTTCTTTTTATTTTAATTTTGTATTTATTTGAAAGGTAGGGTAACAGGAAAAAAAAAGAGAGAGAACCGTTTCACCAGCTAGTTTACTGCCCAAATGGCCATAAATGCTAGAAGTAGCCCAGGCCAAAACTAGGCCTAAAGGACTCCATCCGGCTTTCCCACGTGTTTAGTAGGGACCCACATGCTCGCGCCATTTCTTTCTGTTTTGTGTGTGTGTGTGTGTGTGTGTTTTAAAAATTGATTATTTTTATTGGAAAGGCAGATTTACAGAGAGACAGAATGACAGAAAGACCTTTTGTACACTGGTTCACTCCTAAAGTGAACAAAATAGCCCAGGTTGAGCCAATCCAAAGCCAGGAGCCAGGAGCTTCTTTGGGTCTCCTATGAGGGAGCAGGGTTCCGAGGCTTGGGCCGTCCTCCCCTGCTTTCCCAGGCCACAAGCAGGGAGTTTGATGAGAAGCGGAGCAGCTGGGACACCAACTGGTGCCCATATGAGATTCCAGTATGTGCAAAGTGAGGATTTAAGTCATTGTACTTGAGCATGGCAGGGAGTTAGGGAGTTAAACAGGGAGTAGAGCGGTCAGGAGTTGGACTGGTATTCTGATATAGGGTTTCAACGTAGTGAAAGGATGGATTAGCCTACAATACCATAATGCTGGTTCCAATCACTGGACATTTTAAAACATAAAATCTTGGGCCCGGCGGCGTGGCCTAGTGGCTAAAGTCCTCGCCTTGAAAGCCCCGGGATCCCATATGGGTGCCGGTTCTAATCCCGGCAGCTCCACTTCCCATCCAGCTCCCTGCTTGTGGCCTGGGAAAGCAGTCGAGGATGGCCCAAAGCCTTGGGACCTGCATCCGCATAGGAGACCTGGAAGAGGTTCCTGGTTCCCGGCTTCGGATCGGCACAGCACCGGCCGTTGTGGCCACTTGGGGAATGAATCATTGGACAGAAGATCTTCCTCTCTGTGTCTCCTCCTCTCTGTATATCTGCCTTTCCAATATAAATAAATAAATAAATAAGTTAAAACCTAAAATCTTTGTTATTTTCATTACATCTTGAAGGTACTATTTATTGTCCAACTTATTATCAATTAACCCACTCTATGTATGTATCTATTGGCATTTTTGCTTTGTTTTACAGTTGATTAGAGTATACAGGAGACAGGCAAGACAAAATACACTTTCTATATATTCCTGAAGTGATTCTCAACCATTTTCATTCTATAAATAATTGCTTTCACACACACACACACACACAAAAACAGACGCAACAAAACAGGTTGGTAAAAACAATTGATATTCAGACATGAGGTGTATTGAAGAATGCAGAAAAATAATGCAGAAAAGGTTCAAACTATATATTAATTACACACCAATGCCTCCTGGTGATATTTTTCCACGTGAAATATGTCAGATTCTTCACTCTTAGCATCTCTAGAGACACAGTTGTTCAGAAATTCAGGTTAAGCACTAGGGCTCTAGTGCAAGCCACAAACATGTAAGCCAGCTCTACTATCATCCACCCACTGCCTCACGTCTCAGTTGCCTCACCTGCAAAATAATATACTGTAATGAATGTAGCATAAGTTAATATATGCAGAGCACATGGAACAGTGCTTGCCCCATGATACCTGACTCATTAAATGTTGGCTCATTATGTTACAAGGATAAACAGGATAGATGTTCATGCTGCTGTGGTTTGCAGGCAGATATTGCATCCCACAATAAAACTGTGATGAGGGCTACACAGAAAGAATGCATGAGAGACGGAGGCTGATCAAGTTTGTAGGAAACCAAAACATAACAAAGGACACCAATCACCAACATGTCTTGACACGTGTATACATAGCAGGATACATTTTCTAGATTTTTTTATTTATTTGAGAGGCAAAGAGACAGAGACAGACAGAGCGCTTCAGTCCACTGGTTCACAACCCAAATGTCCACAATACCCAGGCTGGGTCAGTATGAAGTCAGGACAAAAGATTCAGTGTGAATCTCTTTTATGCTCGTGTCAAGGATCCAAATGCTTGAGCTGCTGCTTCCCAGGGTGACCATCAGAGCGAACAGGAATAGGAAACCAGCTGGGACTTCAGTCCCTGCACTCTGAAGTGAGAAGTAGGAATCCCCAGTGATGCACTTAAGCCCACGGTAGCAGATTCGGTACAGAAGTCTACAATGATTAAGATGTTTTATCATAAAAGATGATTACTATTAAATACAAAGAATTATGTAACCAAAAGCACCACACAACCTGTCTTATATTTATATTTTATTTCAAATACTGTTGGCAGTAGTTCACAGAAATGACCAGAAAATTATACAAGATTTTTTAAATAATTGTATATTTTTAATGTGGAGCTGAAACAAACTAAAACAATTTCCTCTTCACTTAAGAAGCTGGAACTTGACTTAGATGTAATTAAGCCTTACTCATTTTTCATATATATATATGATTAGGGATTAGACATGTTTCAATTATAACCATTAAGCTATATTATTATAAAGTAGCTATGGAATTTGTTCAACCAGGGAAAGTCATCAGGAAATTTATCCAAGTAGACTTTGAAGTAAGACTTCTCTCCAAACTGAATATAACTGTGGAACCAGTCCACAATTAAAAAGCAAAAAATTTAAAACACAATATTATCAGCAACCCCAAAACCAACTTTGTGTTACAACACTATAAGTGCATTATCCATACTAACCAAACAAGTCATTTAATGATATACAAAATTCAAGTTCTTATCCAACAATGCAAACGAAACAGTGCATGCTGCCTCTGAGAAGCTGACGTGTGATGTTTAGGTACTTTCATCTAGGTTTGGGACCCAAAGGTTTAAGGTGCCAGGATAAATGACTATCTGTTTCCTCTGACTGCAGCTTGTTTTTGGTTTGGTATTTTGTGTTTTTGTTGTTGCTGTTTTCATTCTGTTTTTTAGGATAGGCTTTGTTGCTCAATTTAGCTTAGATTCATGGCAAAATTCAGCAGGTGGTATAGAGATCTCCCACATAAATCTTGTCTACAATCATCCATACCCTCCCTATTACCAACATTCCTTCCCAGAGTGGTTCATTTGTAATGACAGACAGACTTACATGGATAAGACCTTATCGTCCTTGGTTTACATTAATGTTCAGTCTTCACGTTGTGTTCTCTGAGGACACATTTATGGCTGTGTGCATCTATCAATTCAGTACCTATACAGTAATTTATCTGTTCTCCTAAAATTAGAATGCAGTGCTCATTTTGTCATTCTAATTTCTTGGTTCACAATGAATGTTAGGCATTTGAATCCACAATGTTTCTTAGAGTATTATTTTTTTTTAATTTGGCATCAAACAAATAATTAATTAATGATGCCACTTACATTTGTAAGAGGATTCCTGTTTTAAAATCTCTTTTGCCGTAGCATTGTAACCTCTAATTTATTACCATTAGGAAAAAGAAGCTCACATGGCTGTGGGAATTAGCAGTTACTTGAATGATGGTCTTAAAATTTATCATTTCATGGACTTTGAAACATGTTACTAAACTAAATTTATAAAAAATTAAGATTCACTTGTGTACAATTTTAGATATTTTTCATCACAAAATATAGCTTTAATAATTGTATGGAAAAGCAAGGAAATGGTAACTGTATTTGTATGATATGACTACTAAACATGAAGAATGTGATCCATTTGACAAAAAATTAATCAAAAGTGATGTTTATTTATGGTTCCAAAGAATGGAAAAAAAGTTAATGCTGGCTAGATGCAATGTATATTCTTCTATAATTTTGAGAGATGGGTATCTCTTCTGTGATCTGATAATATCAGCAGTTTTTTTTTCCTCAAAGATACATTTTGCTTGATAAGTGTTTATTTATAGGGGCAGGTGTCTGTTACAGCATTTGAGTTGCCACTTGGGATGTGTGTGTGTAGCCCATATTAGTCACAGTGTCTGGGTTTGATTGTCAGCTCTACTTCCTCTTTCAATTTCCTGTCAATACACACCATAAGAAGCAACAGAGGAAAGTTTAAGTACTTCAGCCTCTATCATGAATATAACAGACAAGGATGAAGTGCCTGGCTCTTTCTTCAGCCCGACCCAGCCATGGCTGCTCAAGGCATTTGTGGAGCAAACCATTGATGAGAAAAAAAGTTCTCTATCTGCCTTTAAATTAATAAATAAAGTACATTTTTTAATTTTAAAAAGTAAAAAAAAAAAACCTTAATAATAAATTACTAAAAGATTTAGGCTTTGCTTAAGGCTTAGAACCACAGACTCATCACTGTCCTGTATAAATTAGAATACAAATGAAATAGTACAACAAATTACCTCATTTGAATTATATTTTCAAAGGTACTTATTATCCTGAAATAAAGGGAAAAGGTGGGAAGGGAAATGTAAATGTAAGCCCAAGAGCTTGCAGCAACATGGAAAAATCACTGAAATCAAAATGTTTAACATCTCAAAAGGCCTTTGAACAACATTTTTCTTACAACCTATAAAAAACAAAATTTATCCATCCTTTAACCTACTGGAATAACAAAGAAAATTCACATCAATATTCCACAATAATTTCAACCAAATACAATGTTGTTCAAGACTTCTTCACGATGAATAGTTCCCAGGACATCCAAGATGGCTAACCAGTAAGAAGCCACCCTTACCTGGAGCCACAGAAAAATCTCGGTAAAACAAAGGAAGGCCCGTGTCTTCATGGGATGGATTGGAAGAAATGCTCAGGGGAGACCAGTTAGAAGAGGATAGAAGTCCACAACCACTGGCCACACTCCCAGCCATCCTTATATTTACACAAATGGCTCCCAACTGGGAAGCATCATTTGTCAAAAGAAGATGGGAAGAGTCCCACTACTAGTAGCTTTAACTGAGGGAGAGGAATAAGAGACTTAGGATTGGATGTATGTGAATAAGAAATTTTAATTGAAGTTAAAAGTAGAACTTAAGTTACTTTGTTGTGTGAATAGTACTAAAGAGTTGAAAGGCATGCTCATGGAAATCTCTTCATTGTGCTCAAAAGGCCTCATGACTCCAAAGGAAAAAAAATCATACAATAATATTGGACTGCAATGAGAAGAGACTAATGAAATGTTTGAAAAAGAGCTCAAAGGGCTGGATTATTGTAAGGTCATGAACACAGAAAATCTATTAGATGAAATTAGAAAAACAGTATATAACATTGATGAAAAAGTCAGCAAACCAGCAAATGGAAGATCTTTTTTTCTGTCTCTCTTTGCTCTGAGTAACTTTTCCTTTCAATTAAATAAGTCCTTAAAAGTTATATTGACTGAAATAACCAAATTTTTGGAAGAAAATAGAGTGGAAACACTGCAAAACATTCGCCTAGGCAAAATCTCAAGTGAAACCCCAGATTGCACAAGCAAAAAAACAACAACACACAAATGGGATTACATCAAGTTAAAGAGCTTCTGTCCAGCAGAGGAAGCAGTTAACAAAGTAAGGAGGGAACCAATAGAATGGCAGAGAATATTTTCAAATGACACAATCAATGAAGGATTCATATTCAAAGTATTTAAGGAGCGCCAGAGACTCAACAGCAACAAAATAAACAATCCAATTAAAAATGGTCAAATAGTATGAGCAGCAATTTTTTCAAAGAAGGAAGTACACGTGTAGCATTCATATAGTCATATCCATAATAAAATTGTGTATTGTGTATGTGGGTCTGTGTATGTGGGTCTGTGTATGTGGTCCTAATGATTCTGCTTCTAATTGATAGGGTATTTGGTGGGCATAAAAGGAAAATACTTTCTGGACTCTAAATTCTCAGCTGAAATCTATGGTAAAATCAGTGCCAAAACTTTCCTGAAAGAAATTATTGCCAGACCAAAATAAACAATTGGGACCTCATCAAACTAAGAAGCTTCTGTACAGCTAGAGAAACAATCAACAAAGTAAAAAGGCAACCCACAGAATGGGAGAAGATCTTCGCACACGACATAGGTGATAGAGGGCTGATCTCCAGAATATACAAAGAGCTACAAAACAACCAAAATGTCAAAACAAACAAGCCACTCAAGAAATGGGCACGGGAAATGGGCAAACACTTCACAAAGGAACAAACCCAAATGGCAAATAAACATATGAAAAAATGCTCAAGTTCCCTGGCAATAAGGGAAATCCAAATTAAAACATCAATGAGGTACCACCTAACGCCAGTAAGACTGGCCCACATGAATAAAAGCACCAACAACACTTGTTGGCGAGGTTGCGGGGAAAAGGGATCCCTACTCCACTGCTGTTGGGGCTGCAGGCTGGTACAGCCTCTATGGAAATCAGTATGGAGAATATTCAAACAACTCAAATTCAACATACCGTATGATCCAGCAATAGCACTCCTAGGAATATATCCAGAACACTTGTTTTATGAGAAACCAACATGCACTCCTATGCTCATAGCAGCACAATCAGTAATTGCAAAAACATGGAAGCAACCAAAATGCCCATCAACAGAGGATTGGATAAGAAAGCTATGGTACATCTACTCCATGGAATACTACTCAGCTATTAAAAAAAACAAAATGCAGTTCTTTGTGGCCAAATGGGCCAAACTGGAAACCATAATGCTAAGGGAAATGAGCCAATCACAAAAGGTTAAATACCACATGTTTGCCTTAATTTAAGATGATATGATGTTATGTATAACATGTTATGTTTTGAATGTTATATGTTGTGTATAAACTAAATTGAAGTATAGGTGAGGTGGTCACAGAAGGTGGCTGGGAACTCGCATTTACTGTTAACATATTGGTTACTCATTACTATGTCAGTTAATTCCATAATGATGTAAATTTTTGCTGATGGTATGTTGGAGCTTTCAATTGACTGGGATGATACTCTGCTGGCTCTGTCTTCAGACCAGAGAGGGTATACCTAAGAAGCCGTTGAACTTGACTGGACAATAAGATGCTGGACTCTATGTTTGGTATATGCTTGCAATGGGGGAATCTCAACTGAACTTGAGCTGTGGTTATGCAACAAGGTGGAGGAATCCACCATGGTGGGAGGGTTTGGGGAGGGGTGGGAGAACCCAAGTATCTATGTAACTGTGTCACATAATACAATGTAATTAATGAAGTTAAATAATAAATAATTAAAAAAAAAGAAATTATTGCCTGGAATTTCCAGATTGAAAGATCTGAAATCAAGACAAAAATCTAATCATAATGGCTGACTCATCACACAGATTGAATTCCTGACCTCAGAGAAGCATTTTTTTTTTAAATTGGGGAATTACTTAGAAATGAATGGAACCCTGAAAATTTTGGCAGGTACATACTGGTAAATGTCATTGAAATGGGAGCCTGAAAACCTACATTCTACAAAGCTGTCTTTGTCAGCAGAGACCTCTTCTGCCACTGCCTCAGAAAGCTGGGATTCCCTTACTTCAGGAGTATACCATTGTGTATCTGAGATAGCTGTCTAGAAAGGTGGAGCTGAACAACAAAGGAATAGACAGGGGAAGAAAGTAGACGTAATAACTGATGTCTATGATTCCATGATAACTGTTGGCGCTGATATTGTGGCACAGCAGGTAAACTGGTTCCTGTGATGACAGCATCTCATACAGGTACGGTTCTTGTCCCATCTGTTCCACTTCCAATGACACTCCCAGATAATAGCCTGAGAAAACAGCTGAAGATAGCACAAATGCTTATGTGACTGCCACCCAAATAGGAGACCTGGAAGAAGCTCCTGGCTAATGCCAGATAGTGCGCTCGCTCGCTCGCTCTCTCTCTCTCTCTCTCTCTCTCTCTCCTTCTGTTGTTTCTCATTCTTTTTGTTGGTTCTTCTAGAGATTCTTAATTTTACCCCATTTCTTAAAATTTGCTATGAATAAAGTGAGTGCCTCCCATTCATTATTTTCTATTCCTGAGATTCTAGAACTTACTCTTTATTGAACTGTTTTCATGTTGTATCTCTAATGCAGCTCCAAAAATAATAAAAAAAAATACCTTATCCAATTTTTAAGCATAAGTGCTTTTAAAATAGAGGTGAAATATGCCAGTTGCTTATTTTTTTGGTAAAATCACAGAATAGGTGGATATCGAATTATGGGAAACTGATTTTTCTTGAATAGTCAGCTAACATTCCATGGGTGTGGGCAATGCACACCAAATGGCAATTTGGCATTAAGCATTTTTCATAATCTATCTTGAACATTTTAAATTTCTTTCTACTTTTATGATTAGTACAACTGCTTTTTTACATAGCCACTCCATACTATTCTGTCAGAAATGTAAGCGCTTGGCCATCTTTGGCTGCAGTAGTCCAGTTACCATATTAAGTCTGTTTATGTTCTGAGGAAGATTGAAATTATGACTATGAAGTGTCTATGATATTTGTTAGTTGATTGGCTTCTATGGAACAGCTTATCAACACTTGAAGATACTGGTATTTGAAACATTTTGACAGAGTTGGTTTTAAATGTAAACCTGGAAAGTCATTGTATAGTTTGAACAAATGTGAGCTTATGTTAAGTTAGTAATGCAGAGCATTTCTGTTATGTTTTCAGATTAAAGAGATAAAATATGACCTTGAAAAGGATGTGTGGAGGACCTAGATTTGTGTCTCAGTGGATTAGGCCAAAGCCTATGGCAGCATCCCATTCAGGCATCAGTTGGAAGTTGCAGATACTCCCTGCCAACGTGCCTGGGAAAGCAGTGGAAGATGGCTGAACTCTCATACTTCTAGAGAAACCCACATGGAGTTCCACACTGTTTTGGCCTGGCCCAGCTCTCTCTAATGGAGTCACCCAAGGATTGAAAGTGCAGATGGAATCTTTCTCTCGCTCCTTCCCCCTCTCCCTCTTCTTTTAGACATCTGTGTGTTTTGGCCGGGGGCAAAGAGGGAGGACGAATATGTATATGTGTGTCTCTCTGTCACTTTTCACATTAATAAACTCATCCTTAAAAAGAAAAGAGGTATAGAGCTTTTAGATGAAAAACCTTTGAACTATATTGTCTGCTTATAATGTATCAATGGAACCAGGTTGAACAAGGTTCCTCAGAATCCCAGCTATGGTAGGCCAAAAGAGAAACTTGGTTTCTTCTGATAATATTTTGAGGATAAAAGGAAAGCAGCACTCAATTTTTACAATTGGAATGCTGGGGCAAGTATGCAATTGCTACATTGATTCTTGGCTCATCGGGTTGCTGAGCCAGGGAATGTGTGTTGAACTCTGGGAGAAACAGTGACAGCATTTCCTGCAGAATGCAATCATCCCCAGGCCTGAGGCAGCAGCTGACAAGTGCTCAGCCATCTTTGTGGGTTCCAGTCCGTTCCCTTCATTCTGTGGGTTCTGCATTTTTTGCTCTCCTTTGCCTCACATTATTTTTTTCCTTTGTCTTGAAATCTTTACTTCCAACATCAAATACAAAGACAGCAGATGAATAGATGGCATTTAACCAGGGCCCCCATTATGACTAGGAAGATATCTACTGTACACCCTTTCTTGTGTCACATTTCAGGGAGTATTCATGCTGAATCAAATAACTGGAAAATCTCTTCCCATATTTTGGAATAATGCTTGCAATAAGCTTAATAAAAGACATTTCCTAAATCAAATCTATTTTTATTCTGCTTTTCTTTGTTGTTTCTGGATTTCCCATCTTTCCGGCATTCCATTTGACTTTTTTTTTACTTACACAGAGCATTTTTGCTACAATGAGCTGAGTGACAATCCAACTGTAACTACTACAACCATTGAGGCACAGGGAGCAGAATAATCATCACTCTCCTGTCCACTCCTTGTGAAGCCATCCTCCAGACACAAGCATCTCTCCCCTCCTTGCGGGAGTTTTCTGTACATCGGGGAAGGGGCTAATAGCTGAATGCTCCTGCTGGCCTGGAGTTTTATAATTATGGACAGAGCTAAGGTCTGACAACTCCTTGCCTACCCTGCCCTCATACCATCAGCACAGACACACAGCCTGGGTGACTGACAACTCCACAAGAGCTGGGATTTCACAGCTGAGAGACAAGCTGGGATATGACAGCCAGCCCCAGGCAGACTGGGTTGGTATGAGAGCCTGAAACTGATAAACCCAAACTTCTATTGACAACTCATGGATCCCAGACGTCTTTGATTGGCAGCTTCAGAAGATTGTGTTTTCCATGCTATGGATGGCCCACCATGGCACAAGCCGCCCTGAATGACAGCATGGCCTAGTCTATATTACTGTGTCTGCCTTCTGGGCACTATCCAGGTTCCCTTCCTTTTCTGAGCACAAGCCAGGCATCTCTTTCTGTATATGGTACAGGCACAGCTCCCAGGAAGTAGCAAACCCAGACCCCTTTCCAGGGCTGCTTTTAGACCAACCTGGGGAAACTGCAAGATTCATAATGTTTCAAAGTTGCCAACAACTCCAGCTAGCAATACATAAGATAGCAATATATAATATATATAAATATATATGGACGTGTATCTTTCCCCGCCCCACCACCCACAGGAACTTTAGATTTTTATAATAAAATTATTATGGTGGTTGTGTTCTTTTCCATAATGCATCTGACAACCATAATGTTGCCTTAATTTCCTAAAATACGCACATAAATAAGTGGGCTCAAGCCCTGCCAATACTCTGTCTCCTTTTTAATATCCGATGGAACTTTATCCCAACAACACTCCCAAAGACACTGGAAGGTATAGCTAACCATGTTGACTAGCTAAACATGTTGACTACAGAATTTTGAGCTTTTTCTGAACTGGGGATTTCTTCTGAATCAGAAGTTCTTTTTTCTAATGGAGGTCTTTCTGCTAATTAAGGCTTTTTCCATGATGGGAGGCTTCATACAATCAAGGTTTCTCCCTTGTCTAGGCTTTTACCTTTATGGTAGGTTTTTCACCAAAGAAGGTTTTTCCTTGGAGAGGGCTTTTCCTTTGTGGTCTTTTTGCATTTTGGTTGCTTTGTTCCTACAGGACATGGCTTTTGATCTTGCACTTTCGCTTTGCTCCAAATAAAAGTCTGTTCTCCGACCTGTTTCTGTGCCTCCATGCTTGAATTATTTCATGCCTGAGGAGAGATCCTGCAATAAACTTGGCTGGGAAGCCCCAGTCCCTCTGCACTTCTATTCTAACACTCTACCTCATTGTATCATTATAGCTGGAAAATCATACTGCTCTCCTAAGTTTTCTAACTCTCGCCACTCTGATAAATTCTGGAAACTGCTATGCTACTTTTCTACTTTAAAATATCAACAAACATCTTAAATAATTGCTTTTCATTAGTTTGGAAAGAGAAGCTGCTATACAATTCATGATTGGGGAATGACTGAACGAAAAATTACATGTACACAGAGAATATACTTTGTATATCCAATGATACATACACCAATTAACTTACACTGTTCATTCAGGTTAGTATTTCAAACTAAATACATATTCTGTTCACCTGCTCCTCCACCATGGTTAAGGTGAGGTATGAAAATCATAGACTGCTATTGTGGTCACAAGATTAGTCACCTTTATAAACTAGGTCAATACATTCACCTAATTTCACCCAGAAACTGCCTGTGGCCTGAGGAAAAGAAATTTTAATATTTTCTTGGGATTTTTTAAGTTTGAATTGAAGGAATGAGATACCATATTTTTTATGTTGCAGTTGGTGTGTTTAAGAGCCTCTAAAGGCTTTCAGCAAAGTCTCCGAAGTCTGGGGATGATAAAATGATGAGGTAAATGGATATAAAACAGCTAATATGCATGCCTTGGTGAATATAGGCATGTGTATGTGAGCATGAAAAGGCTGATGTGTTCATCTTTTTCCCCCTTTTTGCTATGCTGTTTTAATTTAGGTTTTACAATGAGTTTATATAAAAGTGAATTTGTTACACTGCTGAAACTGCAGGTGGTCTATAGCTTCATCAAGGTGTTAATTGGCTGGCACTAAGTGTAGTTTGAGGTTACTATGGCAGATGGAATTCAATGAACATGGAATTTTGTTATACAAACTATAGATGTACTTAAGCTTTCTACATCTGTGCTGTATTCTTTCAAATAGATGCAGGCGATAAAACACCTGCTACTTAATTAACACCCTTTGTAGTCATTCACAAAGTTAGATTTTTCTCAAGCCTGCTCTGCCAGCTGTAAATATTAAAACTTTGCCTGCCAATCCTGGAGCTTCATCTTTCCTTTATTTCGCAAAAACAAGAATGAAGAAAAATAAAAATGATTAACAGTGTCTGAATGAATAGATGCATTAAAAGCACAGATAACTGTAATTCTGAAGTGAAAATCCTGTGACAATTAAAAATGTAATGTAAAAAATCCTTCCAGAGAGTAGACATTTTAGGGAATTTTGAAACATGCTGCTTCTCCTTGACTGTCAAGTCTGACACATCCACCTCCTATTAACCAAGAAATGGTGGGGATCAAAGGCAAGCGACAGAGCAAGGGAGGCATCGGGGCCTTCCAGACTCTTGATCTTAATGAACTTGCATTTCACCTGGGATGGACAGCATCTGTGGCTTTTTAACAGAGAGAACCAAGTTTAAGATTGCGCTGAGACAGGTCATGATAACGGCTCTATCTAGAGTTGGCAACAGACCACATATACCGGCCCTCCAAACTTGAGAAGATTCTCTGCATGACTGGGGCTGTGTGGCTACCAGGAAAATGGTGAGCATATATTCTGGAGCTCCATGAAGAATTTTCCAACTGGGGCGATCATGGTGCTGTAGCACACTAATCCTCTGTTTGCAGTGCTGGTATCCCATGTGGGTACCAGTTGGTGTTCCAGCTATTTCACTTCTGATCCAGCCCCCTGCTTATTGACTGGCAAAGCAGCGGAGGGTGGCTCAAGTCCTTGGGACCCTTACACAGGTGGGAAACCCTGAAGAAATTCCAGGCTCCTGATTTTAGATCAGCTCAGCTCCAGCTGTGCAGCCATTTAGGTAGTGAGTCAGCAGATGAAAGATTTCCGTTTCTGTCTCTCCTTCTCTCTAGAAATCTTTCAAATAAAAAATCTTTTCTTTAAAAATTAAGAATTTTGTAGTGTGCCTGTTACTAAGTCAGAGACCCAAAGAACACAGGAAGTATCCATTCCTCTAAGGATTGCTATCAGGGAAGGTGGATCAGCAGTGGGACCTTAGTTCTAAATAAACACAAGAGAATACCAGGACGCACTTAATGAGTGCTTCAAGCAAAGAGCAAAACTGGAAACTCATAACTGATTCCTGGAGTAGGAATTCTGAAGTAGACAAATTTCAGTGTTTTATTCCAAATCAGGTATAGAATTTGTCTAATCACAGGCCTGGTGTCAGCCATGCATGGATTCATGTGGGTTTTTTAAGATTTGTTTATTTATATTGGAAAGGCAGATATACACAGAGAAGAAGATACAGAAAGACCTCCCATCTACGGATTCATTCCCCAAGCGGTCATAACAGTTGAAAGCTAAAACAGAAGCGAGGAACCTCCTCCAGGTCTCCCATGCGGGAGCAGGGTACCAAGGCTTAGGGCCATCCTCCACTGCCTTCCAGAACACAAGCAGGGAGCTGGAGAGGACGAAGAGCAGCCTGGACACTAACCAGTGCCCATATGGGATCCCAGCTGTGCAAGGTGAGGAAGTTAGCCACTAGGCTATCGCCCCAGGCCCTAGATTCATGTTTTAATATAGTTATTCTCTCATCTTAGTAGCATAAAATAGCCAAAAAGTAGGATTCAGTAGTCATTCATATCTGCTAGGTATTTCAAGCATTTCATGAAAAGATAGAATCAGAAAACAAATTTACATGCATGTAGAAGTTATTTAGAAATCCATGGAAAATTATTCGCATCCAAAAGTCATTTTGAAACCCAGGTACTTCCTTTCTAACAGACATTTTCTAATATTTGAAGGGCTCTCATATTTACGTTTTCTTCCCTCATCCCAACCACTCTATTCCCTCTCCCAAGAGGACAAGCCTCTACAGCTTCCAGTAGTCATTCTGTGCCTTCCTTTCACATGGCATTTCCTAATATATATTTTTAATGACAGTTTCTCTTCATTTTCATTGTTAAATGCTTAAACTGCTAAGAATTTATGTTTGTATTACCAGGATTCTTACATACCATACTATGTCACTTAAACTTATTCATTGCGTAATTTTGTAACAACCTATTATACTATATTCCATCACAATCACTCCCCTTTCCCTGCCTCCCTACTCCCTCCCCTCTAAACCTCTGAAACACTGATTTACTTCAATGTATTCACTATGGAGGAGAGAGCTGCTGGAAAGATCCTTATGCATGTCTCTGTGAGTACACAACAAAAATTTTCTCCTTGTTCTATAGCCAAAATTACTTCTTCATACAGTAAGCAAGATCACATGCAATAATACCAAATGGTTTTCCAAATATTTGTACAATTTACATTTAAAGCATCATGATTTAGGCCCATTTATCTGTATCAATTTATCATTATAAATTTCTAAGATTTATTGATATATCCATGACATGTAATTGGATGTCTATTTAAAGTCTTCTCTGTAACTTATCTTTACATTTTTTCTAAATTACCATTTACAACGCAAAATTTACTAATTTCAGGAGTGGATGTTTAGCTAGCAGCTAAAACACCTTCTGCATTAGGGCACCCTGGTTGGATTCCAAGCTTCAGCTGCTGGTTCCAGCTGCCCATCAGTGCAAACCCTAGGAGTCAACATGAACAGATCCATTAATTGGATTCTTTCACCCATGTGAGAGAGCTTCATTGGAACCCTTTTTCCCAGTCCACCCTGACTTCGCTCTAGCTGTTGCTGACATCAAATTTATCAATCTTCTGCTTTTAAAATCTTTTATGCGGTTAGCTGAAACCCAAAGTGAAAGAAAATAAGACAGAGAGGAATAAATTTTCCATCCACTGATTCATTCTGTAGATGACTACAATAGCCAGGGATAGGCCACAGCAAAGCCAAGGGCCAGAAACTTCATTCGTATCTCTCACATCAGTTCCAGGCACTAAAGGACTCAAGCTACCATTTTCTGTTTCCTTGCGTGTTAGCAGAGAGCTTTGCAGAGAATGGAGTAGCTTTCATTTCACACTACAACATGGGATGCACACTGATATTTCATTCCGAAGACCATTGAGAGTGGGTGTTGGCATATACACTGAGGTCAAAGCCAATATCTGAGACAGAAATTCGCCCAAAAGACAAGTACTTTTGATACAACAACAGAACAAAAACAAGAAGGGTCAGAACATGGATAAAAGGTAGATACGACTGAGAAACATCTCAGCAACTGTCATACTAGGTGTAAGGCATATCTGAAAACAGAAAGTACAGATTCTGGGGCCTGTGTGGTGGCACAACAGGTTAATCCTCTATTCTGTGGTGCCAGTATCCCATATGGGTGGCAGTTCATTTCCCACCTGTTCCACTTTTAATCCAGCTCTTTGTTTATTGCCTGAGAAAGCAGCAGAGTATTTCTTAAGTTTCCATGCCCCTACAACCACGCAGGAAACACGGAATAAGCTCTTGGATCATGGTTTCAAATCAGCTCAAGTCCAGCCACTGCTGCCTTTTGGGGAGAAAATTAGCAGACAGAAGAACTTTTATCCCTTCTATCTCTCCTCCTTTCTCTGTAAAAAATTGTCATTCAAATAAACATAAATCTTAAGAGAGAGCTGAAAATAACCCTAGAAAAAAGTCTGATCTCTTCAACAAATGCTAATGGGACAATTGGACAGCAACTTGCAGAAGACAGACCCCTATCTGTCACTGTCTGCAAAAATTAGCTCTAAATGGTTCAAGGACCTCAATCTGCCAGAAACCATCAAACTATTAGAGAAAGACATAGGAAGCACTCTGCAAGACTTTTTAGAAAAGTCACCAAAAGTCAGCAATCAAAGTCAAAATAACGAAATGAGACTACCTCAAACTAAGCTTATGTACAGCAAAGGAATGATCAAAGTAAAGAAACCAGCAGAGTGGGAGAAAATCTTGACCACACTTAACAAAAAATAAGGGATTAATATCCAAGATGTACAAAGAATGTCAGAAACTCAGTGACAGCAAAACAAACAACCCTATGAATAAATGGATGAAAAAAATTATTATGCTTATTTCAAAAGAACAAATGCAAATGGCTAATAGACATGAAAAATGCTCAGCTATTTCCCTAGCTATTAGGGAAATACAGATAAATCCATATTGCAGCTCTAAATAACATCGGTGATTTGGCCTACATTCAGAAATCTATTAACAACATCTCTGGCATGGACATGGGAAAACAGCACCCTGCTCCACTGTTGGTGGGAGAGTAGGCTAGTGTGACTGCTATGGAAGTCAGCACGGGGAATGCTCAAACAAATGAATGTCAATCTACAATATGACCCAGCTATCCCACTTCAGGTAATAGAGTCACGAGAATGAAAGGGACCTGTAATCCTATATTTACATAAGCACAATTATAATAATGAAGACTTAAAAATAATGCAGATGCCCAGCAAAAAGGAATGGATAAAGAAACTACGGTACATCTACTCTGTAGAATACTACACAGCTATTAAAGAATGAAATTCTACCATTTGCAACAAAATGGTCCAAACTGAAGACTGCTATATTCAGTGAAATAACTCAATCCCAAAAAGGGACATCATATGTTTTCTCTGATATAAGGCAACATTCATGCAAAATATGGAAAAAATAAATATACGAGTAAATATGTATAAATATATAAGCTCGTCAATGAACTGTATAATGAAGATTAGCATACTAAGAAATGAAGATACATTGCAGTATGCATCTCTACCCCTGAATAAAAGGAGGAATATTAATGAAATAGTATAGTATACCTTGACAAAATGATACTAGATTTTCTATCATTGACTTAACCTACAATGCCATGATACACATAAACAGCGATATAGTAAGACTTGTGAAGAGAGAGAATTCCTATACCTATAAAACCAAATCATGAAAAATAATAATAAAATTTTAAAATAAAAACATATCTGTATAAAATAAATCTTTAAAAGAAAAGGATACTAAGAAATGGACATTATGAGGGAAAATATATAAGGTCCAAAAGTTAAGTCTACAATAACTAAACCATGAACAATTGGATTTTTAATAAACAAAATAAGGAAATGTTAACATTGTAAACATTAATTTAAAAATTTACTTGTGTAAAAAGGTTGGAATCTCTAAAAGCTTCAGTTGTGAAGATATAAATAATCAGAAAAACCACAACAGAGTTATACTATAAAATTTCTAAATTCCAAGAATTACAAGATGAAAAAAAATTCAGAAACTTTCAAATGAACAAGTAAAACAGGAGACAAAATGAACAGTGAAAGAATAATCATACAATAAAATCTCAATACATTAAA
Source organism: Ochotona princeps (assembly GCF_030435755.1). Lineage (NCBI taxonomy): Eukaryota > Metazoa > Chordata > Mammalia > Lagomorpha > Ochotonidae > Ochotona > Ochotona princeps. The sequence continues at coordinate 86,946,851 of NC_080836.1, read as the reverse complement.
AATTCATTCTTGATATAAACTTTATAAAATAGAAATGTGCAATTTATACATGCTAAATAATATCAATTATTAATTATATTAACTAACTATAACAATATAATTTTAAAAAGAAAATTTCCAAATCAGTCAATTAAACTCAGAAAAATTATAGTTATAACTATCAACACTGTTGCTTACCAGAAGAATTTTCAGAAAGTACAACAGAAAATTAATCCATTATTATTTCTCTAATATTAACAGTCTGATATGTTTCCAAAATTAAGATTAAAAGATTTGTTTACATCGTTTCTCTATAGTAAATACATGTACAAAATTTAGAACTGTTTTCTTTCTATTTCAGAACCTTAATATTCACAACCTGCATGTTAATACACACATACCTACATATTCTTTCTTTTACAAAACAGTAGAGCAAAGGTCAAATGAGTTAGTCTATTTACTTTGAAAATAATTCAGTACAATAATTGTTATAATTGCCTTTGTGTCATTTGGCTAACAATATGGCTAAACTGACACTAAAAGCTATATAGAGTATGTTAATATGCACTCCATATTTTAAGTCAATACCGTTTGCCCATTTTAGTTTATCAGAACCTGACAAATATAACTTCAAAAAATACTGCTAAAGAATCATTGCTATGGGGCCCGGCGGCGTGGCCTAGCGGCTAAAGTCCTCGCCTTGAAAGCCCCGGGATCCCATATGGGTGCCGGTTCTAATCCTGGCAGCTCCACTTCCCATCCAGCTCCCTGCTTGTGGCCTGGGAAAGCAGTCAAGGATGGCCCAAAGATTTGGGACCCTGCACCCGTGTGGGTGACCCGGAAGAGGTTCCAGGTTCCCGCCTTCGGATCGGCGCGCACCGGCCGTTGTGGCTCACTTGGAGAGTGAATCATCGGATGGAAGATCTTCCTATCTGTCTCTCCTCCTCTCTGTATATCTGACTTTGTAATAAAATAAATAAATCTTTAAGAAAAAAGAATCATTGCTATGTTAATCTGTTATAACATCAGATTGTGTAAGTTACTAGGCAATATTGGAAATAAGCTTTTCCTTTTAAACCAAAGTACAGTACAGTCACACAAAAGTCACACTGACCTCAACATTCCAACTCCTATCTTTTGCATTTCTAGTGAAAATAACAGATTATTTCCCTCCTTATAGAGCCACATGCTGGAAGACATTGTCCATGTAAGATACAGGAGGGATTCAGTTTAGTGCAACATCAGTACAGTATTATGACACAAGATACAAGAGATGTAGCTCAGCATTGAAAGGATTACAAGCAATGAAAAGTCATGCATGATTATGAGTCTTTATCACATGATTTGCGCGATGACTGCAACAGAGAAATAGAAGCATTCTATTAAAGTCAGGTGTTGTGGTGCAGCAGGTAGGTTAAGCTGCCATGGGGGATGCCTGCATTCCACTTAGGAGTACCTGGAATTGAGTCCCACCTCAGCTTCTGATCCAGCCTTATACTAGTGTTCCTGCGAGGCAGCAAAAGATGCTGCGAGAATTTGTGTCCAGCCACTCCCATGGGAACTCAGAGTCCCTGACTCCTGGCTTTGACATGGTCCAGGGCCAGCTGTCCTGAGTATTTTGAGAGTGAATCAGCAGACAGAAGATCTCTGTTTCTCCCTCCGTGCCACTTCGCCTTTCAAGTACATAAATAAGCCTTTAAAAAATCAACTTCTATAATTCCACTGATCATCAACTTGTTAGTAAGGATATAAGTATAGAAATAAACATCATTGGCACAAACATACAAGTTAACAAATTCTTGGTTCTTGGTGCCACAACTTCCTTCTTTCAATAACTGGATGAATGATAACATTTAAGGCTCAGCTTAGTCATTCCTTTCCCCTTTTTTAAAGGTTTTTTTTTTTTTTTTAAGATAGATCATATGTGCAGAGAAAAGGAGAGAAAGAGAGAAAGATCTTCCGTCCACTGGTCCACTTCCCAAATAGCTGCAAAGGCTGATGCAGAGCCGATCTGAAAGCAGGAGCTTTTTCCAGGTCTCCCATGTAGGTGTAAGGTCCCAATATTTTGCGCCATCCTCTGCTGCTTTCCCAGGCCACCAGCAGAGAGTTGAATGGGAAAGGGAGCAGCCAGGACACAATCTGGCACCCCTGTGGGATCCGTGCACTTGCAAGGTGAGGATATAGCCATTGAGTAATAACGCCAGGCCCAATACAGTAATTTCTAATAAAGTATCTGTTCTGAACTTTCAAATCCCCTTCACAAAATTCATCACTTTTGTTTTCGGCTCATAAAACTGTTTTATCACTATTTTAGCGATCTCAATGTGTATTGCATAGGTTTGTCTCCCTCTTTAAACTGACTATAAACTCTTGAAGCATTGTGTCACTTCATTTCTAGTCTTAAGCAAAGAAAGAACTTAGTAATTCACTGTTGTAAGATTGGGAAAAAAAAACAGAATGAAAAAAAGTTGTTAAATAAATTAATGAACTGAATAAACAAAAAGTACTAAGATTTCAAGCACACAAAAACAGTATGCTAGTGGGATATTCAATTTAGTAAATTAGTCTATACTTCAAATTAAAAAAACCTCAAAATCATCTTAGCCCAAATTTACACTGAAGTCAATGTCACATCATAAGATACTGTGAGAACCTCATGGCATCATTGACAATTTTCTTTCCTCTAACTCTTCAATCACTATTGTTCAAAGTAATGCTTCTATTCCCTTCCAATCCAGAAATGTCAGTATTTAAAAAGTGGCCTTTTTTATTATGTTCAAAGAAAACTTAAAATTTTTAGTAGTAATGCCCTACATTGCTTAAAAAGCTAGTGAAAAAAGCCGTATTGTTTTAGCTTTAGTTCGAAGCTTCCCACCGTGTTATCACAATCAAATTATCATAATGTGTGAACATCCAGCTGTCATTCAAGTGTAAGATCAAATTTTCCCCACCCAGAGGTGGGGGGGAATCCTTATACCTATAATACCATATCATGAAAAACGTTAATAATAATAAAAATACAAAACAAGACATAGCTGTGCCTTTTATGCACTTTTTAAAAAACTAAGTAAGTCATAGTCTACAAGGCCATATTATTCAAACATTCAAGATCATCAAAAACAAGCAAAGGCGGAGAAACTATTGAAGCCAAAAGTGCCAAAGTAGTGTCACTGTTAACTATAACATGATGACTTGCATGAAGTCCTGGTGCAGAAAAAATGCTCTGAAAAATCTATTAAAATCTGACTAAACAACATACTGTAGTTGTCAATACCATATGAATATTGTTCCATTAATTATCAAAAATGTACCAAATAAACATAACATGTTGTAACATGGCAAGTTGTGTTGTTGTGGTGGGGAAAATTGTGGAAATTTTCTGTATTATAGTTTCAAATATCCATCTAAATCTGGCACAAAAATAAAGTATATTAAATATTGTTTGTTAAAATAAATTTTAAGGGGATTAAATCACGAATATCTAGAAGAATTGAGAGATTCAATTGTATTGGGCTGGGCATCCAAACATCTATTTTTCCCTCACAAACTAGTTTTAGATAGGTAGTAAAAGACAGAGAATATTTATTTCAAATTAACATTTTTAAAACATAATACGAATATCACTAGGTCTGGCCGGACAGCCTAGTGACTAAAATCCTCCCCAAGCATATGCGCCAGGATCCCATATGGGCATGGTTTGTGTCCCAGCAGCTCCACTTCCCATCCAGCTCCCTGCTTGTGGTCTGGGAAAGCAGTAGAGGATGGCCCAAAGCCATGTGGGAGATCTGGAAAAAGCTCCTGGCTCCTGGCTTCGGATTGGCTCAGCTCTAGCTGTTGTGGCCAATTAGGGAGCAAATCAGCAGACAGATCTTTCTGTCCTTCTCTCTTTACATTTGCCTTTCCAATGCTAAATCACTTCAGCCTTTGTGTTCTATTGATCATCTGAGTGTTATAAAGGTATCAATCAATTTTCATAACCATTTTTCGCAGTAAGCCCTATTATAATTATTTTTGCTATTTCCACGAAAACTAAAAAGAAAAAAGTGTTCACAGTATTTAAGTAACTTGTACATGGTCTTGCAGCTGGCAAGAATTGAGCGGTTGGTTAAACCCAGATTATCTATTCAAACAAAATCCTTCTTAACCAGTCTGTCAAGTTATTACAGTCATGAGTTTAAAAACTTGACAAAGATAAACCTGCGATCAAATCCTTGTTGTGTCATTCACAAGTCAGTGTTCCAACAGAACTTAATGTGGGAAAGAAAGAGATTTATATATTTATTATGGTAATTATGACCGTATTAAAATTTTTATCCTTTTTTCCAAAGAAACAAGACTCGAATCTTTGTCTAAATGTTCATACTTTGACATTTTTGGAAGCATCAGACTCTACTATTGCTTTGTGTCTTAACTTTTTTAAAGACTATTATGGACATATCAGAGAAAAAAAAGTATATTCCAAATAACTTCTAAGGATGCTTTTTAAAATTCAGCTTGCTTCTGGAGTCACAGAGGAGATTAATGTGTCTCCTAAATGGACTATATTGTTAGTTTACGTTTTCAAAGATGATGATAGATGGCCTGAATTATTTTTCAACCACTGATAGTTTCCCTTTAAAGGAAAAAATTACCATAATACAATTAGCTCAACTACAAGCATTTGTAATTTACAATACTAATAATAAAAATGCAAAGTGAAGTTATTTTCCTCTCATTTTCATGTGTAAAAGTATAATCATAGAGAAAAGTATATTTTCTTAAATTGGTATAACTGTTATACCATGGTTTGGTTAATTATCAATTAATCTCCATATAACTGATTGGATGTCTTTTTGCTCACCTATGATCTTATAAAATATATAACACATGATTAAATAGTTCCATATAATCTTGTTGATAAGTTGATAAATGACTACATTCACCTTTGAAAGTATATTTCCTGCTATGGGATTTAGATACTGAACAACAAGAGTAGAAATAAGGGTGGGCAGGTTGATGTTTAAAATGTCATAGAGTATGACTGACCCATCCTTTTACAGTTTTCCCAAGTACTTTTTGAATATTAGCCAATCTGATTTGCATATATTATCACAGTTTTTAAAGTGTCTAATCTACTACTAATTAAATATTTTTTGCAGGAACAATCTGCTTCTTCATTCATTTCAATTATTATTTATCAAAGTAAATCAAATAAATGCACATTATTCATAAAAATGGAGAATAGCTTGTTATATAGAAAGCTACTATTTCATGACATTTCAACAATGAAGTAAACTACCCTGTTATAAAGTGGGAACATTTTATAAAAATGAAATACTAAAAAAAAAAATCAAGAAAAATTCAGCTAAACGTAAAGGTGGATGCCTCATGAACATTTTTCACTTATTGGTCTACTCTGTTGCAAGGATAGTATAGTATTTATAATTCAGGTAAAAGCACAACATTTTACTTTTTAATTAATGACAACATAGTGAAGTACATTACAAGCCAAGCTAAATCATCGGTTTATAAATGACACATAAGCAGTAGTTTAAAATAGATTTTACATGGGCAATATATTTTTGCTGAAGAAATCTCTGGATTTAACTTCAAACAGGTTTCCATGACACTCATGTAGCTACCAATGATAAAGTAAGGATATGGCCAAACTGAATATTAACATCAGGCAAATTGAAGGTATCAGATTTCACTTTTCAAGGAAACATCCACAGATTCAATGCAAACAAACTTAGGCATTCGTGATTCATCTGTAAAGGTATGAAGTTGCATTCTACTCAACGCTATTGTGGACACAAGTAGGAGAGCCAGATGAAGCTCCTGACTTTGGCCTGACTCAGCCTAGGCTGTTGTGGTCATTTGCAGAATGAGCAAGTGAATGAAAACATCTCTGTCTGTCTCTTTCTGTCTCTTTCTGCCTTTCAAATAAATAAAATCTTCAATAAATAGGGAGCTTGAATACTAATTTTTATCAACTCCTCATAATATTTAACCACAACTTCATTTTTTGGTTATTTTTATTTGCTTTAAAGACAGAAAGAGAGTATTTCTCAAAGACACATTGTCAAGACTCAAAATTTATAAATGACACCTCATTGCTAAAGCATACAATTTTACTACTAAGCATACAATGCCTATAGCAAACTTCAAAATCCTCCTCAATCTATCCTAGTTTTTTCAATATATCTATGTCACTAACCATATACAACTAATTCTCTCTGGTCAACACTCACATTCTAATATATTATTTCTATTTGTATTTTACTATCTCACTGTAATAATTTTTTTCTTAAATGTTTCATCCATCAAAATTCTGCCTTAGCAATTAAACATTTAAAAGGTTTCTATGTCCAGTGAAAATTCCTCCTCAATTATGAGGATTTCATACTAAACAAATCAGCAGTGGATACTGGTACAGCATATTCCAGCTAATATCTAGGTAGAAATATATATATATATATGTATATATTGCTATGCCTTAACTGGTGATATTTACCATTTGAATTGTTATTTATCTTTAGATGAGGATGTACTAGCTCTTCTAAGAACTACTACTAATAAGCATACCATATTAGTACATGATTCCTTTTGATTCATGTTAGCCAAAAATATTCCCGTTTTTTTTTCTCAGATTGTGAGAATTGATATCATCTTTAATAGACATGGTTGTTGATAGCAGCTGGAATCCTTTCTGTTGCATAATGGGAGTATAGTAGAAATTAATATGTTCACATGTAGAAACAGAGAGAAGTATATCCTCACATAAGCAGTACAAGAATGGACTCACAGTGAAATGGCTGATCATCTCCTACGTGGTTGGGAGATACCTCAGTGGCAGCAAGATGGATTTGTGAAAATTCACAGAAGATAACCATTGTAAGACTGGAGGGGAAAACACTGGGGAGGACAGGGAACTTGGGGAAGGGAAGGGGACACCCCAGTGCTTATTAAATTGTGTCATAAAACAATAAAAAAGAGAAAGTTAATGGGATATATCTGTTTAACAGAAGTCTCACAGAAGATCAGAATCCTTGGGGAAAGAAAAGTAAATAAGAAATAGTTAACTGTGTCAACACATTAATTTACAGTACAGCCTGTAATTATGCAGTTAAGTTAGAGCAATCTGCTGGAGGATACTTCTATTTGCTCATAGAGAAAGAGAAAGTTGAATTTACACGTTCTCTTTTGAGAAAAAAAAAAACTAGCAAAAGACTAGAGCTAGAGTCTTCACTCTCCTAATTACTAACCACATGGCTTTGAAAATCCATTAATCAGACTGGTCTCATTCCCTCCCAGGCAAAATGGACTAACTCCATGGAGTTATGATAATTCCACAAAGTAGCAATTATTTTACAAACCAAATAATATAGATATGTGATTATCCAAATCTCTTTTATAGTCATGTATTCTAATATGTAAGTTAATATTTTATGATATGAAATAGCACAATACAAAACTGCGTAAGATAAGCTATGGCATTATGATGTGTAAGAGAAGTTTGTTTTAGAAGGAGACATCATTGATGTGGACATGTAGGTAGTGAATGAAGCGAAGCTGAAGACTGCCAACAGCATGTGTGCACATAGGCACATCAAACCTTACCCCTTTCATGCACACCAGACAGAAACATCAGAACAACCGCAGGCTTACCACACCCTTTCCTCATCACGCACCTGAGCCACCCTGTGCCTGATGACGCACCGGCCTGTATAGTGCTGGAGATATCCATGAGATATACAGCCCTATGTGAAGAGAGCTTGATACTTCCAAAATCCCAAAAAGGGGAGATAGAAGCTAGTGATACCAAAGCCCTGCCCAAACTTTGTTTCCTTTGAATATTAGGTTGTGATATTTATTGCTTCACTAAAGGATTCCACCAGCCCTTTCTTGGGAGAAGAGGTTGCACACACTCATTTCTGAGTGTGCACCTAACCTAATAAACATTGCTTCTTGCTCCTTTTACATACGCTTCTTTCTTCAATTATTTCCTTTCACAGAGTGATTACATTGGAACAAGCCTAGCTATGGATCCAGTTTTCTGGAATACAGTGAGCAACATTTTAAGAATCTAACTGCATTATTCACGTCTAATAATAATTTTCACACGCCTATTGGTGGGCTTTCGACATATAGAAAATCTTGTTGATTGCAAGTGCAATTATTACTAGCATCATCTCACCTGATGAATCCCCCCAAGTAGCTTTTTCAATAGATATTTTCAGTTTAGTAGCCTATCAACTTGATCTTGGATAAATCACCTAAGCACTGTGAGTTTCTTAGGCTATTCGTCAATAAAATGGTTCTAATAACTTTGAAAAGGTATTTGAAGAACTGACATACATGGTTATAAAGCATCTCTACCTCCGCAGTAAGAAGTTCAACAGTAACACTGATTCCCTTCCCAACTCTAACCCGACTTTGATAAAATGTTACAAAATTCATGCCATTAATTCCTGGGATCAAACCTAATTTAAATCATAAGCCTTTTTTAGCTCAAGTGCAAATTATACATTTGCAGTACAATATGAACCGATCTTAATATGTTAATGTCCCATTAATAACTTTAAAAGCATCATAGGGAAGTTTCATAGATGACTTAAAGAAATTACTTGCAAGATATCAATGTAAAATTTATCTAATGATCTTGGGACTTTTTCTAACTTTTGATATCTATCTGACCAGCAGACAGAACACCTAGATCTGGAGAAAGAGAAGTATCCAGTTTTAAAGGAAAACAACAGAGGTAATTGTGATCATTCTCTGATGCTTCCAAAGGACAAATAAATAAGTGTTGAGCATTTACAAGGGGCAAAGCATGAAAGATGAATCCACAAACAAAATTAAATTGTATATATACTTTCTGCCTCTGAGTGACTTAAATCTATCAATTATCATCAATGACTGTCTTCTGATGACAGCACTGAACAATAGAGTAGGATGGGAAAAAGAAGGTGCTTGCACTGTGGTGTGGCAAGATAAACCTTTACCTGTTGTGCCAGCATCGCATATTGGTGCAAGTTCAAGTCAGGGAAGCTCAACTTCTTTTTTTTTTTTTAAGATTTATTTTATTTTTTTTATTACAAAGTCAGATATACTGAGAGGAGCAGAGATAGAGAGGAAGTGGAGCTGCCGGGATTAGAACCAGCGGCCATATGGGATCAAGGTGAGGACCTTAGCCACTAGGCCATGCCGCCAAGCCCAAAGCTCAACTTCTGATCCAGCTACATGCATGTGGCCTGCTAGAGAAGGCAGAAGAGGAGGGCCCAAGTCCTTGGTTGGGCTCCTGCATCCACAGGAAGACCTGGAGGGAGCTTTGGGCTTTGGAACACCCAGCCTCGGTTGTTGGGGCCATTTTGGGAGTGAAACCAGATGATGGAATACCTTGCTCTCTCTCTCTTTCTCTTCACTTTCAGTTTATATAAAGCAATCTATTCTTTTTTTTTTCTGGGTATTTCTGTGGGAGAGGTTTTTTTTTTTATTGATTACATTGCATTATGTGACACAGCTTTATAGGCACTGTGATTTCCCCCTACCCCTCCCCAACCCCCCCCCCCATGGTGGATTCCTCCACCTTGTTGCATTACCACAGTTCAAATTCAATTGAGATTCTTTCATTGCAAGCATCTACCAAGCATAAAGTCCGGCATCTTATTGTCCAGATAAGTTCAACGGTTTCTTGGGGAGACCATCTCTGGTCTAAAGGTAGAGCTGGCAGAGTATCATCCCGATCAATTAAAAGTCCCGACATTACATCAATAACAATTTATAACATCATGGAATTAGTTGACATGGTATTGAGTAACCAATATGTTAAAAGAGAAAAAAAAAAAAAAAGAATGCAAGTTCTGAACCACATCCTGTGACTTCTACATTGACATTTCAATTATTAGTTTATATACAGTCAGGTTCTATACACCTTAAAATGGCTATAGATTACTATTCAGCTATCTCATGTCTATTTTAATTTTAGTATTAAGCAGTTTATAGCGTTGAAGCACGATTTTGCTGAACCTGGCTGTTTTTCGGGTAGTCTAACTCTATAACTCTAACAAGACATATGTCAAAAAGCAATCTATTCTCTTCTTTCCATTATTTCTTCCCTGTAGGAAAGGAAGAGTGAAAAATGGCCATGCATTCAGTGCATGTGAGGAAGCACTTATGCATGAAAGAATGGAGTTACAGCAGCGAAAACTGAAAGAAAATACACCAGTCTTCACAGAGAGAAACAAAGTCTTCCAGTAAAGATGCAGATAATCCAAAATCTAAATAGGAATATGTGCAAAGGAGACAACAAGAATAGAAAAGACAGACAGGAAGTGTCAGGGGACTCTGACAATAACTTGAGAGAAAAGACCTTATTGAGAAGCTGCCATATGAGGAAAAACAGAAGTACATGAGGGATAAAGGCATGTAGAGATGCGAAAGATTCCCCCTTGTAGAAGGCAAACAAAGGCCATAAGGAAGGGATTTTCTAATCAACTCGAAGCAAATCCAGGAGATCAGATTGGAGAGAAGGGAATGATGGTTCGAGTAGGAGAGAAGACCCTTAAGAGTCAAGGTCAGGGAATAACAGGGGTCCAAACAAGAAAGGTCATGTTTGGTCATAAGTAGAATTTTGTCTCTCGCCTTTTAAGAGCCAATGGGTTTTGTGAACAGGCAGGATTAAAATGATTTGATTATATTGCAATGTGATCATTGCAGCTTGTCTATCAAGATTAGAATTGGCTGGAGGGGGAGGGGAACAAAGAGACAAGCAGAGAAACATCTCTGGAGATTACTGTAATAATCGAGGGAGAGGTGATGACAGTTTGCACTGCAGGAAGTGAAAAAAGGAGATGATGTGAAGCGAAGCAGCTCCCACGTCTGTACTGAAGACATGCGTCGGGTTTCCCTGATTATCAGACAGTTCACATTAATATGGAACAAAGAGAAGATTCAAGAATTATTTCATGATATTTAACCAAATTCTGGGGGAATGGAATTGCTACTTGCTGTTAGCTATTAGGTGTTTGTTAATTTTTAATTTATTTTCATTATATTTTAAAGATACTTATTTTTTATTCTTCTTTGAAAGGCCGAGTTACAAAGAGAAGGAGAGACAAAGCAAAGAGGCCTTCCATCTGCTGGTTCGCTCCCCAGATGGCTGCAATAGCCAGAGCTGAGCTGATCCAGGTCTCCCACAGGGTCCCGGACCTTGAGCCATACTCTGCTGCTTTTCCATGCCATCAGCAGCGAGTTGGTTGGGAACTAGAGTGACTGGGACATGAACTGTTGCCCAAATGGGATGTTAGCACCTCAGGTAGAGGCTTAGCCTACTACACCATAGTGTTAGCCCCTATCAATTTCGGTTTTAATGTATTATTATCTTTGTAAAACTAAAAATGAGAGATAAAGCCTTTGCTTTAAACCTGCACTGTATTGTTATTGTTATTATTATTATTATTATTATTATTACAAAGAGAAAGAGAAACAGAGAGCAAGCATGTGTGCTCCTTTTTGCAGGCTCACTCTCCAGACGCCCATGACCAGGGCTGGGGCAGGCCTACACTGGGAGCGGGGGGGGGGGGGCACAATCCAGATCTCACCCATGGGTGGCAAGGACACCACTATGTGAGTCATCTCTCCTGCCTCCCAAGGTCTGTACTGACAGTAAGTGCAGGAAAAAAAGTCAGAAATGCAGCCACAAGTTCAATTCAAAGTACCCTAACTGGAATCAGACATTTTAACCATTAGACCAAGGGCTCCTCTCCTCCACATATATTTAAATAATAACATATACAAACAAACCTATTCAAACCTATAAAAAAATTCCACTCTGTTGATATACAGCAGTGTGATTTTATTCCCAATGACATCATTATTATTATGGCATTGACTATTTCTTCTTGATTTTCATAGTTCCACGCATGCAAAATATTGATTGTGAGGAACATTCTGTAAGTAGTATTGAAAATGGATTTTTTGTGTGTGTGATCCAAAGTAGGAAACATTTTTTAAGTCTTAAAAAAAAAAGAAAATCCAGGCTTCAGATGTAAAATACTAAAAATGAAGCCAAAGAAGTCTGTACATCTCTAAAATGAAACCTACTCATTGCTTATTTATGCTTCCGTTATTTACATATCATCATTGAATGTATAACAGGATATGCATAAATGACAACAATATATTTCTGAGTGAAAGCTTCCCTTTCTCTGTGGATTTCAATCACTAGTCTACACAGAAAATCTCTTATAAATGCTGTAATTATCAAATACCTAAAATAAAGAGGATATGAAGCATTATTAAATCAACACTCCATATAAGGTAAACAACAATAAGATGGATTGTAATCCTCTGCCATTTATACAAGATAACTTATATTTAAGCTTTTTTCATTGTTTAATATGGTAAACATTTATTTTTCATGTAGCTGAAACCAGTATATATTACTAAATATAAAGTCATAAAGTAAAAATCATGTTATTAACATATGCTTACTAATCAACTTAATTTTAATAAATGTTCTAATTATTTTACTTCAAATAAAAATAACTTACTAGTAAAATATTTAACAATACTATTATTAAAATATGATAAAGTTATCAGCCCTGGCCTGGCCTGACTAAGAATCTTTTCTCAGTGCCATCGGCAAGCACATCAGAGGAATTATGAATACATGCAATGAATTTTTTTTAGAGCATTGAAACCCAAAAAGGTATGAATGAACACACATATCACCAGCAAATCATCACCTCTACCATTATTAAAAGCTGAATTACACATCAATGCTCTATTTGCTGACCCCAGAATGTCTGAGAGAATAACAAAGGTGCACTTATACTTCCAATAATGAGAGCCATGCTATGTGGCAGTATGAACTGGAAAAGATAAGATGAGGCTGGTGTGGGCTAGCCACAGAAATATGAAGACGGTGTGGGTGTGGAGATAACAGCAGGCAAGAGACGCAGTACACCTGAACTTGACTGGAGTAGGACTTGGAAAGATGGTTGGTGTGATGTGCATGTCAATAAGGTGTTGTTCACAGGTCTAAGAGAACTGACAGGTCACCATGACATGAAAATTACCTGAAGGCCCGGCGGCGTGGCCTAGCAGCTAAAGTCCTCGCCTTGAAAGCCCCGGGATCCCATATGGGTGCCGGTTTTAATCCCGGCAGCTCTACTTCCCATCCAGCTCCCTGCTTGTGGCCTGGGAAAGCAGTGGAGGACGGCCCAATGCATTGGGACACTGCACCTGCATGGGAGACCTGGAGGAGGTTCCAGGTTCCCAGCTTCGGGTTGGCGCAGCACCGGCCCGTTGCGGCTCACTTGGGGAGTGAATCAACGGACAGAAGATCTTCCTCTCTGTCTCTCCTCCTCTGTGTATATCTGGCTGTAATAAAAAATGAATAAATCTTTAAAAAAAAAAAAGAAAATTAGCTGAGCATCCAGAAGACACAGATTTCAGAACAGATTTAAAACACCACACAGAAAACACAGGGGAAGAAAACAGAAGTTTGGACAACTAAGATTGTAGGGCCCGGTGGCGTGGCCTAGCGGCTAAAGTCCTCGCCTTGAAAGCCCCGGGATCCCATATGGGCGCCGGTTCTAATCCCGGCAGCTCCACTTCCCATCCAGCTCCCTGCTTGTGGCCTGGGAAAGCAGTTGAGGACGGCCCAATGCACTGGGACCCTGCACCCGCGTGGGAGACCTGGAAGAGGTTCCTGGTTCCCGGCATCGGATCGGTGCACACCGGCCCATTGCGGCTCACTTGGGGAGTGAATCATCGGACGGAAGATCTTCCTCTCTGTCTCTCCTCCTCTGTGTATATCTGGCTGTAATAAAATGAATAAATCTTTAAAAAAAAAAAAAACTAAGATTGTAACAGAGGCTGAGAAGTTATTTCATTCATTTCTCCAAAATAAAATTAATTTAGCCAAAAGAGGAAAGATTAGAATAGGCACCACATGCCACTACTTCAGTGGCTTAGAACAAGGGTGAAGATTCCATTGATGGCTGCAAAAAGGTTTCTAGGAGGTTTTCCAGTATCTAGTATTTTCCTGGCTTTAATTTTCAGAGAGACAAATGATCATTTGAAAAATTCACTGGATTATTTGCCTTGTTGTTGTTATCACTTCTCCAAAATTATTTTACTGTGATCTTTTTTATTTTACTTTATTATCACTTCTCCAAAATTATTTATAATACGTAAGCTTTTAAACGGCTTTTAGTTTTAGTTTCAAAATTTTGTTTAAATATTAATCTATTTGAAAGGCACAGATGCAGAGAGAGGAGAGTCAGAGGGAGAGAACTTCCAGCTGCTGATTCAGTCACCACAATGGTCAGGGACGGGCCAGGCTAAAGCTAGAATACACATCTTCTTATAGGACCACCACAATGGTGTGGGTCCCAAGGACTTGGGCTGTCTACTGATTTTTCTCCCCAGGCTGTTAGTTGGCAGCTGGATAAGTAGAGCAGCTGGGACTCAAACCAGAGCCCGTTTGGAACACCAGTAGCGCAGGTGGAGGCTTACATGCTACAGAATAGTACCACATTGCGGTTTTATTTTTGAAAAACTGCTTGCTTTTGTTCTTTCATTTTAGATTGTTTTTTTTCTCTTAGTACTATATCTTACTACCATAACTCTCACAATGTGGACCTAATCACTTTGTGTTCCCCAACCCAAACCCTTACAAACACACTTAGTGAAAACAAAACAAGAGTTGGGAGTATAGATTTGACACTGTGCTCTCAGGAATTAATAGTATATTAACTTCTCATCTTAGAATCTATTATATTTCAAATCATAAAGATCACAGTTAAATTTAATACATTCCAAAACAGGAAAGTTTAATTGATATCAGGAAAGCACAAAATTAAATCACAATGAAAGGATCTTATCAGATTAAAAAGGGAAATTGCTTAAATTAGTTCCTGAAATTACTGGAATTTTTAGCTGAAAAATGATCAAATTTCTCCAGTGAAAAATTTAAACAATTCCTGCAATTTGAGGGAAAAGAAAACAAAAACCTCTTGGTTAGAATGCCAACCGTATCCTAAATGCATTAGTAACCAGCAGACATATCAGGATGGGCAAAGGAACGGACACAAAATCAGTAGACTCAGGTGTGCATACAAGCTCTGCCTTAATACTTAATTATGTAAGGAAATTTGCATAATGTGCTTATCGGTGCAAAATGATGATAATAATATCTACTAGCACCCTCTCCTACAGAAAGTGAGTGATTAAATTAAGCAAGGCATGAGAAAACCTTTGTAAATGTTCTGTTAGCACAGATGCTATGAGCAAATGCTCTTAACCTTCCTAAACTGCACAAGGGCAGGTGAGAAGCACCCAGGAATATGACTTTCCATGCCTAAATCTTTATTACTAATAAAAATTGCCTATTATTTATTATTTAACCCCTGACACAATATAATTCAAATCTTTTTTGCTTTTTACTAGAAAATTAATCTTTTCACAATTCCAAAAAAAATTAAAATTGATTTGGTTTAACGAATAAACATTTTGTATAGGTAAAATAGTTCATAATATCTTATAAACATGATAATATTTACCCCCTTTTCTAATATATGTTCATATCTGTGATCATATAAAAATAACAGGAAGAACATAAAAAACTTTCAACAAGATTACACTATAGTTACATAATAGAATATTACCCAATACCAAAAAGGATAGGGAAGTAATACAATAATCCAGAGAAGTGTTACAATTATTATTTTAAGTGGAAAATGTTAAATACAGCAGACATTGCTTAATTCTATTCACTTATATATAGTGAAAGGAAAGCTAACCTAAGTTCATTTAAGTCAAAAGCATTCTATGGGGAATACATTCAAATACAGCTTTTGTGATATGTATGCCGTATATCCTCATGTAAGGTATATATATGTCATTGTGATGTATTTCACACTTATGAAAGTATGGCAACTTACATATTAATTGTTATACATTAATGTATGTAAAATATTTCTTCTCACACCCCTTCTTCAGAGAAAATCATGTTCAATACTTGCATTTGCTTCAGAATTACCCAATGTGTTGGTGAAGTTGGATGGATTCACATTAAGTGGAATTCATCATATTTTACCAATTCTTAATGAACATTTGAAGTTCATTATATTATTTCTGTTCTCATGTATTACAGAATGTTTCATCAATTAATAAATCAAGAAAACCTATACACATAGGGTATGAGGGAGAAAAATCTGGTAATGAAAACTTTAAGAGAATTCAACACACAAACATAAAACACCTTTAAGGGATTTTGTAGTGAAGAAAGGTGGGGAAACAACATGGTAACTGGAACCTGACCTTTCGAATACATAAAATAATCTTTAACTATAAGTATAATCAGGTAAATATATGATTAAAATTTTAGAAAAATCCATTGTACAAAGAGATGATTATGGGAGGGAAAGAAAATAGTGAATTAACTATATTTTAAATCACGCTTATCAAAATATACCATATTTTGTGCAATAAAAAGTTCCAGGAGGACGGAAATATAAAAACCGATATAAGTGAAACGGATCAGTATTTAAACATATCTCTAAAGTTTCATCTCCGTGGTCAGCCTTGCGGTGCAGCAGATTAAGCCTGCCAAATCACCATCCTGTGTCAGGGTGCTGGTCACGGACCTGGCTACTCCATTTCCGATGCAGCTTCCCACTAATGTGCCTGATAAAGCAGCTAAAGATGGCGCAAATGCTTGCACTCTTGCAGCCAGGTTGGAAGACACCACTTTCGGCACTGTCCAACCTTGCCCATTGCTGCCCATTTGGGGAATAAACAAAGGGAAGAGCTCTGTCTGAATTAAAGACTTAAATCCATTGTGTAAAGCCATGAAGGTGAGTAAAAGAAGCTTCAGAAAAAATAATGACTGAAACACACAAGAGGGAAAAGAATACTTATTCCTTCCCTGCAGGAAAAATAAAGTAAAAGTGAAAGATAATTGATTATGGATTCCATATTAAAAAAAGGAGTAGGAAACTATTTGGTAGAAATATATATTTAAAACAAAAAATAAATACAAAGGTTATTGTTGCAATTCACTTTCCACATACTTTGAGAGGATAAAAACTGCATAGCAAAGTGGCTTCATTATGTAATTTTGCGATATTTTAAGTATAAGGTCTTAAGAATTGAGTTGATCACGATTTTTCACTCCAACCCATGTTATTAAGAATCATGTGGAGACTCGCAAGATGGCCGACATAGGAGGAAGACTGTGAGGGAGCTCACAGACAGAGAGGGCTAGAACGCGACAAAAGCGTAAGTGGAGCAGCATAGAACTACAGGGAGAAGAACGTGAAGTTCCCTGGACAGTGTGGAGCCAAAAAAATCCACACAACTCGGAAGAGCAACCAGGGAAAAACAAAGCAAAGGACAGGGAAGACGACTTTCCGCTCCTGACCTGCTGAGTCACCTCTGAGGGCAGACGCTGAAAGCCGCCGAACCCACCCAAAGACCGACCTGAAGACGCTGTGGCCGTGAGGACCGGAGGTGATTGGGACCCGCTGGCATCTGCTCACCCTGGTCACCAGGACTCGCCAGGACCTGCCCCGCTGCGGACACCAGGACCCTGAATCACCGGGACCCGCCAGCATCTGCCCACCCTGGTCGCCAACCCCCGGGACCTGCACCAGCCGCAGCCTCCAGGCTCCATCGCGACCCGCGCGGAGACCAGCAACGGACGCAGCAGTCGGGAGACGCACTGGCGGCCAGGATTCCCACCAGAGGAAGAGGCAGACTGCAAGAACCTGAGGTTTGAGTGAGTTGGGTGGGGACAGTGGTGGGTTGGAGGCTTCGGGAGTTGGCCCCCCAGGGGCACGGACAGAGCCTGAACACAATTGGCCTCCCCGCCCCTCCCCCCCCCCCAGGCTCCAGCCTCTAGAGACACAGGGCGAGTGCCTTGAGACTGCCAAAACTGTGTCTGGGAGAAAGGCAAAAGGCACACTGGATACTCCCCTGTGCCTTTGCGGTGTGGCACTCAGCTGGGCGGTGCTATCCCACAGGAACCCAAGCACGCCTCTGGGCTGGGCAGTTCCCTGCTAGCACAGGGGCGGTCGGTCCCCTGCAAGTGCTGGGGTGGGCAGACCTGCGCAGGAGGCGTTTCCAGAGAGCACCTGGAACACGCCCTATAGTCCCTTGCTCCGAGCCCTGTGATCCAGTAAACAGGGTGCGCGCACAGAGAGTGCCTTCACTCCCCCACGCCCTGTGGTAGCATACCTGTAGGGGACGAGCTGAGAGTGTGCTTTGAATCCGCTGGGCCCTGGAAGAGGCGCCCTGAGGTCCAGTGTTCTGGAGACGCACCAAAAGTGCCTTGAAAATTCCCACACCCTGCTACTCCACGCCTGCAGACTCCGATCTCTACAGGATAGTGCTTGGAGACCCCTCAGCACACTGGTGCCTAGGTCTCTCAAAAAAGAAACACTAACACAATGGGAAGAAATACCAGAAAAGGTAATGATCCAGATGAGAGTGCCAACACCCTACCAATAAAGGATCGAAAGCCAATGTCTATTTCGGAGATGCGAGATGAAGACATAGAAGATCTACCAGACAAGGAATTCAAAAAAATAATGTTAAAATATGTCAGAGACAATGAGAAGAATTGGGAGGACTTCAAGGAATTCAAGAACCACATAGCCTCAGAAATACAACAAATGAAAAGTAAAATCCTTGACTTAGAGCACAAAATTGAGAGCCTAACCAACAGAACAAATACAGCAGAAGAGAGGATCTCTGAAACGGAAGACACACAAAACGAACACACCCAGTTCATGAAACAGCTGGAGACAAGTCTGAACAAAGCCAATAAGACCATACAAGAAATGAAAGACAACCTCAGAAAATCAAATATTAGGATTATTGGCCTTCCTGAAGGAGCGGAAAAAGAATCAGGAATGCAAATGGTGCTCGACGAAATTATACAGGAAAACTTTCAAAACACTTGGAACATGAATCCAGCTCAAATCCAGGACGGTCAGAGGACTCCCAGCAGATATGACCCAAAGCGATCTTCACCCAGACATATGGTGCTCAAGTTCCACTCCAACGAAGACAAAGAAAGAATCCTGAGACAAGTACGAAGCAGAGAAAAGATCACATACCGGGGAAAACCAATCAGGATCACGGCTGACTTTTCTGAAGAGACCTTACAAGCAAGAAGAGAATGGACAAAGATCTTCCAAATCCTGAATCAGAACAACTGTCAACCAAGAATATTGTACCCAGCAAAGATCTCATTCGTATTTGAGAACGAAATCAAATACTTCCACAGCAAAGAGAAATTAGAAGAATATGCCAGCACAAAACCAGCTCTACAAAATCTCCTTAGAAATGCACTAATTCCAGAAAAAAAGGAGGTGAATCATAAGCAAAGATGGCAAACAGGAAGGTCTCCCCACTAAAGTCCACACAAGGAAGGGCAATAACACAGATATCAACACCCACAAAAACAAGTATGGCAGGGCAAAATCACAACCTCTCAATTTTAACTCTCAACACAAATGGCCTGAACTCACCAATCAAAAGGCATAGATTAACAGAATGGATTATCAAACAGCACCCAACTATCTGTTGCCTACAAGAGACACATCTAACCAGAAGAGATTCAAAGAAGCTGAAAGTGAAAGGTTGGAAACAGATATTTCATGCCAATGGACGAGAAAAAAAGGCTGGGGTAGCTGTCTTAATTTCAGATGATGTGGACTTCAATCTGACACACATCAAAAAGGACAGGGAAGGACATTATATATTGGTGAAGGGACTGATCCATCAGGAAGTAATTACCATTGTGAACATATATGCACCAAATTCAAACGCACCTAGCTACGTGAAGCAATTACTCACGGACTGAAGGGGAGACATAGATATGCACACAATAATAGTGGGTGATCTTAACACCCCACTAACAACTATAGACAGATCAACAAAACAAAAACTCAACAAAGAAACAACAGAACTCATACAAACAATAGAACAACTGGACTTGGTTGACATTTATAGAATTTTTTACCCTAAGGCCACAGATTATACATTTTTTTCAGCAGTACATGGCACCTTCTCCAGGATCGACCACATGATAGGACACAAAGCAAACCTAAATAACTTCAAAAAGATAGGAATCATACCATGTACCCTCTCAGACCACCACGGAATGAAGCTGGAAATCAGCAATTCAAAATGCCCCAGGAAATACAGAAACTCTTGGAGGCTGAACAATATGCTACTAAACGAACAATGGATCAGAGAAGAAATTAAAGATGAGATCAAAAAATTTATGGAAACCAATGAAAACTCTGACACAACATTCCAAAATTTGTGGGACACTGCCAAAGCAGTGCTACGGGGTAAACTCATCGCAATTGGAGCTCATGTCAAGGCCCAAGAGAGGCGCCAAATACAGGAACTAAACACACACCTCCAGGAACTGGAAAAACAACAGCAGAAGAGCCCCACACACAATAGGAAACAAGAAATCATCAAAACAAGGGAGGAAATCAACCAGATAGAAATAAAAAAAACCATACACAAAATCAATGAATCAAAAAGCTGGTTTTTTGAGAAGATAAACAAGATAGACACTCCACTGGCCCGACTGACAAAGAAAAAACAAGAGAAGGCAAGAATTAACAGCATCAAAGATGAAAAAGGCAACATAACAACAGACACCGCATCCATTAAGGCCATAATCAGAAATTACTACAAAGCACTGTACTCCAACAAATCAGAAGATCACCAAGAAATGGAAAAGTTCTTAGACTTCTACCACTTGCCAAAACTTAGCCCAGAGGCAACAAACGACCTGAACAAACCCATAACTGAAGTAGAGATTGAATCAGTGATTAAAGACCTCCCAACAAGGAAAAGCCCAGGCCCAGACGGCTTCACTACAGAATTCTACAAAACATTCCGAACAGAGCTGACCCCAATCCTCTACAAACTCTTCAAAACAATAGAAAAAGAGGCAACCCTTCCAAACTCATTCTATGAAGCCAACATTACCTTAATCCCAAAACCAGACAGAGAACTAACAGAGAAGGAAAACTACAGACCTATCTCTTTGATGAACATTGATGCTAAGATTCTCAACAAAATCCTAGCCAACAGAATTCAAAAACACATCAGACAGATCATTCATCCAGATCAAGTAGGATTCATCCCTGGAATGCAGGGATGGTTCAACATTCGAAAATCTATAAATGTGATACACCACATCCAAAAACTGAAAAACAAGAATCACATGATAGTATCAATAGATGCGGAAAAAGCTTTCGACAAAATCCAACATCACTTCCTACTAAAAACCCTAACCAAGGTAGGCATAGATGGAAAAATCCACAACATAATTAAAGCAATATATGAAAAACCCAACGCCAGCATCATACTGAATGGAGAAAAGCTGGAACCCTTCCCACTGAGATCTGGAACAAGACAGGGATGTCCACTTTCTCCACTACTATTCAACATAGTCCTAGAGGTACTCGCTGAGGCCATAAGACAAGAAAAAGAAATCAGAGGAATCCAAATGGGAAACGAAGAAGTCAAGCTCTCACTATACGCAGATGATATGATTCTTTATGTAGAAGAGCCAAGAGACTCAATACAGAGACTGCTAGAACTTGTACGAGAGTTTGGTAGAGTGGCAGGGTACAAAATTAATGAACAAAAATCAACAGCCATAGTGTATGCGAACAGCCCCAAGATGGAAAAAGACTTAACCAGCAAGATACCATTCAAAATAACAGAGAAAAGTATGAAATATCTGGGAATAAATCTAACCAAAAATGTAGAAGACTTATTTGAAGAAAACTACAATCTGCTTAAAAAAGAAATTGAACAAGACCTCAAAAGATGGAGTAATATCCCATGCTCCTGGATAGGTAAAATCAATATCATTAAAATGTCTATACTGCCAAAAGCAATATATACATTCAACGCAATCCCAATCAAATTGCCCAAAACATTCTTCACAGATCTGGAAACAATGATCCAAAGGTTCATCTGGAAGCACAAAAAACCACGGATAGCTAGAACTATCCTGAAGAACAGGAAGTTAGCAGGGGGAATCACAGTTCCGGACCTCTGGACATACTATAGGGCAGTGGTTATCAAAACAGCGTGGTACTGGCACAAAGATAGAGAAGAAGATCAATGGAGCAGAATAGAAACGCCAGAAGGAAACCCACACAGATACAGCCAAATAATCTTTGACAAAAAGACAAACGACAACCCAGGCAAATGGGAAGGTCTGTTCAATAAATGCTGCTGGGACAACTGGTTGATAGCCTGCAGAAACAAAAAAATAGATCCACATCTCTCACCATACACTAAGATCAGATCTAAATGGATAACAGATCTAAACCTACATCCAGAAACCTTCAAACTTTTGGAAGAAAATGTTGGAAACACACTGGAACACTTAGGGGTAGGCCCTCACTTCCTAAAAAAGACTCCAGATGCAGTAGAAATCAAGACCAAAATAAACAATTGGGACCTCATCAAACTAAGAAGCTTCTGTACAGCTAGAGAAACAATCAACAAAGTAAAAAGGCAACCCACAGAATGGGAGAAGATCTTCGCACACGACATAGGTGATAGGGGGCTAATATCCAGAATATACAAAGAGCTACAAAACAACCAAAATGTCAAAACAAACAAGCCACTCAAGAAATGGGCACGGGAAATGGGCAGACACTTCACAAAGGAACAAACCCAAATGGCAAATAAACATATGAAAAAATGCTCAAGTTCCCTGGCAATAAGGGAAATCCAAATTAAAACATCAATGAGGTACCACCTAACGCCAGTAAGACTGGCCCACATGAATAAAAGCACCAACGACACTTGTTGGCGAGGTTGCGGGGAAAAGGGAACCCTACTCCACTGCTGGTGGGGCTGCAGGCTGGTACAGCCTCTCTGGAAATCAGTATGTAGAATATTCAAACAACTCAAATTCAACATACCGTATGATCCAGCAATAGCACTCCTAGGAATATATCCAGAACACTTGTTCTATGAGAAACCAACATGTACTCCTATGTTCATAGCAGCACAATCAGTAATTGCAAAAACATGGAAACAACCAAAATGCCCATCAACAGAGGATTGGATAAGAAAGCTATGGTTCATCTACTCCATGGAATACTACTCAGCTATTAAAAAAAACAAAATGCAGTTCTTTGTGGCCAAATGGGCCAAACTGGAAACCATAATGCTAAGGGAAATGAGCCAATCACAAAAGGTTAAATACCACATGTTTGCCTTAATTTAAGATGATATGATGTTATGTATAACATGTTATGTTTTGAATGTTATATGTTGTGTATAAACTAAAATTGAAGTATAGGTGAGGTGGTCACAGAAGGTGGCTGGGAACCCGCATTTACTTTTAACATATTGGTTACTCATTACTATGTCAATTAATTCCATAATGATGTAAATTTTTGCTGATGGTATGTTGGAGCTTTCAATTGACTGGGATGATACTCTGCTGGCTCTGTCATCAGACCAGAGAGGGTATACCTAAGAAGCCGTTGAACTTGACGGGACAATAAGATGCTGGACTCTATGTTTGGTATACGCTTGCAATGGGGAAATCTCAACTGAACTTAAGCTGTGGTTATGCAATAAGGTGGAGGAATCCACCATGGTGGGAGGGTTTGGGGAGGGGTGGGGAGAACCCAAGTATCTATGTAACTGTGTCACATAATACAATGTAATTACTGAAGTTAAATAATAAATAATTAAAAAAAAAAAAAAAAAAGAATCATGTGGTTTGCTTTATTAATACCTGGTTCTAACTGCTCTGCAGCCGTTCATCATTTGCATATATCTTAGTATTGAACATCTAAAGTTGCATCTAACTCCTGTAAGTATCATGAGCATGCACATACACACCGACAAAAAACAGATTATTTGGAAGTATGCAAACTTTTCAGAGTGAAAATCCAACAGTCAGATATATCTAAGTACTGTACAAATTGTCTACAATGTACATTCCCATGAACTTATCATCATGCCTATCAATCACATTGTCCCAAAGAGTAAACCAATAGCAAGATGTATAGAACATTAGAAACTGAACATACATAGCTATAACAGGGCAACTTATCTATATTTCTTTCCATTTAGCCAGAGAAGGCTGAAGTAGTACTCATGACACCTGGAATAACAAAAAGTTCAATAAATATTTGTTTAACATCCATAAACCATCTCTGGATTATTGAAAACAATATTCATTGTGTATTAACAGCTATAATAACACTATTTTAAGGGATGATATTAAAAATGTACATTTTTCACATGTTCAATCAAGGAAAAAATTTCTTTCCAACATTTTTTAGTCATGCTCTGGTTAAATCCATAAATATGACTGCATGCAGATAGGGTGTGGATTTTAGTCTGTCATCAATATCAACGAAAGCAATCAAGAATTAAAAGCATGTAACCCTCGCATGGACCTCCAGAAATACTTCCTTAATTGTTTTAACTTTTTTGTGTATGCAAAAATATGATTAGTAAAATTACTATATTATTACAAGCAAAGTAAATTTTAAAAGCACACTTTATTTACTCTCTTTAAATTCTAGAAAAGATGTTTTACTTGTGCATGTTTCATTTTAAAGAACAAATAAACAGATCATCATTTTTAACAACATAACAGAATGACACTGAAGAGACATAACCTTTCCTAATACGCATTTGTGCAGCTTGGATGACATAAAGCTAATACTTTTTAAAGGTCAACTTTCTGAGTCAAATATTTCACATTTAGAAACAATAAGTAACATAGTTGTCTAAAGAGTTTGTTTCCCTGTAGAATATTATGTAATATGAAATATAACAAAATTAGTTATGTTGCTTCTCTTGACTCATTACCAAAATAAGCTAAGCATCCCTTTTGTCCCCAGAAGAAAAAAATCACACAAAACATATGAAACTTCATTCTTACCATTTCAGTTGAGCTCTTGATTGACTTCAATTCCCATTGAACAAAAATTATGCAAAACACATATGAGGAAATACATTAAAGTAATAAAAAAGAGTAGGAGAAATTATTCTTCTAAAACTTCAATTAATTCTCAAAACCTCATTCCATTGGATAGTTTTCAGTCACTTAGAATTCTTCCCAAGAATCATCAGTCTTTGTTATCCTGAATTTTATACCCCAATAAGTAGGCAGCTGAAAGTTTTGCACTATAATTAATATCACATTGCTGGACTCAGTAAAGTTTAATTTCCTCAAAATTTAAGATTTATTTATTTTTATCAGAAGTCAAATATACAGAGAAGAGGAGAGACAAAGATCTTCCATCCTTTGATTCACTCCCCATGTGGCCAAAGCTGCTGCACTTGAGCCAATCCAAAGCCAGGAGCCAGGAGCTTCTTCTGGGTCTCCCATGCGGGTGCAGGGTCCTAAGGCTTTGGTCCATCTTCTACAGCTTTTACAGCCCACAGGCAGGGAGCTGGATGGGAAGCTGGGCTTCCAGGATTGGAACTGGCACCTATATTGGAAATTGGTGTGTGCAAGGCGAGAACTATAGCTGCTAGGCTACCGCACTGGGCCCTCAAAATCTATCTTTAATCTTACCAGTGTGTAAGTAAAATGTTATTATTTTTGGTTTTGGAGACTAATTGATAAAACTTCATATGATAGACAAAAGTGATTGCTTTTCTTTATGAAACAATAGCTTCATTTGTCAAAATACCACAGAATCTAGTCAACATAATTATTACATTTAATAGGCAAAAAGTAACACTGAAGTAAATTAGCTTTGGGAGAAGCAAATTAAAAAAACACAAATTTTATTTAAAATTTAAGCTAACTCTTACTAAACTTATAAAACTTAGAAATTAGTGTGTGTTTGCTTCTGTGTACTTTTGATAAGTGAGACATGCATTGTTTTAAACATCTCTGATGTTTGCAAAACACTGGTTGGCAAGGGCAAGGATTTGAGGGAAATTAAAGACAGGAAGAAGGCATAAAAATTTATATTAACTACATTTAAAGTATGTTGTAGATAAACCATAAAAATCATGAAAAGAAAGTTCTGGAAAGTATGGTGAATACTATCTCCGGTGACCTTGAATAAAAACACATTGAATACATTTGATGAATTTACAAATGAGTGAAGACGTGAATAAGTCAATTCTTCTAAAAATCATATCAAACTTTCTGCATTGGCCAAACTTTACTAATTACTTGTTCAGTTTGGAAAATTACATATTACTGAGGAAAATTCTCATACCAATTTTATTTCCAATTGTGCCTGTTTAAAATTGGCCAGTTATGTTGTCTTTAATGTGGTGTCTTTCATATCTGTTTTTTCTTTTAACTCTCAGCAAAATGCTTTTTAACTCCAGACTTCATCAAGAGAGATACTTGGTTGGCCAGAGTACAGCTGACCAGATATTTTCCATCTGCAGGGAAAGAAGCTATAATGGGGCCAAATGATCATAAGCTTGCTTACTGACTATGGAAACAGACAAGGAAGAATGTTTAAATTCAAAGGCCTAATATTACCTTGGATAGGCAGCTGCACTCATAGTAATTGGTATATACCTATTGGAAAGCTCACTTCATGCTTTTGATTTTGCTAAATCTCCCTTTAATTCGCTTCCAATAGCAAACAGTACACTGGGAATACTAAATACAATTTAGAGTACTTAATCTGCATTTACCATAATTTCTTCAGTGGCAAAACAAAAGCAGTAAGTGTACAAAAGTACCAAAATGTTTGCATTCCAGATGAATTCACTTTGTAAATTTGTTTCCATCTTAATAAATCCTGGTCCTAAAAATATTATTTGAAATTAAAGAAACATTAAAATCAAAGGATATGCAAAGTAAAATTTTCGAGTTTTCAAAGACAAAAGTGAAAATGTTTTTGAAAAGCCATTAGTGATCTGAATGAACTTTACAAACACATAAATCTGTATAACAAAAGCCTAAATGCTATTTCAATACACATACCCTTAAACTCCCTAAGGAAACCAAAGTTTTACTCTAAGACCAGGATAATAATATATTTATTTAGATTGCAGCCAGCATACAAAAACTTTGTATCAGTATCCAAAAGCTCACAATCTCTTGTTTTCAACTAGTTCATTATTATTTTCAAAAGAGAAATTTGTCTGATGTATTGCTTATTAAATCATAATGTATTATTCTTTCATTCTGATATACTATTCATTTGATCTTTGAATTTTTGATAATAAGTAAAATAAAAGATGTTGCTAGTAACTTATAATAAAGTAATTTGACATGAATAGCAAAATAATGTATTGAGAGGAGAATAGCACAGGATTAACATTAACTTCTTGACAGTTACTAATTAATGAAGGCAAAAGCACATTGATTAACTACAACAAACTATATTTTAATATGTTACTACATAATGAATAAAATAATTTTCAGAATAAATTCATTTAATTTTAATAAAATCTGTCTCTTAAGTCACATAATGGCAATTGATTTCTTATATTCATACACATTACTTACTAAATATTTCCTAGGCATACAATAAAATAATCCACAGAATATTTAAATTCTAATATCTCTTGACCTGGTTGGAATTGAGAGTCTAATACTTTAATTAAAGTAACAATTTAATATGTTTGATGTCTAGAAATATGTATTTCTACTCTAGTGTTTTAAGAGTTTACAGATACAATAACAAATTTTGTGTTGTAATAAAAAATGAAGGAATTATCAATCATATGACTACCTAAAAACTTTTTTCTGAAATTTATGACAGTTGCCACAGAAAACAGTTAAAAATAATCTCAGAGAAAGCAAAATGTGTCACTTCAAGCATTTTATACTAAAATTTCACATGGATGTTTAATAGCATGTGATTTTCAAAATTAACATAATCCTCATGCCTTAGTAAAATGTATATTAAATATTGGAAAATATTCTCTAAAATCCTAAATTCAAGAAGAAGTTTCCAGTAGGATAGAAATGCTGGATTTGGTTCAACAAACACTGCTATTTGTCTGATGCATACAGTCCAGAACATAGATCTGCTAAGCAACTGGACACGTAGGTGATTCATTGCAATAGCAGTTAGTGGAGCCCAGAGAGGGAACAGCTAGTGAACACACAAGGAAATGGAAAATGATTACATTGAACTTTTTTAAACTGACTAGGTAGAAAAACAGTGGCAAAAAAAAAACCAAAAAAGCAGAAAGTAATATAGCATAATAAAAAAAACTCGAAATAGTTTTCTTGCAATCACAGATGAAGTCTGTAACAAAACATAACTAAGGAAGAGCCAATAAGGTAGCCTAATAGAGGGTCAACAAGCAACAGTTTTGCAATCTTGAGGACTTGGAACTTCAGTCCGTAGCTGGTGAGGAGCGCCAAAGGAGGTTCATTAGATCACTCCCTGCTGACCTGGGTCCTGGGGCCTGCGCGTGAGGTGGGTGCCAGGTTCGTGAGGCCAGGGGGTGGGGGAACGGGCAAGGCTGGCATCACCTGTCCCTGGTCCTTGTTCCTGCCCGCAAGGAGAAAAGGCATAGTATTGGCTGCAGACCCTGATGCACAAGGAAAATATCACAGCCCATCTGATACCATGAAAGAAGAAGAAGAACAAACTAGACAACTATCCCAGCAAACGATGACAGCAAAAATCTGGGTGATAGAGATTTGAAGTTGACCATGACAGTCAAAGGACACTGGAAGTGTGGCCTCACCCTCGGATTGGCAAAACCGACAGCATTTCAGAATTGTCCAAATTACTTGATCAGAACCCTTGGAACGTGCACTATAGCAGGACCTGGGGGGTGGTTCCCCATTGGGTGGAGGTTACCCATCCCTGGGTACTGGGACATTTGGGAAGCTGGGTGTGGCTTTCCCCTTTATCACTCCCCTTCCCCCAGAGACAAGAAGAAAAAGAGAATTAAAAAACAATGATGTTACCCACTTTTCCCTGATCGTTGAGCCTCCCTACCCTGGTCAACCCTGTCATCACCATCAAATAAATAAAATAAATTTAAGAAAAAAGAAACTGCTAATACTAGGTGGAAGACAAAGAATAGATTCCAAAAGAAAGACCCAAGTTAAAGGTAGAAGATAAAAGAGCCTTCAAAAAGCTGTGTGAGTCAAAATGATGCTGTGATCAGTCTATAACAAGATCAGATCAAAGCTACAGATGTTTAACAAACTGAGGGAGGAAACACTGGAGTACGAGAAGCCTATTTTAGCTCTCTGGTGAGGGGATAACCGTTAAGTAACAGGGAACACAAAGCAGAAACTCCTCTAGAAAGAGGAGACCATCCTGAACAATTCCTGGGAAAATGCTAGCAAATAAAGTATAAAAGATGATTAAATGAGCTGAAGCAGATCTTCAGAAGAGACCCATAAATGAGACAAACAGTTCAGTATTTGATTTTGAAGGTAAAAATATCTAGATGTTATAAAGATATCAAATATATATATTGTTAGCCCAAAATCTAAGTCACATTAAGAGTTCATGAATAGAAACGATACACAGATGGTGAACAGAAATTAAAGGAAAAAGAAAAATCCACCTTCCACTTTATCAAAATTGTGATTGTCATTATATTAATTTGACCAGCATCTATTCCCAGCTAGAAATGTGTGATCTGAAAGGTCATGGACTCACAGGAAAAGTAAAATTTTATATCCGGCACTTACTTAATATGTCCAACATATAAACAGAAAGACAGATGCTGTAATAGAACCACCTGAGAGTGGTGCTTACTGCTGAGGTGTGTTCCAAGAAAGGATGTTGATACATTTGAATGACAAACGGAAACATTAAGTTATTTCCTACAAATAGAAAAAAAAAGTAGAATGCGTTGCTTAAACAAATAAAGAATGAATATAAAATTTCAGGAAAATCTGGTGGCATTCATGAATATAAATAATAATAATAGCATCTATTATTAAAGCAGAGAATGATAATAAATGTTTAAATCATTTAAAAAAAAACATTCCAACATACAGTTGCTCTTATAAAACACTTTCCTTCAAAGTAAAAATGAAAAGGGAGAAATAGTGAGTGTCATCTACTGTAAGAATATTCTATTCAGCCTGATTGAGTGGTTAGCCACTCAGAGATGTATTCACCTCAAATTGCCCACTCTGTGTTGCACAGCAAGGCATTTCATTAGTGCCATTCAAACCCTGAAAGTACTCCCTCATTGAGAACAGACACGGATTAAGGTGCTCATCCTCAAGATTCTTCCTGGGAAGGACTTCCCACAGGTTTCCAAAGAACTTTATGGCTGAAAAATACTCAGGAGTCACCTACTCAACTACCCACATTGTCAGGATTGCCAGAGGCTTCTTAGGGCCTGGACATCAGGGGGTAGGACACCATTATAAACATAATTAACTTGTTAAATATATTTGCATTTTTAAACTGAGAGTTTGGCTAATAAAATATGAATTTAAAAAGCATTTTAATTATAACAAATAGTTGAAAATGTTAGCGTAAAGAAATGCAAATGCCATATTATAGTTTTTCCTAAATAGTATGGGGGAACTTGGCAGGTACATTAGGCATAGTAAGTAAGCTGTAATTTCTGCCAGCCCTATTCTATAACTACCTTCTTACTTGTCAACCAATATGCCCACTTCCTCATGACATACCAGTATCTCAACCAGGACCAGGAAAGAGGAGCTGCCTGTGGAGTTGTGTGAAAGCCCCAGGATGTTCCATGAAAGCCCCAGGATGCCTCATGCCTGCTAAACTGTTCTGTTTATATACTCAGTGAAGACATCACTTTCTCATAATGAGATGGACAACGTAAGAGGCTGTCTCCTCCAGCTCTTGGCCATGCTTGTGGATCCTTCTTGGGCCTCTTCCCATTCTGTTCAAAAGCATTTCCTGGTTCACTTAATAATGGGAATCTCTCTCTCTGAGGTTTTGCACTCTCTCAGACATGGTATATACTCTTTCAGGTAAATCCTACTCATAAGTGTCTACCATAGTTAGGCCTTTTGTTTGAATTCTTATCTCTGCATGGGAAATAATCTGTGACAAGTCTTAATATACACAGGCCCATAACCTAATGATTTTGTAATATTCGTAGCAACTTTATGGCTGAGAACTAAAATTTAGATAATACCCCAACTTCTCATTAACAGAAGACCAGATCAACAAACTGATAAGTTCATTCAATGAAGTTCTATCAGAAATAGAAACTACAGATAGCTGAAAGAAAACAAATAAATCTCAAAAATATTATGTTCGGGGGGGTGGAATGAGGAAGCCTTACAATAGAATTGGGAACTATGTGATTTGTTTGAATATTCTTACACAAAAATTGTGTCAAACTAACCTATAATGTAAAAGTTAGAAGCTCACTGATTTCATAGCTAGTTGTCAAAGGGCTAGAAGGTGAAAATTAATTTGAATTTCACACCATGCTGTTGGGCATCTTGAAATGGGTTTTTTAAGTGCCAGACTGATACAATAAGCTGATCAAGTCACACCTTGTGAAAGTGTTCATTTTATGTATGAGTAAAGAGTCCTTTTTATGATTACGAATATGTATACGTATGTACAGGCAGTTATTTTTAGATTTTCTGTAGCTAAAATTCAACAGAGGAAAGCATACTTTTCACAGTTCATATATTGAAGCCCTAATCTTGCAATTGCAAGATTTCCTTTCTCTAATACAAAAAAACTTTAAACTTGAATGATAGAGAAGGAGCAAAGATTTTTAAATGTGGTAAAAAGCATCTCCTTCCCATCCCTCAGCCAGTCTCATCGGTAGTTGACTAAGTACCCACGCTTACACTGATGCTGCTGCCCCAGAGGCTCCTCATCACAGGCTCCCACCCTGTTCCTTGGCTGTAGATTCCTGCATTTCCTTGTGTTCAGAACTGAGCCCAATCTGCCCTTCCTACTGGAAAAGCCAATTGCAGTGATCCCCACAAAAGTCATTATAATCTAAATAAAGTCTGTCTTATTACTCTTTAACAAGCACCAATGATTATTTTTTAATTGCTAGCGAATATTTTAAACGGTTCCAAAATATAAAACTATTACAACTGATTAACTATTACATTGTAATTTGTGCATTGAATTTGTATCCCAAATATGGAATCCCCTTGACTTACTTTAGAGGTCTGGTCTACCCTTGCTAAAGTATTGTATAATTCTTGCTACTAATTGATATTGGAAAGGAGGACAGAAATTCAATTTTGCGCAGAAATATTTCTAGAAATGTGAATAGCTATAAAACACAGTGACTGAACTTCATATATGGATACAAACAAGTAGCACTGTTATTTTGTTTTTAACAAGGGCATTGTGTGCTGGGCTATTTATATTTCTACAAAGTGTAGTAAAATACATAGACTAAAATAATACATTTAAAATCATAATCAACAATAAGTCTTTACTTTCCAGAAATTAATTATATTATGCCTTAAATTTTAATTTTTCTAAACTAAAAATTGTCTACCATATAAAATTTTAATGCAAGAACTGACTACAATTTGAGGTATTTTGATATTTCATTACTTCCTTTCAGAATGAATACAAAAATTTCATCACATTGATGCTATATTGGATCTCTGAGATTTCTTACCAAAAAAAACACATATAAAGTGGTTGTGTTTTTTTTTAAAAATAAAGTATTTTGAAAGTCAAAGTGACTGTCATACTAAATTATTTTAGGCCTCCATTGTAAAGGTCCATGCTCAATTTCCTGTTAATATAATACGGATATGAGGATGTGTTCAGCTTGAATGATAAATAATAGACAACATATAAATGTCCTATTAAAAAGACAAAAAAGGAGGAAATGAATTGAAACTATGTTAAATTATTCATGGAAGTTTGATGTTTAATGTATTACTTAAATAAGAAAATCCTTCCTTTCACATAACTACTCATGTAAAATTTCAAATCCTGAAAGAGAATTTTCTTTATACATAAAAAAAAAACAGAAATAAGAAGGAATAAACATAACACTAGATTACTTTCAAATTTACACCTTCAAAGCTCAGACAATTCCCTTGGTTTCAGGAATATATCTAATTTCTGCGACTCAGCTTCATTTTTTCTCATGGATCCTCTAAACTCACTTTCTCCGCACTCCTATCATTCAGTCTTGCCTTTGAGTTCCAAACTTTAAAAAATGATACATTAGATTTAAGATACATTAGGTGACCCAAGCTGTACATCAAGATTCCTATTTCACTAAACAGTTATTTAGATTCAATTTCGAAAAAGTTTTGTAAATCCAACAGGCTTTTTCATTCCATACCAGTTGACTTTGTGCAGGTATTATTTGCTTCTCACTAGAATTCATAACCCATTCTCATCTTAAAAATGTAGAACATGCCATCCCTGTTTAGAATCCTTCAAAGATTTCAAACTGGGGAAGAATCAAGTTGGCAGAATAGGGTAAGGACACATTTAAACAGATGGAGAAACATTTAACCAGTATGAAGCAGAGAGGGCACATTCCAGTAAATAGGAGAGGACAGAACAACAGCAGAGGGGTACTGGAGGCTGACAGACACAGGAAAGCAGCAAAATCAATGGTGTGGTGTTGAAGTGACTGATACTCTAGAACCCAGACAAAGAACTACCTGTCCTGCTGGTCTGTGTGATTTGAGCAGGAGCAGAGACACAGCAGCAGACCCCAGACTGGCAGTGAGGGAATAGGGTGGACTTCACAGCCCGTTCTACCAGCCTAGAGCCAAATTAGGTGCCATTTCAAAAAAGAGGCAAGGGCTATGGGGCAGGACTGCACATGTACTGAGCCGAGAGTGATCTCATTTCGGATCAGCTTAGCTCTGGCCATTGCAGCTATTTGGGAGGTGAACCAGTGGACGGAATATCCTTCTCCCCAGAAATCTGAGAGGCCTTCCCAATAATAATTTAAAATAAGAATAAAGAAAGTTCTAAGTATTGAAAGTACATCTTGGCTTCTCTCGGAGTGTTTAAAATAAAAAGTGAAAAGGGAGAAATGAGTTAAGGGAGTAATTATTAATCAGAAGGTAATAAGAATATTCAGAATATTCTCAACATATTCATACTGAAAGGAATGTGAAAGTATTTTCTGTAAATATTATCAAGGCTTAGTGATCCACTTGTGGAATCAAAGGTGCCATTTATCAAGACAATGGAATAGTAGAGATGCTTTTTGAATTATGATAGAAGTCTCATGCCTTCATGAATTCACTGTAAGTTGAAAGCACTGAAACTGGAAAATGCATTTTATAAGTCCAGTTTTTCATACGTAATTGGGGGCTTTATAGAGAATTCTGGGAACAGAATGAATTCAAAGCAGGGGCTTTTGCTGCTCAGTATAAAGCCACACTGCAGGTTCTGTTCTACCTACTGTTGCCATGTTTCTCAGCCACCACTGGCACAGCTCTGACCAACACAATGCGGTATGTGCTGCCTGAAGTCAAACTGCAGGCATGACTGCTTTCATTTTCAAACCACCATTCTGGAGAGCCTTGGCAGGAAGCTGTCTTACCAGCAGAAACATTACAGGGAGTCAGCACTTGGGTAATGTGCAGGAAAACCATAGAGACAGGATCATTGTTTAAAGTCTATGTGGGTTACTGGTACAAGATCCTGGCTTGGGGGAGCCATAGGCTGAAGCCCAAGCACAAAGCTGTTAGGGAGACAGTCCTTCCCACTAAACCCATCAGGCTGGTTCTACAACTCCAGCAGGCCCCAAAGGCAGACACTCAGATCAAAACACCATTCTTAAATTTCAATGTTATGAGATTACTTGGGAACTGTCACTTCTTTCTTCTCTCCAACATCTCCCCTTTGGAAGGTACTATCTGTCTGGTGTTTCTTCCAACACCGCAGTTTAGAAGTGCATGTGCATTTGATTTTGCAGGAACACAGCTCAACAGCAATCTTTCTCAGCATGCATCATGTCACCAGTTTATCCTTAACTAATTCAGAAGATATTTAAAGCTGAATTTCAGTTAGACTTTAAAGCTGACAGTGGAATGAATGAAAATTTTAGGAGCTCCTGGAATAGAATAAATACATTCTGTATGTGAAACAAATGTGAATTTTGAGGGATGAAGGGTGGGGTGTTTCAGTCTCAAAGTTGTGGCAGTTTAGATGTGGATGCTACAATAACTTCTGCGGAAACAGTACTGGAAGGTGGGAGTCCTTTGAGGGGTGATTAGATCCTGAGCGTGCAGTCTCATGGGTAGAAAAATTATCTCTATAAAAGAGGACCCAGACACCTGAATTGGCTCTTACATTGTGTATAAGATTGATCCTAAAACAGGAAAGGGGTCCTCACTGGACACAGAGCCTGCCAGTACATGACACAGACTGTCACTCTCCAGAGCTGTGGAAAATGAATTTCTGTGGTTTATAACATTTCTAGTTTAACTGCTTTTTTAACAGCAACCTGTGACTTATCAGAGATGGTATCTAAAGGTTAGTTTTAATTTTTTTTCCTAATAGCCAGCTGTAAACTGAAAATTATTTTGGTGAGTTAAGATTTGAAACAACTTCGTGATTGCTATTGCTAAGCAGCATCTTATAATATGCATTCCTAAAAATAGAAGTATCAATGTATGGTAACTTCAGTATATTTATCACTACATACACAATAATATGTTAAGGAGATGATTACATTATGGACATTAATTTGCAAGAAAGAAGGGGGTAATAAATATTTTAAGGCAGTCACTTTTAATCTTGTTGGTACTATTTCTGTGTCCTGAGCAAGAATCATAATTCAAACCAGTTTGACAATTTGTAACTTCCAAAAATGATTTGTTACAGCTAATGTATGCAAATATAAATGTTTACAAATTAACTTATTGATCTGACATGGCTTGCGTCTACCCTTTCCAAGGACAGAAATTTTGCAATATTTTCAACTAAGTGAAATCAAACATAACAGCAAATAGCAAAACTTGATATGACTTGCATGGATGAGATTACCATGTGTATGGCCTACACATGCTATCATATATATGACTACTTTTGATTATCTTCAATGCCTTTACACTTTAGAAGCCTATTTCATCAATCACAAACAAAAGTCAGGAACATTTTTAAGCATCCTTTAAAGGGCACTGCTACAAAACACATTAAAGGGGCAGTGCTGTGGCTCGTCAGGCTGATACCTCACATTTTGGTGCCAGCATCCCAGGTGGGCGCCAGTTCATGTCCTGGCTGCTCAACATCTGATCTGACTCTCTGCCTGCAGTCTGGTAAGGTGGCAGAGGATGGGTTAAGTTCTCTGGACCCTGCACACCCACATGGGAGACCCAGAAGAGGCCGCTGGCTCCAGGCTTTGAATTGAATCAGTTTTGACCATTGTGGCCATCTGAGGAGTGATACACTAGATGAAGGATCTTTTTCTCTATCTGTCCTTCTCTCTGTAGATAGGTCTTTCTAATTAAAAAAAAAGGATAAATCCTTAAGAAAATAAGAAGCACACTGAAAAGATAAGACACCTCTTAGCTAAACTTCCTCCAACACACCACCGCACATGCAAAATGTGCATTTCTCAGCTGCCAGTAAATCCTTAAAGTGAGGGTATTAACGAATAACTCTGATGCATGAGTTGTTGAAATATTCAACTCCCTTTTACCAAAAATATATCAACCAGCTTTACATTATCCTTTTCCAAATTTTTCCTCAAGAAATTGTCCTACAACTTTGTCTAGTTCAATTCTTTCCTTCTTGCATCTACTTTCTGATGTTCTTACTTGAATAGAAAAATACTACCTTGACCAAATAAAAATCACACAATTCAGTGATACTTACTCTAAAACTCTTTGATCTCTCCCCTTTTACTCATATATTGGAATAATAATATCCCGGGGGAATACTGAGCCCCAGCCCTAGTTTCCTGTTGAGTCTCATCACGGTTTTCCAATTTTCTTTTCAAGTCACAGCACATTTTCCTTGTATCTGAAATGCACCAACGTCAGTAATTCAACTTCAGTTCCCAAAATCTGCCTTCAAGTGGAAGACATAAAAAAATCCACAATTGAGAAATAGCAGATGACGGCTCTAGTGAAATTAGTTAATATATCATAACGAAGGTCAAATTTAGGAAAAAATCAATTATTTGCTATTTTTCCTTTTTAAAGGGGCAGTGGAGAAGATGTTTAAACACTCAGTAAATCGCTGAACGCTCATGCCAGGTGGTATTCTCTAACTCAGTTACCCCTGAAAACATACTTATCATTTGCTCTGTGTTATTTGTCTATGACAGAAGCTCTTAATGTTCAGTCTTCCATTTCACAATGAATAAAGCATAAGAGGAAGAAAATGCAATGTGGTTTTTCATCTGTCATTTGTAAGGAAGATCAAAACAGTTCACAGAATTCAGAAAAACTCTCTACCATATTTGACATGATTCCAAAAGAAGTTACAATGAAAACTTAAAGGAAAATTACCAAATGCTGTCAAAAAAATGAGGGAATATTTAACTTTATATTATATACTTTTGTTTTAGATCTGGTGTAAGGAATTACACCTCTTATATTTCTTTTTGCTCATGTTTAAAATTCCACAACATGTTTAAAAACTTTATGTGATATGACATGAGTAAACTACTTCCAGAAAATATGAGGGAACTTCAAACAGTTCATCAAAAATTGAATTAAAACATTAATTTCTTGTAAAAGAAAGCAATGTTAAAAGAAATTTAGTTTTTAGTAACATATACTTTTAAGAATATTTGAGATTATTTATATTAGTAGTCTAAACAAACAACCCCTAAATAAAAATGATCATTCCATTTACTACAGGACAGAGTTCCTCTCACCAATATGAAAGCAGACATAGTTACAGAGTATATGTTAGGTGTTTTCTCTTTCAATGAAAAACATTAACATTAATGATGATCAGGAATCATCTTTGAGCTACAGCATATCTGTAGTTATATTTGCTTCAATATACACAGATTGCCTTTGGGGGAAAAAGATTTACGTACTGATTTCAAAGAGATTGACAGAAAATGAAAAAGAGAAGAAAAAAATGACAGAGAAAAAGAGAAAGAGAGAGAATCTTCCATATGCTGGTAAGTGGTCACAACATCAGACTTGCACGAAGTGGAAGCTGGAATCCCAAAACTCCACCCAAGACTGCCCGGTGGTGGCAGGGACACTAATGCCCTGGCCATATTTCACTAGCACACTACAAGTAGCTGAACTGGAAGCACAGTAGCTAGAACTCAAACTGGCTCCCCACTGTGGGATGCTGGCATTCACAAATGACAGCTACACCACCAGTCCACACGATGCTCTTTCTACAAAATGTTTGTCTGGCTTTTTAAAGTCCTCTGTTTTGTAGATTTGTCTTGTTTCCAGCCAAATCACTGTAACTTATAAAGGACAATAAGTACTTGTGTCTCAGTCCATATCCACAAGGCCTGATGTTTCACAGCTAACGCTACATACTCAAGTTTCTCCAATTACACAATGATTTTGCATAAGGATAATGTATCTGTTGCCAATTGTTAAAACTGATATGTTTTTCTTCACCACAGATGGCTACTAAAAACTAAAACTATGCATAAAAGTAATATATATTCATGACCTATTATTATCCAATGTTACAAAATAATTTATGAAGTCTATCATATATGAAGACATATTACATGTTATCTAAGTTATAATGCTGAAAGACTTGGAGAAAGTTCTGGAGAAGATTAAATATGCCATATACAGATTATACATGGTACTTTCTCTTCAAAAGCACTGTGTAAATCTTTTAACATAAGAACACTTTTACATTTACAAAACCAAAATTGTAAAGTAGTGCCAAGAGTTCCCATACGTACAATGTCCTATTTCTATCATTAACATCTTATATTAGCATATTTATCACAATCTGTTAAACCACACACACTTTCACCTGTTAACATCTCATAGTGGTATACTGAGCACAATTAATGAACCACACAACTTTCCACATTTTTAAATCTAAACTTGCTCTATCTCTCGTACATCTCTTAACTTCCACTAACCAGCATTCAGTATTCAGACTAAGATTTATTATTTAACCCCATGGATAAAGAAGAGCATACAGTATTACCCTGTGTCTGCTTATTTCACTTAAACTGATGTCCCCCAGTTCCCCTTTCACTTTGTTGCAAATGCCAGAATCACATAATCTATGACTGACCCGTATTTAGTTCTCTCTCTCCCCCTTTCCCTTGTGTGTGTCTGTGTGTACACCAGATTTCCTTTACTCTTTTATAAGATGTTAATAGTCTTTAATTGATTAAATATGTTGGCTATTGTAAATAGCGCAGCTTTTTAAAAAAGGATGTATTTATTGTTATTGCAAAGGCAGATATACAGAGAGGAGGAGAGACAGAGATTCACTCCCCAAGTGGCCGCAATGGCCTGAACTATATGGATCCGAAGCCAGGAGCCCAAAGGCTCTTCCGGGTCTCCCACGTGGGGGCAGGGTCCCAAGGCTTTGGGCCATTCTCAACTGCTGTCTTAGGCCACAAGCAGGGAGCTGGATGGGAAGCGTGACCACCATGATTAGCACTGGTGCCCATATGGGATTCTGGCGCATGCAAGGCAAGGACTTTAGTCTCTAGTCTACGAGGCTGGGCCCAATACAGAAGCTTTAAACATGGTAGTATAATTGATTCTATCATACACACGTACACACTGACACACACACACACACACACACACACAGAAAAGTGGGACTACTGATGAAATTGTATTATTTCTAGTTTCAAAAAAAAACTTCATATCTTTTCCATTGGGATTGTATAAATTTAGATCACCAAAACCTCTGTATACAAGTTTCCTTTTCTCTACATTCTTGTCAGCATTAGTTATTTTCTGATTTGGGGATAATAAATATTTTGAGAGCATCTAAATGTTATCACATTATAATTTTGATTTGTATTTCCCTGATTGGGTATTGATATTTAGCATCTTTCCATAGATTCATTGGCCTTTTGAATTGCTTCTTCTGAGAGTTCAGGTCCTTTGCCATTTCAGGAGTGGCTTGGATTTTTATTGTTGTTCAGTTTTCTGAGTTGTTAATATATTCTGGATATTAACCATTTGTCAGGTAAGTAGCCTGAAACTATTTTTGTCTCATTCTCTTGGAGGTCTCCTCACTATGCTGGTTGATTCCCTGCTGTGTGGCAAATCATCTAAAAGTAACATAATCCAATTTGTCTAATGTTGCTTTAGTCCTGCTTTGCGAGTTTTATTCAAGAAGTAATTATCTACACCAATATCTTTCAATGCTTCCCCTGCATTTTCTGATAGACACTTCAGATTGTTATGTCTTTAATACATCTTGAGCTGGTTGTTTCAATATGTTAGAGGTAGAGACCTAAGTTCTTCTAGATATATACATGATTGCCTGCACCACTTATTGAAGAGATTCTTCTTTATCTAATGAATGTAAATCAAATAAATTCACTAGCCAAAACACTTACGTTGGCTGAATGGATAAAGCCCACATATACTCTCCCTGGAACTCATCTCACAAATAAATAGATACATGGACTGAAAGTGAAGGACTGGCAAACATGCGAACAACAATGAAAACCAATACCAAACAGGAACAGTTATATCAAAAGACAGGCTTAACTCAAAGCTGTAAAACTAGAAAAGAGAACATCAGATAATGTGATTTTCATAATGTTTTTTCCTGTTTTTTGTTTTTTAATCTTTTATTATTATTATTGTCATTTTATGATAAAGCTCCATAAGCCCCTGATATTTCCCTTATCCCCTCCCCTATTCCCAACCCCCCACCGAGTTCCCCTATATTACTACTAAAATATAGTTCCTCATACACAGTCATATGTCCATTATTGCAGGCATGGACAATGGCAGACAGTCCATCATCCTATTGTAATATAGTAAAGAGTTTCATTGGGAATCCATCTTTAGTCTGGAAGTAGAGATGCATATTGCATTGCATCCTCACATCTGGATAAGTTAGTCTCCATTTCACAGTTATTGTACACCCCCTTAAATGAAAAGCCACAATACAAAATCAACAATAGGAAGAGAAATAGAAGTTTACAATGCCATGAATTTAAATAGCATGCTACTAGATATGAGAGTCTGCTGGTGGAGCTCAGGTCACTGTTCGCTCAGTGCTGCTGGGGTATCAGTCACTGCAACACCACCGTTGTTTTCACTGCTTTCCTGTGTCTGTCAGCCTCCAGTACCCCTCTGCTGTTCTGTCCTCTCCCATTTCCTGTGTCTGTCAGCCTCCAGTACCCCTCTGCTGTTCTGTCCTCTCCCATTTCCTGTGTCTGTCAGCCTCAGTACCCCTCTGCTGTTCTGTCCTCTCCCATTTCCTGTGTCTGTCAGCCTCAGTACCCCTCTGCTGTTCTGTCCTCTCCCATTTCCTGTGTCTGTCAGCCTCAGTACCCCTCTGCTGTGTTCTGTCCTCTCCCATTTCCTGTGTCTGTCAGCCTCAGTACCCCTCTGCTGTTGTTCTGTCCTCTCCCATTTCCTGTGTCTGTCAGCCTCCAGTACCCCTCTGCTGTTGTTCTGTCCTCTCCCATTTCCTGGAATGTGCCCTTCTGCTTCATACTGGTCACTGTTTCTCCGTCCATTTAAACGCATCCTTACCCTATTCTGCCATCTTCATTCTCCTCATAATGTTTAAATAACATCATTCACAATAACCAAAGTATGGAATCAATCAAGATGTCCTTCATTATGTGAATAAACACACAAATATACACACAATTTTTAAGCTAGGAAAAAAAACCCAAAATTCTACCATTTCTAATAAGATGGATATAAATGAAGGCCATTGTGCTGAATAAAATAACTGAGGCATAAAATGATAAATGCCACAAATAGGAAGCTAAAATTTAGAGGCAAAATATGTGTGTCAGTATCACTACAAATAAAGCTTGTCAAACTTTGTTCTCTATCTTGTCAAACCAGTAATTAAGAATGTTACACTACTGTGATTGTAATGATCTGTGATTATTTCAAAATTTATAGTGAAAACTTAAAAATATGTTTGATATGCTGACATTTTTTAAAAAAATAGTCAATTTATCAAGAATATATAAAAATCATACGTATGTACCCCACAAAAAATCAAATCAAATATACTCAGAAAATACTGTTAGACTTACAGTGAGAGATAGCTTCCAGTACAATAATAGTAAGGGGATTTTACCCCACAATCTTCAATGGAAAGACTATATATAGACAAAAAATAAAGAAAAGATGCATTTAAACAGAACCATACTATTGAGCAAATGGAGCTAAAAGAGACAGTCCCAGAGCCTTTCCCCAGCAACTGCCAAACACACACCCTTTTCATCAGCATGCAGAACATTTCACCAGGATGCGGCATACATTAGGTCACAATGAATAAATCTGACAAAATTCAACAAACTTGAATAAATTTTTAAAAACTGAAATTATATCACAGATCCTATAAGATCACCAAGGAGTAAAAGATTAACAAGAGGAAGAACAACAGAACATTTGCAAATACGTGGAAATTAATTTACCAGTGACTGACTGACCAATGAGCAACTGACAAAATGAAAATCAGAAATTCCTTGAAATTAATGAAAATGAAAACACACAATATCAAACCCTGTAAGATATAGTTTAGGAAGTATTAAGAACGAAGTATATAGCATTAAGTGCTTACATTAAAAAGTATTCAAGTAAATGATCTAATTGTGCATACTGAAAATTTCTTAGATATTCCTCTTACAGATATTTTTCTCCAGTTTTCTATGTTCTATTTTTGCTTAGTGTTGGTATAATAGCTTCATACGAAGAGCTCAGTAGAGGTTTATCATTCTCAATGTTTTGGAACAGTTTGAAAAGTATTGGAGCTAGTGCTGCCTTAAATGATACACAGAATTCTGGTGTGAAGCCATCTGGTCCTGAAATTTCCTTTAATGGTAGATTTTACAATTATTTCTTTGCCCTTATTAGGTTTATTGTTATTATTATTATATTTACTAATTACGGT
Organism: Ochotona princeps; assembly: GCF_030435755.1. Lineage (NCBI taxonomy): Eukaryota > Metazoa > Chordata > Mammalia > Lagomorpha > Ochotonidae > Ochotona > Ochotona princeps. The sequence goes on along the minus strand of NC_080836.1, from coordinate 86,903,916 downwards.
TCTGTACCTAAAAGAATTTTTCCCTCTCTCTCTCCTTCCTCCACCACTGTTTCTGTCCCACCACCCCTGCTATTATTCCCCAAATTACCACAGTAGTACAGTCACTTAATAGCAGTTACAAGTTTTAACTTTCTATTTAAGTGTGTCATGACATGGTAGATACAGCTAGAGGAAGAAAACCTAGTGCTACGCAATATGAGTATATTTACATGTATCGAAATGGGAGTCCTACTTTTACTCAGGAGTAGAGCTGCATAGCACAGTGTAACTGTTTCCTGGTGTGCTGATCTCCATAATATCGTCATCTGTGCAAGTGTAAGTATGTACCTGATTATTTATATCTAACCTTTAGTTTGCCTAAATGCTGTCTTATATCAGAAAGAATGTGTGACATTTGTCCTTTTGCAACTGGCTTATTTCGCTAAGCAGGATGGTCGTTAGTTCAAACCACTGCGTTGCAAATAGCAGGTCTTCTTTTCTTATGTGGCTGAATAATATTCTATGGAGTGGATGTACCACGGTTTCTTTAACTCATTCATCTGTTTCATGGCTATAAGTATAGTTGTTGGTAGAGCTCCAGCATGCAGATTTCATTTCCTTTGGGTTATATTCCCGGTGGTGGGATGACTGGGTCATATGGCAGATCAATTTTCAATTGTGTGAACGCTCTCTATAATGATTTCCATGGTGGCTGCACTAGTCTACACTCCCACCAATAATGGAGCAGGACAGCTTTTCCCCTATTCCCTCCAAGCCAGCAACTATTGCTTGTTGATTTCTGTATGTAGGCCATTCTTACTGCAGTTAGATGGAACTTCAATGTGTTGTTTATTTGTTTCTTTGTTTGTTTTTTCATTTCCCTAATAGCTAGTGAGCCTGAGCATATTTTTTCATATGGCTAATAGGGCAGGCACAATGACTCAGTGGCCAAATACCTGCTTTGCATGTGCCAGGATCCCATCTGGGTGCCGATTCATGTCCTGGTTGTTATATTTCCCTGCTAGATTCCTATTTGCAGCCTGGGAAAGGAGAGGATGACCCAAAGCCTTGGAACTCTGCTCCCTAGTGGGAGGCTCTGGCTGGCTCCTAGCTTCAGATCGGCTCAGCTCCAGTCATCACAGCCCTTTGTGGAGGGAACAAGCAGGCAGAAGATCTTTCTCGGTGCATCTCCTTTTCTGTGTATATCTGCCTTTCCAATTTAAAAAAAAAGTAAAAGAGAAGAACGCTTTCTCGGGCCTGGTGTGATAGTTCAGTGGCTAAATCCTTACTTGCACACACTGTGATTCCATATGTGCACCGCTCCACTTCCAATCCAGCTTTCTGCTTGTTGCCTGTGAAAACTAACAGAGGATGGTCTAAAGCCTTGGAACCCTCAACCCATGTGGGAGAGTGGAAGAAGCTCCTGGCTCCTGGCTTCAGATCAGCTCTTATCTGTTGCATAAAATGCAAGATTTTCTCCCATTCTGCTGCTTGCTTTGACTTTGTCGATTGTTTCCTTTGCTGTACAGAAGCATCTTAGTTTGACATAGTCACATTTGGCTATTTTGGCTTTGACTGCCTGAACTTTGGGTGACTTCAAAGAAGTCTTAATCTTGTAGGATGCTTCCTATATTTCCCCCTACTAGTTTGATGATTTATGGGTACAGAACTAAGTCCTTGGTTCATTTAGAGTTAATTTTTTGTATAAGGTGCGATGTGTGGGTCTTGGGAATCTGTTTATATTGTCAGTATCATCTTGATATAATTTTGATAGGGATTCTAAATTCAGGAATTTATTCATCTCTTCAAAATTTTCAACATGCTAGCATATATTTGTTCATAGAGGTTTCCTAAGATTACTTGTATTTCTGTGTTATCAGTTGTAATGTCACTTTTTTTTCATTTCTAACTTTATTTACTTAAGTTTTTGCATTTTTTTTTATTATTCTGGCCAAAGGCTTGTGTATTTTATTTATCATTTCAGAAAGGCAGCCAAAATCATTCTAAAAATAAAAAGTAAATTTTATGTTGTAAACAATATGAATTAAATTAAGAGAATCTAAAATGATGATCATCTTAAGACATTTAAGTATAGCTTCACAATTCTCATTTCATAATTGGTGATTACCTTTGATGATTTCTAATATCGCTGTGTGTGGAGTAAAGAGTACCTATTTAAAAATGTCTTAATATAAAAATAAATCTCTTGATGCTTGTAACCAAGAAGGGTAGCTTTAGATGTGGCTCCATAGCAGGTTTTATGCCTCTATTTGGCTTATTCTATGTAATAGTTCCATCTTCAGCTGGTTTCCATCATCATATTTGGACAGTAGCAGTTGCTCTAATTTATATTATAGCTTAATTAAATCAATACGAAAACCATAAAGCTCCTGCTTAGTGTCCTCTTGTTACTTAATTCCCTCCAAACGTACTCATTGGTTGTAATTCAGCCTGAAATGTGATGTGATGATTGGATTAACCAACACTGACTTGGACGTGGAGTGAGAGCGATCCTGTGGGACTGAAGAGTGTTTTGTTAGAGAAAATGTAGGGATAAATTCAGATTGAGCACAAAGAGGTTGTCAGGCATTAGGTAAAAGAGCAAAGCGGAGGCTACCAATTCTTAAAATGCTAAGAAAATGACAGCAAAGCAATTAGTAATTTAAAAGGGCTATAGAAGTCCTCAATAGCTCTATGATTCTCTAAATTTGTGCCTTAATTTGCAAAGCTGTTTTTTTCTCAGTTAGTTACTTAGTTTTGTTAATATTAATTTGAAAGGTGGAGAGATATCATCCACCCTCTGGTTCACTCAGTAAATGATCACAACAGCAAGACGTGGCCCAGGCCAAACCTCCCAGCCCAGAATTCCATCCGGGATTCCTCCAGGCATGCAGGGATACAAGTCTTTGGAGACATCATGTGCTACCTCCTCTGCTACATTAGCAAGAAGCTTAAACTGGAAGCAGAGAAGCTGTGGCTCCAAATCACACACACCAATATGTGATAATAGTATCTCAAATGGGAATTTACACTGTAGTTAGCATGCTAAATTGCCACCCCAATATGGTCACATAATAAAAAAAGCATTAGAAGATACATGTTTAAGAAAAACCAAGAAATCCTTAAAGTACCTGAATTAACTACAAAAAAAGTACTTTCTCAAGTAAAGAACAAAAATAAAAGAATAATATACAGGGAAAAATATTTGCAAAAATCTGGCATGTAAATAAATTTTAAAGAAATACCTAAAATACATTAAACTGACAAAATAAAAAAAATTAAGCAACAATAAGAACAGGAATTCAATAGAAGATGAAGAATCTGTATTCAGACTGACCCAGCTCTGGCCATTACAGCCAGATGGGAAGTAAATCAGTAGATGAAGAGCTCTCTCTTTTTGTCTGTAAATCTGCCTTTCAAATAAAAATAAAATGAATAAATAAATGAATAAATGAATAAATAAAATGAATAAAATGAAACACACATTACATCACAGATAACAAGTTATAGCTGAGTACAACAGCAAGAGTAAAATTAGAAATGATAATCTCAGCTCTGATTTTTTTGTTTTGATTAATAGACAAGCTATTGAAAAGTTATATATAAAAATGTAGATTTTTAAATTAAAATATTGAAGTGTACACAGAAATTGAACATTCAAGATAAAAATTTATAAAAGAAACACAAATGAGACTCACTCCCTGTTTATGTGATAGCTATATGAAGACATTTTTAGTGGAGTCTATAACTTATTTTACTTTGGCAGCAAAACATAGCAAAGATAGTACATTAGTTCTAATCAAATGAAGGTCAGTGATACCTGTAATTTTAAAGTAGTTTCGTTTTTAATTTGTTGCATTTACTTGAAATTTAGTTAAAGAGAGAGAGAGAGAAGGTGGGGGAGATTGAGATCTTCCTTTCATTGGTTCACTCAATCCCCAAAGGACCACAACAGTCAGGGCTCAGCCAGGCTGAAGATGGGCACTTCATCAAGGTCAAACCACATTAGTGTCCTTGAACTACTTTTGGCTTGTTCAGGTGGCATTTTCAAGTAAAACTGCATGATAAATCATGGGCTTTTGTTTATTTGCCTGTTTCATTAAACAGAGTTTATTAAATAGTTCATGAAATATTTTTATCATTTTGTAACCTTTGAACATTATAATTCTAAAGTAATTTGGAAAACACAAGAAAACAAAGTAGCATGAATATAGAAACCTACTTTAATATAGTTGATATAATTTAAATTAAGTATAAGCAGTTTTGGACTTTACCTTTTGCAGTTTGATATTAAGTTATCAGGAAGATGTCTCAGACTTTAAAGGATTTCCTGCAGGTGATTTTAATAGACAAGTTCTATCATGTCTAATTTTAAGCTGTTGATATTGATATTATGCATAACTTTAAAAATCCTATGCTGTTTTCAACAAAGAAAATATAATCATTAAAAAAATAAGCTGTCGCCAAAACATCTTGATTAGAATGTTGTGAACACAATGCTGAAGACATACTTTGGATACCCACATCTGTCGCAAGATTGCTTGGACTGAAGTTCTGTATTTACTTCTGATCACAGCTTCCTGATAAGGAAGAGCTAGAAAGGCAGCAAATGATGGCTCAAGTAACGTGTAACATCTCGATTGAGTTCCTAGCTCCTGACTTCTGCCTGGCAAGCCAGGATATTTGGGAAATGAAACAACAGATGAGAGTACTCTTTCTCTGTGTATGTGTTGGTGCGGGGCAGTGTGTATAGGGAAGATTGTATTGTGTATTTCTGTTTGGAATCGTTAGCAATGAGTCCTTTGTCCATCAAATTATTCTTTGGCCACTTGAATCATTTATCTTCCTCTGTTTCTTCTAACACAGCTGTCTGACCGCACAAAATTTTGTTAACAATCAAGTTCCATAATAATTTTAGTTAATCTCCAAACAAAACTACCAGGTATACAGGGGAATCCTCTCTGCAAAGGAGTCGAGGCCAACATTCATCAGCAGCAGCAGCATTCCTATTGCTGGTCCCTTCCACTATGCCAGCACTCCTCCCCAGAATAACTACATGCATTTTGCTGCATGTTAGGAGCCAGAGACTTATGGGCCTTAGACATGGCCTACCTGACAGCCTGTTGCATTGCAAAAGCCTGCAGGCAGGGCTACAGCAAGCAGGATATTAGGCCAAAACATCCTCTGTAGAGCAAGCAGAATAGAACCTCCACCCTTGTTCCTGTTCAAATAATTAGTTCCTCCCATTTCAATATAGCTGATTAGTTCTTTCACTGCTTCAGTGAAGATAATTATTCCCAGGAAACCCCTCTCTTTCTCCCCCTCCCCTAGAGAAGAAGGTATATATATGAGGTGTAAAAATAAAGAGAGAGGCACTCTTTTCCACCAAGTACGAGTGTCCGTGTGTTTCTTGGGCCAGCAGTCCTGCATTCCCAGTCCACCCTCAGAGTCTGAGCGTCGTGTCCTGCAGGCCAGGACAGCTGCATCATTGCATCCTTAAAATACTTGGGCTACTTAGGGTGGGCTTCAATTTCTTAGAACCAACAGCCTTCTATAAAACAAAAAATTAAAATGTTTTGCATATTTCTAAAGGACTAAAATGGGATTGATGCAACTGTCAACACCAGAACTGTCTTCAGATTCAGGGCTGTGTTCTTTTGTAAATCAACAGTACACTCTAAAATTCCAGAGTTGACTTGGGAACTGGTAACACCTAGAGAGCTGATATGGGCTCAAGACAAAAAATACAGCAAGGGAATGAACATTAGGAGAGAGAAATGAAGGCTAGGAAAACATGACCACAAAGGCTCACCTGAGCAGGAGCAGCTGTTGAGTACAAATTGCACAAATCCCAAAAGGGAATATAAACTGTGGTGAGAAAATGAAGAGCATCTGGTATACATGGCCCAATTTGGAACACAGAACTCAAGGGTAAGAAGGTTTAGTAAGTAGATAATATATTCAAGACAAGAAGAGCTACATAGACCAAGAATATACTTCAGGGATGGCAATCTGAAAGATTTTCATTTTAAGTTAAAAATATCCCACTTCTTTTATAAAGACTGTATAATGTTGGTCCTTGTGATGTAATTAATTACATTTTATTATATTTAAGAGGGAGAAAGTTTGTTTTCATTTTAAAAACATGATTTTCAAATGTAACATAAAAGAAAATTAAAATGGAATATGAAGACCACAGGAAGCAATTGACTAAGTTTATGGGTTGTTGGTATATGCTTGCCATCAGAAACTCCATTTCATAAAGCAAGGGTTATTGGGAAGATGCTAAAAAAATGATCAGCCATCATGGATGATTATTTGTGAAAAAATTAACATAATTCTATAAGCATTTCCATAAATTTCATAAAATGTATAGGAGCAATCCAAGATAATAAAGCATAGGTTAATGGGAAAAAACAAGCATAGGTTAATGGGAAAAAAACCAATTTGTGGATAAATTGCTGAACAATTAATTCAATGAGCATTTGAATGAATATAAATTTGGAAATTTTTTTAAATCTATTAATCAGAAAATGGTATGAATGCTCAGAGATCAACATCAACACTTTATTAAAATTAATATTGTATTGAATAATATTTTTTTGCTGCCTACAATGAAATTACCAGGAAAACAATGTACACATAAAAGCCTTATGTAAGGCTGGCCTTGTGGTGTAGTAAGTAAAGCTGCTAGTCACCTGCCAAGCTGGCATCCCAAATGGTGATGGTTTGAGTCCTGGCTACCTCATTTTCAATCCAGATTCTTGCTAATGGCATGAGGAAAGCAGAGGAGGATGGTCCAAAAGTTTAAATACCTATAACCCACAAAGGAGACCTGGAAGAGGCTCCTGACTCCTGGCTTTGCCATGGCCCGACCTTTGCTATTGCGTCCCTTTTTTTCTGTTTTTCCCTCTCTCTGTAACACTTTCAAATAAATAGACAAATCTTCAAAAAAAGATTATGAATGAGCTGAAAATACCATTAGCAATTAACAATGTAAGGGGTAAAATTTAATGAAGTAAAAAAGTGATATAGAAATAAACCTAAAATGAATAAAGAAAAGTCAAGAAAAAGCAAGAAATTAAATTACACTTGGGTTTTTAAATTACAAAACTGTAGGGGCCTGGCAGCATGGCCTAGCAGCTAGAGTTCTCGCCTTGAACATGCCAGGATCCCACATGGGCACCGGTTCTAATCCTGGCAACTCCACTTCCCATCCAGCTCTCTGCTTCAGGCCTGGGAAAGCAGTTGACGATGGCCCAAAGCTTTGGGATTCTGCACCCGCGTGGGAGACCTAGAGGAAGTTCCTGGCTCCTGGCTTCAGATCGACACAGCACCGGCCATTGTGGTGACTTGGGGGGTGAATCATCGGACAGAGGATCTTCCTCTCTATCTCTCCTCTCTGTATATCTGACTTTGTAATAATGAATAAATCTTTAAAAATAAACAAACAAATTATAAAACTGTCATCTTAATACTTCTAAGGTTACTCTCCAATTTTAACATAATTAGGCCAAAACAAGACGAAACCTTGTGAAAGCATCAAGTATCAATGCGATTTGTCATGAAATACAAATTCACAATTATTATCTTGACATTTAAACTAATGCATTCAATCTAGTTTCAGGGGTATTACTTGGCTTCCTGAGGAGGGAATACTCTTACCAGTTGTTCTGATAATCCCTTCTCAGTTATTTCACGGGTAAGCAGTTAAAACTCAACTAGTAACATTATATTGATGGATAGTCATATGTTGAGATAATTTTTTAAAGAAGAAAATGGTTTAGGTCTTTAGCAATGCTTAGGGAACAACATGAGCAGGAATAGTGGCTTAACACTGTCTAGCAGGACAGGAACATACTCACATGTGAGAGCAGGCATTTCTTATGACAATTCTTGAAACACAGGGTTCCCTCCCTTTGTAAACACCACTTTAAGTTTATTTGTCTTTTAATTTGAATTATTGTTATCTAGAGAACTACTTCTCTCATTGAAAGCTGGGCTTTGTTTTGCACTCCTCCTAAATTTCTATAAGCAAGGAGCATAAATACTGAGTATAATGGTGATGAATGCCTTCATATAGAATATCAAGAGAACAGTCATGGAAAATAATGTGGGCATAAATAGGACTGTAATTAGGCCCTGCAGTGTTGATGAAAAATTGGATGAACAGAATTATAGTTTTTCTAAAGGCATGCAATGGTTGCATATGATCTACAGTTGAGAAAAAATAAACAGTGTTTAACAATTAATAAGTTCAGTGTTAGTTGATGAAAAACAAGTTACTCAAAATAATTTCTTATGACTTTACTTTAGATTATGATCTGATAATCAACAGCTTATGATAGTTCATTGCAACTGTATTGTCTCAAACCTCATCTCTTTCCTACCAACCAGCTGATTTTTCAACAAGATTTTCAGGTTTCAGGTTTGTGCATAAATTCTGATGCATGATGGTGTAAAGTCATCCTGACTTAAAATTATTTCAAATTTTTCATATTATCACTAAATTAACTATTTGTTTAAAACCTTTGAAAATGCTTAGGAAATCATTAAAACATTTTTGTCCCAGCCAAACAAATTATTCACCCAAATTTATTAAAAATGAAAAAGTTAAAATCTTTAAAAGGAATGAAAAATCATACATCAGTTATGTCACCTTACAAAATATATATTTACAGGTATTTTCAAAGCAATTAGAACAGAAAGGAACAGAAAATAAAGTGTTTCAGGATAACTTAATTCAAACACAAAATTTGTGGAAGAGATTTTAGCATTGAGAATGGCTATTGCTTATCAAGATGCAATTGCGAGGGGACTCGCAAGATGGCCGACATAGGAAGATGGATGTGAGGGAGCTCACAGACAGAGAGGGACAGAACGCGACAAAAGCGTAAGTGGAGCAGCATAGACCTGCAGGGAGAGGAGCGTGAAGTTACCAGGACAGTGTGGAGCCAAAAAAATCCACAAAATTCGGAAGAGCAACCAGGAAAACAAACGAGACAAGGCAGGGAAGACGGTGTTCCGCTCCAGACCTGCTGAGTCACAGCCGCTGGGAGCCGCGCCGGGAGCCGCGCCGGGAGCCGCGCTGGGAGCCGCCCCTGCAGCCGCACGAGACACAGCAGCCACAGAAACCTCCGGCAGCCGCCATACCCGCCACAGACCCTGACCCGCCGCAGCCGCCAGGAGCAGCACCCACGGCGAAAGTCCTCACCAGAGGCAGAGGCAGACTGCAAGAACTTGAGGTTTGAGGGAGCTGGGTAGGGGCAGCAGTGGGTCGGAGGCTCCGGGAGTTAACTCTCCAGCGGCAGGCACAGACCCTGAACATCCTTGGTACTCATCTCCCCACCCCTCCACCCGCCCCCCCCCCCCGGGCGACTCCAGCCTCTGGGGACACAAGGCAAGTGCCTTAAAACTGCCAAAACTGTCTTGGAGTTGACGCACAGCGGTCCTGTGCGCTGAGGAGAAAGGCAGAAGGCACACTGAATACTCCCCCGTGCCTTGCAGACTGGCACACAGCTAGGCGGTACTGATCCACAGGAACCCACACCTCTGGACTGTGCGGACCCGGGTGTGCCTCTGGGCTGGGTGGTCCTGTGCAAGCGCTGGGGCGGTCCCCTGCACTCGGGTGGGCGGTCCCGTGCTGCTGGGGTGGGCGGACCTGCGCAGGAGGCGCTTCTAGAGAGCATCTGGAACAACCCACGCCCTACAGTCCTGTGCTTGGAAAACACACCAGGAGGGCACTGCGGACCCGCGTGCAGGAGGCGTTCCCAAAGAGCGCCTGGAACCTCCACGCCCTGCAGTCCCTGACACTGGGGACACACTGAGAAAGCACCTAGAATCCTCTGTGCCCTGTGTTCCTGCGCAAAGGGGGCGCACACAGAGTGCCTTCATTCCCCCACGTCCTGTGGTCTCATACGTGTAGGGGACAAGCTGAGAGTGCGCTTTGAGTCTGCTGGGCCTTGGAAGTGGCGCCCTGAGGTCCAGTGTACTGGAGACGCACCAAAAGTGCCTTGAAAATTCCCGCACCCTGCTACTCCACGCCTGCACGCTCGGATCTCTACAGGATAGCGCTTGGAGACCCCTCAGCAAGCTGGTGCCTGGGTCTCTCAAAAACAAACACTAGACTAGGGTGAGAATCCAACAACACCTTGGGCCACAAATATGGGAAGAAATAAGAGAGTTAGTGACGTAGACACAGCTTGCTCCGCCCCAAAAAGCCACCATAAAGCTTGGTCAATCGCAGAGATTACAGATGAAGAAATTGAAGACGTCTCTGATAAGGAGTTCAGAAAAATAATTATAAAACTCTTCAGAGACAATGAAAAGCGATGGGACGAGCTCAAAGATTTTAAAAACCACATAGTCACAGAAACAAAATCGCTCAAAAACGAGATCCTAGACTTGAAGAACAAAGTTGAGAGCTTAGGCAACAGAATTACAGCAGCAGAAGACAGGATATCCGACTTGGAAGATTCCCAGAATGAAAACAGGCAGATTATTAACCAACTAGAGTCACAACTACACAAGGCAACCAAGACGATCCAAGAGATGAACGACAACATCAAGAAGTCAAATATCAGAATAATGGGGCTCCCAGAAGGAGTGGAAAGAGAGACAGGCATACAACCAGTACTTGAGGAAATTATGCAGGAGAACTTCCAAAATACCTGGAACATGAACCCAATCCAAATTCAGGAAGGCCAGAGGACTCCCCACAGGGTGGACCCAAAACGATCCTCCCCAAGACACGTGGTAATCAAGCTACCCTCCAATGAATACAAAGAAAGAATCCTAAGGTTAGCACGAACCAAAGAGAAGCTTACATTTAGGGGCAGGACCATCAGAATCACTGCCGACTTCTCAGAACAGACGCTCCAGGCAAGAAGGGAGTGGAACAAAATCTTTCAAGTACTGAAAGAGAACAACTGTCAACCAAGAATACTCTACCCAGCAAAGATTTCATTTGTATACGAGAACGAAACTAGATACTTCCACAGCAAAGAGAAATTAGAAGAATATGCCAACACAAAACCAACTCTACAAAATCTCCTTAGAAATGCGCTACTCCCAGAGAAAAAGGAAGCAAGCCATAAGCAAGGATGGCAATCAGGGAGATCTCAATAAAGTCCATCCACAGAAACGACAATCAATTACCAACAACCTCAAAAACACAGGCATATGTCACGGCAAAATTATAATTTCTCAATATTAACCCTCAATACAAATGGCTTAAATTCATCACTCAAAAGGCACCGATTAGCAGACTGGGTTAAAAATCAGGACCCAACTATATGCTGCTTGCAAGAAACACATCTAACCAGAAGGAACTTCAGGAAACTTAAAGTGAAAGGGTGGAAACAAATATTCCATGCCAATGGACGAGAAAAAAAGGCTGGTGTGGCAGTCCTATTCTCAGATGATACGGACTTCAAAGTAACAAATGTCAAAAAGGATAGGGAAGGGCGCTACATCTTCTTGAAAGGGAGGATCCAACAAGAACCAATCGCCATTCTTAACATTTATGCTCCTAGCCCGGATGCACCCAGCTACGTGAAACAACTACTTTTGGACTTAAAGGGAGACATAGATGAACATACGATAATTCTGGGAGACCTGAACACCCCACTAACACCAATAGATAGATCAACGCAGCAAAAGCTCAACAGAGAAACCACAGATCTCACACACACAATAGAACAACTGGACCTAGTAGACGTCTATAGAATATTTCATCCTAAGGCCACAGACTACACCTTCTTCTCAGCAGTGCATGGCACCTTCTCCAGGATAGACCACATAATAGGACACAAAGCAAGTTTAACTAATTACAAAAATATCAGAATCGTACCATGTACCTTCTCAGACCATCACGGAGTGAAACTGGAAATCAACAACTCAAAATGTCCCAGGAAACATGTAAACTCCTGGAGGCTGAACAATATGCTATTAAACGAACAATGGGTTAGAGAAGAAATTAAAGACGAGATCAAAAAATTTATGGAAATCAACGAAAACCCAGATACAAAAGTCCAAAACTTATGGGACACCGCCAAAGCAGTGTTGCGTGGTAAGTTTATTGCAATAAGCGCGCACGTCAAAGCCCAAGAAAGGCAACAAATGCAAGAATTAAGGACACACCTCCAGGAACTGGAAAAGCAACAGCAGAAAGACCCCACAAACAAGAGGAAACAAGAAATTATCAAAACAAGACAAGAACTAAACCAGAAAGAAATTTAAAAAACCATTCAGAAAATAAATGAATCAAAAAGCTGGTTCCTTGAGAGGATAAACAAAATAGATACCCCATTGGCCCGATTGACAAAGAAAAAACAAGACAAAGCAAGAATTAGCAGTATCAAAGATGAAAAAGGCAACATAACAACAGACGCTACTACCATTAAGGAAATAATTAGAAATTATTACAAAGAACTATATGCCAACAAATTCGATAATCACTTGGAAATGGAAAGATTCCTAGACTCCCACCACTTACCAAAACTCACCCCAGAAGCAACAGAAGACCTGAATAAACCCATTACTGAATCAGAGATAGAATCAGTGATTAAAGAGCTCCCAACAAAGAAAAGCCCAGGCCCAGATGGTTTTACCACAGAATTCTACAAAACATTCCAACCAGAGCTAACCCCAATCCTTTACAAGCTCTTCAAAACAATAGAAAAGGAAGCAACTCTTCCAAACTCATTCTATGAAGCCAATATCACCTTAATCCCCAAACCGAATAGAGAATTAACAGAGAAGGAAAACTACAGACCGATCTCCCTGATGAACGTTGACGCTAAGATTCTCAACAAAATCCTAGCCAATAGAATACAAAAAAACATCAGACAGATCATCCACCCAGACCAAGTAGGTTTCATCCAGGGAATGCAGGGATGGTTCAACATAAGAAAATCCATAAATGTGATACATCACATCCAAAAACTGAAAAACAAAAACCATATAATAGTATCAATAGATGCAGAAAAAGCCTTCGACAAAATTCAACACCCCTTCATGTTAAAAACCCTAACCAGGGTGGGGATAGAAGGAACAATCCACAACATAATCAAAGCAATATATGAAAAACCCAATGCCAGCATCATACTAAATGGAGAAAAACTGGATCCCTTCCCACTGAGATCTGGAACAAGACAAGGCTGCCCACTATCACCACTGCTATTCAATATAGTCCTAGAGGTACTTGCAGAAGCCATAAGACAAGACAAAGAAATCAAAGGAATCCAAATTGGAAATGAAGAAGTCAAGCTTTCACTATTCGCAGACGACATGATTCTCTACATAGAAGAACCAAAAAACTCAATACAAAGACTCCTAGAACTCATACGAGAATTTGGCAGAGTGGCAGGATACAAGATAAATGAACAAAAATCAACAGCCATGGTGTATGCAAATGGCCGCAAGATGGAAGAAGATCTAACCAACAAGCTACCATTCAAAATAACAGAGAAAAGCATGAAATATCTGGGAATAAATTTAACCAAAAGCGTAGATGACCTTTATGAAGAAAATTACAAAACACTCAAAAATCAAATAGAACAAGACCTCGAAAGATGGAACAACATCCCATGCTCCTGGATAGGCAAAATTAATATCATCAAAATGTCTATACTACCAAAAGCAATATATACATTCAATGCAATCCCAATCAAATTACCCACAGCATTCTTCATCGAACTGGAAAAAATGATACACAGATTCATCTGGAAACACAAAAAACCACGAATAGCCAGAACCACTCTGAAGAACAGGCACTTAACAGGGGGAATCACAGTACCGGATCTATGGACATACTATAGGGCAGTGGTCATCAAAACAGCCTGGTACTGGCACAAAGATAGAGAGGAAGATCAGTGGAGCAGAATAGAAACAACAGATGGAAACCCACACAGATACAGTCAATTAATCTTCGACAAAAAGACAGACAACAACCCAAGCAAATGGAAAGGTCTGTTCAATAAATGCTGTTGGGACAACTGGTTAATAGCCTGCAGAAACAAAAAGATAGACCCACATCTCTCACCATACACCAAGATCGAATCTAAATGGATAAAAGACCTAAACCTACATCCAGAAACCTTCAAACTTTTGGAAGAAAATGTTGGAAACACACTGCAACACTTAGGGGTAGGCCCTCACTTCCTAAAAAAGACTCCAAATGCAGTAGAAATCGAGACCAAAATAAACAATTGGGACCTCATCAAACTAAAAAGCTTCTGTACAGCTAGAGAAACAATCAATAAAGTAAAAAGGCAACCCACAGAATGGGAGAAGATCTTCGCACACGACATAGGTGATAGAGGGCTAATCTCCAGAATATACAAAGATCTCCAGAGAAACCAAAACACCAGAACAAACAAACTGCTCAAGAAATGGGCACGGGAAATGGGCAAACACTTCACAAAAGAACAAACCCAAATGGCAAACAAGCATATGAAAAAATGCTCAAGTTCCCTGGCAATAAGGGAAATCCAAATGAAGACAACAATGAGGTACCACCTAACTCCAGTAAGGATGGCACACATACATAATACCACCAACACTTGCTGGCGAGGATGTGGGGAAAAGGGAACCCTTCTCCACTGCTGGTGGGAGTGTAGACTTGTACAGCCTCTATGGGAATCAGTTTGGCGAATACTCAAACAACTGAAAATCAACATACCATATGATCCAGCAATAGCACTCCTTGGGATATATCCAAAACATCTTCTACTCAAGAAACCAACATGCACACCTATGTTCATAGCAGCACAATCTACGATCGCAAAAACCTGGAAGCAGCCAAAATGCCCATCAGTGGAAGACTGGCTAAGAAAGTTATGGTTCATCTACTCCATGGAATACTACTCAGCTATTAAGAAAAACGAAATGCAATTCTTTGTGGACAAATGGGCCCGACTGGAATCCATCATGCTAAGAGAAATGAACCAATCCCAAAAGGTTAAATACCACATGTTTGCCTTAATCTGAGATGAAAAGAGAACAACTTGGAAAATAGTACCTGTATATTGTAATATTAGTGCAATCTCTAACAACCTGTATCCAATGCAATAAGATAAGGCGATATAATCTATAAACCAACAATTAATGTCAGAATACTTAAGATCTACATCGAAAATCTGTAAAACCTACTATACCCTCAATACGCTATGTTAACCTGTAATGGGGGGGAGTGCAGGGAAATCTTTCAGGACCATAAAAAGAGTGAGAAAAAAGTACAATATAGCCTATCAAGATCAAATCTGGTAATTCATAGATAACAGACTCAAAGTGGCACTAAACAACAATAAAACTACTATACCAATGCATGAGGGGGGAATCGGGTGCGATCCTGACAACCTCTTAACAGGAGGTCATGTGCGTGGAGCAGGGGAGCACTCCAGGGTGGAGCAGGTGGTAAGGAGAAAGCCTGGATCCCAACCATGAAGACTCCCAGACCTTCACCACAAACTATTAATACGAGCAACAAGGACTATATCCCAACTGCCAAGGAGGCCACAGGGAATTGGATGCCCTCGGAGGCCGAGTACTCTGAGGTCACCCACCCCCAACCGGAGCTTCCACAGGGGATGGAAGAAGTCCAAACACTACAGTGCAGAAACCAACATCATCGGAAAGACAACCAGAAGCCCTGAGTGGTCTGCAGAAACAGAAGAACAATAAACGTCCTTCCGGACCAGGGAGGAGAGCTTTCTCTGGTCCGAGACTGGCTCCACCTCTGGACCCCCCCTCCCTCGCAATGACCATCGGGATCGCTTCGAAAACCCCTCACAGCAAACAAACAATCATACAAACTAAAAAAAAAAAAAAAAACCTAAAATAAATAAACAACAGAAAGTAGAACTTGAAATCTGACAGGAAAGAGCTGGCATGGATTGGCTCATGCCTCGCTGGGTGGGTCACAAAGATTAGTTTTACTCCTCACCATGGTGCTGAGGATTTTCCTGCACACTCCCCCCCCAAAAAAAAAAAAAAAAATGTTCTGCACCTAAAATGTTGACATATATCTTGTTAGAGTTACAAGCCAGTCTGGATTATCCTAAAATCTGCCAAGATCAGCAAAATTTTACTTCAACACAACAACTGGCTAAATACTAAGATGAAATGGACACGAAACAGCTGAATGGTGCCTTATGGCCATTTTAAGGTATAGAGCAGCCGGTCCTGTATATGAACTAAATTGAAATGTCAATGAGCTAATCATAGGTTGTGGCTAGGACTTGTTTTCCTTTTTTTTTTTTTTTTTCTTTTTAATACACTGGTTACTCAAAACCATGTCAATTCCATAACATTGCAAATTGCTGTTGATGTTATATTGGGACTCTTAATTGACTGTGATGATATTCTGCCAGCTCAAACTTCAGACCAGAAAAGGTCTCCCCAAGAAACTGTTCAACCAATCTGGACAATAAGTAGCTGGACTCTATGCTTGGTATATGTTTGCAATGAAAGAATCTTGATTGAATTTGAACTGTAATACTGCATCAAGGTGGAGGAATCCACCGGGGGGAGGGGAGGGGGAGGGAGGGGGGGATTCCCAGAGCCTATGAAACTGTCACATAATGCAAAATAATTAACAATAAAAAAAAAAAAATCAATCAGTGAATGTAGCAATAAATACACAGAATTTATTTGAAGGAAAATATATAAAAAAAAAAAAAAAAAAAAAAAGATGCAATTGCATTTAGAATGCATAGTAAAGAAATCAATGACATATGTGAATGACCTACAAATCAATGTCTTTTTTTGTAAAATGAGTTGTTTTCATTTTCTTTTTAAATAATATGTTGAAAAACAGTTATGTCAAAATTTATAGAAGATTAAAATGATTTTTGCAGATAATTATAATTAATCAAAGATTAAACACTGAAAATTAAGCTGATTAGAATCTATACTAACAAAGATGGATATCCAACTGTGCCTCAGAGGTTTTGTTCACTGTTATATTCTGCATTTGAATCTGAATTGCCCACTCAGAAGATTTCAACATCACTGGCTCAGGATAAGCCAGAGAATGAAAATCATATCACCAGCAATTAATTACATGAGGATTATTTGAACTTCTTTGCCAACTACTAACAGTAGTTTGATAAGAAAATGCAGTGCCATAGTTGAAACAAATGCTCAGGAAATTTGAACGCTGATTCTGACATTGGGTTTCACAGTCGATTAAGGCACAGTTATATATGTTATTAACTATAGGCTACCTAATCAAATCATAGGAGGCAATGCAAAATTTTCAAGCCCTATACTCTAGGAAAAAGCAGTTTGCTAAGCTCTAAATATCATTTTCTACACTCACCAGAAAGATCATTTCATTTGGCTTAGATTAAGATTGCTATGCAGCTGTTGCACAAAAATAATTACAAATTCTAATTGATATTTAGTCAACAGAGGGTATACCAGATGTTGCACAGTGAGCTTGGTTCATTATTCTATTGTCAAAAACTACTTTGAAAAATAGTAATTTACTTGTAATGATTTTAAAAAGCTATGAAATTTTAAAAGTCTCTCAATACTTGTTCACATTTTTTAACACAATTAGATTCCTATTTCCAATAGTTATAATTTTTTTTCTTAAAGGTCAAATAATTTTTTTCAAAAATTGAAGGGAACTATGAGAAAACAAATTGCAGTCAAAAAACCATGCATTTAGGGATTGGGTATTACAGCAAAGTTGGCTATCACCTGAGATGCCAGCATTTCCTATGGACACCACCTCAAGTCCTGGTTGCCCTGCTTTCCATCCAGCTCTAACGTCTACAGTAAAGCAAAGGAGAATGACACCAGGTCTTGGCCCCTGCCACCCACATGGGAAAATAATGTGGAGTTTTTGGCTGATGGCTTCAGCCTGGCCCAGCCTGGGCCACTGAAGCTGTAAAGGCGGTAAACTAGGAGACTAGCCTGATCTTTCTTTTTCTGTCTTTCAAATAAATAATATCCTTTTAAAAGTCTTTTCCCCCACTTCTGAATGTTTCTCTGTTATGACTTTACTTAAGCAAAATTACATATTGCTTTTCTAATGTTTAGGGTGTGGAATGCATTGGATGTGCTCATATTTCTTTTGAGCATTCTGTGACATTTCATCATCCACTGCCTTGCCACACAGTTTCTCGGCTTCTTATAAGTTACTTTCCTAACTCCAGTAACCCATTTTTGCATGTTCTGCATTTCGTTGCATACTGAAATTTCTCCCTTTTTCTGCAGTTAGTAAATCTAGCATTTAATTGATCAGTTTTCCGTATCCAGTAAGAATGACCTCTAGTTTCAAAGTGATCTACTACTCTCCCTGACTATGCATTCTTTCTTGCTTCCACTCTTTTCCTAATTGATTGAGGACACTACAATCCTTTAATTCAGCACTCCATCAGCCAGATGGCCGTCTGCCCTATGTCTGTCTTCCCCGCAAAACATCCATAGCAGTTCTTAGCATGGTTAAAAACCATCTCTTGTTTCTGATCTTCTGTTGGGCTAAGATCAAATTTTCTTAAAGGACCTTACCTGGCTCAAAAATCTGTCCTCCATTCTTTGGAGACCTGGTCTATTTTACTGGTTGCTTGTTACTGCTGAGGTGTAGGTGGTCCATTGAAATCATGATTTAGAGCCAAAGATTTTGCCTCTTGAAGGCCTTTCCATGATTTTTGAATGCTAAAAAAATTCTATCTGATTCTAACCTCTCAGGAGACTCTTTCTGTGGGCTACTCATCTGTTTAAAAAAATGCTTCGGAACTGAAAAGGGAAAAGCAGCTTTGTTGGCAGATTCATCTAGTTAGATTTGCCTTCTCTCCAGATTTGAGTCCTATGCATTTTGCTGTTGGAGTGGCTCTCTCATAACTTCTAACAGCTGATATATTTTCCCAAGGTTTTCCCCCACGGGTTACTCAAAAACAAATTAACTTCATTGCTGGAAGCTGAAGTCTATACTGAGTTTGTACTACACATGGCTTTTCACTACAAAAGAAGTTCTCTGAAGAAAATAACTTTGTCTTCTGACATTGCTCTCTCCCACACTCTTAGAGTAAAGCCTGGAAAGTAGCCTTTAAATATATATGCATAAATTACGTATTTAAATGTAACAAATATACACATTTAAATGTATACATTTATAAATATAAAAATACATTTAAATTTAAATAAATAAATATGAATCTACATATACACATTCTGACTGTAAGCATATAAATGTCTATATATAAGTATAGATTTAAGTGTAAACATTTATACGTGTATTGGAATATATAAATATATGTGTATATCATAAATAAGAAAATGAGCATGTGACAAAAAATGGATCAGATATTTGCAGAATCGGCATACATTAGGACTGGGAACACATCTAATGTTTTTGTTATCATAACTAATACTAATACTTCACTTTTGAACAATTCTAAAAAAACTGTTGCATATTTTGTATTGGTGACCAGAAAATAATCACTACATTTTTGAATTTCCATATATAAGCTTATTTTTGTGATTATAACACCCACTCACAGGGTAATGTGATTAAGTATGCTGCAATGATTTCTGCAAGTCTGAAAAGGAACTAGACTTTCAAAATTGTTTTATTATTTATTTACTTACAAGTCAGAGAGAGGGAGAGATAGACTACTGTCTGCTGGTTCTGATGCCTGCAGTGGGTAAGGGTATTCCCAGCCTGGATGCATAAGCCAGTAATTCAGCGCAGAACTCCCAGGTAAGTAGGTAGCAGGAACCAGAGGCCCCAGCCCATCACCTATCTCCCACAGTCTACACTGACAACCCACATCTAGAAGCTAGAATCAGGATGTGGGTTGTGGGGGAATTTCACAGCTAGGCCAAAGGCTTGACACCTGCGTTCATTCTCTATTCCACTCCCTCTCTTTTCCCCCACCTCTTTCTCTCCTACCCTCCACAAACCTCTCTCCCTCTCTCCAAATGTAGCTTCTCATTTAGACTTACACTTTGATTTGTTTTAACAAAGACTTTTAAACAACATTCTGTCTTTCCAGTGACTTCCTACTGGGTCTATTAGTAAGATTTAATTATTTGAAAGCCGAGTTACTGAGAAAGGGAGAGACAGACAAAGAGACAAAGATGTTCCACCCACTGGTTCATTCCCCAAATGCCTGCAATGGCCAGAGATAAGCCAGACAGATGCCAAGAGCTTGGAGCTCCATCTGGGTTACCTATGTGAGTGCAAGAGCTCAAGGACTTCCACTATTCTACCTCTTACCCAGGTGCATTAGTGGGGAGGTGCATTGGAAGTGGAGAAGCCAGGATTTGACTGACACCCATGTTACAGGCAGAGGCTTAGCCTTCAATGCCACAGTTCTGGCCCATATTTTTACTATTTTCCCAAATAAAATATGTGCCTTATGACTGTGACATTACTAATGCATTATTTTAGCACATTACATTCTATCTTCACTGTAATATATATAATGATTACTTGTTAGTTCCCTTGGCCAGCTATTACAGTTCTTACCTTAAACTCCTATCCTGTGTGTTCCTGAACTCCAAATTATACCCATCATCTCCTGTTACTTGAACCATTCTTTTAGTCTTTTTTAATAAAACTGTCTTCTAGTATTAAAAGTGAAAAAGAATAAAAGATACATTTTTGGCTTCTTAGATATCTAAAATGTCTTTATTTTGTTTTTATACTTTGGCTCATAATGGTATTGTCAAAGAACTCAATACTAAAAAGAGTTTTTCACAGGCTGGTCATGAGCTTTCCCCATCTGAGAATTTAAACTCGCAAATAATAAATCAATTGCTGACAGTTTTTATAGAAAGTTGGAGAGTGGAAGGCTGTACATATTTTCAAGATCTTCTCTTAATCATTATTCTGAAATGTATCCAGATGTGGTCTACTTATGTTCAGTTCCTTTTGGATACAGAGAAACAGTATAGTCTCCAGAGGTGCCGTGTCAAGCACCACACAAACACACACAATTTGTGTACCTCCAGAGAAGCTAAAAGCAAAAATATGTAAGAGAGCTATGAATAAGTACTGAGTCTATTCACATGGATTGGGGTTTTTTTTTTTTCATGTTTGTTAGGGTTTTTTTTTTAGTATTTATTTATTTTTATTCAAAAGTCAGATTCACAGAGAGGAGAGATAGACACAAAAATCTACACTCTGCTGATTCACTTGCCAAGTGGTCCCACCAGCCTCAACGGCCGGAGCTGAGTCAATCCAGAAGCCAGGAGCTTCTGCTGGGTCTCCCATGAGGGTACAGAGTCCCAAGGCTTTGGACCATCCTCTTCCACTTTCGCAGGTCATAAGCAAGAAGCTGGATGGGAAGTGGAGCAGCTTGACATGAACCGGAACCCATATGGGATCCCAGTGCATGCAACGCAAGGAATTAGCCAGTAGGCTACTGTATGGAGCTCTGGTAGTTGATTTTTAAATTTCTATTTAAATATACTTAAAGTATACAACTGTATCTTTGAGTTTTGCTGAAACTCATTTTATTAATAATAACATCCAAATTGGATTTCTAACATTCATGCTAGAACAGTGTGAAAGATGTGTGGATTTATTCAAAATTGGGTGCTTAGTTTAGTGACTAAGAAATCTACAACTCAAAAAAATAAAAAAGTATTACATAAGAAGTATTATATAAAAAAAAACCACAAAGTATTTGGAATGTTCCATTTTTATACTAAAATGAAATTCATGAATAAATATAATTATCTCTAAAAAAAAAAAAGAAATCCACATCTCAGGAAATGATGTTGTGGCACGGTAGGTAAAGCCAGTACCTGGGACACCAGCATTCCATACGGGCACCAGTTCCAGGACTGTCTGTTCTACTAATCCAGCTTCTTGCTAATACACTTGGGAAAGCATCGGAGGATGGCCAAAGTGTCTGGACCCCTGCACTCACAGGTATGACCAGGAAGAAGCTTCTGCCTCCTGCCTCCTGCTGGCTTGGCCTGGCTCCCCCACAGCCATTTGTAGCAGCCATTTGTGGAGTGAACCAGAAAATGGAAAATCTTTCTCTCTGTATATCCTCCCCCACACACCTTTCTCTATTCATCTCTGTGTGTGTGTTTGTGTCTCAAATAAATAAAAAATAACTAAAATAAATCTTTTTTAAAAAGAAATTCACATTTCATATATGAGTGCCATGGTTCCATTCCAAGCTTCATCTTTAAGAAAAAAATTTATTTATTTATTTATTTATTTATTTATTTATAAGGCAGAATTACATGGAGAGAGAAAGACAAACACAAAGAGAATCCGCCATATGTTGATCCACGTCCCCCCCAAGCCCCAAATGTCTGCAATATCCAGAGCAAGGCTGTCCCAGACAGGAATACGGTGCTTCTGTCAGGTCTCCCACATGACTGCAGGAACCCAGCACTCCACTGCCCCCACTGCTTTCATATGCACGTTCTCAGGGAGCTGGACCAGGAGGGGAACAGTGAGGACTGGACCTTGTGCCATACAGGATGCCAGCCCTGCACGGGCTTCTACCTGCAGGCCCCCTGCTCTGAATCCTGAACCCAACTTCCTGCCAATCTAGATCCAGACAGGCAGCGATGATGGCTCGGGTCATTATTTTACTATGAAAAACATGAGCTATCGCGATTGTGTTCCTTCCTCCTAACTTTGTACCAGTCCCGATTCTAGCCATCCTGTATATTTGAAGATATCTGGAATATGGAAGCACGTTTTCATTTTGTTTCAACATACCTAATTCTCAAGTAAAACACAACAATGTCATTTTAAAACATGTTTCTTCAAAGTTCCATCCTCTAGAAATTACCTATGTTCTAGACTTTTCTAAAATACATGAACCTAAACATAACTTTTCCTCTGTGGAAATTTCATCAAAAAATTATAAGTAGGAGCATTATTAGAGTAGACATGGTATAATCTTACATATTTCTGATTCCTGAATGGCTATAATTTAAAATTTATAAAAATGCAGAAGCAGTATTTACACCCTATATATCCACACAAAGGCAGGATGGCAGAGAAAACAGTAGTGTTTTACCTTCCAATCTCACTTAACCTTTACAGAAAAACAATCCTATATGAACTATGAGCATGTTAGCACAATTCTATACTTAAAACACTGATTAGTACTGACAAGAGAAAATACTGTATGTCCCAGTATTGAAAATGAACCGATTCTTATTCTTTGAAAGAGTACCAACTTATAAATGTATATAATGTGCATTTATATGTGTGTGTGTGTGTATATATATGTATATTTTAGATATAGATTAACACTGAAAGTCTTTAGTCTTAAAAGAAGTGGAGCAGGTATTCAGGCATTCAGCCCAGTGTTTAGGACACCACGTAGAATGCCACGTCCCATACTGGAGTGCCTGGTTTGAATTTTGGCTCTATTTCTGGTTCCATTTTTATCCCAGTGTACACTCTGGGAGACAGCAAGTAATACCTCAAGCAGCTGGCTCCTTTTATCACCTGGGAGACACACATTGTGTTCCAGGTTCCTGGCTTGGCCTGACCCAGCCATGGCTGTCCCAGGCATACGCTGAGTGAACCAGCAAATGAGAGCTCTATAGTTCTCTATTTTGTTATTTTTGTCTTTCAAACAAAATGAAAGTAAAAATAATAAAGTGCTTATCTAAAAAAATAAAAGAAACTAAAAGATGGAAAATAACAACTTACAAGTTGGGAAACATTTTAGCCATGTCTCACCTTGAGAATAATTAAAATTAAAATGCAGGCATTATAATTTCATACACACACATTCCAAGGGAGTCTTTTAAAATCTAGTCAACAATCAAAGTTTGAAAAAAAATAATTTGTAGTTAATATTAAATCTTTCAGCAATCAGAGAAATAAACACAGGCTTATGCGATTTACATCAACTGGCAGTTCACTTCTTTTTTATTCCTGTCAGTGAGATTTCGCTCCTCTTTCCTGAACAATGATTACAGTCATCAGGAGAGATCTGATGTACCTGGTACTGTGTTCTTTCTCTGCATGTCTGTGTGACATCACATTGCTATCACACATTGTTTATGCATGTTACTGACCTTCGAAACTGAAATGGGAATACACACTGCCACCACAACTGACAACTACATAGGCAATTCAGGAGGAAAGCTGCTATTTTGTTTTGAGAGAGACAGGCACAGAAAGCCTGCACTCATTTGTCTTCTTATGATGTTGAAGGACAAAATCAATAGTTTTCCTTAATGAATATAGTTCACTCAGAATTTGTAAGGTTAACGTGAACTCCACACAACTACAGGAAATTGAGTGAGGGTTAGGTTTGGTAAGATTTGGAGGAATTACTGTAATTCTCATCATAAAACCATGTTATCATGGCTACACCCTTTTTAATGTTTTATCTATCAGAGGTGCATACTAAAATAGCTATGAGTGAAATGACATAATCTCAATATTTGCTTTGAAATCTCTCGGGAACTCTGCAGGGTAAAGCCACCACCAAGATTCTGACATCCCATGTTTGCCGGTTAAGGTCCACTTCCCATCCAGCTTCCTGCTAATGGCCTGGGAACATAATAGATGGTAAACCAAGTACACAGGCCCTTGCCATCCACAGAGAAGCTCCTGGTTGCTGGCTTCAGTTTGGCCAAGCACTGGCTTTTGGAGCCATCTGGGGAGTGAGTCAGCAGATGAGAGATTTTCGATAGATCAATAGACATATAAATATCTCTTTCTAAATTGATAAATAAATCTTTTTAACAAAATGTCATAAGAGAAAAAAGTAAAGAGGAAAAGCAAATGTTATAAAACTGGCATTTGAAGTGAAGTGATTAACTCTGCCTTCAGGTTTACTGTATCACTCTCCATGAATGTGTCTCCAGATTTTCAGTAATCTTCCATCATGAAAAAAATAAAACAAACTAAAAAATGAAATTTTGAAAATAGCTGAATTTTAACCAAATCTGTTATGCTGATTTATATTTTATGACACAACCATATTGTGTTGCTAGTAGTCTTAATCATATCATAGACTTGATAAGAATAAAGACTGTTGTTTCAATAAACAGACCTTATCTTTCTGCACAGTTTAAAATTGGGAGAAATTGTAGTTTTTCCAACTATATGTTTGTAATATATTTTAAAAACATTTTTAAAATCTTACTTACAATAATTTTGCAAGAGTCATGCTTGTGGAATAGCAGATAAAGCAGCTGCATATATTGCTAGCATTCCTTGTGGGAGCCAGTTCAAGTCCTGGCTGTTCCACTTTCGATCCAGTTGCCTGCTCATGGAGTGGGAAAAACAGCACAAGATGACCCAAGCGCTTGGGCCCCAGACCATCTCATCTCAGAGTTCATTTCAAAGTCGAGTTAGAATCTCAGGTTTTTTTTTTTTTAATAGATTTTCATGTTACCTTGGTAACCACAAGATGATGACTGAAGTAGTTCAGATCACATCACGCTTTTATGGGGTCCACATTGAGTTACAGCCTCTTGGTACTGGTCTGGTCCAGACCCAGCTGTGCTGACCTCTGGGTTGTGAACCAACAAATGAACCATCTCACTCTCTCTCAGCTTCAAATGAATGAATGCATGTATGAATGAATATTTTGAAAGTCACCATCCCAGAACTGCAGGATTCTGTGGCTACGGAATGAGTATAGGAACACTGGGAATTGTCTGCCTGATGTGCAAGGACTGGAACTCTAGGAGGTAGATAAGATTTTCTCTAGCCTCACAGGAAAACACAAGTGATGACAAAAATTGTCTCACCCCTGAGTTATATGAGTTACCCAGGTGACAACCAAAAACATCAGCATGTTATTCTGTGGCTTGTAAGGCTTCAGTAATCGGGTTAGGGTTCATGGCATGGTGAGCAAAGCCAGCATCCGTGAGTATAGGATTCCCATAAGCATACTGGTCTATACCATGACTGCTCTCCTTTTCATCTAGCTCCCTTCTAACAGTCTGAGAAAAGCAGCTGAAAATGGCCCAAATATTTGGGTCTCTGCTGTTCATGGGCCCTGGATGCAGCTCCTGGCTGCTGGCTTCCTCTTTGCCTAGTGCTGGCAGTGGTAGTCATCTTGAGAGCAAACAAGTGGATGAAAGCCTGCCTCTGTCTCTCTCTCTCTCTCTCTCTATCTCTCTCTCCCCATCTTCAACCTGCTTCCCCCACCCCCTTCCTCCCTCTCTCCCTCTTTCTCTCACTGTATTATGATATTCAAATAAATACGTGGAATTGTAACATGCATTAAGTACTATTTTCAGGTCCTCTGTAGTAAGCAAATTTGAGGATGGGAATTGACATGGCAGGGGTAGGGAGTTGGCTGCTGCCACTGTTGCATCTGACACTGTTGAGAAGTGTTGACTTACCCAGACCCAGCAGATTGAACATGGACACTCCAGGGCTGTGCATGGCAATCACACAGCTGTACAACATAGAGGATTCTATCCTCTGCCCTGTGAAGCAAACTGCTTCTTGGCAGTCAGTTTGTTTTGTTGTTGTTTTGGTTTGGTTTTGGTTTTTTGGTTGTTTGTTTTTGTTTTGTTTTTGTTTTTGTTTTTTTTTTAGTGGCAACAAGGAACTGACATAAAACAAAATGGAGTGTAATGAAAGTGGTGCTGCAGTAGCTTGAATTTTGGTATTTGTGGGTGGTAGCAATATGGTGGCAATATGAACTCCTTATACTGGGACCTCTGTCAGCTTTCTAGACTGAATTTATGCCTGGGAAGACACTGTGCTTCCCTTATGGTTAGGGCTCTCTCAGTCTGCAGTGATAACAGAGATCGCAGTTTTTCCTGATAACTTTTTCTCAGAAATACAGAGCTTTTCCAAAAGTCAGGGAGTGAGGGTAGGAGTTGCGGTGTGTTCTGGTTCTTTCTCTAGGTTGTCTTTCTGACTTTTTGTGCTGTTTAACTTTTCAGTTCAAGATCATCTTACTAAAATAAATTGTATATACAAGTATAGAAATATATACATATGTACACAGATATAAACACGCATGCACACACTGACAAATGTCTTCCATACACCGGTTCAGTTCCCCAATGGCTCCAAAGATCAGGGCTGAGACAGGCTGAAGTCAGGAGCCAATCACTCAGTGGAGATTCTCCATGTGGGTAGAAGCAACCAACTACTCAATGAATCACTTGCTGCTTTCCAGAAAGCACTTCAGCAGGAGGCTGATACTAGAAGCTCAGCTGGGACTTGGACAAAAGCACTCTAATTTGTGATGTGGCTATCCTGAGCAGTGTCTACCTTAACCAAACCTTGGATCTGGAGTGTGAGCTCTTGTGAGGTGCCCGCCCCTCTGGGGTCAGAGCACAGAAGATTAGGAAATGCAATGACACCTTTGTCAAAGTAACAAAACAGAAGCCACTTGTTGGGTGGGGCTGCAGGTTGGGGGTGAGGAATGCCCAAAAACTCATCTTCTTCCCTCAGTGACTTCAGTTGATGATTATCTCAGTGGCAAGAGATGTAAGAATTTCATGTGGAGAAGGCCACTGAAGACGGTGGCCATGTCTACCACATGATTCCTGCTGAAAACCTTCACTGTGCTTCGCTTCCAGCAGTCTTCTGGCATCTCATATATGACCACTCTTTCCTTTACTGTATCATTACAGATTCTTCAATGAAATTTTGGGTCCTCTCTGGGCTATTTTATTTCATCCAATTCTGTCCACATTGATTCTTTTGATACAGAGGATAAAAGCTAGTATACTCTAGTCATAGTATTGGTGACACAGTTATTCCAGGATGTATTTTTAACAGAAAGGCTGTTTTTGAATGCA
This sequence comes from Ochotona princeps, assembly GCF_030435755.1. Taxonomy (NCBI): domain Eukaryota; kingdom Metazoa; phylum Chordata; class Mammalia; order Lagomorpha; family Ochotonidae; genus Ochotona; species Ochotona princeps. Next base: position 86,876,205 of record NC_080836.1, on the reverse strand, counting down.
GAAAACAGATCTCATTAAAAGAAAATACTTATACAGAATAAGACTGAATTGCAACTGAAAGGAAATAAATGAGCAAATCAAATTTGAGCATATGGTAAGGAGTTTCTTGCCATGGAGGTTAGTGACTGAAATCTCAGCAGTTTCTGCAAGAAGTAAGCTTTGGAGAATAGATATTCTAAGTTATTGGTTAGTGGTTTTGAGGCAAATAAAACCATTTTATGGGCCTGTAGGGACTGGCATCTCAGTGCAGCCAAATGCTCATTTTCATTATTTGCTGGGTGCACAATGGGTTCAATTTAAAATGGGGGTGATCAAACTAGCAAGTAAGTATTCCTGCTCTACCAATAACTTCAAAGGAATTATCTGCATCCCTAGTGGTATCTGAAAATCATATTTTACAAATTAAGATTTCAGGAAATAAAAACTTTTCTTGTTGTTAAAGATATTTAAAGATTTAAATAAAACCCTACATAGACTTTGATAGAACAATGAGTTTATTCCAATAAGGTCTGCAGATTTCTCACAATAACTATCACAAAAATTGAAATGCCAAGTGACCAATCTTACTTACATTATAAATGTAAACATTTAAAGAACACTTAGCTAGTAAAATATTCAAGTGCTCTTATAATAAAATCCTATGAAATTTTCATTCACCAACATTTTTCTTAGGAAATAAATGTTCCTCAATACACCTGAAAAAACTCATGATAACTATAAGAAAAAAAAAACCTATTGTGTAATATGGCACACCTTTGTGTGGGTCAAAACAATTTGATACATAGATTAAAATTAAACCCTATGAAGACTTGTGGATTTGGCCATAGAACAAATCTCAGAGGAGTCTCTTTCAAAGGACCACAGGTTTCAGTAATTTTTTTTTTTTTTGTAACATGGAAACTATCCGTAGTGGGAGGAACCAAGGGAAACAATAAACAAAATGAAGAAAAGTAAGTGTTGGAGGGAAAATTCAAAAACTTTCCAATTCCACAGCTATGCAAATCTGAAGATTTTTTAAATCTGATTTTGTGAATCATTCCATTAGTCTTATAATGAGTTGACTTATTTTCTTTAATTTCAGGCTAATTTCAACTAAATTTCTTTCAGTTAACACTCTGCATAATTAAATGTGAAACCCAACTAGGAATGACAGAGTACCTAAAAGTGTTGCTACAATCAATTATGATAACAGTTGTAATAATTTATTAGAAATACCATAAAATTTGAAGTAATTAGCATACAGTAAAAAATTAATACAACAGCTATAAAGTATAATTCATAAAAGTGATTAAATAGGACTAGCACAGATCTCTAGTCAGCTTCATTCCTATTATCACTGTAACTACAGGAATGTTCCCATTAAAATCAGCAATAACATCAAGGTGCTCATTGTTAGCTCCATTACTGTCAAAGAGATAATGCTTTATATAGTTTTATAATTAACGTAGTTAGTCATGTAAGTTCAATAAAAAGTAGGTAAGTAGAACATAATATCCACAATTGTGACTATAATGTAAAATAATTAAATATGAGTTAAAAGATTTTTTTATATCTGATATGAAAATTTCAAACATTAGAAACATCATTTAAAAACTGGTGTTCAATGAATGATGCTGATTAACACTATAAAAACCAGATTGTATTTCTTTTTAAAATATAAATAAAAACATAATAAAAAGACAAATTCCAGCTGAAATTTTAGGAGTAACTATGACGCAGCTGACACATTAACTCAACTGGCTAATCCTCCACCTCAAAGCACTAGCATCCCACAGGGGCACAGGTTCATAGCTGCTCAGCTTCCCATCCAGCTCTGTGCTTGTTGCTTGGGAAAGCAGCAGAGTATGCACAAATGCCTTGGTACCCTGAACCTGCTTGTACAAGACCCAGATGAGGTTGCTGGCTCCTGGCTTCTGACTAGCTCAACTCCAGCTGTGGTGGCCATTTGTGGAGTAAACCAGTGGAAGGAAGCTGTTATTTTTCTTACTATCTTCTTTCTGTAAATATGCCTTTCCAATAAAAAATAAATAAACCTTTTAAAACATACTGGAAATATAAAAATGGAAAAACATACTGCAATATAAGAATAAAATAGTTGAATAATTACCACTGAATGCACAAAAACAAGCTAATGAAGATAATATAATTTGAATCCTTTTGTCAAAGAACACCATAAAAAAATGGGACAGTGCATTTAGGCTAATCATTATGATGCCCAACCCTTAGTGTTGGAGTGGCTGGATTCAATCCCCAACCCGCAGACATTGGGAGGAAACAGTGATGGGTCAAGTTATTGGGTTCTTGCCATCCATGTTTGTGATACCTGAACTCAATTCCTGGCTGCTGTCTCTAACTCCAGCCCACCTTGAGCCATTGTCGGTAATCAAAGAAGCCTCTCTCTTTCTCCCTTTCAGTTTTAGTCATTGTAAGTATTCACAAGAGAACCAAAATATGAGATGATGGTATCTATCTATATCATTGCATCTCAAATAGGAAAACACAATTTCTTATAAGATTTATTTATTTTTATCTGAGAGTCAGATTTACAGAGAGAAGAGATAGAGATAGAAAGAGAGAGAGAGAGAGAGAGAGAGAGAGAGAGTGAGAGAGAGAGAGAAAGATCTTCCAACTGCTGGTTCACTCCCCAAATAGCTGCAATGACCAGAGTAGAGCCTATTTGATGCCAAAAGCCAGGAACCTTCCCATAGATCTCCCATGTGAAGACAGAGGCCCAAAGTCTTGGACTATATTCTGATGTCCCAAGGCCAGCTGCCCATAGGCAGGCAGCTGGATCAGAAGTAGAGCAGCTGGGATTCAAACCAGTGCCCTTATATGAAGGTGAGGCTGTAGGCAGAGGCTCTCAAGAAAAAAAAATCAGTGGCATTATTCTTTAAAGTTAAAATACAAATATAATTAAATGTTTATGCTAAATTTTTTAGCAGGAATGTTATTGCATTGGAGAACTCTATAAATGAAATCATTATCATATAATAAATCTCTGTAAGACATTCAAAAACTAAGTTATGCCTTTGAGTAAACCAAATGAATGTTCACTTTCAAAGAAATGTGAAAGAAAGTATCTGGTATGTCTTTTTCCATAAAACAAAGCAAGAAAATACACCATGACTATTTTACTGCCAATGCTATAATTTTGAAGTCCTGTTCAATTTTATCATTTCAACTCTACGGAAAGAAGAGAATGCTAACATGATATTTTGTCAAAGGTACTCATAGGAAGAAACTATTATCAATGATATGTAAGGTAATCTTCTGATAATGATTTTTAAAGAGCCCTGGGGTTTATTACTTACATAGAAAAAAGTAAATGATATTTAGTCTGAATTCTGAAGGGAACTCCACAATAAAAATATATTATTTTAATCTATGTTCCATAGTGAGAGGCAATCCATTTCTATTAGCCTCAGGTTCCTTTCCTTCTCTCCTCTGGCTCCATAAACAAGGCAATATAACTGCATTATACATCTTTTTCAACTGCAATTTAAATTTCTAAAGGATATTTAAACCATGCAGTCATTAAACAGTTTTTTTCCCAATTCTGCAAAGGCAGGAAAAACAAAAAAGGGATTCACATTTCTTAAAACGTAATTACAGACCTTCCCAACAATTACAAGTGATTTTTACTTGCAAGCAAATTTTTCAGTGATTCATTGGCTCTCTCTCATAAGGAAATATTCAACAAGGAAGACACTTGCTCAAACATCCTAGTTAAAACATCCTTCTACCTCAAACAAAACAGAGAATAAATTTATAAGAACATCACATGATAACTTCTAAATATATACATCTAAAAGTGTACCAGCTAAAAATTTTGAAAGTAAATGTTTACATATACATAAAGCCTATCACATAACTTAAAAAGTGTTGAAGTGATATCAACATCTGTATGTGCTTATCTGCTGTACTGTTTTTCACAGTACTCATTACCTTCTTCAACCAGAAATAGATTTCTGATTGCCTAACACTAATTGACATTTAGCAAACATCTGAGTTAAATTAGCATTACTACAGGTTAATGGAAGTTATTTTACACAGCAGAGGTATGAACTTGGTTCATCTGGGAAGCAAGTAGGCTTGAAAACCCTTGGTTCTAATTTTTCATTAGAAGAAAAGCTGCCTGATATATTGAAAAGAAACTCAATCACAGAGGCCTTACACTGAGGGACCCCATTGTAGTGAAAGGCAAAAATGAAGTGTCAGCCTATAGACAGAGAAGTGATATTCTACAAGATGAATTGTAGTGTCCTCCTTTCCATGTCCTCTGCTAATCAGCTTGGGGAAAACAGAAACCACACTTGGAAGGAAATTCATTCTCTACAGAGAGAAAAGAAGTGTTAATTTTCACACATGAGATTCTCCAGTGTAAATAATGCATAGTTTTGTACTATCAGATTGTCCCTAACATATATGGAATTTATTATTCCACATTGTTAATGATAATTCCAGAAAAGGCAAAACTACAAAAACAAAAAAGCAATAAAAATGTCAGTGTTTTCTTGAGTTGGAGAAGAGGACAGATGGATACTTAGAGTGCAGGGGATTTCTTTTATTAAAGATTTATTTATTTTTATTACAAAGTCAGATATACAGAGAGGAGGAAAGACAGAGAGAAAAATCTTCTGTCCAATGATTCACTCCCCAAGTGACCGCAATGGCCGGTGCTGTGCTGATCCAGAGCCAGGAGTCAGAAACTTCCTCCAGACTTCCCACACGGTGCAGGGTCCCAAGGCTTTGGGCTGTCCTCAACTGCTTTCCCAGGCCAAAAGCAGGGAGCTGGATGGGAAGTAGAGCAGCTGAGATTAGAACCGATGCCCATATGGGATCCTGGCACATTCAAGGCAAGGACTTCAGCTGCTAGGCCACCGCACCAGGCCCTGCAGGGGATTTCTAAAGGCAGTATAACTACTCTGTACTAATGCTTTAATGGTGAAGACATATGCATCACATTGTCTACAAAATTTTATGATTCCCTAATGCAGAGATACTCATCAATGCTGCCACAGAACTTCTCTTATAAGTCTGTTATAGACAAGAGAGATATAGATACATTTAATTTATGTTACATTGATTATACTGTATTCATGTTTATCCAATTTTAGACATTGAACTTACTTAGCATAGACATTGGAGCATTGGAGTGCTATTTTATTTTTTGCATCCTCATCATCTTTACAATGTTTTGATGCATCAGTAGATATTTGGATGGATGTGGGGTTACTAAAAGCTTCACAGGGAGTCGGGGAGGAGCTAGGAGGATCCGGGCGGAGGCCTGAGCGTCTCAACCCCTGGGCAGCCATGCTGCCCAGAGGGCTCGGGTTCCCCGCCACGGTTCCAGCCTAGCACAGCCACGCTTACCACCACGTATGTACGTATATGGGATGAGTGGCTCCCAGGCGGCTTCCTGATTTGCCGGAATCCTGGTTTGATGGCCCTCTTTTGGGATTGGGGAGGGTTGTCCCAGGACTCTGAGAGGCGGATCTGGACCTCCTCAGCACCCCGTGCTGCTGAAGTGGGGGAGGAGCTCCTGTGCCGTTTCCAGATTGCTGGAATCCTGGTTTGATGGCCCCCTTTTGGGAGTGGGAGGGTTGTCCCAGGACTCTGAGAAGCAGATCTGGAACTCCTCAGCGCACCATGCGACTGGAGTGGGGGAGGAGCTAGGAGGATCTGAGGATCCGGGCAGAGGCCTGAGCATCTCAACCCCCGGGCACCCATGCTGCCTGGAGGGCTCGGGTTCCCCTCCATGATTCCAGCCTAGCACAGCCAGGCTTACCACCACGTATGTACGTACATGGGGTGAGCAGCTCGCGGGCGGACAGTGCGCCATTTGGCGCCAGGCTGCGCCTGCTGGCCGCCCAGCCAGAAAGTTCTGGAATTAGGTTTCTTTGATATGCTACATGAGTCTCTCCATGCTGAACCCACAGTTCTCTGAGAATGTGTATTCGTCCTTAAGATTCTCAATGGCAGTAAATCTTCCTCTGAAGAAACTGTAGTCACTTTATAGTGCAGATTGCCAACACCAGTTCATTCAAAAGGCAAAATTCTGGGCTTATCCAGCAGGATACCCCATTACCTGATAGGATGAGGGATCAGCAGAGTGGTCACAGAAGGCAAGACCAATCACATTGACTGGCATTCGAGAACCATACTCAGGGCTAGAATGTGTCAAGTATGTGTGGACCAATCCCCATGGAAACTCTGATCCCACTGGATGGTTTAGAAGGGCCGGTGGAGTCTATGCAGGAGGCATGACAGTCTATGGGCCGTGCTGGGCTGACCCAGAGCAACCTCTGGCATACTTAACACTGGCTGGGAACAGACCTGGTTGGGGAGCTTGGGGGAGGCCTTGGCTGGGTGGAGCTTACCACTAAGGGGCGCAGGAACTGGAAGGGAGCTGAGTTCTGGTCGGGTCACAGTTGTAATCCCTTGGCACAAATATCGATTCGGACTTGACGCACCATGCCAGGTTAGACCACAACACAGTTTGGTGCTCTGGAGGACCAGGGTAGATGTGGGACAGGCTCGGCTAGGTTTCAACCCCAAATGAGCCATATATGAGCTATATGTGGGTATGGACGAGCCGTGGCTGGGCTGAAACTCTCAACAGCAGGAACCAGAATGGGTTGAAGAGCGGTGCTGGCCAAAGGACCTGCTGATTTGCATGAAGCCTGACACCAGGAAGGGGTCTGATGGAGGAATCTGAACAGTTCCTCTGACAGGACACTGACCCTACAAATAAACGCAGGAAGCATGGAGGTAAACAACCCAGAAGAGGCTTTGGAAAGTGACCCACTGGCATACATTTGGCTCGGGTTGGGGGCAGACCAGTCTGAGTCAGTTCACATCATCCACTGGCAAATCTGAGCGCTGGAACTGTGTGGGGGCCTGGCTAGATCTGGTTGCAATTAAAACAGTACAAAACACAAAATGCCAAGGTGAAATGGCCTGTGCCAGTAGGGAATGCAGCACCCAACCAGCACACCTCCCACTAGTTTAGGTGAGGGACGAGTGTGTGATGGGCAGAGCCGGGAAGAGCTGCAATACTCATTGGTTCCAATGGAGGTCGGGGCTCAGAATAGAACCAACCCAGAGGTTACAACCACCAGCTGATCGGAGTAATGGACTGTGGCGGGTACTGTGATTACTAGTAGTACATGTAGGAGCCTGGACTGGGAACACCTCAAAGTTTCTTTGGGGATTCCCCTGAACAAAATGGAGGAATCAAAACATTAACCAAGAAAAGATAGAAGATGGAGTAGATCAATCAACCACCTCAGCTATATGTTTGCAGCGAAAAACTGGACAAGGGGAAACTCTAAGATGGACTATGTCAATCAGTGGACTCTGCACCCAGTCTCATCGTACCTGGATTGTTGCTGATGATATGTTGGAGCTTCTAATTAATCAAGCCAGCACCTGAGAGGGCCTCCCTAGGAGGCCGTTGAACTTGACTGGACAGTGGGATGCTGGATTCTGTATGGTGTGAGCTTGTAATTAGGGAATCTCAACAGAACTTGAGCTGTGGTTATGCATCAAGGTGAAGGAATTCACCATGGGGGAAGGGTTTGAGGTGAAGGGGGGAGAATCCCAGTACCTATGAGATTGTGTCATGTATTACAATGTAATTAATGAATAAATGAGTAGAAAAAAACAAAAACAAACAAACAAAAGAAAATAGACACAAGACAGCTGAACTGTAATCTATAGCCATTTTAAGATGTATAGAACCAGGGGCTCAGCAGTGTGGCCTAGTGGCTAAGGTCCTCGCCTTGATCCCATATGGCCGCTGGTTCTAATCCCGGCAGCTCCGCTTCCTCTCTATCTCTCCTCCTCTCAGTATATCTGACTTTGTAATAAAAATAAAATAAATCTTTAAAAAAAAAAAAAAAAAGATGTATAGAACCAGATTGTATATAAAGTAAAATTGAAATGTCAATGAAGTAGTCACAGGATGTGGTTCAGAACTTGCATTTTTTTAAACATATTGGTTACTCAATACTATGTCAATTAATTCCATAACGTTATAAATTGTTACTGATGTTATGTTGGGGCTTTTAATTGATCGGGGTGATACTCTGCCGGCTCTACCTTCAGACCAGAGAAGGTCTCCCCAACAAGCCGTTGAACTTATCTGGACAATAAGATGCTGGACTCTATGCTTGGTATATGCTTGCAATGAAAGAATCTCAACTGAATTTGAACTATAATACTGCAACAACGTGGAGGAATCCACCATGGTGGGGGGCTAGGGGAGGGGTGGGGGGAATCCCAGTACCTATAAAACTGTGTCACATAATATAATGTAATTAATAAAAACAATCTTATAAGAAGAAAAAAAGAAATTAAATTATAAAAAAAGCTTCACAGAGAATAGAGTGTTTGCACAGCACTCATTTAGAAATGTAGTTTTTAAAGTTTTAAAAATTGTTTCATGCTTACCATATCGTAATTATAAGGGAAAATAGCTGAGAAAGCTGTGATAATGTAACAGGTGATTGGTAGGATTTTATAGAAAAAGAAAGAAGTAAACACAGTGCCAACAATATTTTGGTGTTAACTTCTTTCCATTATCAACTTGGATAGGTCATATTTTTATCCCCAAATGAACAGTAATGTTAATATAATGGTTTTTAAAAATATTTTTAAATAAAGACAAGAAAGCTTTATACAGATGATCTATAACCCCTTGGTTTTATAAAACAACAAAAGAATGAACATGATAAAATGAGAGTGAAAATGCTGAATGACAACAACTACCATTTCAAAGAAAGGAAATATGGATTGTTATTTAGAATTCATGATAGCAAGATTTTAAAATTTCTTATTCATATTTGTCTCAGATAGTTTACCATGTAAAGTGCGTTTATTTTTTTCCCAAAGATTTACTTTATTTTTATTTGAAAGGCAGAGTTAGAGAGAGAAGGAGAGAAAGGAGAGTAACAAAGAGATCTTCCATCTCCTGGTTCACTCCCCACAAAGCTGCAAAGGGCACAGCTAACCCAATTTGATTTCAGGAACCAGAAATTTTCTATGGCTTTCCTGTGTGTTCAGGAGCCCAAGGATGTAAACCATTCATTGGTTACTGCCCAGGCTGTAACAGGGGGGCTGGTTCAAAAGTGGAGCAACCCAGTCTTGAGTTAGCATCCTGAGATTCCAGAGCTGCAGGTGCAAGCTTAGTCGACCATACCACAGAACTGGCCCCATAGTATGTTTGTTTTTAATTCTAGAATTAAAAAAAAAAATCTCAGTAAACAGTTTAAAAGGTCTAGTATAGCTCAGGTTTTTTAAATTGAGGATTTTTTACGTTAAACTAACCCCAATTTTCTGGTATTTATAGGCAAAGTCACCTGAGATTAATAGAGCACACAGAAAGTGCTATTCCTATCCATTTCTAAATCCTTCAGTCTTTTCAGTACTCATCAGGAAGGGCTCTTTGGGTATGATTTAAGTTATGGAAAGAAACCATTTCTCAACTGCTATAAAGCACTGTATGCTTTAGACAAAGGAAGACACTGCCTGTCTAATAGTTTTACTGACAGAGAACAGACCATGATTATTTGCTTTTTGCTATACGTTAAAGTGATCTGACATTCCCTTTATTTTTATAACACATGTAAAACATCCTTTCCTTTGCTCCCGTATATAGCTCAAATCTATCCATCCTTCAAGATATTTGGAGAGCCATATACTATACATTTTCTACTTCCTCTAAAGAAACTATCATCATCTATACTATAAATTTTGAAATTAAGTTTACAGTTTTCTGAAATAACTTTCACAATGTATATTTTCATATCTTGAATGTTCATACTTTCCTATTCTTCTCTGTATCATGATAGTAAGCTCTTTAAAACAATTTGTTTGGAGAATAGAGGCTATCCCTCAAAAGCGCTGTCACACATCTTACTGCTGGTCACTACCGAAGCCTCTTTCCCTCTTGTCTCCATCCCCAGTCATTAGTTAGCACAGCCAATGGAACAACCCCAGATGCGCACAACATGTGAGAGCAAGAATGCAGCACTTGGAGCACTAACCTCATCGATGGCAGAGACGGCACACGTTAACAATGCTCCCTGCACGGAGGTAAGGCACCTCTTATTTTTACCCACAGTTGCCAGCACAAAATAAATAACAGTTTCTATTTCTAATGTGTGTGTTCATGTGCAATCATAAAACATAATAACTGCTCTAACCTCATTTCTAGGACCTATGTAGTAGCTTTATTTATCATGAAAATTAATGCCTGAGACACATATTTCTGTTTTTCAAAATCACAGAATTTTCTATCCCAATTAAAATATATAATTATGTGCTAGTTTCATTGAAAAATCTACACTCCCAAATTGCAAATAACTCTAAATATAGTAAAATTTGTAGAAGAAAAAGTGTTATTTTTATGCCATAAAAATAATATTACAAAAATGTTCCTTGACATATTAAGGTTCCTAATTCTCTGTTCAACAGAAAAAAAATTAACAGGGCAATCAATTCAAAACTGAGAAACTAGTTAATTAAAAATAAAAATAAATAATTGCAGAAAGCAAAATATAAGAATATATGAAATATCTACTTATTTAAATAACGGTACCTATCCTTACCACCTATATTTTAAAAAAGAAATAAAATCATGCATAAGTACATATCCTTACATGTATCAATAGTATTTGATCCTTCCAAACTTTTGAAACACAGGGATTCTAATTAGCGTTATATTTATTTTAAAGCATATTTCTTAAAAAGATAAGACTGAAAGAAACAACAATCTCAAGTTTCTTGTAAGTCTGTAATTTAAGGCAACTGACAATTTCATTTCCTGCAGCTTTCAGCATTAAACTACCATTTTACTAATAGGAAAAATCTATTTAATTTCATGTATCTAAATTGTGCAGAATAAGGTAATTATGGCATGAAAAACACATCAGAATATTAATATAGTTTCAAAGTAAAAGTAAAGAAGCACACTCATGCCAAACTCTGCATTTTAACTTTTGTCTACTGGCAAATTATTTAAATTAAAATATTTTTAATTATTGAATATAATTAACAATCTGAAAAATAATTATTTTAGCAGTATATTTATTATTTTTGGTTCAGTAAAGTTTTGTTGCCAATTTAATACATAATGCACTGGTTCACTAGCAAGGATGTCTGTCTTGTCTGTGAAGACAATTTTGGTTACATCACAACTCAGTAAAGTACTAACTGAAATATTATTCTTACAGCAGGAAGTCATTCAATATTGCATTTTCAAATCAAAACTGTCAAAGTAGTCTGCTGTGTTCCCAGATTCTTCAAAATCCACCCCAAAGAACCAGAACACAGATATTAATCTGAAGAAGTATATCACCACTCCAAAAAGATTACAAGTATGCAAGCATGCTTTTAAGTCTGAGTGAACTTAACACCAGACTTCAAATCACATTACAAAGTTACAATAATTAAAACAGCATGTTACTGGTATACAAACTAATATATAGGTCAATAGGACAGAATCAACAGCCCAGAAATTAAATCACATATACACAGCGAATAGACCATGCATGGAGAAAGGATAATCTTTTCAATAGATGATGCTGGAAAAACAGGATGGGTATACATAAAAGAATGAAATTAGATCCCTACCTCTCAGCATATATGAAATAACTCAAAATGGATTAAAGATAGAAATTTAAAACTTGAAATTCTGAAGTTCTTAGAAGAAAATATAGGGGGCCCGGCAGCATGGCCTAGCAGCTAGAGTTCTCGCCTTGAACATACCAGGATCCCATATGGGCACCGGCTCTAGTCCCGGCAGCTCCACTTCCCATCCAGCTCCCTGCTTGTGGCCTGGGAAAGCACTCGAGGACAGCCCAATGCTTGAGATCCTGCACCCGCGTGGGAGACCTAGAAGAAATTCCTGGCTCCTGGCTTAGGATCGGCATAGCACCGGCCATTGCCGGTCACTTAGGGAGTGAATCATCTGACGGAAGATATTCCTATCTGTCTCTCCTCCTCTCTGTATATCTGACTTTCCAATTAAAAATAAATCTTTAAAAATATATATATAGGTAAAACACTCTAAGACATTGTATGTTTGAGATTCTTGGCTAAAACATGAAAGCATAGGAAACAAAGTAAATTTAGACAGATCATACCAAACTCAAAAGCTTTTGCACAACCGGAAATTATGTTGATAGGTTAGATTCATTGATGGATAGATTCTAAATTCAAGGAGAACAAACATTATGCAAAAAGTAGAGATTGTGAACTAAGCCAAACTGAAGGCAAAAAACAAACAAATCTTTAAATAAAATAGTTTTGCCAAATTTAGAGACACTAGAAAAACAAAAGCCCAGACCCCGTAGAAAGATTTAAAATCTGATTTGTGCTAATCCTGTTGTATTTAGGTACAATACACTGAACTTCTATCAAGCAGAATTCAGCACACATTTTAATCATTCTTTAAGGTTCATCACTGGGAAATTGTCCACATATTATGTCTTTTTATGAAAAAAACATATTCCTATTCTCCAATGTAATATTTGATCCAAAGTTATTTCAAATTTAAATAAAAAGCAAACTGTCACTGAAAGAGATTTGAGCATCATAAAGTGTTGTGGTAATATCCAAGAAGAAAGACAACAACAGAAATATCCAATACACAACCCTAAAGATACACACACATACACACACACACACACACACATAAACACACCCCAGATTAAAGGATAGTAAAATATATTTTGGATACTTTATATATTTCTGTATTATAATTGAGACTCTATTTGTCTCATAATAAATGTTCCCAACAATCCTATTAAGTAAGTTAAATGATCCAGATAATATAAACACGTAGACTGTTGTTATGAGCTGTAAATAAATTTGCTCAAGGTCACAGTTAGGATGTAATAGTTTGATAACTAGCACTCCTCAATTCTATAGAACATTTCTTCTCTTCACATACTACTATAAAGTTTTATCTTTATTCCTACATACCTGCCCTTATAAATCTAAGAAAATGCATTTAAAATTAAGCAGAGCATTTAAAATAATAAATAGGCATTCTGAATACTGTTTGCTAATATAGAATTTGATCACATTTTACATTACAAAATATCTTAAAATGATATTTCAAAATGGAGTTCAAATTGTAAAAAAATTACAAGAAAATTTGTATTTTGTTAAATTACATATTTTATTTATCTGAAAGGCAGAAGGAGACACTGTCCATATGCTTCTGCATAAATATTCAAGGAATATATGTCAATATTGTTTTTGGTTAATAAGTTTACAATAGTATCTATTTTTTTCACATTTTCATAATTTTCAGAGAGAAACACAGATTACACTTACAATCAGATGAAAAACAAAAAGGTCCTTTACCAAAAATATCAAAAATCTATCTACAGTGTTTTTGCTTTTAAAATTCAAAGGCAAACTACTTGTTAATTTTTTGAAATATATTACAATCAGCATCTGGTGACATTTGGCTCATCACATCCAAACACTAAAAGGATTGCAAATGTTGCAGAGGCTTCGCTATAGAGCAGAATACACACTGTGCTGGAACAAGTGTCGCACAATCCAAAGAAAGCATTCAAATCATTTGTCAGAGAAGATAAATGTTTCTACCTTTCAGCGTGAAAAGTGTCGGCCTCACCCCATCCACTCCATAAAAGTCAATGTGTGGTACAGAATGTTAAGGCTTGTGAGGAGGGAAGAGGCTTTACATATCTTATTCAGTCTAGTCTTGAACACACACACTCACACACACACATATATCTGAAAAAAATACACATAGGGTACATGTATGTTACATACACCCATATTTGAACCATATTTTTCATACATTTAAAAATAGTGTCAACATCTGCCTTGTAAACAAGTTTAAATGTTAGTTTTCAATTTTGGTATGTCCTAATATGCATAAATGATAGTCTCATAATTATATATTCTTCAACACAAAGCTGTTGAATTCTAAGGATAATTACATACATTCATAGCAATATACATGTAGATGAATGAGGCAAGTTACATTTTTGTATGATTGAATACTGTTTACATTTTTATATGTTTTATATGGTAGAAATTAAGTTCTAAGGAAAATCTAGTGCATTTACAGCAGAACACACAGAAATGAATGAGTCAAATGGGTGCTTGGTTGAATCAGTTCTATAATTTCGTAGAAAATATGCACATGTATTTCCTGTATAAGTTACTTAATATTGTGAAAATACAAACTTAATTTAAATAACCAACCAATCAGATAACAACATGGGGTTAGACGACAGCAGAGTAACAGTTGTGCTATATGTTTTTGCATACTTTGTTTTTTTTATTTCTTAATTTTAATTTTTAAATTGTTTCCAACAGATTCAGTGTGATTTATAGATGCAATTCTAAAGACACAGCGATATTTTTTTCCTCCTAGCATTCCTCCCTCCACACAACCTTCTTTCCTCTTCCCTTTCTTTTTCCTTTTTTTTTCAGTTTTTGAGACATCATATTTTAAATTTACATTACAATCAAAGGTTTAGTACTTCACCACATACAGATTTAAAACTTGGAAAATTAAAAAGATATCTTATTACATAAAATAATATTCAAGCTTTGGAAACTAAATTGAGCCAGTAAGTGCTGGCATTGTGGCATGGAGGGTAAAGCCACAGCCTGTGATTCTGTCATCCTTTTGACAGCCAGGACTCCTGGTTTTGACCTGGCCGGGCTCCAGTCATTAACCGTCATTTGGGAAGTGGCACCAGTAGATGGAAGAGTTGTCTGGAGCGCTCAAACTTTAATTCTGTGTATTCGAAGGACCCTTCCCTCTCTTTAAAGTCCTGCTTTCAAATAAATAAATAAACCTTTTTTTAAAAATTTGAGGCACTGAAATGGTAAACTGTCAATAAACTAACTTTGTCTTCATAATGTCTATTTCTCAAATCTCCAAACTCAAAATACAGTTAAAGTGCTAATATTGAAATTTTTAAAACACCCATAATTATATGCAGATACCACATAAAATGTAGTCACCAAAAAAGCTATTAGAATATTTCACCAAGTAAGAATGAATTCATTGATTCATGCATCCACTAGAAATGGATATTCCAATTATTACTCATATGGTTTGCAAGCAAAGTGCAATAAAATCACTGGAAAAAATAAAACAATGGACGATCCCTTGAGAAATGAGACGTTTCAAAAATTTGTAGAAAAAGGAAGGGAAACTAAAATCTCATTAATAGGAAAGACAAAAATGAAGCCACAGACATTGTACCAGAGAAAGATGGAGTTTTCTCTGTCAAAGTCTACTGGGTTTGGAATCTATAAGTAATGCACAATAACCCGGAACACTGTAGATGAAGCAGTTAAAACAGCAATGGTGAAATTCCTAGTATTGAACAGCTGCAACAATAGGTTCTACCTTGTGCCTTCATCCCATTTACATTTCACTATCCTCCCTTCCTGTGTTGCAGAGTACAAACTGGCACATTCTGCCAGACTGATAACACACTCACACACATAGACACACACATGCACCACGACCTCCTCTCTCAATCAGTAAGAGAACACAGCCTGTGCAGAATCAGGACTGGCCAATTATGTGCTGAATTCCAAATTTTTCCATCCTGATCATTGAGAATTACCCAGGAAGATGATAAATTTAATTGCAAATACTCTGCTTATGAGTTGCTGAATGATTTACTGAAAATCCTAGTGTGAAAAATTCATATTCAGTTGAACATTCAAGTTATCCAGCTGACAAGATAACACATTTGTATTACTTTGAATACAAATAAATAATTAGAGATCAGCAGCTCTGTCATGAGGGGCATGTCTGTCTGCTTTTGATCCAACTTCCTGCAAATGTGCTTAGGAAGGCAATGGAATCTGCTCCAAGTCCTTCAGCCTGTTAACAGGATTGAATTCATGGTTTCTGGCTTTAAACTGACCTTGGCCTGGCTTGCTGGGGCTAAGTGCAAAGTGAACCAGTAAGTGGACAGTCTCAAAATCTCTCTTTTTCTCTTTGTCTCTTGCTCTCCTTCTCCTTTCTTATTTCGTTCAATGACTGCCTTTCAAGCAAATAAGTGGAAGTTTTAAAAAACAATTAATACTACAAAAGGTAAAGCTTAAAAGAAAAGCACTTAAAGACAGAGTATAAATAATTTTAATTAGGGTCAGAAGAGTCTAGTCAAACTTCATCTATTAAACGAGAGAGAGTGCTAAGAAAAATATGAGAAGCAAAAAAGCATGAGTATATAATTAGGTTTGCTAAAAAGTAAAAATAAAGATTGGAGCTGCAGAAAGTTAAATAAAACAAATTAAATTATCACCAAAGAAGACTTTCTATATAACTTACATTGTAAAGAATAAAGAAAAAAGAAAATGGTAAGTGAGTTATTAAAAAGGCAGAAAAAAATCCCAGTAAAAAGGCTTGCATTTGCCTTGTCAAATAAAGAAACACTAAACTGGCGAATGGTGTGTGCAGATTTCGGGGGGATAATAACCAGCAGGACTGGAAGTGGGGTTCAAACAAGTCGTTCCTTTTGGGAAACAGCTTCAGAGAACAAGATTTCAACCGTTTTCATTATAAACCTTTCTGTCCAACTTGATTTTTTAAAAGATGTATTTATTTATTTGAAAACTGAAGTTAGAGATAAAGATGGAGAGGTGGAGAGACAGAGAGATATTCTATCTTCTGTCTCACTCCCCAGAAGGGCACAATAGCCAAGGCTCTATCAAACCAAAACCAAGAGCTTCCTTTGGTCTCCAATGTGGGGAGCAGAGATCCAAGCGCTTGGGCCATCTTCAGTTGTTTTTCCCAGACCATGAGTTGGAAGCTGGACAGGATGCAGAGTCCTCGAGACATAATCCATCACCCGTATGAGATGCCAACATGACAGGCTGTGTGGCTTCATCCACTATGCCACGATATCAACACCCTCAACTTGAATTTCTAACAAAATGTTTTGATTTCAAGAAAATAAAATTCAAAAATATGCATTCATATCTGTTGAGGTGTTATTTCACATGATCAAGAGGAGAAAATCTCCCTCTGTGTACAAATTTGCTTTCAGTATCATCAGAGCAGTAGTTCCAAAGCAGGCACTACATAAATATTCAAAAGAATTGGATGAACACAACAAATCAGTGGGGAGAGGGAGGTTTAGGGAGGTGGTAGAGTGAGACAGGATGCTAAACTTGTATACCAGTAAGACAGAATTCTGAACTGGCTTCAAAATGAAAGGCAACATCCTTGGTAGCTGTAGTTATCATGGTAAAGCATTTTTAAGCAGTCTAAAGCTCAGAATAATAAATATATTTCATTCCCAACGCTATAAAGAAATAGTTTTATTAATGCATCAATAAAAATTAGATCCTGTTCAATGAGATCTTCTGCCTGAATATTTAAACTTCAATTTAAATCTACTCTTAAACATGTCCTCTTTATTAAAATTTCATATGAAATAACATGTTACATAAACTTCTTATGTAATAAGAAAGGACACTTTCCAGCTATCCATCATTTCAGAATAGTAAGCATAATACATGTTGCCTTTAGATGATTATGGGAAAGATACTGAGCCTCCCTGGATTGTGAAAGGAGGTCTGTGTCACTGGCCAGTTGAGAGGGACAAGAAAGGTTGTTAAGTAAAGAGCTTTCATTAGAGAAATTATAAGTCACAAGAATTTTGGAAGTATAGACATGTATTGTAATGAAATTCCTCTGTTTTGGAAAAAAATAAGTAAATATATTGCACTATGTACAAGGTTACACATATATAATCATATGTATAAATAGATATGAATATGTAAATTAACAGCAGTAACTACTTTTTCAAAATCAAATTGCTAACATAATGCTGGTATTTCATTTGCCGTAAAATTTATTTACTGATGATGTAGGGCACTATTCGTCCTTTGCAAGGGTTATGATGGGCATACTAATGGAAATGGTTTGTTAAGAAAGCAGGATTGCACATTTCCTACATTTGCTTCTGTTATCTTTTTAATAATCAACATTTACTTTATTCTGTATTTCTCTTCTCTCACTTGCCTAGTCAGTTTTATTTCCTTTTACTTTCATCTTGCTTTTCAAGCCCTGCATGCAGAACTTGAGATGCCTTTCAGCAGAGTTTACAGCACATGTGACTACTACTGGTTTGACAGTGATCTTAGATTTTAAAAATTCAATATATTGTAAGAAATGTAGCACTCTTCTATAACTTGGTTCATTTTTGTATAATTTTTCCTGAATCCACATAGCTATTTTTTAAATCCTTCTTTTGGGAATTGAGGTTGATTTCTAATCTCATTAAAATTGTTATACTATTTTCTTAGTGCATGTACATGTGTATGTGAGAGAGAGAAAATTTTTATTATTGTTTTTGGAGTAGAAAATGCAATGAAAATCTTCACTTTAAAATATTTCACTATAATGGCTGTAATCTTATTTATATTTACAATTTCAGGAAAAGTAACATTTTGGCATAAGTCAAATGATATTGCTGCTCATCAAAAATTGCGATTTCTGAAGTTGTTTATTCAGATTTAATTTAGATGTAATTTAAATGGCACACTGATTTCACATGCTTAATCCCTCACTTCAAGTCTCCAATAAAATAATGAGGGCAAATTTCAAGTGAAATAATAAATGGGATAAGATAAAAAACATAAAAGAACAACAGTGTTAAAGAAAGGATAGCCAATTTTTTTTGAAAGCATAAAGCACATGGATATTGACTGATTTAGTGGTTCTGAGACGTCGATCGAGAACAAGACATGCATAAGAGGTAAACAAGTTCCTTCTCTCAGAAACCTGGGAAATATTCACAATGGGATTATCAGCAGTGATAAACGTTAAATTATGCAGAGCAGTTGAAATTTGACATCAACAGAAGTAAGCAGACAATCTACCCTGGCAATAATGGGATTAACTGAAACTAATTTTTGAATAAAGAAATTTAACAGCCATTCTTATACTTTCAGCAAAATCATGACTTCGAATGTTCTTTCTCCTAAAAACACAAACCAGCCTGGAGAAAACCACTGGAGCTATGATCTCTTGGGGTTCTCCATCCTTCACACAGAATCTCCTGGAAAAGCCCCATAAAACCTCTAAGCCAGAAAACACTGAAATAGTATTTCCGCAGCTGAAACATAAAGTAATTTTGCCCTAGAATTTGGCTCAAACATGAAGAATACAGATATTTTAAAGAAATCAGGTTCTGGAACTGTTTTTTATCTCTTCTCAAAAGCCAGTGAAGAATGTACTCCACCAAAGTGAGATAATAACGAATAAAATCTGGTGTCCAGAAAGCAAAGTTCAGCCCTGAGAGGCCCAGGAAAAGCTGAGACAGCTCTGAGGGGAAGCTGTGTAACCAATCAGGAGAGAGGAGGGGTCCAGATCAGCCCAGGCAAGCCAAGGATAACCAGGGACATGCCTGGCTCCAAAGCAAAAGAGAAGAGGGTTTGAACAAAAGAAGTTTATACATCTACTAAAATATTTGAGGAGGAATTTATAATAGGTACATGCTATTAAATGAACAACACAATTTACTTCAAAGAAAAGATTGTACATAAAAGGAAATATCACAACTGATTGACTTGCCATTATTTCAGAACTTCTATATAGTCATATAAATGTTACTTGTTGAATTAGTAAAAAATTATGACATGTAGCTACAAATTGAGAAATGGTGGGAAAGTGTGTCTATAGGAAAGTGAGCTAAAGGAAAGTAAGTATGATGATTTAAGTAGAATGGATTTTTCATATAAAAATGTATCCTTAGATGTTAAATTATATATTTTAAATTTAAAAAATCAAGCTTAAAACAAGAAATGTTGAGGTTAAAAATATATAAGTAGGTATAGGTTTTTAATTTCCAAGAATTGAAGTGGGGATATTAGCAATATAATACTATGTTTTTAATTTTATGATTGTATTTCTTAAAATTTTGTACACATGACTTGTTCAGACATAATTCTAAAATTTACATTTTAAAATTAAAAGCTTATCTTTAATTTAAAGTTTAATAATTAAGTTTTAGCAACTATAATTTTTTTTTAAAAAGCAACTAAAAGCTTACACATGAAGTAAAAAATTTGGACACTTGAAAATCAAAACATGGGGACCCGGCGGCGTGGCCTAGCAGCTAAAGTCCTCGCCTTGAACGCGCCGGGATCCCATATGGGTGCCGGTTCTAATCCCAGCAGCTCCAATTCCCATCCAGCTCCTTGCTTGTGGCCTGGGAAAGCAGTCGAGGACGACCCAAGGTCTTGGGACCCTGCACCCACATGGGAGACCTGGAAGAAGTTCCTGGCTCCTGGCTTAGGATCTGGCATAACACCAGTCGTTGTGCTCACTTGGGGAGTGAATCATCGGATGGAAGATCTTTCTCTCTGTCTCTCCTCCTCTCTGTACATCTGACTTTCCAATAAAAATAAAAATAAATCTTAAAAAAAATCAAAACAGTATCAAGTTAATTGGTAATTTACAAATCAAAGTGCCTTAATAGTCATTAAAGCAATGTTAATTATCTGATTTCATTATTTTGAAAGTGTATAAATGATGTACTGAGAGCTGATGGTTGCAGACACTTATGTAGATATTCAAGCTACATTTTCAAAGTCTTCTCACAAATGATATTGGGATTATAAATCTGGGAGAATAAAATATGTTCCACCTCAATTCAGATTTCAAGGGAGAATCTGCTGCCCAGCATTGGGCAATGCAAATAGTAGATTTCTTCCTAGAGCAGCTTCTTCAGGTCACAGTAGCCACAAGAGTCTACTATGGCTAAGGGATATCCCTACAGCGGCCAATGACACAGGCAGGAATTTCAGGGAATTTTGAATCACTGAGGGCTATGACCCTTATGTGTTGGATTAGGCTTTATCAGCTGCTCCCAGAGCTTGCAATATTCCCACATTATTGCTGGAGATGTCCCCATGAGATAAGTATCTGGAGCTAACATTGTTTCGTTACATTGGTGTTTATGTGAACAGTTTTATTTAATATCTGTTGTTTCATATGAGGTAGTTTATTTATAAAACTTCAGGATGATCCATCAAAAAGACTGATATTCAACCAGCAAGCTTCAACATTCGTGGAATCCACACTCTATCTCTTCCTAAATCAGGTCTTATACTCATCCTTTCATCTGTACTCTCAAATATATCATTCTTTGGCTAATTTTTTACAGAAGAACATTGCAACACTATTATTACTTACAATACCACAGCTATTTAGAACCTTCTACTGAACAACACAGATGTTCTCTGCAGTTCCCTGGTTCCTTTTGCCCTTGAGGCTGCATCATCTATCAGAAATATTAGCTTCCAATGGCACTTCCAAAGGTTATTTCTACGCTTCACTGAAATTGGCACAAATGCAAGTCTTACTGGGAGCATGTAGAAAACAACGAATAATACTTTATTTTTGTAGTCATGAGAACTTACGGTCATGCCTAAATGTAAATCAATTCATAATACCAGAGAAGTAGTGTAAGTGCAATGCAACATATTTTCAAACAACACTACACTGGACTGCAGGCTGTCATCAGTGTATTTGCAGAATATCATGTCTTTTCATGTTTCTGGTCTATGAAACACTAACTTTTAGGAAGATAGTTGGCAGGCCCCATGAACAGACCCTTTTACAAGCAACATCTCTGTTCCTTATCAGGCACTGCTTAAGAATAACCCAGAAGAGGCTTTGGAATGTGACCCACTGGAATACACTTGGCTCGGGTTGGGGCAGACCAGGCTGAGTCTGTTCACGTCATCCACTGGCAAGCCCAAGTGCTGAAACTGTGTGGGGGCCTGGCCGGGTTTGGTTGTGATAAAAAAAAAAAAAAAAAAAAAAAAAAACAGTACAAAACACAAAATGCCAAGGTGAAATGGCCTGTGTTAGTAGGGAATGCAACACCCGACCAGCACTCCTCCCACTGGTTTAGGTGAGGGACGAGAGTGTGATGGGCAGAGCCAGGGAGAGATGCGATACTCATTGGTTCCAATAGAGGTCGGGGCTCAGAAGAGAACCAACCCAGGGGTTAAAACCATCAGCTGATCGGAGTGATGGATGGTGGCGGGCACTGTGCTTACTAGTAGTACATGTAGGAGCCTGGACTGGGAATGCCTCAAAGTTTTTTTTTAGGGGGATTCCCCTGAACAAAATGGAGGAATCAAAGCATTAATCAAAAAAAGATGGAAAATGGAGTAGATGAATCAACCACCTCAGCTTTATGCTTGCAGCGGAAAACTGGACAAGGGGAAACCCTAAGACGGACTATGTCAATCAGTGGACTCTGCACCAGCCTCATCATACCTGGACTGTTGCTGATGATATGTTGGAGCTTCTAATTGATCGGGGTGATGCTCTGCTGGCTCTGCCTACAAACCTGAGAGGGCCTCCCTAAGAGGCCGTTGAACTTGAACTGGACAAGTGGGATGCTGGACTCTGTATGGTGTAAACTTTTAATAGGGAATCTCAACGGAACTTGAGCTGTGGTTATGCATCAAGGTGAAGGAATTCATGATGGGGGAAGGGTTTGAGGTGAAGGGGGGGAAATCCCAGTACCTATAAAATTGTGTCATGTAATGCAATGTAATTAATGAATAAATGAATATTAAAGAAAAAAAAAGAATGACCTACATGTACATAATATAATCACACGGATTGCACATAAAAGGCATTACTTGGAAGGGCCCATTGGCTTTCTGAAATCAGTCTCTGAAGTTCTGAAAGGAGATAAACCCTAACATTTTGAAAAGCTCCGTGACATATGCTACTAATTCTGAGGAGGTAGTGTGCCTGTCCACCAGAGCCTGGACTAGCACTGCAAGGCAGAGTCTTTACAGGCGACATCTTCAAACAGATGAGTGAGACCCCCTGAGTATCCCATGTCCAATCTGAATGAACAGTCTCAAAATTTACATGTCATTAGTTCATTAGAAATCCGATTCACCACACAGTGCATAGGAGCAATCAACTCATTTGTTCACCTTCAGAGAACCAGGACCCATACGCTGAAATTCCGTGGGGAAAAAAAAAATAGGTAAAAATCCAAGAGATCCTTGGTCGATTATTTTTTTTTAGAAGATTTATTTATTTTATTACAGTCAGATATACACAGAGGAGGAGAGACAGAGAGGAAGATCTTCCATCCGATGATTCACTCCCCAAGTGAGCCACAACGGCCGGTGCTATGCCGATCCGAAACCAGGAACCTCTTCCGGGTCTCCCACACGGGTGCAGGGTCCCAAAGCTCTGGGCCATCCTCAACTGCTTTCCCAGGCCACAAGCAGGGAGCTGGATGGGAAGTGGAGCTGCCGGAATTAGAACCGGCGCCCATATGGGATCCCGGGGCTTTCAAGGCGAGGACTTTAGCTGCTAGGCCACACCGCCGGACCTGGTCGATTATTTTTAAATTAAACTTTTCACATACCTCTTATTCTTGAGATAGGAAACATAATAGATACAAAAGCATGTCTCAGGAAATATCCCCAGTTGAGAGTAATGGGACAAAATCTAACTAAGAATAAAGGGGCCAAAATACAAGAAAATCTAGTTTTCCTACTTATGTAAGAAGTTATCAAGATGAGATCCAGGACCCAGGAATGAGAGCTTTCTCTATAGCTTCCATATTAGTGCAAGGGCACAAGCACCTGGGGTATGTTCCACTGCTTTCAGAGGACCACTAGCTGGGAGCTGGACTAGAAGCAGTGTAGTCAGGATTTGAATTGACACCCATTTGCCAGCATTACAGGATGTAGCTTAACCTGCCATGCCATCAAACCAGCATCATGCAATATTTCAAAAGGCCCTACTGAAAGTAAACTATTATATTATTGTTCATCAAAACAAATCTAAAAAAATCCAAAAAAGTATTAAAAAAATAAAAAAGTATTATTAATAAGAGAGTTTAGAGACTTCTGACTTTGACAAGTAAAGTATTTTAATTTATCACATTAAAATAGCTTTTGAATAGTATCTGTAATTAATCTAGAAAAACATCTAGGTTATTTATATTACCAAAAGGATTATATCCATCGCAATAAAATTACTTAATGGGATACCATTTTAGCAATGCATAATAATTAATTATCTAGATTATTGGAGTCGTTATCATAGAGATGTAGCTTCACTCTCATAAATACTTTCAATATCATGAAGTATATTTTAGTATATTTATATTTAGTATATTTTAGTTTCGATCTATAAGAACTGAAAAAATTGTAAAAATATACTGATATGCTAAAGTTCTAATAATTTTCCAGGAAGTATGTGATAATTTTTAATGAAGTATATTGTAATAATGCTAACACTTTGATATTATCTTTATAGTTTATTGCTCACTATATTTAGCCCAAACCTCTATGAAAATGAAAAATTTACTTAGGAAATAATGCCAACTGCACAGAGCACAGCATTCCAAATAAATGCCATGGTACATTTCCTTGGTTCCCATACAACGTTCAGCCAAAATGTGAGAAATCATCTCATAAGGGCTTGAACTGAGTTTACCAAGGATCATCTAGTTTCCACATTCAGAATTTTGCAATTGTTACTGGTTATTTTGTCTTTTTTTTTTAATTTATTTTATTTTATCGTTGTTGACAATGGTTACATAGTTAATTACGGTTAAAAAAAAAGGTTCGGGGGTATAGGGAAGTGGGGAATACTATTATGTCCATATTGTTTCCATCATGTATCCGAGGTAAAGGGGAATATTGAGGGAGAAGCCTCACCCGGTTTCCCGCCCACCCCAAGTCCCGGATGTGGGGCACACTCTGAGATATTTGCTCAAGTGGTTTTAATAGTTCTCCAGTTATGAATCGCTGCCAGTTTCGCTCGATGAGGTCATCCACTGATTGATATGGTCCATCATAAAGTCTCCATTCGCCCCATATTTCGCTGCCAACAATATACAGCTGAGATGAATGAATGACCTGTTCTGTCTTCTGTCTTTTCTTGATTAGAGTTCTGAGTCCAGCAGTTCGATTGGGGAGATCTCCAAAGAAACTTTGAGGTATTTCCAGACTAGATTTTTGTATGTTCTAGAAAGCACAGGGCCCGGCACAGTCCATCACCCCGATCAGCTGGTGGTTTCAATTGCTGGGTTGGTTCTGGTTATTTTGTCTTTTTGAAACTCTCTGAGTTCTGTGACACCATCTTCTCTGACTCTGTCATAGTCACATTAGAAAAGCTGTCTGGCATGCATCAACTGTTCTTTCCTTCTTTACAGAATCCTAATTTTGTCCAGGTATTCAATCCTCCTCTATAACATAATTTGCTCTTGGCTAAAGCTTAAAGCAAAGACTTAAAATCTGTGATTGGGAGAGAGCTATCATTTTTCTCTCCTACTGAACATAATTTACTGCTGGAGCCATTTCATAAGCTGGAAGAAAATGAGCTGAAGTTTACCACAGAAAGGTGATGTGACTGAGGCTCTGCTATGTCTAACATCCCTCATAGACATGGTCCGGTTGTACTTTTGGCTACTCCTCAGGACCACAAAACTACATTCTTGTGATACGCATAATTCCCAGATCCAGCCATCACCTGCTCTTCTGCCCCTCAGAGTTTTTAAACTGTTTTTGTTTTGTTTTGTTTTTTGCTTTTGCCCTTTGTAGAAATTTACAGGGCATGTGTTGAAGACACCAGTGTTATAAAAGCTGAACGACCACAAATCCCAGATATTTCTTAGGTCAACACATAGAAAAGAGATGTTCAGAAAAAAAAAAAAATACTATCCAAGTAATAAATCATCCACTGTCCAATCATAAGTGAAAAATACATTTTCATTATATAAGTCCATAAACTTCAAATAACCTAAGGAATAGAAAATAGAAATAGAAAAAACTGAAAGAAGAGATAAATGAGACTTCCTAGAAAGTTGCTAAGTCCCTGTCCTCAAACTAATGCAACCAATAAAAGTAAACAATGAGTAAGGGTCTGGCACTGTGGCATAGGGGATTTCGCTGCTGTCAGCAGTGCTGGTATCTTGTATGGCACTATTTACAGACCCAGCTGCTCCATTTATCATTCAGTCACCTCCTAAGGTTGTGGGAAAGCAGCAGAGGATGGTCCAAGTGGTTGAGTCCCTGGATCCACATGGGAGACCCAAGAGGAAATCCTGATTCTTAACTTTGCCTTGGCCCAGACCTGATTGTTGCAGCTATCTGGTCAGTGAACAAGCAGATGGAAAATCCCTCTCTGTCTCTCCCTTGATTTCTGTAACTCTATATTTAAAACAAATAAAACTTCAAGAAATGAAACAGAATGCCAGAGCACATGATGTGGTTGAGGTTTGGAATGAGTCTTCACATTTACAGGGACGTATAAAGAATGTGTGAGTTAGCTTCTTTACATACCTCAAGAAAAGAAACCACAAAGTAGGCAATAATTTGCAAAAAAAGACAAATCAAAACATATATATATATATATACACATAGCATATCATATACATATCACAGTATGCACAATATTAAGCCAGATCGCTCTACAAATGGAAAGATGAATATATGGCAAATTCATCAGGTTCCAAGAACAGTTTTAGGATTCTATAGAACCACTGTTGCTGATAAAAATTAATTTATCGAAGTTAAGAGAGTAGAGATATTGACAATTACCCACAAAAACTGGGGTGATTTCAAGTCTTAGTGGGCGACACAGCAACAGCCATAAAAATTGGCAGTTCCTCTAAAGGCAAATGGGAGGTGAAAATTTTTCATGTCTCACCAAA
Source organism: Ochotona princeps (assembly GCF_030435755.1). Lineage (NCBI taxonomy): Eukaryota > Metazoa > Chordata > Mammalia > Lagomorpha > Ochotonidae > Ochotona > Ochotona princeps. Next base: position 86,849,464 of record NC_080836.1, on the reverse strand, counting down.
CACAAACATCTCTTGAAAGGCTTCTCCTTGTTTGTTTAACAAGAGTTAAGAGAATATTGAGGCAAATACTTCTGGAAAAGGCTGTTCATACTGTAAAATACTATCAGGGACAAAAAGGAGGCAGCCGGACAAGCAGGCTTATTCCTATTGGTGTATCTAGCTATGGGATACTAGACAGTGTACATGTCCCTCTTGGATAGTGGCCCAATAACAGCTCCAGTCACTTTCCGCTACAGTTCTTAGTACTACAGAATAAAGTGTTAGTCTTTGCAGACAAACTTCACACCATATGAAGTTAACCAACACTTTCTGGTTGTTACAGTCTTAGGAGTTGTCAGGGTGACAGGTGAAACTGGTTCTTTAGGCCCTGATATGCTTAGGGCTCTGCAGCTTAGGTCAAGAGAACAACTTGTTTTTGGAATGTGATTTAAAAATCGATGCCTTCAAGTTCCTTCTAATTTTTTTATCATAAATTTTATACATATTTGGTGTATAAGCAGAAAATATACATACCATATCAAACAAGTCTATGTATTTGTTAGTTCATCTTCCTTCCCTCATGTGTCAACTCTGTCATCGACCTTTCAGCGACATACAGTTTGTTTCACACTATAATAACACAGTCAGTTTAATTTTAATGTAATGATAACCAAAGCCACTGCCACTTTCAATAGTCAAACTAAAATATACGGGCCCGGCGGTGTGGCCTAGCAGCTAAAGTCCTCGCCTTGAAAGCCCTGGGATCCCATATGGGCGCCGGTTCTAATCCCAGCAGCTCTACTTCCCATCCAGCTCCCTGCTTGTGGCCTGGGAAAGCAGTTGAGGACAGCCCAATGCATTGGGACCCTGCACCCGCGTGGGAGACCCAGAAGAGGTTCCTGGTTCCCGGCCTCGGATCGGTGCACATCGGCCCATTGTGGCTCACTTGGGGAGTGAATCATCGGATGGAAGATCTTCCTCTCTGTCTCTCCTCCTCTGTGTATATCTGGCTGTAATAAAATGAATAAATCTTTAAAAAAAAACTAAAATATAAACTGCATTTATTTATGACTACAGTAAAATATTTTATTTAGTTTTTCTTCCAAGAGAGACATGTAAATTACATACTTATGTCTGGGATTCATAATCATAACAAAACTTAGAATCAAGGTGATAAATATAAAAATGTTTCTAAAGATAGTTTGGGGGGAAATTTATTTTTTATATTTCACTATTTATAATTTGGCTTTCTCTGTTTTCACAGCCCTAAATGTATAAATTTATGTTTAGGGGTAAGGAAAGAATGAAGTTGACAACTAAAAGAAAACACAATACTATAAGTTTGAACAGAAGTACTGCTAGCATAATAAAGATTTGCCAGTAGAAAATTAATATACTTCTCTGCTTTTCTACTAATGTAATTAAGAACCTGAAGCAACACAACTTTGTAAGGAAAATAAATTCATGTGGCTCACAGTTCATGTGGCTCAGAATCCAAGATCCATCAGCCCCATTGCTCTGGTCTTGGGTGAGGGTCCAATGAGGAACCTACAATCGTGGGAACATACGTGGAGGAAAAGACAACTCAAGGAAGAAAATAAAAGGGTGACTGAGCGGCTGGCCTCAGACTTTTATATTAACTTGATCTAGTGAGAACTTCTGAGCCCAGTTATTCCCTTCCAAGAGCAGCCTCCCCAGAGACCTACGGATTTCTCACCAGATGCCCTCTAAAACTTTTATCACCCTCAGGTTGCCACTGGGGACGGACCCTCTACCACTTGAACCCTTAGAGGAGAAATTCAAACCATATCCAAACCCAGCAATAATGCTGAACAGTTCTGCACAAAGGACATGAAATAGCAGTGAAAAAGTTGCCATGGTATAAAGGCCTTTTCTAAGCAAAGAAGTGTTTTTCTCACACTCAAGAGCTAAAAAAGAATTAATGAAAAAAGTCATTATGGAATGAAACAATCTAGTGTTTATTTTATTAAGTCAAATTTTGCTTCTAGACCCAATTTAATTCACACCACCAAGACTAAACACTGGATTACTTGTTAAACTAAACATATTTTCCAAATCTGATAACAATGACATTTTCTCCCAAACTAGACCTCAAATCATGCCAGTTTGTTCATTGATATTTAAACGCGCAAGTTTTAAACTTTATTCCAGCTCAAAAGTCTACTTTCCTGAGATGTTATCCTTATTTATTTGAAAGGAAAAGGTTACAATATCACACGACGATAGAAAAATATTTTTTCAGTCAGCCTGAATGTGAGTCAGTAAGTAAACATTTGAATTCCAATAGCTTTATTTTAAAAAGGAAATTTAATAAAAATTAGTTATTCTAATGTTAGCGCTTATACTCATTCATAGACTTAAACAATATCTAGTATTTTTTAAGTTTTAATATTAAATTTTTATTTTCCAAAGGATTTTCAATTTAAAATGCTTATTTTATCATAAGTAAAGCTTTCACATAAATCAAAATCAAATTTGTAGCAACTGAAACATCACTAATTGAAAAAAAGTATTTTAAATTTTGGCTTCATTAAATGAGCTATACATGATCTTTGGAATAAGAACAATATTAGGATGATATAGTAAGAAAAATAATAAACATTGGCCTCTACTATGTGATACATGTAGGCAGTCCATGTTCAAATCCACTTGTCAAGTGAGAAGATCACACCTGAGTGAAGTTAACTATTTTCAACACAGGTTACATAAAAAGCAAGGGCAGAGTTCAGCCAACTACTGAAACACAGGGTGTGACAGTATCTCACAAAATTCACAAAGTGCATCTCAATCTAGTCAACCATAAGTCAATGGTGCATTATAAAACCTGACAATTTTACACAGAGAATTAGACAACTCACTTGGCTGGAGCAATCACTTCAAGAAAAATAAAATATTTATACTTTAAGCTTACAAAGTGGAAACAGTGTCTATTACATTTGGTTGTTTAAATGATAAGACTAATAACTGAAAATCTCATGGCTCTTGAATAATTGCTGTTGATATACATTATAAATAAATAAAACGAAATAATTTAAGGGCAATCAATGGAAAAAAGAGCTGAAAAGACCTGCCCACTAGCATCATATAAAGTGGTTCTAAGGATACAAAAAACCGATGGAAAAAGACATTAAAAGGTGATAGCAAATTGTTCTTTCCACAAATAAACACAATTCCTCCTTTATTAGCACCAGAAACCAAAGACGAGTGTCAACAGATGCAGGAGCACATGGAGTTCTTATTTAGTAGGTCAATAATGTCTTAACAATATATTCAGAGGCAATGAAGAGTGTACTTCAGGTCACACTGCAGAATGTTCCCTTATCCATAGTTTTACTTTCTGTTTCTAATTACTGTTGTAAACTACAATTGAAAAATACTAAGTATAAGATTCCAGAAATAATATTAAAACTGCAGGTTGTTCTGAGCAGTGGGATGAAGCTTTCTACTGTCACACTCCATCACACTTATCCCTTTGTCAAGCACATCTGCACTATACTCTATGTGCATATAGAAGAACAGCATGACACACACAGTGTTTGGCACAATCCATGGCTTTATACACTGATCAGGATTCTTGGAATGTATGCCTGTTGGATACTGGGGAAATATTGAGCTTTGCTGAGGACAACTACCAATTCCAATCAGGTTGAAATAAAAGACTCAGTTCTTAACAAACTCTAGGAATTATGTCATGCGGCCCCACCTTATCCAAGGATCATATATCTAATATAGTCCAATGCAATCCTTGAACTACAGATGGTAACAAGTCATATATATATTTATATATATATATATACACACACACATATATATATACACACACACATATTTGTAAATTGCAGTGCTATTTTAAAAATCAGCTATTACCAATACTACCAATATTTCTATAAAACCTTTGAAGTAAAATAAAAAAAAAAAAGGCCGTAAGTTGGGCCATTCCAGTGGTGTAGGCTAGCATCATATATTGGTGCCATTTGGAGTCCCAGTTGCCCCACTTCTGATCCGGCTCCCTGCTAATGGCTTGGGAAAGTAGCAGGGACTGCTCAAGCCCTTTATCCCCCGCACCCACGCGGCAGACCCAGGAAAAGCTCCTGGCCAGCCCAGTTCTGGCTGTTGCAGCCATTTGGACAGTGAACCAGCGGACGGAGGAACTGGCTGTCTTGCTCTCACACTATCGCCCTGTCTTTCCCTCTCTCTGTAACTCCTTAAAGTAAAATAAATAAATGTTTAAAAAAGCCCATTTGTATGAGAAACAAGTGTAGCAGTGACATATAACTTTACTCATTATTCAAATAATTTTTAAAATAGAAACAAATCTATAAAAAACTCTTGCTATGAGAAGAAAACATGTTATTCAGACATGAATCTCATTTCAAATGCAGATAGTTTTGAAGTAGTACATTTGAAATTAATAGTCCTATCTATTTCTACAAGAACCCTCTTTAATCTCAATCTTTATTGTATGTGATCTGTATAGTTCAGGTGACACTAAAGGTCACAGTTGTCAAGTAGAAAGATCTTGAGTTTGTAGAAAACATTTGCTACTAAAAATGATAATGAAGATTAAAATGTCAATGATACAACAGATATTTGGAATGCGCATCACTGCTTAAATTATTCTTTGGACAGAACTAAGTGTGTACCTAGCAGAGCAAGTCTGAGGCGGCAAAGACTGAAAGACAGCACACAGTCACACACGGCTCTGAAGGGCGCTTCTCTTGCCACCAGAAGCAATGTCTGAATGAAACTGACAGGAAAGGCACAAAGAAGCAACTGCCAGAATTCAATTGCATTTAGCTGTTTCTGGGAGGTTTAACTCACTATTGTCCACAGTTCTGTATCTTGATTTTTTTCCTCATATCCTACCCTATAGCAGCTTGCAGGTAATTAGTATGCCAACTGCTTTGATATTTGTTATTTAAAATGACTCCTTTTCTAATCCTCAACTGGTTCACTACCTATGTTGTATCTCATATTCCCATTTGTCTCTCATCTTCTTTATCCTCTCATTTTTCATTTATTAGCAATACAGAGACAGTAAAATTTGTCTTTATTTTTATAGTGTTTATTCTTTATTTAACCCTCTAATTTAACTGTATTATATATTGAATTCTATGATTATTTTACTAATACTAAAATAATTTTTACTATTTACTAGTTACTTCCTCAAGTTTTTCCTAGATTGAAACTTAAACATTTTCTCTATTAATGCATTTTATTTAATCACTATTTTGCTTTTATCAACCCATTCTTCTTTGTTCCTAGAGTCAAAACTGCTCTTATTTAAAGATTTATTTTTATGAGCAATACTGAACTAAGGAAACATTTCCTCCACAGAAGGGGAATTGTAAGCATTGTCCCCCAACTTTCCCTGCATCATTCACTATGACTTCCACAAGAGGTTCTCAAAGTTCTGGGGGAATGATTTATCCAAGCATGGAAAAAGATGGTATCACATCATGTGACATCACAGGCTGTGTGAAGGCTTACAGAGAGCAAAGGTGGGGAGCCATGATAGTGGTTGTTCGCTTCATTGAAGCGTTTCTCTAGAGCTGTGTCTTCTGAGAACACTGTAAGACCATATGGAAACATGACATTTTAATAATGTGATAGATGTCTAAGTGAGAACTGTAAACACATGGTATCCAGAGAAGGTGGTTATACACTGCTAGCTCTATCCTTTAGGAAGAAATCAATAGTCTAAGGGTTACTTATTGATTAACTCAGGCATCCTCAATGAGGTGTAAGTATCACCCACCGAAAAGGACAAATCTAATTCATAAGGAGAAGTGAAAAAGAGTTAGATACTATAGTGCTTTGTGGTCTTTCAAAGTGCATAGCACTGTGTCTTGTTCAGACATTCAAACCTCATGAGGCACAGGATACCATTGAGTGGAGAGCGGTCTAAGGCTGAGAAGAAGGCTAACCGTATCCCAGAAGTCATAAATCCACAGACTAAAATGCTATGCTAAAGGTTCAGCTCTGTTACAAAAGAAGTTGACAGCTGAGAGATTCAGATAGTCTGACATCAACTGGGAAGTTGCGAAATGACCTGATCAAAGTCACCACCACCCGCCAAGGGGAAGTTAATGTAAAGCAGTGTTGCACAGGCTTCTTGCAGGGACTCTTTTCTCTGAACATCTGCACTGCAGACACAGCACAAAGTCAAGACGTGTGCAAAGGAGCTAAACAACGTTGACTGAATCCAGTGCTTTAAGTGGAGTAAACATTGTCCAAGAATGGACCAAAAATCCCTTCCCTCCACGTGTGTACATACCAGTCTACTCTTCAAAGGAACCTGTTTTCTTCTCAAAAACTTAACTGTCTTTTACAAACAGGATGCAACAACAAAATAAATAATAAATGCATAAAGAAAGAAAGAAACATGATGAAATGTACAGGCCCGGGTGCTAAAAGGGAAGGGAGAGATGCAAAGAAACTGAAGGGAGGAGAGCAGGAGAGGAGGAAGAAAAGAGGGAGGAATGGAGAGAGGGAGAAATAAGAAGGAACAAAGGAATAAACTGGAAGAAATTCAAGATAACGTACTGTATTTGGTTTAAGCTGCTGAGTTTTTAAGAGATTTTGTTGCCAAAATATCTGAAGTATGGGGTATAGAGACATACAGTTGGAATGATGCACAAGAATGAAAGAACATAAGAATGAGAGGGAAAAAATGTTTCTTAGTTAAAGAATTTTAGACTCTTCTGCACAAAATGGGTACTTTCGGAAGGTGCTTTCTGACACAGTCACACAGTTAGGATCAAATTAACCAGGCTAAAATCCTCACCTTGCGTGAGCAGGGATCCCAAATGGGCACTGGTTTATTTCCTGGCTGCACTCTGCCTGTGGCCTGGGAAAGCAGGAGAGGACGGCCCAAATCCTTGGGACCCTGCACCCACGTGGGAGACCCGGAAGAAGCTCCTGACTCCTGGCCTCAGATCAGCTCAGTTTTGCTTATTTTGACTACTTGGGGAATGAGCCAGCGGATGGAAGATCTTTCTGTCTCTCCTTCTCTCTTTATATCTGCCTTTCCAATGAAAACAAATAAATCTTTAAAAAATCAGGCAGGTTAGTCAGGATCCCCCCTGTACTGGAGGAACCATGTTTGTTAATTCTAAGAAAAAGCCCAATGGGAACACATATTTCCATCTTGAGCAAATGGATACTATCACTCCATGTAATACTTACATAATAACTATTATCATATATTTTCATCTATTTTCCTTTGATGTTTTTTGCAATTAATATTTAACCATTTTTATCCTACTGTATTAAAAATATAATTTAACTCCCTTAAAAACATTTTGATCACATAGAATATAAATGTAACTTTTTACTCTTTTAGGTTAGCACCAAATCATATTTCTTAATTCCCTTACACACACTAATGAAATTTAAAAATTAAGTTTTCAACCTCATATGACTAAATTCCAACAGAATCATTAAAAGGAGTGCAAAACACTGCTTTAAAATAATAAAACATTTTTATCTGGAAAAATTTCCTCATCAAAGTAATATAATTTAGCCATAAGCAAACACATATAATATGCAAAATTATTTAAAGTATCAATCTACTTGATATTTTTTGTATGGGCAGGCACCATTATAATTCTGAATTTGCAGGCGAAGAAATAGAGGTTAAATACCATTTCTAAGATCACAGGGATATTGTAAAGTAATAAATAACATATGTGCTTTGCTCAAGGTCAGAGGATTAGTATGTAGTAGATGCAAGAACTGAACACAGTTCAGATATCAGCAGCATTTGTAAGCTTAATCGTTAATCTATACTACCTTCTTACAGTGATGCCCTTAAGTTATAAAAAAACAGTATTTGGAAAATCAGATGGAGCAATCATATAATCGATAAAGTAGCACATATTACAAAAATTTTAGTCTTCTCTGTAAAATGGGTGAATAGCAACAGTATTTTTCTTTTTTTTTAAGATTTTTTTTTTTTTTATTAAACAGTCAGATACACAGGAAGAGAGAGAGGAAGATCCTCCGTCCACTGATTCACTCCTCAAGCAGCCACAAAAGCCAGAACCTGCGCCATTCCGAGCCCAGAGCCTCCTCCAGGTCTCCCACGCGGGTGCAGGGTCCCACAGCCTTGTGCCGTCCTCGACTGCTTTCCCAGGCCACAAGCAGGGATCAGAACCAGCATCCATATGGGATCCTGGTGCGTGCGATGCGAGGCATTTAGCCATTAACGCTATTGCACCAGGCCCAGCAACTACATTTTTCATGAGGTGAATGGGAAAATATTTTGAGGAGCCCTTTACATTAGTGGATAAAAATCTCAATAAATATTAGTTGGGGTCATCATGGTGAAGTAAAGACAGACTAACAAGCAAATTAATAAACTACATTTTAAATCTATCATTTGAAGTTTTTACCTTCAGCTAAATATTTTTGTAGTAAAAGAACCAATAAGAAAAGGTGGATCCCTATATGAAAGGTGTAACTTTTAAAATGGAAAAAAAAAGATATTTTCTTTGTTACTTCATATTCCAGGGTAAAAACTGCTATTCAAATAAAATATCACTGTGCAAATAGGTGAATGAAAATGATAATAACCCAAAATTTTTATTGGTTTGCCTTAACCCTACATCAGGGTGCCAATGAACTATTCTGAGGATTTCTCTCTCGTTGGTTCCTTGGTCGTGGACATTTGGCACACGTCCCACACTGGAGTGCCTGGATTGGATTCCAGCTCCAGCTCCTGACTTCAGCTTCCCACAGAGGAAGACACTGGGACACAGTGGTGATGCCTCCTGTGACCGAGTTCCTGACACAGAGCTGGAAGTTCTGCCATTTTGTATTGGTTCCTGACCTATGCCCTCACTCAGTCCCAAATTAGAACATCTGGGTAAACTGGTATCTCTCAAATAAATAGACCAAAAAAAATCAAAAACAGGTCAATTGTAAAGAAACTAGCCCAAAATACTAAACTCAATAAAATTACTTCTTTAGAATAACTAAGATTTAGCATAGTGCCTAATATCTATTTTAATATATTGAAATATTATTAATAAATGTACCTTCCCTATCACAGAAAGTTTATTTTGTGTAATATTCTAAAGAATTAGACTTAAATGTTAATTCAGAATGCTTATTACAAAAGAGAAAATGTCCCAATTTATCACTAACAAAGTGTGATAAACTCATTAATCACTCTTTAAATACACAAAGCAGGTAGTAAAACATTCCACATGCAGCTTCCTATGAAAACAATTACTGGTGCTATTATGACCATATATGCGCTAAATTAATTTTGAAGGACAGGGTGACATTAGACGATGCCTATTTATAAAAGAGTAATACATTTTTTGTTTTGCTTCGAGAATTCTTTGTTTTCATTTTGTTTGAACAAAGGAGAAACCAGCACAGAGAAAGAGAGAGAGAGAGCTCTTTGGTTCATGGATTCATCCCACAAACGCCTACCATGGCCAGGGCTGGAACTGGGCAAAGCCAGGAGCCCAGAATTCCATCTTAATCTCACACACAAGGGGCAAGGGCCCAAGTAGTTAGACTGCATCTGCTGCAAACTAGGGTCCACGCTAGCACACAGACACACCACAGGCACAGCAGTCACAAAGCAGTCACTGCAGAGTGTATGTATTTTTTGTTTGTTTGTTTGTTTTTTTTTTTAATTATTTATTGTTTAACTTCAGTAATTACATTGTATTATGTGACACAATTACATAGATACTTGGGTTCTCCCCCCCCCTCCCCAAACCCTCCCACCATGGTGGATTCCTCCACCTTGTTGCATAACCACAGCTCAAGTTCAGTTGAGATATATGTATTTTTTAAGTTGGCTTTAAAGCTATGAATTCTGTTAAAGTAGCCCAGAGAGGCAGCCTTGAGCATCTAGCCAAGGGGCTACTCATGACCAGGAAGAACAGTGAGAAGCAGCAGGAGCACTGTGAGGACACGTGGGAGGCCAACTGAGAGCTGCTTTACACAACAGTCTACCATCAGAGAGAACCAGTGAGGCCAGGGTACCCCTCAAATAGCACCTGTTTTCCACATAGGAAGCCTGCAATCTGACCAAACAGCTGCTGTGACAGAAATCAGCCTCTGCAGAGTCCTGTCGGCACTGCCAGGAGCTGAGTAAACGGGACTGCCTGAGGTTGAAGGGCTCCCAGGTCAGAATTCCAGACACTGTGGACTACAAGATGAAAACAGCCTTGACTCTGCTCGGCTTCCAGAGTAACCACAAGCATCAAGGGGGTTACTTAGGGTCAGTAACTTTGAAGGCAGGAGTGGAAGGTTCATTTTAGAAATGCTACCGATTCTATTCTAATTTCTTTTTCAGGCCAGCTCTCCCTGGCCAGCAAGGGAATGGGAGCCAGCAGACTGTATTCTTCACGGAGATTCACAATCCCTTATGTTGCCTTTGCCTGTAGTGCATGTGAACAGACAGGACAGGGTCTCACATATATCTGGTCAGGCCTTAACACCTACCTGACCATGACTACACACTTCTTGTTGCTTTCTATCTTCTTTCAGTGGGAAAACATCCTCCTTGGCTGGGACAGTGTCTTTCCTAGGTCCTCTAATAATGAGCTGTCCTCTGTTTTGTACCCCATGTATTAAATCTACTTGTTAGATCAGTCTCCTCCAGACTTAAAGCAACAGAATTCTAGATGGCCTGCACGTGAAACCTCAAATGTAAACAGTTTCAGTGAGCTCTTGAGAGACCACCTCCTGCTGGAACCAGGTCTGGATCGCAGAGCTCTACATCATCCCTGTTGAGCTTGAAGAAGGCAGAGCAGTTATAGCCCCTACTCCTGAACAGCAGCTGGAGTTTCCATGAGCAAAGCAAGGGAGTGAAGGAGTCCAGAACTAGGAGCAGGACAGACCAACCACAGCCCACAGGTCCTTGCCTCCAAGTACACATGAAACAAAGCGGATGTTCTTTCTCTACTGCAAGTAGGCATACATCTGTCGCCACAATTCTTGCTTTCCTATTCACCATTGTGTGCTATACTCTGGACTAACCTTTATTTTTTTAGCCCTTCATCTCACCATGGCAAGAAGAATTTTTGAACTCAGCCCATTGCTAATGGCACTGGGTATTCTGGCAGGAATTCGAACAGGAGTGATCACACTGCAATTTCAACAGTCAGTGTAAAATATAATCAGACTTATTCTTCACCTTCAAAGAAGACAAAGCATGAACGAAGGCAGCAACTTAATCTAATCTTCAAGATCAGGTGAATGCCTTGGTGGCACTGGTGTTTCCAAACCACCAGGGACTAGAGGTGGACTAGAGGTGGACTAGAGGTGGACTTAGAGGTGGACTAGAGGTGGACTAGAGGTGGACTTAGAGGTGGATTTAGAGGTGGACTAGAGGTGGACTTAGAGGTAGACTTAGAGGTGGACTAGAGGTAGACTTAGAGGTGGACTAGAGGTAGACTTAGAGGTGGACTAGAGGTAGACTTAGAGGTGGACTAGAGGTAGACTTAGAGGTAGACTAGAGGTAGACTTAGAGGTGGACTTAGAGGTGGACTAGAGGTGGACTTAGAGGTGGACTAGAGGTGGACTAGAGGTGGACTTAGAGGTGGATTTAGAGGTGGACTAGAGGTGGACTTAGAGGTAGACTTAGAGGTGGACTAGAGGTAGACTTAGAGGTGGACTCAGCCTCTTCTTGGGTAAAAACTGTCGCTTTCACACAGTCAGGTGTGGTAAAAGAAAGGAGCAGCTTCTAAAAAACATGGTATGAAATCTGTTTCTAAAATAGACCTGCCTCATTTTGATCATCTTTTCTACCATGGGTAATGTATATATTATCTCTTTTTATACTTAAAGTGCTTCTATTCCTCCCATATTTAATTAAAACATTTCAGAAGTTCTTACAGGAATGAGTGATGGCTATTGCTCCAACAACCATGCAAAAACATCACAAGATTGTTCTTCAATCAGACTAGTCAAGAGTAGTCTTATCCTGCTCCACGTCAATGCCCCATGTCAGCAAGAAGATGCTGGAAAGAATCCAGTGCCCCATCTCCCTGTCTACGCTCAGAGTCAGGACTGAAGGAGTAAGGACGGAATCCTCAAAACCACTTTAGCTCCTTGTCTGCAAACAGATTCAATCCCCTACAGGACTCGCTAGCCCCAGCATTCTTAAAGCAGCTCAGTCCCATACTCTGTTTTTCTTTTCCAAATAACCTATCCACAGAGAGGAAGGTCCCTCTAGTTGAAAATCTCAGGAAAACCTAGATCAGTTCTACCACCATTCATGGCCCTTACCTGGGTTATGTGTATAAACTCAGATTTATATAAGCAACTAGATTCTATCACATAGTTCCTCTTTGTACATGCAAGCAGTGAGCCACTGCCGCAAAGTTTATGTCCCTTCAAATAATTTGTTTCTGCCTGTGAAGGAAAAAATAAACAACTATGATTTCACACAATATTTTCACTCAACTAATTCATTCATTCCTTCAACATATTCTAAGCACCCCCTATCTTGCAGGTTATTTGTGATAATCAGATATGATCCAGGCCCTCCAGCATTGCATTTGGGGATAGGATATATGGACATGCAATCACTCAATCACTGAGGTCCAGTAGGTTCTGTTCCATATTCCCATATATGTATGCTACAAGCTACATATCTGGTACCAAGAGAACAGAAGAAGCTCTGCAGCTGCTTTAGTGTTTACCAATGGAAAGAGGAGAGAAAGTGAAGTCTAGTCAAAGAAACATGACACACTACATGAAAATGCTAAATATTTCACTGAATCAAAAATAGTGAGTACAGATCAACAGATTGCAAAGCAGAAACTAAGATATCACATCTTTACTCCAGAAATACTACTATGATGGGAGTAAAGAGAATAAATGTCAATGAGAAGAGTGGCTCTAAGCAGAGAGAGAAAAAGGAATCAATTGGAAGAGCTCAAGATAGATGACAGACTTGGCCAAAGCCAATGCTGAATGATTCATTTTAACAGAATATACAGGGTTAAATGAGTAATTATATATGATAAGTGATTGGTAAGGGAAAAATTTAAAGATTCAAATGTCATCATAGGTAACTATATTGATTATAATTACCCTAAAATGAGAAAAATGCAGGTGGAAAGGAAGAGGATAGAGGTAAAATAGAATTGGCTTTGAGACCTGCTAAATTTGAGATGCTCACAGATGTGCAAGTTAGAATGTCCTGTTTTATGAGGCACTCTGAATTAATGGTTATTGCCTTAGGATAATGTCAGTAGTTTTAAATTAAAATTGAATTCAGAGCATAAATACTGCTATGAAAGTTGGGTGGATAACTCTAATAAAAAGTTTTATTACTTTCTATTAGATTATAAAAGCACTATTAATATGGAAAAAATTAATGACATGAAACTAACATGACAACATCATTCTAGCCATAGCCATATAAGAAATTGCCAAAGTTGTTTGAAGATTTATGCCTATCAGCAAGAGAAATTATATTTACAACACATTCTCAATACAATTATAAGATGCAAGGAAAAAAGTTTTATGGGAGATCATCTTAGATTCATTGACTTAAATATGAGAAAAGACAATGTCCTGGTAAGATTAAGTGCAGCAACCCAGTAAGTAATGGCAAATATTGCTAGAATTACTTATTATACTACACCAAGTCTCATTATCTCTAATTATTTATACAAAAAATCCAAGTATATAAATTGTCCTCTAAAAGGAAATAGAAAATGTGACTTAAGAAAAAAATTACTTTTTTGTGGATTTCAAGTCTTTGCACCAAAATAAACTGTGTTTTAATTCCAATTTTTCACTTTTTATGTACTCTTATGTATATACATATGATATGACTTGAAATGCTAAATAAACAGAACAAAAAGTATGTTGATACATTCTAAGTCATCTTTCCCAACCTTTTGTATTAAAAAGATTAACCTTTCCTTTAAACTTCCATTTCCCTTTCTATCACACATTAGGCAACAGAAAACAACATTATGTACCAATGGAAGAAGATAGAATGAGAGATGTTTTCTACATTTACTGAAATATTATTAATGGCTTGATATTCTATGGAAATAAATCTACCCATCATAATAATATGTTCCAGAAAAGGTTTCACAGAAAAACAAAATGTCTTGATTTTTAAAAACTAAAATTATGTCAGCATAATGGAGACAGCATAGTTTCATTTTTTTATCAATGCTATTTAATAGGTGAGATTTTTATGCATTGTTGGCACTACACATAATTGCTATATATAATTATAATATGTCCAACAATGTCTTCTTGTAGGTCACTGTGGTTATTACTATGGATCTAGATAATTAAAAAAGAATGAAAGATGGTTATGGCCCCAAAAGGGCAACTGTCGGTCTCTCACAGAGTCTATCAAACATTGAAATTGAATATGCTTTGCACACCATCTACGACCAAATAAAAAGCCTTCCATAGTTTCAGCAGCAAACCGATCTGGCAATTCCTCTCCTCCCCCTAAAAAATCAAAACAGCAGAACACTTTCTCGAAGATGACAGCTGTTCCGCAAACCCAACCTGTTAAATACTTACCTAAAATATGAAGACAAATATATGCAAGGTCACTAAAGACAACTTAAGAAAAAGTGAAAACTTAATGTTTTAATGGGATGATATATTTATTCATGAAACTGATTCAAATAAACTTGTGCACAAATCCCTTTTCAAAAGTTAGTAGCAAGCCAGCATTTTGGCAGTATGTGGTAGGGGCCCAAAAATTTGGCCCATCTTTTGCTGCTTTTCTCGGGCCATTACCAGGCAGCTGAATCAAAAGTAGGGTACTCAGAAGTGAATTGGCACCTATAAGGGATACTGCCATTGCAGATAGCAACAACTTAACCCGCCACACCACAACACGTGCCTCTGATTCTGGCTTTGAGAGCAGAGAAGCCCATTGCAAATGTTAAAAGAATCACTGCCTTTGTTTTTTGTTGTTGTTGTTTTGTTTTGTTTTTGTTTTTGTTTTTTTGAGAATCCAACTTCTACCTTTATTCAAGAGACCAGACAGGTTGCCCCAGGATGCGGCCACCAGCCCTGCAGTCCAGCAAGACTGGAGCCCTGTGACCTGGCCTACTGTTGCCCTGAGCTGCAGCCTTAGCCCTGGGACCCTGCTCGCAGCCACTGCAGGTGCAGGCAAAGGAAACCTGGGGATCGGATGCTGCTGTTGAGAATCACTGCCTATGTTAATTTTCTTTTAAAAAATACATGTTTGGCTACTATTAGATACATAAATACTGTGAAGCAAGGTAGGGTGAATTAATAGGATTTTGAAACAAATTAAATAATACCAAAATGTTATTTTAGAAGAGAATTAAAAATTGTAAGTATATTCTGGAGAAGGAACTAATTAGACTTTCGGGTTAATTTAATGATGAGATTGGCAAGTGACAAAATAAAGAATCAAAATGATTCTCAGGTTTTTACTTTGACTCAATTCACAGCTCAGTGCTTTTCTGTAACAAAGATGTTGACAACATTACTACATTTGCTGCAGTTACACAAAAGTTCTTTTTTGAATGTGATAATTTCGAAAAGCCTGTTACATGTTCAACCTCAGACGAGATGCCAACATACAGAAGACCAGAACACAAAGAGGTACTCAAAGTGTGAGGATGAAAGAGGCCACTTGAGAAGAGGTAGCGAGACGGCATGACGTGTGGACCTGCAGGAAAACCAGGCCTGTCTTAAATAATCAGAGTGTGCGTGTTGGAGGGCGGTGGGGGAGTATTGATTGGATTAACTGCAGCTTAAGACATGAGGAACACCAGAGAGGTGACAAGCTGTGGTGGATGTGCAGCGTGCTTTCTGACAGTGATGAGTAGTTTCAGAGGAAAGGAAAGGCAGGCAGTCATTCCATGGACCCATGGAAGAGCTGTTACTTCAGCCAGCCCTTTGCCAACTGATGTAGTGAAAACTAGCCGACTATCAGGAAATGGCAACAATTTTGTGATGAGTTTTCCAGGAACCTTTGGGTTTTAATTAATGCAAGTAACTGCAGGATGCTTCCTAGGCTGATGAGAGCCATCTAGTAAGGGCAGCAGACATTCACCTGTATCAGGACCTGAACACTCTAACCTCTATCTAAATCCTCTGCTTCCTTGACCTAGGAAATTTCACGCCATAAAAATGCAAATTAGCAAGACATTAAGAATTTAAAATATTATCTGGATCTTAATACACATTAGTTTTATTATTACCTTGCTTTAAAAACATAGTAAAATTATACTTTGATAAAAATCCTGCTATTTTCTGAGAAAGAACAAACATAATTAGCTAATTCTACACTTACTAAAACTTAATTATTTTACTGTTTAAGTTTAAAGCAATTATCTTAGAGTTCACTTATCAGAGGGAAAGAAAGGGGATTTGGGTCTAAATCATAGGTCATATTACTGATAAAATTGTATCCCCAAGTGTCAAAATAGAAATCATACCCTCAGCATTTTCCTTTAAAATAATATATGATTTACTCAGTGTTTTATGGTTTGCCTTCAGTTAATCCAATCTGATACAAACCCTATTTATGATTCCCAAGATATCCAAGATATGTAAATGTGGAGAGAAATTCATGTAAGAGAGAGACAGATGGGAAAACAGATGCATAATTTACTGCCTTACAGAAATAACAAAGTCAAAGATGGTGTGTATTATAGCAGGTGAATACTGGCACTTACATCTTCTTAATGAAATATTATTTCCACCATTATAGGTGATATTCTCTTTCTTATTGTTATTATTACTGTTACTGTTTTTCTGAGTGAGACAGATCTTCTGGCAGCTGATTCACTTCCGACGTGCTTGTATCTGCCAGGATCAGACCAAGAAGAAACCAGGTGTCTGGAACTGGAGCTCCCAACAGGATGGCACTTGAATCACTACCTGCAGCCTCTCACAGTGCACGTTAGGAAGAACCTGGAATTGGAAGCAGGGTCCTAGAGCTGAGACTGTGACCCAGGCACTGTGAGGCAAGATGTGAACGCCCGACGGGTGTGTTATCTACTAGGTCAGTGGAATGCTCCTGTATTAATGAAGCGAGTGAACTATACACTGTGTCTGAATAACTTTCTAGCTATGGCAGTTGAGAATCAGCCAGAAATAAGTAAAAACACATGATCACTCAAAAAATGTCTTTCCTTCCTGATGATATATGTATATATATATATATATATATATATATATATACAGTACAAAGTCTTCGTGTGTGTTTGTGTGTATATGATCAACCCAATTTTAAAAAAATAATAACAGTATAGTAAAATTCTCAGACACTGAAAATTTTGTTGCACTTGATATTATTGTTACCTACAGACTGGTAGTATAAAATGAGAACATACAGAAAACATGTAGTAGAAAAAACACAGGTGGGAGAGATACAAACACATGGCAAAGATGGAACAATGGTATAAGGAGATAAACTGGAAATGAAGTATGCAGGCATAACAAGACACAGATAAATGAGCTGTCCCAAAGTCACAACATGATCTTCTTCTCAGGCATGCGGCACAGAAAGATTTGGGATTATTGTCTTTTCTACTGATTCACTTTTCTGTTTCCTAACTTGGAACACAGACTCTTTCTCCCTCATGAGCCAACTAGTGAAGATTATGGCCCAGAAATTACTCCCTGGGTCACAGTAGTAATCAGAGCAGCTGCCTTTTCAAGGCTTGGAAATAACCTCAGCTAAAATCCAGATTTTGCCTTTGACCAAGAGATAACTGCTTCACTCTTTCCAGAAGCATTTCCCTTAAACTTCACTTTACTGCTGAATTGACTAATACTTGCCATTTCTTTATAAAACACTCCAGGTAAGCTAACACAGGCTAATTCCTGGCCAAGGTCCACAATGGCAGAGTCAAAGGAATTTTTTCCTGAACCCCTTTATAAGCAAGCTGCACATAATATTGTAACATTATTTTTTAAAAAGATGGTTAGATGTATGGAAACAAAATTGCTGACAATGAAAATAAAATTAATGTCACAAAATAGGGAGATCCTATTGCCTATGTTCACAGTTCTAATTTCAGATTAAAGAAATCTAGAATGAAAAATTGTAAGCAATGCATTATTGGCATAGTTTATTCAATACTGTTTGGAATTCCAATCAACAGATGTTTAATGTAATTGTACCTGGTTGAAGTCATTTTTATTATGCCCTGATAGGTCTTTTCAGGTCATTAAGCTATTGATTTTGGACCCCACAAGTAAGATCATTTCTGCTATGCTCTTAAGTAATATCCCATAGGCAATATGCTTTCTACCACCCCAAATCAAACAGATTTAATTTAGAAATGTGGTAAATAAAAAATATCTTCATTAAGAGCAGAACACATTTTGCACATTTAAAAAACAATTAACACAAATAAAATATGTCAAAATTATTATAGGCAGCTAATTCTGAAACCATAGCATATTAGTATATCATGCCAATAATAGTATATTACGAGCAATCAGAATATTTGTCACACACTTTTTCAAGTATTATAGATTTCTCGAAACAAGTTATATACCCTTTTATTACATGACCAAACATAAGAAAAATTACTTACCTAAGCTATAATAAAATGGCATATTCATGATTATCAACATAAGCTTGTCATTCACCAAAATATTAATGAATTAAATGATTTATATATGCAGATTTCCTATAGAAATGTTTCTCTCAAAAGTATTAATAATAATATAAATTTTATAAAACTGTAAAGTAAGTTTTATATTAATGTAAATACATATACTCTCAAAAACAATTCATTCTAATAAACACCATGTAATATTAGGACTTTTTCTTAAACAAATGTGATTATGGTTCATGAAATTATGGTGACACAAAAATAAATCAATGGAGAAAATTGGTTAATGAAAATGTATACTGATAAAGTTGGTTAGTAAAATAAATCAAATTCATTGTTGATGGGATCCTGCCTTTAAAATAACCCCAGAAGTGGATCTAAATATGATCTGTGCATTATTTTAATCCAGAACACTAATCTCTACAGTGCAACACACACTAGTGCCCTAAATGTGTGCTGCCACCAAGTGCCTAAACCAATTAATTGTAAGCCACAGCTATCAGCAGATTATTTCTCCAGACTGGGTAGTTATTTGGAAAGAGACTAACAGCAAACTATTTCAACCATGAGCAACTATAAGAACATTACAATTTAGGCATGTCAATAAAATCCCCAAAACATTAATAAAACATCAAGAATCCTACCGGCTCACTGGAAGTTCATGAAGTCTAAAAATGTTACTCAGCTTGTAGTTAAATTTCACTGGATGAAGATCTTCTTTATTTAAATTCAGGTTTGGGTCTGGTTGCATATTGATGGGAAATTCTGAATCCTGGAGAATAA
Organism: Ochotona princeps; assembly: GCF_030435755.1. Taxonomy (NCBI): domain Eukaryota; kingdom Metazoa; phylum Chordata; class Mammalia; order Lagomorpha; family Ochotonidae; genus Ochotona; species Ochotona princeps. The sequence goes on along the minus strand of NC_080836.1, from coordinate 86,830,115 downwards.
AATAAAGTAAGAGTTCTGTGTTTAAATATCCAAACCTTTGGACCTGCTGATACTCTGCTTGATTTAAGTTTAATTACAACATAAATATCATCATTAGTTTCCCTTAGTACTTACCTGAAATCCCTTATTTTCTATTTTCATTTGGAAAAAGTATATGAAAAAGATAAAATTTTAAATAAATAGCGTTACTCTTTTCTATAAGTGACTCTAGTTCTAAGATTCATGCTACGTATTAAGCATCCCTTAGAAATACTCCATTTCTGAATTATAATGGAGTATAACATAGCATTTTTATAGTAATAGCCAATTGTCCTTTTTCAATAAACTTTCTGACAACATAAAAAACACTGCATTAATTCTTATATACTTACTCTTTTCTATAAACATGCTATTAAAAACACTCCCACTGAATAACAAAATAACATTTTCCAAATGATTAACTATGATTTTCATATTAAATCCAAGGTCACAACACTAATTTTATTAATATGCTTATTAAAGGTATGCTATGACAGTCACAAAAATTCTTTCAAATCATAAAATTTAGAATCTGCATCTGCTATTTACCGGTAATGTTACCTCTCCACTCACCAGGTAAACTCTAACTAAGATTTTTCTGTAAAAAATAGACTTCCTATGGAGGAGGGAAGCCATGTTAGGATTAGGCACTCAACACGTTGTGATAAATCACTTAACAGCTTGATTTTACAAAAGTAACAGGAAGCGACTCAACACATTACAACTCTTTAAAATTTCCCTTCCAGTGTTTTTGCCCAATTTTGTTTTAAATCTTGTCATCAAGCTGATAAGAATAATTTTAATTATACTTTTAAAGATTTTATGACTATTTGAAAATTTATTTTAGATGAGTAAAGTTGAGCATCTTTTTATTTATTATTGCTTTTAAACATTGCCTATTTTCCTACTTTGTGATAATCTTTCAATTTTTAATTTTAGTGGCGTGCCTCACTAGCATGAGATTAAAAATGTTATTTCAAATTTAAAAAATACGTTGTCTTAGACATATAGAGGCATATCTACATTCACTCATGTATTTAAAAAGATCTAATAGGTGTCAATTATTCCAAATCATATTCTGCATATGGAGATTCCATGCATGAGCAAAGTAACTACAAAATCTTTCAAGCTTTGCTATTTTTAATGATATCTGTTTTGGTGATCTGTGATAAGCAATGTTTGATGTTACCATTGTAATTCACTGTGCTCGTAACCAATAAATATGTAAGTTCTGACTGACCTACTTACTGGCTGTTCCATAATTGCTCACTCTCCATGAGTATACAGTTTCCTCAGACTCAACAATATTGAAATTGGGCTGGATAGTAACCCTACAATGGCCTCTAAGTGTGTAAGAGAAGGGTTATGCATCTGTCACTTTAAATAGCAGCTAAGGATGATTAAATTCATGAGGAAGGCGGGACAAAAGCAAACACAGAACAAAACCCATGCGCCTTGCATAGTTATTCAAGTCATGAATCCAAAGAAAAACTCTTGATGGAAATTAAAAGTACTCAGCCAGCTGACATCGATGACAAGAGAAGGAAGGAAGAGAGGGGAGACGGGATGTAGGGAAAGCTACTGTTGATAAAGAGAAACTATTCCTGGTCTGACGAAAGATCAACTCACCCACAATATTCCTTGCCTAAGATCCAAGACTAATACAGAATAAGGCCCTAACTAGTAAACTCTATGAAGGCCGAGAGAAGTGAAGAAGCTGCAGAATAAAAGCTAGACATTAGCGAAAGTTGGTTCATGAAATTTAAGGAAAGAAGTCATCTCCATAGCATGAAAATACAACGTGAAATGTTGATGTAGAAGCTACAGCAAGCTAACCAGCAATATGGCTGAGATTGTTAATGAGGGTATTAAAACTAAATAGCAGATTTTCACTACAGAATAAAGGCCTTATACCAGAAGAACATGCCATCTGGGACTTTCATGACAAGGAAGAAGTAAATGTCTTCTGTCAAAACTTCAAAGGATAGGTAGGCTCTTATTTGAGGCTACTGCAACCAGTGACTTAAAAAAAAAAGTTAGCCAATGCTAATTTACCACTCCAAAAATCCTACCATGAACAAAACTATTGTAAATCTACTCTTCCTATGTGTGGATGAGATAACAGAGCCTGTATAACAACACATATGTATACAACATGCTTTAATGAATATTTTAAGTCCACAGTTGAATTCTGCTCCTAGGAAAAAATATTTCAAAATATTACTGTTTTTTTTTATAATGCACATGCTCTCCTAAGAGTTATGAGGGAGATATACAGTAAGATTAATATTGTGTTCATGTCTGATAATAGAAATTCTCAGCCCTTGCACCAGGGAGTAGTTTCAACTTTGAAAATATATTACTTAAGGAATATATTTTGTAAGGCTATAGCAGCCATATATAGTGATTTCTTTGACGAATCTAGTAAAAGTAAATTTAAAACCTTCTGGAAAGCATTCAGCATTCTAGATATCATTAAGAATATCTATGAATCCTAGGAGCAGGTAAAAACATCCACATCAATAAGAGTTTGGAAGAGGCTGATTGAAGCCTTCATGGATGACTTGGCAGTCGTCAAGACTTCAATGGAGAAAGTAACTGCAGATATGATAGAAATAGCAGGAGAACTAGAAGTGCAGCCTGAATATGTGATTTGAATTGCTGCCATCTCATGATAAAATGTTAATAGATAAGCAGCTGGATTTATGGATGAGTGACTAAAGTGATTTCTTGAAATAGACTCCACTCCTAGTGAAGGTGTTATGAACACTGTTGAATTGACAAGGATTTAGAATATTACATATGCTTAGTTGATAAAGCCATGGCAGGTTGAAGGGATTGATTCCAATTTTGAAAGTTCTGTGAATAAAATACTATCAATCAGCATCACATTCTCCAGGGAAATCTTTAGTGACAACATGAGCCAATCCATGCAGCAACATTCATTATCGTCTAATTAGGAGAAATTGTCACATCAACTCCAACCTACAGCAAATACCACTCTGATAATCCAGCGAACATTCTCATCAAAGCATGACCAGTAATTGGTACAACTAGGACTCGTTGAAATTTCAGGTGACCATTAGTATTGCTTAGCAATAAAGTATTTTTAAAGTCATGCGTTGCATTTTTAGGCATTCTACTATTCCACATGTGATAGGCCCCAGGATAATATGCATCTAACTTTTATATGCAGTAGGAAATCTAAAATTTATGTGACCTATTTCACTGTAATATTTACTTTATTATTGTGGTCTAGAACCACACCTATTATATAATCTCTTATGTGAGGTTTATATTGTAAGAAGATAGCAAAATAATTTTTAAAAGCAGTATAAATCATATTATTGAGGGAAGACAAATTATATTAGCAAAAATATAGCAAGGTATATAAGAATCCTGTCATTTGTAATTGTACTGACTATATGGGAAATCTGAAGCCATAATCACATCTACAGCAATTTTACAGCTTTCTTAATCTCATGAGTATATGAAATTAATCAAATGATTCATTTCGTTAAACCTAACTAACTAAATCTTAGTGACTATTTACTAGACCTGAAAAGAAAATAGGAAAATAAAATAGTAATTTAAAAATTATTTTAAAAATTTATAATAGCAAAGCCTTTATAATAGCGCTATTATCAAAACATAAACACACTTTCTGAGGCAAAATATAAGGCTCCTTTTATTAGCCAACCTATTTGTATATGCAGAAATATTCCAGGAAAAAATGGCCAGCAAATGGGTAGATAAGATCAGCGAGGTAAATATGATATTCATAAAGAAGGACAATGCATACAGAATAACTGCACAATCATTACCTTTTCTTTGTATCAATAATGCATGATTGTTAGGCAAAGCTAAGCTCTCCATAGTTTTGATGGCTCTCAGATTTGACCACATATTGAAATGACAAGACAATTTGATTAAAAAAAAAAAAGCATACAAATAGCACTGAGTCCCAAACCAGATCAACAGAACAGTAATTTCTGACATGGAGGCATTTATTTTAAATCTCAAGTGAAATGAAAGCTAGGCCTGGAAGTATGGCTTTCCTTAGTAATTCAGGTATACCACTTAGTAAATTCAGGTGAATTTAGGCAAACAGTTTAACATACTTTTGAAGCCACATTTTCCTATTCGTAAAGCATAACTAAATAGCATCTATTTCACTGCCTTCACATAATGGGTACTCTACAAATACTTAATATACCTTAGGTGTTATCATAACTATTTTCATTATTTCTATAGAAGTGGCATATCTTAATTTCAACTATTTCATTATGAATTTTCAAACTCTATTATATCTTATAAAATAATTCTATACTAATAAAATTCTGGGTTAAATATTCTCCTGGTATTTATTGAAGGAACTTTTGTGGAATTATCCTGTTTGCCAGAATCCAAGTCCACATCCGTTTTCCAGCCATCTCTAACCATCTTAGGGCCTAACGATAAAAGGAGTTCACAGTCTTTCTGCCAATACCCAAAGGATTGAAATTATGAGTGGTGTCCTTTTCTCCATTTCAGTTATATATCTTTCAGGTGAACCAGTGAACCACATATCCTTCCCCACAGGGAACCACACTACCTATTTGTTCCCCCGTATGAGTCTCTCGTATACTCGTGTTTCTCCCAGGCTCTAAATCCTCACCACCTGGTTAGGGTCTGCTTTTCTATCATAATCTATGTTATTCATTAAAGTAACATTCATGGGCACTACACTGATCAGTTTTGAATTGGAAGTTCAAAGTGATCCGCTCAAGCATTAACTTAACTGAGTATCTACTTTCTGTCAAAACTATATTAACTATCAGGTCACAAATAAAAGTAGGATGTGATCCTTCCACACAAACGGCTACATAAGACAGCTTTTGTAGCAGCTGTTGTTTCTTAAACTGATTGATACTCTTAGAAAAAGTATGACTGCTAATAATTGGACAGTAATAAAATTTTTAAAAAACACAGATTAAAAATTAATGTTTAAAAACAGAATTTCCTTTACATAGATATGTAATTGAAACAAATATTGATTTTTTCTTTCCTTGTCTTAATGGCACATGGGAGACAAATTTTCCAGAAATCAACTTTTCTTTTTTTATTTTTTACAGGTTTCTGTGCCCTCATGCTTTCATTCATCACTCAAGTGATCTCTATGAGCTGTTGACAAACTCCACATGAGTATCTTGAAAGACTGACAGCTGACATTATCAGTAAGACAAGATTGAGCTAATTGACATTTACAATCTGAGTATGAAAAAAAAGATAAACCAGAGAAAGTCTTTCTTGCTTTTGGTTGCACAAATTGTTCAATTTCTTGACCTTTCTATTCATTTGAACTATTGTGGCCTTAGATTGTAGAGGAAACATAATACTCGCAAAATGTTATTTCCCCAAATATACTGAAAACATTTCAGCTTATTATTTCTCAAGTGTGTAGACACTCATTAAAACAACTAATCTATACAATTATATAAAACAAAAGTTTTAATGTATTTTTAATATATCACTGAGACATTATTTATTTTAACTTGTATCAAACTGGGCTGAAGCAAACATCAACAATAAAAAATTAAAGCCTATAACCACACATTATCACTTCAAACTTTACAACTGCATTATATTTAAAGGTATACTTTAGATTAAACTGCCTATTACTAATGCAATAGAGGTTAAAAATCTGGTTATTTTTAAAACAAAGAATGATGATTTCTCTCAGAAAACGTGGTATTTCACAAAGTCATAATTATAAGAAACCCCTGTAAACACTACTAAAAACAACACAAAACTGACATGCTTAGACAAAAGTAACTTTGAGTTTTTTAATTAACTATAAATTATGCTCAATAATATAGAACATTTTAAAAACTAATTTTATTAGTTAATTTCAAGATTACTCAAATAGTCATACCAAAACCTCAATATCAGCTAGAAACTCACCTAAAATTGAAATTCTCAAAACCCACCCAAAACTGAGAACATGATAACTCTGGAAATGCATCCCAACAATCTGAAATTAAATAAAGAAACGCTTAACATTTCTCTAGAAGAAACAAGATTTCTTTTTTTTCAATTTCTTATATGTAATAATTTTTGTTTGCATAATCAGCCTCACTTTAAAGTTTAAAAGGTGGCAAACACTTATAGGATATATAAGATTCACAAAGTTATTTGGCATGGCCCTGCCAAGGCAAACACAGGCAGGAATTGAAATTCAAGAAATTTATAGCTGGCTTGTTTTTAAACTGATAAGTTTCCATGACCTCAAAAAGATTTAATGACTATCCAAAGACTGTTGGCAGAAAAAAGGTCTCACACACCTGCAATAGTCAACGTATGGCTAATCATGGGAAAACAGGAGGCTAAAGGAGGTTTATATAATTATAATCAATGTTAAAAACAACAGCTATTATCTATTTAATTATAGCCAAATACGCTACCTCAAATCCTTAACAACAATTCTGCATATTGGATCTCGCCTCTGCTTCACAAATGGGAAAACAGAAAGAGCCTAAGGATTGACAACCATTAGAATGATTTGCCCCACCTCAGAATGCCTGAGCCCAACTTTCTGCTAATGTGAACCAGGAGGGACCTCAAACAGTCGGGTCTCTGCCACTCACATGGAAGGCATCAGATTGTGGGTTTACCTCTCAGATTTGGGCCCTGGATTTTTGCATGCATTTGGGAAGACGAGTGGTGGCCCCTCACTGCCCTTCAGTCTCTTTCCTATGCTCTCTCTGTATGAATGGTATGTATGTGGACATGTGCCCACCCTCAAGTATTTTTTTTTTCACAAATTAGCGCTCAAGTGTTCCAAGATTCTGCATTTCACTTTCATTTCACTTCTCAATTCCAAGCTTAACACTCCATCAGTTAAATACTTAAAAAAAAAAAAAAAAAAAAAGCAAGCAGAAAAAACACCCCGTGCTGTAATTCAAGAGTACAGACACAGGCATTAAACCATACTCAAATCTCAAGATGTCCATCTCTGCCAGGTTATATTTCTTTTTGTACTTTGTGCACTAAGTACCACAGATCAGGGGAAAAATACATGACATTTGACTTTTGGGGACTGGCATATTTCACTAAGCGTAATTGTTTTCAGTTGCGTTCATTTTCTTGCAAAATCTAGGATTCCATTCTCTTTTACAGCTGACTAAGCTGTTTCTTCTTCATCCCACAGTTCCTCTATCAGGACTCTGTGTCACCAACTGCAACCTCTTAATTAATAGCCTCTGATGAACCACAAATACGTCCCAAGTCTTGCTTTTCTTCCAGGTTAAAATAATCACTTAGTTTCTTTAATTGGTAGAAAAAAAACAGAAGGGTCATTTATGTAAGAAGGTTTTTTTATCTTCTTTTTCATCACTCCAGCGACACATTGGTATTTTTGTAGCACGTTCGTTAACTTCACGTTGATGAAAATTAACTCCTTTTCTCCCTGTTTGTGGACTCTGCTCCCTGGCTCTGTATTTTAGGGGATGTTTAATAGAAGTGTAGCGGAGATGATATGTTCTGATGTGGAGACAAACTGCAGTATATCTCTATGCATCCAGACCAAAGGTGGACTCCCATTGAAAGAGCTGAACATATCCTAACAGTAACATGCTGGACTCTCCAACATTGTCCATGCCTTCAGTGTTGGGAAACACTTCATAACAGCATGATGGACTTATGACTATTCATGAAGGACTACCATTCGATTACAAAAGGGGAAATCAATGGAGGGAGGACGGGGGGAACTTGGGGAGTGGGGTGAGAAATCCCAGAGCCTATGGAACTGTATCACAAAACAATAATAAAATAATTTTTAAAAAGAATACATTATAACTTTAATAACACATAAACAATAAAATTGTATTTTAAGTCATTACCAAATAATTAGTAAAGATGATATCTTAATTTTTAAAAAAAGAGCAGCTGATAATGCTGAGGAGTATGCCATGCCAGGTGGAGTCCTCAGACATTGGGAAGCATTCTAGGAGGGCTATGGCATGATAAGGAAGTGGAAGGGAGACAGCTACGAAACCAGGTGACTTTCCTTACAATGCTACCATGTAAGGATCACTTGTTATTATCATTTCACTGAAGGATACATAAACTAAATCATTTAACTGCTTCCCAAATATCATTGTTTTTCTTAATAACCGCAAATGAAATCCAATTTTTTTACTCAAGAACCATTTTATTGTGCCCTAATTCACTGCAACCATCTCATCAAAGCCTATTGACTTGAATTTTTTTCTTTAGTCAGTGCTTTAAAAACAGATTGGAATAAATATGATAAAACCTTTGTTTTCAGTGTACTAATTAACATGATAATTATTAGCACTGAGTGAAATATCATTACTTCTTTTTTAGTGTTTCTGTCTACTTCAAATTTGCAGTTACAATCATTTGCACCCATTCCTTCATCCCTCTTTCTGGTTCTTTTCAACCTATTATAGGTCAGAAATGGCAGTGGCAGTTCTGGTCAGAATATTAATTATGCCAACTAGGTCCTGTACTGGGATCCACCACTTTTTTATGTGGGGCTCAATCTCTACTGAGATCCTGACAGTGTTTGCAGCAAGGGGATCTTTTTTAAAATAGCTAATGTCATCAGAAGACTATGAATTATTATTCAGCGGCAGTTTTTGTGAAATTCAGTTACTATTTGGGGAGAAAAAAAAACAGAATATTACACATTATCCTGCTCACAAATTAGTACTAGATGCAGAAGACTTCGAAGAACCAGACATGACATTTAAGTAAATGATCTTAGAATATTAAAACCACTTATAAATACATCAATAAAGAAATCAAAAATGAAGAGAAGTTTGTGAAATGGATTCAAAGTATGTCATTGCAAAAGGAAGGCGGAGAAGGAGAAAGGTAAGAAAGGAAGGAAGAGCGCAGGTGGGAACTTGGATCCGGGCTCCTGTATTTGAGCATGTGAATAAAATATTTCTTGAAAACAATGAATGTTGCATTTGCTTAAATAATGTTTAAAATACCTAATTTTAAAAAACCAAAGGAAAAACCTCAGAAGAAAGTTAATGCTAAGTAATAATAATCCAGAGTTTGTTTGGCACAACAGGTTAATTCACAGCTGGGGATGCCAGGATAACATGTCAGAACTCAGTGTGAGTCTCAGCCACTCCTGCCACCCTCCAGCTGCCTGGCCATGCAGCTGCGAAGCGGCGTATGATGCCTCAAGCTCCTGAGTGACCATCGCCCACGCTGAGAGATCTCAACAGTTGCTGGTTGCTAATTTCAGGCTGGCCCAGTGCAGTAGATAGAAGATATTTTATTTTTCTCGCTTTCTGTATGTCTCTATCTTGTTCTCTTTACTCTCTCTTTCTGTCACATTTTCAGATATATAAATAGTCTTTTTTCTTTAATTAGCTAGCTTGGTAGCACAGAGTGTTAAACTGGTGCTTATCATGTTGGCATCTCAAGTCAGAATATCCATGTGCCAAATGCCCTGCTTCTGACTCAGCCTCCTGTCAGAGCACTGGAGAAAGCAGCAGGTGTCCCAAATACGCGGCTCCCTCCTCCCCATGTGGAGGGTCCTGACATTAGCTTGGTTCAGATGTGATGGTAGTGATTATTGCGGAAGTGAACCAAATTAACAATCTAGCCATACACAGAAATTTTAAATTCAATCATAAAAAAACAAAATATTCACAGAAAAAGGATCCAATGTTCGAAGACAGAATGCTATACTAAAATATAATTTAAAATAATTAGCGATTGCTTTGAATTTACTGTAAATGAGTGAAATAATCATTTTTCTATTCAAGTATTATTTATAGCCATTTTCTGCATTGCCTCTAAACTAAAGGGCTTTATTTTTTACCTGTTAAACTTCATATTCGGTGATGCACTAAAACATTTACTGTGATGTAAGTATAGAACAGGTTTTCTCAAAAGTTAAAAAACAAAAAGTGGGGACTGGGAGATAGGATAAGAAGGAGGAGTAACAAGAAAGTGTAAGGGAATGTCAATGTGGTCCAAGAATTGCATCTAATCTACTAAATATTAAAAATCCAAACCAAAAGATCTATTTCATCCAAAATACATGCAAGTGACTCGTGAAAGGCTCAGTATCACTATCAAATGAACGCAAGGCAATCAACAAATGGCACATTATTACTCATTTCAAATCGGTAAATGAGAAAACTGTTGAGGTCTATTGGTTCTGGAGCTATCATATTTCTATAGTAGTGATATAAACATTTTAGAAATACGTTTGTCAGACTGTATCTAATATTTTTACACTTGATCTTAGCCAAAAGGCCGAGAAGCGATGTATCAAACATTTTTACATGACCAAATACCTTGTATCAGCAAGATCATTTCTTGAAATACATTCCAGAAATTTTGAGATTAATGTATATATTATACATATACACACAATATATACTTGCTTGCATACACATATATACTACATGTATACACATGTATCTATGGATTATCATTACAGTGAAAGTTTATATGTATCCAATTCAAATCAGTGTGAGTTAATATAATTGCACTAAAAACACCTTGGGAGCAGATGATGGATCACTAAAGCTATTAATAACTACAGTCATGAAGAATATTTATCAGCGGAAAATTTTAAACAATATTCAGGCCATATGTATGATATATTTTCACATGTTAGCATGTAATATAAAGTGCAGTCATTTGCTATATAATGACATTTTGGACAGTGATAGGCCACATATACTGTTCCATTAGAATATACTGCAACTGAAAAATTGTTATTGTTGATTGACGTTCTAACTTAAGAATGTCATCTCACAAAGTACTACTCATGCATTTGTGCTAACGCTGTTATAAACAAATCTCTTAAACTGCCAGTCATATAAAAGAATAATACATGATTATTATAATATATAATACTTTAATACATAACACATACGTATAACACTTGAAATTATAATAACTGATGATATTGATTTATGCATTTATTGTAGTATAGTACAATAATCATGATTTTTGTGTGTACTCCATATACTAACCATAGTTTATTGCAAAACATTATACCAGCTTATACTGGCATCTGGCTGTTAAGTTACATGCTTCCTAAGCCTCTGTATTTCATCAGACTGTTCTCTTCCACTGAGTTTTCTAAGTAGAGTATGACATTTCATTAAGGAAAAATCTCCCCTAAAACATATCCCCACTGTAAAGTGACACATGATAAAATATATCAGATTGTTCACTTACATATACTTTCATTTTCATTTGTATTCATTTCTTCATCTTCAAAATTTTGTAAGGAATTAAGATTAATTTAACATTTAGAAAAGCATAGTATTATGCATGCAGCATAATATGGAAATAACACTTTAAATTATGTAAGCTAATTATCTAACTTAATGGTGTATCTATTTGACATTCCTTCCCGTTTAACATAAATGTTCTTTGCCACTTTATTAACAACACAGTTCCTGGCCACACAACTATGCACTCCAATCAGCCAATGTTTTTCACAGCCTTTTATTCTTGTATTACTAAAACCTGTGTGGGGAGTACTCATACTGCAAAATACCTTTTGGCTTAATTGTCATATAAAGAGAACATAATTATATTTGAATTCCAATTTTATTAGTTAACAAAAATAAACCCACGTATTCAAACTTCATGACATCAACAGAAGTTACAAACATCCTCCTTCCTACTGAATGAAAATATGCTTAGGGTCAGCAAAGTGTCTCAATAGGCCAACATCACCTGCAAGTGCCAGCATCCAAAGTGGGTACCAGCGCTAGTCCCAGTCCTTCTGAACCAGCACCCTGCTTACAGCCTGGGAAAACAGTTGAGGACTGCCCAAGTTCTTAACATCTTGCACCAATGTGGAAGACATGGAAGAGGTTCCTGGCTTGTAGATTCAGGTTGGCTCAGCTCCCACCATTGTGGCCATTTGGATAGTGAACCAGTGAATGGGAGATTGTGTGTCTGTGTGTGTCCTTCTCTCTGTAAATCTGCCTTGCAAATAAAAACAAATAAACATTTTTAAAATCTGATAGCTAGAATCAAGATGGCAAAATATGGTATGGACACGTTTAAACAGACAGAAAAATATTTTATCAGGATGAGGCAAAGAGGACATATTCCAGGAGCTAGGAAAGGACAGAACAACAGCAAAAGGGTACCTGGAGACTGACAGACACAAGAAAGCAGCGGACACAACAGTGTGGTGTTGCAGTGACTGACACTCCAGCAGCATTCAGCTAACGGGCGATCTGAACTCCACCAGCAGCCGGAACTCCACCAGCAACCAGGTGGGAAGGGACTTTCACTGGGAGCTTGGGAGGTAAACCCAGACAAAGAACTGTCCATCCTGCTGGTCCGTTTCATTTGACCAGGAGCAGAGACAGAGCAGCTGACACCAGACAGGTAGTGTGATAACAGAGTGGATTTCATAGCCCAGTCAGCCCCCTAGAGCTGAATTGGGCGCCATTTTGCATAAGGAGGCAAAGGCAAGGGAAAGGACTGAGCATACACTGAGCTGGGAGTGAACTCATTTCTTACTCAGTGAACTGCTGCAACGTGGCATTCCACAGGTTCCACCCGAGACAGGTCTGGGTAGCCCTCAGATCTGATGGCCAGCAGATCAAGAACCATAGTAGTGGTACGTCAGGCACCATTTTGTACACTGTGGCAATAGCTTTAGGACTGTAGGGGACAACAATGAACTGCACATGTGCTGAGCTTGCGAGAACTCGCTGAGTTCCATGGATTGCACTGGTCCCACAGGAAAATAATACCGACTGTGGCATCGTATGGGTCAAAATAAGTCTGTGTGGCACCCAGACCTAACCTAAAGTCCAACAGGTTCCGACAAGATCAGTGCCACCAACAAGCTAATTATATAGGACACCTGGTGTCTCTCTAATCCTGGGACCTGTTCCAACCGGAAGTGGGAGAAAGGTTGCAGAGAAGATGGAGCAGCCTCAGCACGGTATCACAGGAGGTGAAGAGTGATGAGCCAGGAGCTGGGCCTGTGGAGACCGCGGTGGAAATCTGACATATGAACCCAGACCTGGGACTCGCTGGAGGTTGTGGCACAAGTAGCTGCAAGCAAAAAGTTGTGTACCAACCGCAATAAGTAAAATCGCATTGTAGACTGTGGGTGACACAGCTTAGAAACCTGCCCCAAGGAGAAGACTCTGCTAACCAGAAGTACAATGATCAAGAGCAAAAGAAGAGACAAAGGCACAATGAATATTACTGAAAACTCCCCTGCAAAGGAGCAAAACCCTATGCCAACCTCAGAGTTAATTAAGGAAAACATCGAGAAAATGGGGGACACAGAATTCATAAGACTCATTTTAAAGATTCTGATCAAAAATGAGAAGCTCATGCAAGAGTTCAAAGAATATAAGGAAGCAATAAAGCAAATCAAGGCTGATATATCAGAAATTAAGAACACAGTAGAGCAAATTAAGAGTACAGTGGAGATTCTCCAAAATAGAATGAAGCAAGCAGAAGAAAGAATCACAGAATTGGAAGATATTTCCTGTCATCAGGGGGAAGCAAGCAAAAAGCTGGAAGCAGAGCTGGATCAGGCCAAGAGAAGCATTCAAGAATTGAAAGACACTATGAAGAGGCCAAATATAAGAATTATGGGAGTCACAGAAGGTGCAGAAAGAGAAGCTGGGTTTGCAAATGTATTTAATGAAATAATAAAGGAAAATTTCCCTAATCTAGAGAAAGAATTGGGAAACAAGATCCAGGAGGGGCACAGAACTCCCAACAGGCTTGATCAAAAGTGATCTTCACCAAGAAACATGATAATCAAGCTCTCTTCAATTGAACATAAGGAAAAGATCCTGAAATGTGCACGTGAAAAAAAAAATCAATTGGCATATGAAGAAATGCCAATCAAACTCACAGGGGATCTCTCACAGGAATCTCTATAGGCAAGAAGAGAATGAAGTGACATATTCCAGATTCTAAAAGAAAAAAATTGTCAGACTAGGATAACATATCCAGCAAAGCTTTCTTTTTTCTTTGAAAATAAAATAAAATTCTTCCACAGTAAAGAAAAGTTATAAGAATTTGTCTCTTTCAGTGAGGAAAAAGTACAATATAGCCTATCAAGATCAAATCTGGTAATTCATAGACAACAGACTCAAAGCGGCACTACACAATAGTAAAACTACTATACCAATGCATGAGGGGGAAATCAGGTGCGATCCAGACAACCTCTTAACAGGAGGTCATGTGCGTGGAGCAGGGGGGGCACTCCAGAGTGGAGCAGGTGGTAAGGAGGAAGCTTGGATCCCAACCATGAAGACTCCCAGACCTTCACCACAAACTATTGATACGAGCAACAAGGACTATATCCCAACTGCCAAGGAGGCCATAGGGAACTGGATGCCCTCAGAGACCGAGTACTCTGAGGTCACCCACCCCCAACCGGACCTTCCACAGGGGATGGAAGAAGTCCAAACACTACCGTGCAGAAACCAATGTCATCGGAAAGACAACCAGAAGCCCTGAGCGGTCCGCAGAAACAGAAGAACAATAAACGTCCTTCAGGACCAGGGAGGAGAGCTTTCTCTGGTCCGAGCCTGGCTCCACCTCTGGACTCCCACTCAGCCTCGCAATGACCATCGGGATTGCTCCGAAAACCCCTCATAGCAAACAATCAATCATACAAACTAAAAAAACCTAAAATAAATAGACAAACAACAAAAAGTAGAGCTTGGAATCTGACAGGAAAGAGCTGGCGTGGATTGGCTCATGCCTCGCTGGGTGGGACACAAAGATTAGTCACTCCTCACCATGGTGTTGAGGATTTTCCTGCACACTCCCACCCCCCCAAAAAAATGTTCTGCACCTTAATTATCGACAAATGTCTTGTTAGAGTCACAAGCCAGTCTAGATTATCCTAAAATCTGCCAAGATCAGCAAAATTATACTTCAACGCAACAAATGGCTAAATACTAAAATGAAATAGACACGAGACAGCTGAATGGTACCTTATAGCCATTTTAAGGTATATAGCAGCCGGTCCTGTATATAAACTAAAATTGAAATGTCAATGAGCTAATCATAGGATGTGGTTAAGAACTTGCTTTTTTTTTTTTTTTTAACATATTGGTTACTCAAAACCATGTCAATTCCATAATGTTGCAAATTGCTGTTGATGTTATATTGGGACTCTTAATTGACTGGGATGATATTCTACCAGCTCTAACTTCAGACCAGTAATGGTCTCCCCAAGAAACTGTTCAACCCATCTGGACAATAAGTAGCTGGACTCTATGCTTGGTATATGTTTGCAAAGAAAGAATCTTGATTGAATTTGAACTGTAATACTGCATCAAAGTGGAGGAATCCACCAGGGGGGAGGGGCGTGGGGAGGGGTGGGGGGATTCCCAGAGCCTATGAAACTGTCACATAATGCAAAATAATTAATAAAAAAAAATAAAAAAAAATAAAAAAAGAATTTGTCTCTTTCAAACCTGCCCTACACATGATACTTCAAGATGTTCTCTTCACAGAGAAGAGAAATAGCACCAAACAAAACCAAAGGCAAATGGGAAGAACAGCCCAGTAAAATGACAACAGAAGACTAAACCAATGAACAACCCATTCCTAAAATGACAGGACCAAAGTACCACCAAACATATTAAACTCTGAATGTAAATGGCTTAAGCTCAATCAAACGTCATAGATTAGCAGACTGGATTAAAAAACAAAACCCATCTGTTTATTGTCTGGAGGAGACACACTTCACCAACAAAGATCAGTGGAAACTATATTGCATGGATTTTGTTGTTTTCTGTTGGTTTCATCTCTTCAAAACACTTTCTTCTGATTAAATCATTCAATGACTCGTAGATCATGCAGTGGCATCATTTTCTTCAAGAAGGTTCTTGATTTTCATTTCTTCAGCTACACGTTAGTCATTTAATAACATGTTATTTAACTTCTTGCTGTTGTTAATTTCTTTTTTCTCCCGAATGTTGATTTTGTTTTGTGGCTCTTCATTTAAGGGGATGCATAGTAGCTGTGTAATGGAGACTCTCATATCTAGTAACATGTCATTTAACTTCATGGCATTGTAAATTTCTATTTTAGTTTCTACTATTGATTTTGTATTATGACTTTTCATTTAAGGGGATGTACAGTAGTTGTGAAGTGGAGACTAACATCCAGATGTGAAGATGCAATGTAGTATGCATTTCTGCTTCCAGATCAGAGATGGACTTACAATGAAACTGTTCACTATATCTTGAGAATAGGATGCTGGACTCTCTGCCATTGTCCATGCCCACAAGGATGGACATATGACTGTGTATTAAGTACTATATGCTAGTAATGATATAGAGGAACTAGGTGGAGGGGAGGGAGTTGGGGAGGGGATAAGGGAATATGGAACTGTATCATAAAATGATAATAATAATAATAAATTATTTAAAAAAAAACAAAAAAATCTGATTGCTGTCAAAGCCTAGCAATGACACTGGCTTTGGTCATTCTCGTTTCACTACATTGGGAACAACTTGGTATTGAGTGGATCAGGAGCGTAAGCGCTAGTCACAAACATTGGTGTTCCTTCTTTCTCAACACAGATGTGGTCGTGCATTGTCAGAAAGCACAGAATAAAATGCTTCTGTGAGCAAGCTTGAAGTTACAGCAGACTTTGCAATGCCTTTATCCCCTTCCTAGGCAATATAAAGGCTTGTGTCAAGAACTTGTGTTTGAATCTTCTGTTGAAAGCTTCTGGTATCTGAGTAGAACCCTTTGCTACACATGAACAGGCAGTGGGCAAAAGATGCATTTTGCTGGCTTAAGCCACTGAGACATTTGAGCTTGGTTTTTATGAGAATAACACAATTTCAAATTGATCTGAAAAAAATCATAGATATGAACTGTCTGGGAAGGTCTCATTTTTCCTCTCCTTATCAAATTATCTTATTATATTTTATAATCTAAAAGCTTGCATTTAAGTAATGTGCAGATGCATCCTCCATTTACAAAAATCATTCCAAGACAGCTGTTATTAAAAAAACTTGTGTTAGACAGCAAAGGATGAATTCTTTGGTTCTTTCACACATTACGTACCTGAGAAATGGGAGTAATTCTGATTTACTGTGTTCCCTTAGGTAAAATTTTCCTTCTGGAAATGTAAGAAATGCCAACCGACATTCTGTTCATCCTGCTTATTTCCAGAGTGCAGCCAATTGGCATGGATTCTTTTCCTGGCACGAAGATCACACAGCTGGGCACTGTGTCTATCTATTTCTTTGAAATTCATCGTGGCTATTCCCATAATCCCCCATATCCGAAACAGATGCTGAGCAAAAATGAAGCAGAATGTGAGGAGAGCAGGGGTTACTCACACAGTATCCAGTTATTGCTTTGGGAAGCTATTAATACATAGGCATCTGTTTCACCAATGGTTTTATGTCAAGGTGGGTCACAATTGTGGGGAAAAGCACAATGTTCTATTTCTGTATGTACCTCTGCTTCTTAACAAAGTACACACATCTTAAATATCTATTAAAAAGGAGCTTTAACAACTTTTAAAACACAAACTTAGATAACTTATTGAAAGATAACAAAAACAATGAGAGTGGAATTTATCACTAATGGCATAATCTACTTAGGTTTAATAGTAAGAATATTCTTCTCTGGATATGTGCTGTGAAAATTAATAAAGATTTTCTAAACCTTTATTAACTCCGCTAAGCTAGCATGATGTAAGCTAAAGTTGACTATATTTGTAATTTCAATCATTTTTAGGCTATATCTCTCACTATGCTTTTCACTTAAAATAAATAACCTTATGATTCATACAAACCAGAGATCAAGATTTCAGCTTTCTAATGGTTAAATTTTCCTGAAGATTTTTTAAAAGAGTGTTTGTTAGAAAGCCATATTTACACAAAGAGAGGAGAAGGAGGACAGAAAGAATATGAATTAATCTTCCATTTTCTGGTTCACTTCCTAAGTGGCCACAAAGGCCAAGGCTGAGCCAAGTCAAAGTGAGGATTCAGAAGTTTCTTCTGAAAGTTCTACATGGGTGGAGAGGATCCAACACTCTAACCATCTTCCTCTGCATTCTCAAACACATTAGCAGGAAGGAGCTGGATTGGAAACAGAGCAGCAGGGACACAACGCAGTACCAATAAGGAATTCCTGTCAGTCATCTTATCTGCTACACCACAACTCTGGCTAAGGTATGTACATATAACCAGCTAGAAATTCCCAAATTGGATGAACTATCTTACTGCACTCATAGTTTCATAAATTCCCTAGTTAGTAGGTTTCCAAAATGAAAAACAAGCTTACATTTTTATAATTGAAACTGCAACTTAAGTCAATGACCTTTCTGTGGTTTTAAGGTTTGTAAGTTAATAATTTCTATTTAACAAGTTATTTTAAGTTGTTTCATTTTTAATTTTGATAAAGCTTACTACATAATAATGTAAACAATGAAAATAAAATTGATTGTATATTACATGAAAAATAACCCTTAAACACAATCCACTGTTTGATACTACCAAAACAGCATAAAAGTATTGCAAGCCTAACAAGTATGAGCAAGGGTTAACAGTGTAGAAAAAACAGGTAGCAAAAAGGACATGAAAGTGCAGGAGGGTGTGGCATCACAGAAGTGACCGTTTTTGTCTATTTGGACATTGAACCTGGAAAATGTTTTGTACAAAAGTCAATAAAAGAACTGCTTTTGAAATTGATAATCTTTTTTTTCCCCCCAACAGATCTTCTAAATTAAGAACCACTGTTGGGGGGTTGGCGTTGTCGTATAACAGGCTGAGCTATCACTTATGATTCGAGCAGCCCATATCAAAGATCTGGTTTGAGTTCCAGCTGTTCCAATTTTCTCCCCTTTTTAAAATTTTTACTTTCTATTGACTTATAATAAAGTCAATGTGATCCGTAGTTACAATTCTAAAAGCAGACTGACTCCCTCTCTCCTCCATTCCACTGTCTCCTTTTTTTTTTTTAAGATTTATTTATTTTATTACACCCAGATATACACAGAGGAGGAGAGACAGAGAGGAAGATCTTCCGTCCGATGATTCACTCCCCAAGTGAGCCACAACGGGCCGGTGCTGCGCCAATCCGATGCCAGGAACCTGGAACCTCCTCCAGGTCTCCCACGCGGGTGCAGGGTCCCAAAGCTTTGGGCCGTCCTCAACTGCTTTCCCAGGCCACAAGCAGGGAGCTGGATGGGAAGTGGAGCTGCCGGGACCAGAACCGGCGCCCATATGGGATCCCGGGGCTTTCAAGGCGAGGACTTTAGCCGCTAGGCCACGCCGCCGGGCCCTGTCTCCTTTTTTTAAGTTTTTGAGATAATATGTTTTAAATGTACATAACATGTAAAAAGACTTAATACATCAATAAATTAAAAGTTAAGTAAAAGGCAAAAATATCTGAATTTATTGGGAATATAGACAGTAACTTTAAACAACAGAATCGTAAAATAACCATTTCACCAACATACAAAAAATTTTAAGTAATTGAAAAATCATTAAAATTATACTACTATAACCTTTTTAGGGACAAAACCTACTGTTATTCAATATATACTATATAACTGAATGCTATAAATAATTATCAAACTCAAAATGTCAATCTCACTTATATAGATCACATTTTTATACTCTACATATTAGCACAGATCAGGGAAAACTTAATATTTGTCTTCTTAGAACTGGCTTATTTTAGTAAGCATAATGGTTTCCAGTTGCATGCATTTTGTTGTTTTTAACAGGATTTCTTTTATTTCTTTTAATGAACAGAATTTCATTCTTTTAATGACTGGGTAGTATTCCTTATGTGCATATATATATATATATGTATATATATATATATATATACACATATACATATATATACACACAATATATATATATATGTGCAATACTTTAGTCATCTGTTGATGACATAAAGTTGATTGCTTATCTTAGCTATTGTGAATCCAGATACAATAAATATGGGTGTAAAAACTACTTTCTCCTTTGCTAATTTCATTCTGTTTGCGTAATTTCTCAGGATTGGTATGGATGGCTCACATGATAAGTCAATCTTAAGATCTCCAAGGAATCTCAAAACTGTCCTCCTTAATCATTGTACCTGTTTATATTCCACCAACAATGGTTACTTCTCCCCACATCCTCACCAGCATTTATTATCTTTGAGTTTCAGATGACAGCCATTCTAATTGAGGTGAAGTGAAAAACCTCATCGTGGTTTACTTGTATTTCCCTTAATAACTAATGATCCTGAACATTTTTTCATGTGTCTGTTGGCCACTTGCATTTTATACTTTGAAAATTGCCTATTCAGATCTTTTTCTTTTTTTCTAACTGGAATGTTTGGCATCAAGCAGTCTGGCAACAGCCAGAGGCTAGCAGAACCAGAGTGGAAGAAGTTTACAGCACAGAAAGCCTGTGGCTGTGGGAGTTCTGGGTATAAGCCCTGCAGCTGGGAAAAGCAAGAGTTGTTACTGCAGTCCTATGCACCTACTTGCCTGATTACCAAAATTCAGAGCTTCCCATTCTGTAGGAGTGGGGTGAGGAAACACACCAGACAGAATTCAGTGCCCCAGATGGTGGACACGTTTGTATTGGTACACGCTGTTGGCAATCAGGGATTAATTCTAGGCTGTGGATGAACTAGCTTACAGGGCCACTGAGAAAGTCAGGACATTGAACTCACTAGCTAGCTCCAATACCCTTTTCCCACCGACTTTAGCAGAGCTGCATCTCCACATCCATTTCACCTGTCACTTCAGAGCCTCAAGCCAGTGGTAAACAGTAGCCAGAGTTTGCTGGAAGCAATTATCACTATGGGACACAAGTCTAAGTCACCTCACAGAGCCTTCAATCTAAAAAGCTTTCCAGAAGAGACAGAAACAAGAGATAAGGCAGATGTGCAAAATCAATCTAGAAACACATTAACATGAAGAAGAAAAGCAGTATTACTCCTCAGAAAGAATATAATATCACATTATTGGAGAGGGAAGAATGGAAGATATGAAATGTCTAAATAATTATACAAAATAATCACTAAACGGTTGGAAATACAGGACTACATCCCAACTGCCAAGGAGACCACGGGGAATTGAAGAACCGTCGGAGGCCAAGAACTCGGAGGTCACCCACCCGCATTTGGACCTACCACATGGGATGAAGAATTCCAAAACCTTCATTGCAGGATCCAAAGTCATCGGAACAACAGCTAGCAGCCCTGAGCGGTCCACAGAAACAGATGAACAGTAAACTTCCTTCGGGACTAGGGAGGGGAGCTTTCTCTGGTCCTTGCTTGGTTCCAACTTTGGGTCTCCACCCTCTCTTGCAATGGCCATCAGGATTACCCCAGAACCCCCTCAAAACAAACAAGCAAAGAAACAAAAAATCTAGAATAGATAGACATAGAATAACAAGAAAAGCTTAGAATCAGACAGGAAACGATCAGCATGCATCCACATATACCTTACTAGGTAGGATACAAATGATTAGTTACTCCTGACTGGGGTATGGAAGATTTCTCTGCACCCCCCACCTAAAACTGTTCTGCACCTAAACTGTTGACATATGCCTTGTTAGAGTTATAAGCCAGTTTAGACTACCCGAAAAACTGCCAGGTTCAACAAAATTATGCTTCAACACTATAAACTGCTAAATACTAAGATGGAAATAGACACGAGACAGCTGAATAGTGCCCTATTGCCATTTAAAGGTGTATAGAACCCGGTTGTATATAAACTAAAATTGAAATGTCAATGAAGTAGTCATAGGATGTGGTTCAGAACTTGCATTTTTTAGCATATTGGTTACTCAATACCATGTCAATTAATTTCATAACATTGTAAATTGTTGTTGATGTTATGTTGGGGCTTTTAATTGATCGGGATGATATTCTGCCAGTTCTGTCTTCAGACCAGAGATGGTCTCCCCAAGAAACCGATAAATTTATCTAGAAAATGAGATGCTGGACTCTATGCTTGGTATATGCTTGCAATGAAAGAGTCTTAACTGAATTTGAACTATAATACTGCAGCAAGGTGGAGGAATCCACTGTGGGGGTGTATGGGAAGCGGATGGGGGAATCCCAGAGCCTATGCAACTGTGTCACATAATGCAATGTAATTAATTAAAAAAAAGAAATACAGGGAAAATGTAAATGAGATATGAAAATCAGTACAAGACAAGGTAGAGAAATTTAGCAACAAGATGGAATGAAAAAGTATGAGACATAAATATTGGAAATGAAGTATTCAATAAGTCATTTGAAATACAAAAATAGCGGGAAGCCTGAAAACAAATTTGTTGAATGGCTGATCTAGAAGGCACATCTTTTGAAATATCTCAATCAGACAAAACGAAATAACAACAACAACAACAAAAGAACCAGAAAGGAAGTATTTTGGTATGTGTCAAATAACAGAATACATAGGTCCTAGGAATTCCTGGAGATACAGAAAAAAAAATAACTGGTTACAAAATTTATTCAGTGAAATAGTAACAGAAATTTTTCTAATTTGGAAAAAAATAAGGACATGAATTTATCAATACAGGAAGCCAAATGAGTGTGAACAGAGGAGACCCTCAACATAAGACGGGAAGTTGTCTAAAATAAAACATAAAGAGAACAGGGTAATATTCTCAACAGAGAAATGCCAGGTCACTTCAAAAGACAATTTCATCAGATGGAGGGTAGAAGAAGGGAGGGGACGGGAGGGAGGGGGAAGTGGAAAGGTACAGTGCCAGCACCCCTTGTGGATGATGCTTCATATCATAGCTGCTCCACTTCCAATCTAGCTCCTGTCAAACAGCCTGGAAAAACATCAAGAAGAAAAGAAAAACTACCCATCCAGATACTTTATCCTATCAGTCTCTCATTCATTTTATAAAGAATTTTTAAATTATTTTTTAATAATCTTACTTAATTGATTAGGGTACAAAGGGTCAAGGGCTACAGGGTGAAAACTGGTAATACCATTGTTTCCACACTAATATTATCATTTTTCGCCCTGTATCTGGGGTCAGGGGAGAAAAAAAGGGAAAACCTCCACCCAGCCTCTCACCCATCCCAGATCCCTAATGGGAGGCCCGCTCCAAGGGTTCTGCTCAAACGGTTTTGATAGTTCAACAGTTCTGGTTTGCTGCCAATCTCACCATTCCAATTATAATGAAACTTATTCAGAGTCCACTGGCTGACACAGTCTCTTCATGGTTGGGGTTCTGAAATCAGCAGTTCAGTTGGAGGGAACTCCAAAGAAACTTCATCTGAGATGTTCCCAAATCTGATTCTTGCGTGAGTTTGCTAGTACAGGGTCCAACACCGTCTGTTGCGCCAATCAGCTTATGCACATGCTGGTCCTTGCTATTGTTGGGTCAGTTCTGTTTCCAGCCCTGTCTTCCTCATGAACCAATGGGTGTTGTAGTCCAGCTCGATCCTACCCACTTCATACTCGGTCCTCACGCAAACCAGTGGGATCTGCAGACTAGTTGGGGCAACTCCCCATAACTCCCACCAAGCCTGCCCCCTACCCTGGTTCCCATGCTTGCCACTATGTACCGCAGGCTTGTCCAGTCTGTCCCACATCCCATTTAGCTCTCGTACATGTCAATGGGCATGGAAGCCTAGTTCAACCCAACCAACCTACTATTCAGCCCACATAGATTCTGGCAGGTGCCTTTCTGTCTAGCCATGCCTGCCCCTGTCCTGGTTTTTGTGCTTTCCAGTGAGAGTGGTAGCCCCGAGGAAGAAGCCCACTATCTCCCTACTAGGCCACACCAGCCCCCAGATTATGTACTCTCCCGGTGGTTCTGGCATTTGATTTAACAGAATTAGTTCCCAGTGCCAGCCTCTGCCAGCTGATGCTGCGGCTAAGCCCAATCAACCCTTGCCCACTCTAATTTTTGCTTGCATCAGTCGGGACAGTTAGCCCACCGTGGCCCTTCCCTTATCTAGCTCACATGAGGCCCACAGGTGTAACAGCCCTGCCTAGTCTGATCCACCCCCATCCCGATATGCTTTCCAATGGAAGTAGTTGTCCAGCAGGGGAGCCTACATTCTCCTGTCGACTTTGCCTCCTACCCCCGGTTTTCACATGTGCTGTTTGGGTGCTGCAACCACATCTGGTACGGCTCATCTCACCTTAGCATTCCTTAATGTGTACTGGTGTTTGTCACAACCGAACCTGGCCCAACCCACACTCTGTTCTGGTGCTCGGATTCACCAGTGGGTGATGTGCAAGGGTTCAGCCTGGTCTGCCCCCAACCAATGCCAAGTGTATGCCAGTGGGATAATTTCCATAGGCTGTTCTGGGCTGTTTCCTATTGTGCTTCTTGCACTTACCTGCAGGGACTGTGTCCTGCCAGAGAAGTTGCCCAGGATCCTCCATCAGAACCTCTCCCAGTACCAGATTTTGGGCATACCAGTGGGTCCATGAGCCAGCCCTACTCAGTTCATGTCCTGTCCTAGCAGGAACAATGGCTTTTCCTGACTGGCCTTCAGCACAATTTGGTTCTTACTGTTGGATGTTTCAACCCAGCCATGGCTCGTCCATACCCACATACTGCTCACACATGGTAAAGTAAGGGCTGAGACCTAGCCTAGTCTGTCACCTATCTACCCTGGTCCACCAGAGCACAAGATGGTACTGGAGTCTAGGCCGGTTTGGTGCTTCCAGTCCCAGTCCACACTTGTGCCAGGGGAGACTACAACCGTATCCTGATTAGAATGCAGCCCCCAATCCAACCCATGCGCTCCTTGGTGGGAAACTCAACCCAGCTAGGATGTCCCCTTAGCTCCCCAGTCAGGCCTATTCCCAGCCTTAGATCACCTGCAGGCCAGTGGTTGCTCTGATTCAGCTTGGCAGAACCTCTCACCTGTCATGGCCCCTGCTTTAGATGCTGTGGCTTAGCATCCCTGGCTCACACAGATCAGTAGGTGCAAGGGCCTGCTTGGCATGACCTGTGCTCCAACCTGATTTCTGTTGTTTCTTGTGAGTTCAGGCTTGCTCAGCCCTGCCCATTCTTCCCCCTTCCAGTGGCAGCCCAGCCCACCCCACATCTTATTTTAGGATGCACATTCGGGTGCTGCTGCCTTGACCTGCCCAGACTGTTGTGGGTTCCTTTACCCGTGAGTGATGGCAGGTGCCATAGTCACACCTAGCTTAGTCCATCGCAAACCCAGCTTGCAAGCTACCCAGCAGGACTTGTATTACCACAGGGTTGAGCCCACACAACCCCACAGAGTCTGCCCCCAGACCAAGTTCTCTCATGTGCTGGATATCCCTGCCAAATGTGACCACTCCACCACCCAGTCAGGCAATGGTACCTAACCCTGCAAAACAGGCCTCCATCCATAGCTTTGGTGTGGACTGTTGTGTGGCCGTCAGTGATGTTCTACACTTCCAGTCCATTTCTGGATTCCTAATCAGGCTGATGAATCAGTCTAACCCAAATTATCTTATGGATACTTCCCTCCAAACCATCTGGTCTCAGTCCCCATGCATGCCTGAAACTTTCATGACCCTGTCACTACGAATCATCCAAAATTCACCTCTCACCTACACTAAAACTGTCCTTGTTCATGGGTGTCCCCAGGCAGCAACTACATATCTGCAAAACCCCAGAGTTCACCGCCAGGCAGCCAGCAGGCAAAGCCTGGCACAACTTACCACACTGGCCGCCCAAGGCCAAGAACTCGTTCACTGCCTTCCAGCAGTGTCTTTGGCTTCAGTCCCCAGCATTGGGTCTGACCCGGCAGGGGCCCCCCCCACAGCCACCACACTGCAGGGAGCGGCAGTTGCCCCCAACCCCAAGGTCCGAACCCCTCAGTCTCTCATTCATAAGTGAAGGAAAGATAAAGCCCTTATGAAAAAAATCAAAAATCAAATTTATCACCAACTGGCCAGCATTACAAATGATATTTAAGAATGTACTATATACAGAAGCATAAAAAGATAAATAGCATCATGAAAGAATGTTAATGCAGAAATATTACCCTAATAAAAGAATAAAGGAGATGCAAACATAAGTAGGAATATTTAGGGGAAAAATGGAAGATTAAAGTCATTATCAATAATCAATAAGATTATTTAATTTAAATAGAATAAATTCCACAATTAAAAGATATAGACAGGGCCCAGTGCTGGAGACTAGTGGCTAAAGTCCTTGACTTATACAGCCTGGGTCCTATATGGGTGCTGGTTCTAATTCTGCGGGCCCCTTTTTCCATCCAGCTCCCTCCTTGTAGCCTGGGAGTGCAGATGAGGATAGCCCAAAGTCCTGGAACCCTGCACCCATGTGGGAGACCCAGAACAGGCACCTGGCTCCTGACTCTTTGCTTCGGATTGGTGTAGCTTTGGCCATTGTGGTCACTTGCTGAGTGAATCAGCGGATGGAAGATCTTCTTCTCTGTCTCTCCTCTGCTCTGTATATCTGACTTTGCAATAAAAAAAAACAAACAAAACAAACAAAATATATATATATATATATATATATATATATTCATATATATATTCAGGCAGGCTGAATGGTTCAAACTACTCCATGTTCTGTCAAAAACAAACACACCTACCAATAAAGACACACCTGAATAAAAGTTAAGGATGGAAAAAGATACTTCATGCAAATGAAAACTGAAAATCAGCAAAAGTGGCTCTACCCATATCAGACAAATTATACTTTAAGAACAGAAACTGTTCCAAGAGAGGAGGAAAGTAATTATGGGAACAGGAAAGCAGTGCTAAGAAATTTTATAGCAACAAGCACCTATGTCAGAAAACTAAAGGTACCAAATAAACAACTTATAAATGACAAGTACTAGAAAAAGAGCAAACCTAATTCACAATCAGTGAAAAGAAAGATAATATTGAAAAACAAATAAGCTAAGCAGAATTTTTTTAAAAGGCTAAACAAAGACTCAGTGGGAGACCAAAGATTTTTTTAAAGTTTTAAAAACCTGCTATTGACAAACCATTGACCCAACTAATTAAAAAAAGCCAGTGCCAGAGATTAATAAAATAAAGATTTTTTTTAAGCTGTTACCAGATCTAATGTAAAGCCATTAACTGCAGTGCTGGCACACTGTGCGGATGCTGCTCCACTTCCAATGTAGCTCCTTGCTAATGAGCCTGGAAAAGAAACAAGTCCTTGGTTCTCCACTATCATGTGGGAGATCCAGATGAAGCTCCAGGCTCCTGGCTTAAGCACAGCAGTTGCCCCAACTACTCCAATTATTTGGGGAGTAACCAGAGGATGGAAGATCTCTCTCTCTCTCTGTATGTCTGTATGCCTTTTTCTCTCTGCAACTATGACTTGCAAATAAATCAATCTTCTTTTATTTGTTTTAATTTTTTATGATACATCTCCATAGGTTCAGGCATTTCCCCTTCCACAATCTCCATTTGCTCTACCCCTGACTCTTTCCTCCTAGTCCTTCTGCAACAGTCACAACTCCATCATTCTACTATTTAAGTGTATCATGACATTGTGGGTATAAACACAAGTAGAAAATCCAGCATTTTATTGTCAAATTTCCTTGGGAGTCTATCCTTTATCCAAAATTAGAGACATACAGCACTGTATACTCACTTCTAGGTATGCTAGTTTCCATTATACAGTTCCTCTAGGTGAATATATATAAATATATGTTTATTTATATATCTATTGATCTTACATTTTACATAGAGGTTGCCTTATATCAGACAGTAGATATGATATTTGTCCTTTTGGGATTGACTACTTTCACTGAGCATAACGGTCTCTAGCTGGGACCATTTTGCTGCAAATGGTAGAATTTCATTACTCTGAGTGGCTGAGTACTATTGCATGGGGATGCACCATGGTTTCTTTATCCATTCCTCTTTCAATAGGCATCTGGGTTGTTTTCATGTCTTTGCTATTGTAGATTGAGCTTTTGTAAATAAAGGATTATTGGTCACTTTCTCATGAACATATTCCATTTGCTTTGAATACATTCTGACACAAGAGACCTCAAATTGCCAAAACTGTCCTAAAGAATAAAATAAAGATGGAGGAAACACAATTAAAGACTTCAAGATGAACAGTAGGGCAGTGGTCATCAAAACAGGCTGGTAATGTACTGGCACAGAAATAAAGATGAATTGAACAGAATTTAGACTCAGAAGTGAGACTAAACATGTACAGCCATCTAATCTTCAACAAGAGAACTGAAAATAACATAGGGAAAATGTTCGGAACAATGCTGTTGGAACAATTTGATAGCAGTCTGCAGAAATAAGAAGCAAGTGCCCCACCTCTCACCTTATATAACTCAGCTCTAAGTGGATCAAGGACCTAAATCTGTACCCAGAAACCATCAAAATATCAAAGGAAAACATCAAACTATCAAAGGAAAACTATCTGCATGTTAAAGGCATTGTTAAACACTTAGAAAAGTTACCAAAAGCACAGGCAGTCAAAGACAAAATTTAAAAAAAAAAAATGGGACTATATCAAAGAAGCTTCTGAACAGTGAGGAAACAATCAACAATGAGGCTACCAACAGGAGAAAAATCTTTGCACATCACACAACAGATAAAAATCTAATATTCAGGATTTGCAAAAAACTTCAGAAACTTAACAATGGCAAAATAAACAAACCCTATAAAGAAATGAGCAGGCATTTTTCAAAAGAACAAAATCAAATGCCTAATACACACATGAAAAAGTGTCCAGCTCCCTAGCTATTACAGAAATATAAACAAATCTTTTTCTTAAAAATGGGGTTATCATAGAAACCACAAAGCTATAAAGAATCATGAGAAATTATTACAATTATCTATACAATAACAAACTGCAAAATCTGGAAGAAACTGATATATTTCTGAACACAGAGAATTGATTAAAACTGAACTATGAAGACATTGAAAGCCTGAAGACATGAAAAATATTGAAGAATTAATGAAGAGCTTTCCAAGAAAATTTAGCTAAGGAACAGATGACATTACTACTAAATTCTACCAAAATTTTATGAAAGAACTACTCCCCATTCTTCTTAAACTGTTCCAAACAGTAAAAATGGAAAGAAGACTTCCAAATTCATTATAGAGGCCTGCATTACTGTAATTTCAAACCAGGATAACAGGGTTATAAACCAATATCCCTGATGAACACAGACACAAATATCTTCCACAAAATAATTGCAAATCGAATCCAACACCACAACAAAATGACCATCCACTCCCAAAAATGAGATTTATCCCAGGGATGCCTAGATAATTCATCACACACAAATCAATAAGTTTAATATATCACAACAATAAAAGAATAACAAAGACTATATCATGTCAATGAATTCAGAAAGGGCATTTAGTAAAACATCATTTGATGCAAAGTGGGTACAAAATGAATATATTTTTAGCACAATAAAGGCAATATAAAACAAACCCAAATCATGCATCATGGTATTCAAGATAGTTGTAGATCATTTAGCCAGAGCTATAAGACAAGAAAAAGAATCCAAAAAAGTACGAATTACATAGGAGGCCATCAACTTACCATTATTTGCAGATGACATGATGTTTTACATGGGGAGCACAAGACTCCATTAAGATACTGTTAGAATTCACGAAAGACAAATATCTTTTCTCTGATATGACAGTTAATACAAAATACAAAAATGTATATGAATTAACTATTTATTTTGGGTACAACTGTCATTTTTAGCCTTGCTTATTTTCTTGTTAAACTGTGGTCTTTATACTATTTCATGCTGAATTTTATGATTAGTAACATATTAAGCTGCTATAGGGTGATTAAAATTATATTTTTGTAAAAACTGATGAGGAGAGGGGGTAGAGGAAGGGGTCTTAGGAGTGAACCTAGGTTATCTTCTTGAAATAGTACTTATGGAATGCATAAATTCTGTCATCTTTATATTAATACAAATGATTTTAAAAGGATTTCACAAAGGTACAGGATATAAAATCAACACACACAAAAATCAATAGTATATTTATACGCCAACAATGTTATGGTCAAGAAACAAATTATAAGATCAGACCAATTCACAATATCTGCAAAGATAATTTAAATACATTAGAATAAACCCAGTCAAGGACATGACAGATCTCAATGGTGAAAATTTACAAGAGAATAATGAAAGAAATAGAAAAGAGCAAAAAAAAAAAAAAGTGGAAAAACAATCCTCTACATTAATGTGTGAAAAGAACTGATATAATCAAATGTTTGTATACTATCCAAAACAATGTACAGATTCAATGCTATCCTAATCAAAATTCCAAGGACATTTTTCACAGAACTGGAAAAAATAATCCTAAACTTCATATGAAAACAGTATAGACTTCAATGTTAAAATAATTTTGAAAAATAAAAACAAAGCCAGAAACATCACAGCAGCTGACTTCAAGACATCCTATAGGACTGTTATCATCGCAGATGGTAGACTGGTACAAAAATGGACATGTAACACAATGGAGGGTATAGAGAACTCAGAAATAAACACATACATCTAAAACCAACTAATTTTAAATCAACGAGCTAAAATCATTCTCTGGAAAAGACAACCTCTTCAACAAAACAGTATTTGCGAAACTGACTTTCCACATACAGGAGTTTGAAACAGGTCCCCTTTCTTATAACCTATATTTAAAAAATCAACTCTTAATGGATCAAAGATCTTTGTTGTGGGCTGAGGAGTTGATTTACATTCCTTAAGCTAAGCACTCAGGAATTGGGCCTGCAGCGTAGCCCCTGGCCTTTCCAGACTCTTTGGTGTCCTATTGTCCTGTTAATGGGCTTGGGGGAAAGAGGATATAATATGGTAATAAAGAGGCTTGGGAGTAGACTGCTACCACCACTCCCACCACCATCATGGTCTCCCTGTGTCTGTGCTTGACCCTCGGACATTCGCTGTGCCTAATACACCGGCTCAGCTAGCCGCGACAGATCTTAAGACTGAAATCATCAAATTACTGCAGGCAAGACATCAGCCTGGGCAATGACTTCATGGATAAGGCTCCTGAAAAGGAGGCAATAAAGGCAAAAATAGATAACTGAGATTACATCACGTGGGAACACACTACACAGCAAAAGAAACAATAAACAAAGTGAATAGGGAATCAACAGATTGGGAGAAAATATTTCCATGCTATGAATCTGATAGAAGCTTAACATGTAGAAAATATATACAGCCCAAGGAGCTTCACAAAAACAAAATAAGCAATCCAATTAAGAACTGGACAAAGGAAATGAGCAAACGTTTTTCTGAAATGAAATATAAATGGCCACAGACACTCTCCAAAAAACATGCAGGATCACTAGCCATCAGGTAAATGCAAACAAAAACCACAATTAGATATCACCTCCAGTTAGAATGGTTATTAATCAAAACTCAAAAGCTAAATCCTGGTGAGACTATAGAGAAAAATGCACCCTAATACACAGCATTGGCTGAGGATGCACTGAAGTTCATTTGCAACTGAACATATAAATTAAGAATGACTAACATGTTCTTTGCACAGCAGACAGTAGCATTCTAGAACAGTAGCCTTTTTCTATCTAGAACTGTTGTCACCCAGCTTGACTGTCAGGTTCCAGACTGCACTCGCCTCCCTAGCTCCCCATGCAGACCCAGGCTCCCATCTTGCGGTCACAAGAACTGTGTGGAGGCCACTGCTGAATGTTTGGCTGGCGCTGGAAATGGATGGCTGAAGTCTGGATCGCTGGGATCTGAGTTGCTGCTCACTGAGCACTGGTGAGTTTTTTGGTCCATTGCAATACTGCTATTCTATCTCCGCAGCTTCCCTGTGTCCAGGGGGTCTCCAGGTACCCCCTGCTTGCTGCCTGAACCCTATTTTTGCTGTAATCTGCTTATTGTACTTCACCCTGTCTAAAAATTCCCCGACTTATCAAACGTGTCTATATGCCCTATGCCACCATCTTGCCCTCAGTAATCAGCATGCTGAACTTTTTACCATTTTCTATACTTACAATGTCATGATACACTTAAAAAGCAGAATGCTGGACATGCGACTGCTGCTGAAGGAACATTCCATTGTAATAATAAAGGGGAAATCAATGGGGGAAAGGGAATGTGCAAGGGGGAATAGGGAGGATGAAAAGGGAAATTGCTGGGAGACTCGCAAGATGGCTGACATAGGAGGAAGACTGTGAGGGAGCTAACAGAGAGGGCTAGAATGCGACAAAAGCGTAAGTGGAGCAGCATAGAACTACAGGGAGAAGAACGTGAAGTTCCCTGGACAGTGTGGAGCCAAAAAAGTCCACACAACTTGGAAGAACAACCAGGGAAAAACAAAACAAAGGGCAGGAAAGACGACTTTCTGCTCCTGACCTGCTGAGTCACCTTTGAGTGCAGACGCTGAAAGCTGCAGTCGAGCCTCAGACCTCGGGACCCGCAGACACTGTGGCCGTGAGGACCAGCGGTGACTGGGACCCGCTGGCACCTGCTCACCCTGGTCGCCAGGACCCGCCAGGACCTGCGCCCACTGAGGACATCAGGACCTGGAGTCATCAGGACCCGCTGGCATCCGTCCACCCTGGTCGACAAGCCCCGCCAAGACCTGCACCAGCCGCAGCCTCCAGGTTCCATCGGGACCCGCCAAGACCTACACCGGACGCAGTATCCAGGAGACTCACCCGCGGCGAGGGTTCCCACCAGAGGAAGAGGCAGACTGCAAGAACCTGAAGTTTGAGTGAGTTGGGTGGGGACAGTGGTGGGTTGGAGGCTCCGGGAGTTGGCCCCCCAGGGGCATGCACAGAGCCTGAACACCCTTGGTGCTCATCTGCCCGCCCCTCCCGCCCCCCCGAGACTACAGCATCTAGGGACACAGGGCGAGTGCCTTCAAACTGCCAAAACTGTGTCTGGGAGGTGACGCACAGTGGTCGTGTGCGCTGAGGAGAAAGGCAAAAGCCACACTGAATACTTCCCCGTGCCTTTGCGGTCTGGCACTCAGCTGGGCGGTGCTATCCCACAGGAACCCGAGCACGCCTCTGGGCTGGGCAGTCCCGTGCTAGCGCTGGGGCGGTCGGTCCCCTGCAAGCGCTGGGGTGGGCTGGCCTGCGCAGGAGGCGCTTCCAGAGAGCACCTGGAACACCCCACACCCTATGGTCCCATGCTTGGGAGACGCACCAGAAGAGCACTGCGGACCCGCATACAGGAGGCGTTCCCAGAGAGCACCTGGAACCTCCACGCCCTGCAGTCCCTGGCACTGGGGACACACCGAGAAAGCACCTAGAATCCTCCGAGCTCTGTGATCCCGCGCACAGGGGGCGCGCACAGAGAGTGCCTTCACTCCCCCACGCCCTGTGGTAGCATACCTTTAGGGGACGAACTGAGAGTGTGCTTTGAATCCGCTGGGCCCTGGAAGTGGCGCCCTGAGGTCCAGTGTTCTGGAGACGCACCAAAAGTGCCTTGAAAATTCCCACACCCTGCTACTCCACGCCTGCAGACTCCGATCTCTACAGGATAGTGCTTGGAGACCCCTCAGCACACTGGTGCCTAGGTCTCTCAAAAAAGAAACACTAACACAATGGGAAGAAATACCAGAAAAGGTAATGATCCAGATGAGAGTGCCAACACCCTACCAATAAAGGATCAAAAGCCAATGTCTATTTCGGAGATGCGAGATGAAGACATAGAAGATCTACCAGACAAGGAATTCAAAAAAATAATGTTAAAATATGTCAGAGACAATGAGAAGAATTGGGAGGACTTCAAGGAATTCAAGAACCACATAGCCTCAGAAATACAACAAATGAAAAGTAAAATCCTTGACTTAGAGCACAAAATTGAGAGCCTAACCAACAGAACAAATACAGCAGAAGAGAGGATCTCTGAAATGGAAGACACACAAAACGAACATACCCAGTTCATTAAACAGCTGGAGACAAGTCTGAACAAAGCCAATAAGACCATACAAGAAATGAAAGACAACCTCAGAAAATCGAATATTAGGATTATTGGCCTTCCTGAAGGAGCGGAAAAAGAGTCAGGAATGCAAATGGTGCTCGACGAAATTATACAGGAAAACTTTCAAAACACTTGGAACATGAACCCAGCCCAAATCCAGGACGGTCAGAGGACTCCCAGCAGATATGACCCAAAGCGATCTTCACCCAGACATATGGTGCTCAAGTTCCACTCCAACGAAGACAAAGAAAGAATCCTAAGACAAGTACGAAGCAGAGAAAAGATCACATACCGGGGAAAACCAATCAGAATCACTGCTGACTTCTCTGAAGAGACTTTACAAGCAAGAAGAGAATGGACAAAGATCTTCCAAATCCTGAATCAGAACAACTGTCAACCAGGAATATTGTACCCAGCAAAGATCTCATTCATATTTGAGAACGAAATCAAATACTTTCACAGCAAAGAGAAATTAGAAGAATATGCCAGCACAAAGCCAGCTCTACAAAATCTCATTAGAAATGCACTAAATCCAGAAAAAAAGGAGGTGAATCATAAGCAAAGATGGCAAACAGGAAGGCCTCCCCACTAAAGTCCACACAAGGAAGGGCAATTACACAGATATCAACACCCACAAAAACAAGTATGGCAGGGCAAAATCACAACCTCTCAGTTTTAACTCTTAACACAAATGGCCTGAACTCACCAATCAAAAGGCATAGATTAACAGAATGGATTATCAAACAGCACCCAACTATCTGTTGCCTACAAGAGACACATCTAACCAGAAGAGATTCTAAGAAGCTGAAAGTGAAAGGTTGGAAACAGATATTTCATGCCAATGGATGAGAAAAAAAGGCTGGGGTAGCTGTCTTAATTTCAGATGATGTGGACTTCAATCTGACACACATCAAAAAGGACAGGGAAGGACATTATATATTGGTGAAGGGACTGATCCATCAGGAAGTAATTACCATTGTGAACATATATGCACCAAATTCAAACGCACCTAGCTACGTGAAGCAATTACTCATGGACTTAAGGGGAGACATAGATATGCACACAATAATAGTGGGTGATCTTAACACCCCACTAACAACAATAGACAGATCAACAAAACAAAAACTCAACAAAGAAACAACAGAGCTCATACAAACAATAGAACAACTAGACATGATAGATATTTATAGAATTTTTTACCCTAAGGCCACAGATTATACATTTTTTTCAGCAGTACATGGCACCTTCTCCAGGATCGACCACATGATAGGACACAAAGCAAACCTAAATAACTTCAAAAAGATAGGAATCATACCATGTACCCTCTCAGACCACCACGGAATGAAGCTGGAAATCAGCAATTCAAAATGCCCCAGGAAATACAGAAACTCTTGGAGGCTGAACAATATGCTATTAAACGAACAATGGATCAGAGAAGAAATTAAAGATGAAATCAAAAAATTTATGGAAACCAATGAAAACTCTGACACAACATTCCAAAATTTGTGGGACACTGCCAAAGCAGTGCTACGGGGTAAACTCATCGCAATTGGAGCTCATGTCAAGGTCCAAGAGAGGCGCCAAATACAGGAACTAAACACACACCTCCAGGAATTGGAAAAACAACAGCAGAAGAGCCCCACATACAATAGGAAACAAGAAATCATCAAAACAAGGGAGGAAATCAACCAGATAGA
Organism: Ochotona princeps; assembly: GCF_030435755.1. NCBI lineage: Eukaryota > Metazoa > Chordata > Mammalia > Lagomorpha > Ochotonidae > Ochotona > Ochotona princeps. The sequence goes on along the minus strand of NC_080836.1, from coordinate 86,794,482 downwards.
AATAAAAAAAACATACACAAAATCAATGAATCAAAAAGCTGGTTCTTTGAGAAGATAAACAAGAAAGACACCCCACTGGCCCAACTGACAAAGAAAAAACAAGAGAAGGCAAGAATTAACAGCATCAAAGATGAAAAAGGCAACATAACAACAGACACCGCATCCATTAAGGCCATAATTAGAAATTACTACAAAGCACTGTACTCCAACAAATCAGAAGATCACCAAGAAATGGAAAAGTTCTTAGACTTCTACCACCTGCCAAAACTTAGCCCAGAGGCAACAAACGACCTGAACAAACCCATCCATAACTGAAGTAGAGATTGAATCAGTGATTAAAGACCTCCCAACAAAGAAAACCCAGGCCCAGACGGCTTCACTACAGAATTCTACAAAACATTCCGAACAGAACTGACCCCAATCCTCTACAAACTCTTCAAAACAATAGAAAAAGAGGCAACCCTTCCAAACTCATTCTATGAAGCCAACAATACCTTAATCCCAAAACCAGACAAAAAACTAACAGAGAAGGAAAACTACAGACCTATCTGTTTGATGAACATTGATGCTAAGATTCTCAACAAAATCCTAGCCAACAGTATTCAAAAACACATCAGACAGATCGTTCATCCAGATCAAGTAGGATTCATCCCTGGAATGCAGGGATGGTTCAACATTCGCAAATCCATAAATGTGATACACCACATCCAAAAACTGAAAAACAAGAATCACATGATAGTATCAATAGATGCAGAAAAAGCTCTCAACAAAATCCAACACCACTTCCTACTAAAAACCCTAACCAAGGTAGGCATAGATGGAAAAATCCACAACATAATTAAAGCCATATATGAAAAACCCAATGCCAGCATCATACTGAATGGAGAAAAACTGGAACCCTTCCCACTGAGATCTGGTACAAGACAGGGATGTCCACTTTCTCCACTACTATTCAACATAGTCCTAGAGGTACTCGCTGAGGCCATAAGACAAGAAAAAGAAATCAGAGGAATCCAAATGGGAAACGAAGAAGTCAAACTCTCACTATATGCAGATGATATGATTCTTTATGTAGAAGAGCCAAGAGACTCAATACAGAGACTGCTAGAACTTGTACGAGAGTTTGGTAGAGTGGCAGCGTACAAAATTAATGAACAAAAATCAACAGCCATAGTGTATGCGAACAGCCCCAAGATGGAAAAAGATTTAACCAGCAAGATACCATTCAAAATAACAGAGAAAAGTATGAAATATCTGGGAATAAATCTAACCAAAAATGTAGGAGACTTATTTGAAGAAAACTACAAACTACTTAAAAAAGAAATTGAACAAGACCTCAAAAGATGGAGTAACATCCCATGCTCCTGGATAGGTAAAATCAATATCATTAAAATGTCTATACTGCCAAAAGCAATATATACATTCAACGCAATCCCAATCAAATTGCCCAAAACATTCTTCATGGAAGTGGAAACAATGATCCAAAGGTTCATCTGGAAGCACAAAAAACCACGGATAGCTAGAACCATCCTGAAGAACAGGAAGTCAGCAGGGGGAATCACAGTTCCGGACCTCTGGACATACTATAGGGCAGTGGTTATCAAAACAGCGTGGTACTGGCACAAAGATAGAGAGGAAAATCAATGGAGCAGAATAGAAACACCAGAAGGGAACCCACACAGATACAGCCAAATAATCTTTGACAAAAAGACAAATGACAATCCAGGCAAATGGGAAGATCTGTTCAATAAATGCTTTTGGGACAACTGGTTAATAGCCTGCAGAAACAAAAAGATAGATCCACATCTCTCACCATACACCAAGATCACATCTAAATGGATAACAGATCTAAACCTACATCCAGAAACCTTCAAACTTTTGGAAGAAAATGTTGGAAACACACTGGAACACTTAGGGGTAGGCCCTCACTTCCTAAAAAAGACTCCAAAAGCAGTAGAAATCAAGACCAAAATAAACAATTGGGACCTCATCAAACTAAGAAGCTTCTGTACAGCTAGAGAAACAATCAACAAAGTAAAAAGGCAACCCACAGAATGGGAGAAGATCTTCGCACACGACATAGGTGATAGAGGGCTGATCTCCAGAATATACAAAGAGCTACAAAACAACCAAAATGTCAAAACTAACAAGCCACTCAAGAAATGGGCACGGAAAATGGGCAAACACTTCACAAAGGAACAAACCCAAATGGCAAATAAACATATGAAAAAATGCTCAAGTTCCCTGGCAATAAGGGAAATCCAAATTAAAACATCAATGAGGTACCACCTAACGCCAGTAAGACTGGCCCACATGAATAAAAGCACCAACAACACTTCTTGGCGAGGTTGCGGGGAAAAGGGATCCCTACTCCACTGCTGGTGGGGCTGCAGGCTGGTACAGCCTCTATGGAAATCAGTATGGAGGATATTCAAACAACTCAAATTCAACATACCGTATGATTCAGCAATAGCACTCCTAGGAATATATCCAGAACAAGTGTTTTATGAGAAACCAACATGCACTCCTATGCTCATAGCAGCACAATCAGTAATTGCAAAAACATGGAAGCAACCAAAATGCCCATCAACAGAGGATTGGATAAGAAAGCTATGGTTCATCTACTCCATGGAATACTACTCAGCTATTAAAAAAAACAAAATGCAGTTCTTTGTGGCCAAATGGGCCAAACTGGAAACCATAATGCTAAGGGAAATGAGCCAATCCCAAAAGGTTAAATACCACATGTTTGCTTTAATTTAAGATGATATGATGTTATGTATAACATATTATGTTATGAATGTTATATGTTGTGTATAAACTAAAATTGAAGTGTAGGTGAGGTGGTCACAGAAGGTGGCTGGGAACTCGCATTTACTTTTAACATATTGGTTACTCATTACTATGTCAATTAATTCCATAATGATGTAAATTTTTGCTGATGGTATGTTGGAGCTTTCAATTGACTGGGATGATACTCTGCTGGCTCTGTCTTCAGACCAGAGATGGTATACCTAAGAAGCCGTTGAACTTGACTGGACAATAAGATGCTGGACTCTAGGTTTGGTATACGCTTGCAATGGGGGAATCTCAACTGAACTTGAGCTGTGGTTATGCAACAAGGAGGAGGAATCCACCATGGTGGGAGGGTTTGGGGAACGGTGGGGAGAACCCATTACCTATGTAACTGTGTCACATAATACAATGTAATTAATGAAGTAAAAAAAAAAGGGAAATTGCTGAACCTATGGAACTGTATTATGAATATAAAACTTCTAAGTAAAAAAGACAGCAATCTTCATTATAGTGTTCAGAAGTGGATATTTTTAAATATTACAACAAATGCTCAGATAACAAAAGTTAAAAATAACCATGTGGAACTACATCAAATGAAAAAGCTTAAATCAACAAAATGAAAGCAACCTATGTATTGGGAGAAAATATCTGCATGCTATATATTTGATGAGTGATTAATAGCCAAAATATAGAGAGAATTCAAAGCATATGTTTATGAAAAAATAGATACTCTATCAATAGGGCAAAAATCTAATGAGATTTTATCTCAAAATACATTAAAATGAGCAATATGTTATCCTAAAAACTTCAACATTACTTTCCAAGGAAATAAAAACCCAAACCCAAATGAGACACTATCTAATACTTCAATGGAGTTATAAAAATGGCAGAAGATAATTATTAGCAGTGATTGGGATTAACTGGAACTTTCATTGCACACTGTTGATGTGACTTATACTGGTGTAACCATCACGCAAAAACGGTATGTAGAACAATATCTCAAAAAATAAGAATTACAAATACTATTTAGCATAGCAATACCAATTCTGGATATAACCTCAAAACAAATAAGATCAGGCCTAGCACGATAGCATAATGGTAAGGTCCTCGCCTTGAATGTACCAGGATCCCTTATGAGCACTGGTACATATTCCGGCGGCCCCACTTCCCATCCAGCTCCCTGTTTGCGGCCTGGGAAAGCAGTTGAGGACGGCCCAAAGCCTTGGGACCCTGCATGGGAGACCAGAAAAGAAGTTCCTGGATCCTGGCTTTGGATTGGTGCAGCACCGGCCACTGTAGCCACCTGGGGAGTGAATCATTGGACAGAAGATCTTCCTCTCTGTCTCTCCTCTTCTCTGTACATCTGCCTTTCCAACAAAATAAATAAATTTTAAAAAGAAAAGAAATAAATCACCACCCACATAGATACTTCTGCTTTTTTATCGAACAATTCATATTTAAAAATTTCATTTTGTAATTCCTTACTTCCACATTCCCCACTGTTTCCTCCCATATTATTGAATAGTATAGTCTGTCAACATAAGTCCCAAATCCAGCATTCTGCTATTTAAGTGTATCATGGCACTGTAGCTTCAGACAATGGAAGAAAGTCTAGTAACCTATTGTCAAAGTATATTTAGCAGTTTAATTGAGAGTTCTGTTTTGGAAGTAAGAATTTGGAAACAAATCGAGTGTCCATGAACAGATGAAAGGATAATGAAATTGTGGTGCATATGGATAATAGGATATTATTCAGTTTTTACAAAAACAGAAGTATTTCCATTTGCTACAATATAGATGACCTGAAGCAAATTATGCTTAGTGAAATGAGCTAAACATTCACTATGAAATAAAAAACAAAAATTCACTGGATGATCTCATTGGAGCCTTAGGTTCAACCTAAAAGAAAGTTCAAAGTGTAGAAGAATAGAATAGAATGCTGGGGCACAGGACTTAAAGAAATAAAAAGTAGATCAAGGGAGTTCAAATTTGAAGTTAACATGAGACCTAAGTTAATAATATTATGTTTTACATGAAGAACCTTCAACAAGAAAAATGGAATTTTAAAATGATGGATGCAGGCAATATAAAAAAATGCATAGTGCTTTCACAGAATGGATTTCCAATAACTTGTAAAGATCCATTTTGGGTAGATAAATGTATATAGAGACACATCTATGCAGTTGTTTCTACCTACTTGTATTCAATATTATGCTTATAGAAGTCAACAATTTTGCTCCATATATCAGAAATGTCTGTTTTCATAGATACAAAATATGTAATTAGAAATGCACCTATCATTTAACTACTTATAAGATATATGATATTTCCAATGTGGAATTTACATCTTGAATGCACTTGTGCTATAGCTTTGCCCCTTCATTAGTTTTTCTTCATATATCACATTTCAAATACAGAGGTATGTGGAAGAGGAATTGCTATATCATAATTATTCATTTTTTCAAATTAAGTAAATAATGGCAGCTTTCTGAATTATATTAATTTACATAACTATCAGTAACACAAAAAATCTCTTTGCTTCATAGCCTCAAAATATTGGAATTGTCAGTCTCTAATTTTATTCATTCAGGGCAAGGTAAAATTATTTATGTGTGATTAATTTGTATTTCTCTAATTAATAAATATGTAAATAACCTGTTAATATATTTTCCAACCATTTGCAGGTCCATTTTAATGTGTTTATTTTATAAAATACCATGTTTTCTAGATGTTTCATTTGTCTTAACAATAGTCACTTCACACAAGCATGTACATCAAATTTGGTGTAGAAATACATTTCTGCGCATGTGTTCTAAAAATATTTTCTATTTTCTATTTTTTTAAATAGTTGCTTTTATTGGAAAGACAGATGTATACAGAGAGGAGAATAGACAGAGAGGAAGATCTTCCATCCGATGATTCACTCCCTGAGCAACGGCAATGGCTGGAGCTGAGCCGATCCTAAGCCAGGACCCAGGAGCCCTTCCAGATCTCCCACATGGGTGTAGAGTCCCAAGGCTTTGGGCCATCCTTGACTGCTTTCCCAGGCCATAAGCAGGGAGCTGGATGGGTAGTGCAGGTGCTGGGATTAGAACTGGTGTCCATATACGATGTCGGCGCTTTCAAGCAAAGACTTTAGCCACTAGGCCACTGCACCAGACCCTCCTATTTTATGACTTGCCTTTTCATTCTCTCGGTTGTGTAATTTAATGGAATGAAACATCTCTTTAATGTGATGCAATTCTTCAATCTTTTGTTCTGCTAACATTTTAATAGCCTCCCTAAGAAAGGTTTCCTATTCAAATCCCTGCTAGTTTAGCTTTTGTACCTTGATACACAGTACAACCAGAATTAATCTTGTTCCCAGCACAGAGAAGAGTTGGGGGAAATTTTCATTTCTTACACATAAATACAACTACATACTTCATGTGGTATCATTTATCAAAAATACTATTGATTCGCCACTGCTCTGTTGTAGGAGGACATTGTGACCCTAGAAGGTCAACGAGCACAGGATTACAATTGATTGGATAATATTTGTATGATAACAACCGAATGGCTACCTTTTGTATAACTGATGGGATATCATTTGTATGAGAACAGCTGAGTGGACGGCATGTGAAGGAGAACATACAAAACAAAAGAATTCCAAACAAAAGTATAGAAACAGTGGATGGGCTTTGTTGATAAGATCAATACCTCTTCCCTTGTCCCATATGATCCTCAGTGTATAAAGTCTGATGCCACTAATGAACTTCGGCTTTTGACCATGAGTGTTACTATCGGCTCCGTCCACCAAGTCCATCACTGTGGGACAGTGACATTCTGTAGACTATATTTGTCATGAATAAAACACATATGCACAGGCCTCTTTTTAGACTTCCTATTCTGTCATAATGTCTACAGTCTATATTCCTGTAATCTTCATTATTGTAGCATTGAATTAAGTAATATTCAGAAGAAAAATTCTCCCAAGTAGTGTCTAGGCTATTAGGAGAAACTAACTTGTACCACCCTTAATTTCCTGACTCTCCAGATAGAACTTGTCTGATTAGGACAGGTCTGCCCAAGCTACTCTGTATTTTGGTTCATTCATACAATGGATATTAGGAGGCTCCTTTTAAACATGCTTAGAACAAATAGCAAATATTTTTTGTAAAAGGACAGAAAGCAAATATTTTAAGTTTGTAAGTCATACAGTCACAAGATTTTGGTGTGAAAGTAATATTAGTATTAATATTATAAATATGTTTAAAGAAAGAAAAACAAATGAAATTTTATTTTGCTTTTTTAAGACTATTGATTATTCTTATTGGAAAAGCAGATATACAGAGGGGAGATACAGAGAAAAAGATCTTCTGTCTGCTGGTTCACTCCCCAAATGACTGCAATAACCGGAACTGAGGCGGTACAAAGCCAGGAGCCAGGAGTTTCTTGCAGGTCTCCCACGTGGGTGCGAGATTCCAAGGCTTTTGGCTATCCTCAACTGCTTTCCCAGGCCACAAGCAGGGAGCTGGGTGGGAAGTGGAGCTGACGGGATATGTACCGGAGCCCATATGGCATCCTGCTGCATGCAAAGTGAGGACTTTAGCCGCTAGGCTATCGCACAGGGCCCGGAATTTTACTTTTCAAGATCCATCAATTATATATAATTATAGGCTGGGAATAACATGAAGTACATGTAACATATAATAAATTCAGTATTCTCAATGTTCAAATTACAGATAAGCTATTTGAATGGCATAATAGAAAAATAATCCATTATTATTACTATAGTTATATATAACTATATTTAATCTTATTTTTCATTATTTATGTAAATTGCCTGATAAGAATAATTTAGTACAGCATTACACATATTTCTAAAGGGCTTGTGTCTTGCTTCCCACAGAAGGAAACATAGTTGACAGCCTTCGAAAGGAAGTTGAATGCAGGTTTATCGTGCCCCTCCTACTTCCCAGGGGTTTCTCCAGTCACATTTTTCCTCACTTGTGCATTTTTTAGAAATTATTCTAATCTGCTTATTTTATCCCTTTATACAACCTACACAGTCTTCATTACTAACAAAGAAGCTGTAGAAAAATATGGGTAGTTAATTTACTTAAACAGCTAGTAAACGACAGTGTTGAAGGACAGCCACCTAGAAATGAAACAACAGATGGAAGACTGATCTCTCTCTCTCTCTCTGCCTCCCCCTCTCTTTTTCTCTCCTCTCTCCCTCCTCCTCTGCCTCTCTCTAACTCTCTTTCTTCCTGCCTTCTTACTGCAAGCCACGTGTCTTTTCAATGATATCTGACTGCAAATTTGGCAATGACTAAGATAACCAGCCATGTAAGGTAATCAGCACAGAGAACTTTAAGTACACAAGGATATAGGGATTAAAACGCAAAACTGAGGAAGACAGGGCAACTAAGTGAAAAGTGAACTATCTACAAAGACCAATACTGTTATCTAGCCACAATTGCACGGCTAATAAGTTATACTGGATTATTAAGGAAGCCTTAACACAGACTAAATACCATTAATGCTAGCCATAAATACATATTCTGTGTCTATTTAGAAACATGTCAAATGGATAATTGGATGTATTTACATGAATTTATATTTTATTTCTATCCTGAACAATTAGTTACATAATTCTGACAATTAAAAGTTAATAAATATTAAAATAAATTATACTGAGTTCCATACAGCCAAAAATGTCCAAAGAAGTAGAGAAGATAACCATTATCATTAAATATTTTCATTTGTGTTTCTATAGCTGCTTTCGGTGTTTTGTTTAACTGCAAGGGCTTTTATTCACCATTCAGCATTATTTCCCTCAAAATCACTAGCTGGTAAATAAGATGAACTATTTCTCAGAGGAATGTTATATCTAGCAAAGGAAATTAAGTTTCCACTGGATTTTTAATGATAGCCATTTCCCAGAAACAACAAGCTTTCCTAGACAATCACCATAAAAAAAGACAATTTACAGTTTTGCCAACTAGAGTTAAGATACCATGGAAAATATCTCTGTAATTTAATATAGCAATTATCCCTGCAGACTAGACTTGCTTTCATTGCTTGAGATATGAACCCAAAATAAATTATGTGAAATTCAATATTTAAGTCCATTTGTATATGTAAAGAATATTCGGCCTATTCATTCAAAGGACAAAATATCAAAGAACCCACGGAGTATGACTCTTTAAAAGAAAACATTCATTTATGTTTTAAAAGGTTTACTTATTTTACTGGAAGGTCAGAGTTACAGAGAGAAGGAGAGACAGTGAGGAACCTACCATCTACTTGCCGTTCCCCAAATGGCTGCAATGGCCAAAGTTAAGCTGGTCCAAGGCTGGGAGCCATGAGCTGTTTCTGGGTCTCCCACATGGGTGCAGGGGCCCAAAACCTCGGGCCATGCTCTGTTGTCTCCCCCGGAAAACATACAGAGAACTGGGTAAGAAGTAGGCAGCCTGAGCAGAAACCAGCACCCATGCTGGCACCACAGGCAGAGGACTACCTATGCATCACTGCGCCGCCCCCCAAAAGAGTTATTCAAAAGGCAGAGTGACAGAGGAAGAGATAGAGACAGATAAAGACTACGACCTTCCATCTGTTGGTTTACTCTTAAATTTCCACAACACCCATGGACAGGCCGGGCCAAAGCCAGGAACCCCACGTGGGGGACACTAACATAAGTATTTGTGACATTTTCTACTGCTTCCCAAGCATATTTTTCAAGAAGCTAAACTAGCAGCAGGCAGCATGTAGGACACAAACTAACCCTGTAACATAGTATGCAGGTATTCAGTGTGGTCTTAACCTGCTGTCTGATGATCTTTGCTCTCGAGACTGTGGCCTTATAAAGTAAGATTATATACGTATGTGTGTGTATACATATATATCATATACATATCAGATGTAGCATTTCAAATAATCACTGGAAGATTTATGGGTTATGAAATTAGAAAATAAAGTAATAGTATCTAATTAGAATCCAGAGAACAAAATGATATCAATACAGAAACTAGTCAGAAGTGCTCACAGAATACAAGTTTTAAGAATAATTTTGTTCCACCTAGATTTTCCTAAATCTGGAAAGAATGGCAAAAGATGAACCATGTGTTAGCTATAGCAAAAAAAAGAGAATGTAATTGCAACCTTATATCCAATATCTCAAAATAAATTGCAGATACATTGAATATATTAATGTCAATCATTAAACCATGAAAGTACTAGAAGAAACCTACATAATTTTTTTTCATGAAAGTCCCCAAAAGTCCAAAAACAGTAATTAATTTGAAAAAAAATTTGAATTATAAGCTTTATTTGATGTAAAAATATAAAACTGGTCAAAATATTTTAGTGTATTTAGAAGACATCAAATCAGTTTCCTTATTTGATTAACTTTTATGAGTCACATAGAAACTAAAGAATCTACAGACATTTCATAAACTGTGAACAGCAAATGGACACCAAATATATTGAAATGTTTTAAATCACTGATAATAAAAGAAACAGTAATTAAAACTAGCCAATATTATTTCTACCCAGCCTACTGGCAGATACAGCATAGGCTGGTGAAAATATGAGTAAGAGAGATAACGCACTGCAATTTTACTGAGCATGTTACCTCGCCCATCTCTGACATTAGGCGTGTCTCCAAAGCCCTGTTTCATTTTATCCTAGGATGAAAAACATCATTTGTAACACAGCAAAACACTGTATCAGGAGTGTGTGTTTGGCTAAGAAGCTAAACGGACACTCCTGAATGCCAATCCCAGCCATGCTCTGAGTTCATGCTTCCCACTAACATGCACCTAAGGAGGGGCGAGTGAAGACTGTCACCCACAGGACAGATCTGCACTGAATTCCTAGCTGAGCCACAGCTGTTCCAGGTAGGTATCTTAGAGGTAAACTAGCATGTGGAATTATGTCTCTCTTCCTCTCTGCCTTTCCAATAAATACAATAATAAAGTGTAAAAGATATCACATAAATGCCTTTTAAACATGTAAAGTATAACTTGATTCAGATGCATAAATTTATGTTCTGATATAATCTCACAGATTCTTGCAGTTAATGGTCATAGAATCATCCACAGAATGTTAGAGCAACAATTGAGATACAGTGCCTTTTCTGCAATAAGTTTACAAATCACATTTGTTTGAAGAAATTTAATGCATCAGACACCTGTGTGACAGTGAATGCTGCAGCAGGACTAAGCATCTTCTCAAAGATTCAGTAAACTAGTTTCACCAAAGGCCATGTGGTTAGCGTCTCAGTACAGAAGAGGCTTTTTTCCTCCTAAGTCCATAACCTCTGAAGAGGATAAACCTTGCACAAAATATCAAAAATCTCAGACTCTCCAGGTTCCACTTACACAAATATATTAGTAAGAAGTGTGAGAAATACATCATTTCTAGTGTAGAATCTCATTGCCAGCTGACTGAAATGGAACACCAGACAACTCATACTGGTATGTAACACACCATTTATGTTTCAGGTAATTAGTCACACAAGAATCAAGAAGTTAACATTTTCAAAGTTAAAGATGAGTTATACTTAAAAATATGATGCACTTCAATAGCAGAATGATGGACTTGTGACTGTTGCTGAAGTACTTGTTATCATATGGGGAAAATGCTGAAGGGAAGTGTGGAGGGTGGAAGAGGAAATCCCTGAGCCTAAGGAACTGAATCATGAAAAAGCAAAATGCTCTTAAAGATGCTATTTCATACCTAAAACTTTTACCTCCAACAGTAAATTATCCATAAAGAGAAGTTCTGCTCATTTATTGAGTATTTTTGTAATGTTTTTAATGTACCTCTGGGTATGACTCTGAGTAAACTATAATACAAAGGAGATGAAGTGCATTTGAGAACTCTCCTGTCCATATGCTCGCCCATTGCGTGTTTCCTTCTCCGTACTTCCCTCCTCAAGCTGTCCTTTCAAGGATCAACTCGTCCACTCACTTTCCTCTAGAGAAGTCCCTTGCTCTATCATCCTTCTGCTCTATCCTCTCTTCCCAGCCCTCTAGAACAAGTAAATGTAGAAAATAACCTTGCCACTAAAGCTGCACCTCAAGATTCCACATCACATCCTAAACTTCATTAACTCATGAAGTTATCATAAGGTAAACTTTGAGTATGGAATAGACATACTCTTCTGAAATGCTCAGTAAGAATATATATCTTTGAAAATAGCTATTTTCACTAAGGATCTCATAACAGAAATAATCAAGTAAAGTCAGGCTATATATTTAAAGAGGAAATAAAGCTTTGGGAGATAGAATTTTGTATTTGAGATCAACTTTCACTTCAAATTGACCTGGTGAAAATCAGTAGGTTGCCCAGCCTCTATTATCTTCACTGACATAACAGCAATAAAATCTCTCCTGTAAGGATTGCTAACAGAGTCAAAATGAAATAACACATGTAATTTTGATACTAGTGTAATACAATTAACAATACAAAGTGATTGAGATAAAGTGTCCTATATAATATGATCCACAACAATCACATACAACAGGCAGCCATGAGGGCGAACCGGGAGATGGACTGAACTAGCTCCATTCTGCCGCCACAGCGGTGGCAGGACCAATCAGGGCAGATTCCTTTCTTAGGGCTGGGACAGGCTGAACCACTCTGCAGGTTGGCAACTGCGCGGTGCCGTCTTGGCTAAGTGGGATCCGGCTAAGGGCTCTAGCCAAAAACACCCCGCAAGGAGGTGGATGAGCCCTTGGTTTTGGGCAGCCAGTGCACCATTTGGTGCCAGGCTCTGCCTGCTGGCCGCCCGGCAGCCAGCTCTGGTTCTTTTTAATTTGTATAAGCTGCTCAGGGACACTCATGAATTAGACCAACTTTTGTATAGGTGAAACATGAATTCAAGGCGATTGCCAGTGATAGGGGCATGTAACTTTGTGCTTACACCGGCAGGTCTACTTTAGTCAGGGATGCTGGGCCACAGTGTCTTGGGCAGAGGCCAGGACAAGTGTGGGAATGAGATAAGCTGAGTCAGAGCCGCCACTGTCAGACGCAGGATCTGCAGTTAAGAACAGACCAATTTGGGGAACTAGTGGGACACACTAAATGGGATGAGGTTCCCACTAAGGAGCAAGTGTGCTGGAATGGGGGCTGCGTTCTGGCTAGGAAACAGTTGTACTCTCCTGTGGCACTAGGGTGGCTGGAATTGGTTGTGTCAGGCCGGGCCAAACACCAACACCAACTGGTGTCCTAGGGAACCAGGGCAGACATGGGACTGAATAGGCAAGGTCTCAATCCCCTACTAAGCCATCTGTGAGCTATACAAGGGTATGGACGAGCCATGGCCGGGCCGATACATCCAACAAGAACCAGAACGGGGTGAAAACCAGCCAGAAAAACCACTGTCCCTGCTAGGACAGAAGGTGAACTGAGTAGGGCTGGCTCATGGACCCTCTGGTTTGTGCAAGAAAAGCACAAGAAGCAGGATAGGAAACTGCCCAGAATAGGCCATGGAAAGTTTCCCACTGGCATACATTTGGCATGGGTCAGGGTTGGACCAGGCTGAAACGGTTCATGTCATCCACTGGCAAACCGAGGCACGGAACGGTGCGTGATTTGGGCTGGGTTTGGTCACAACAAAAACTAGTACACAAGACAGAAAGCCAAGGTGAGGTTACCTGTACTAGATTTGAATGCAGCACCCAACCAGCACACGTGAGAACCAGGGAGAGGGCAGAGCCAGCGGGGGGATTGAGGGACTGGTCCCCTCGCCGGACAGCTACTCCCACTAGATAGCATGGGCAGGGATGGGACACACCAGACTAAGGAAGTGGTGGGTTCCCCCCTCGTGGGTCACTACCCCCGCGGGAGGACATCAGAATTAGGACGAAGGTTGGGGTGGCTAGATGGAGAGGCACTCAGCAACATCTGTGAGGGCTAGATGATTGAGTTGGTTAGAAAGAACTAAGCTTTAATACCCATTCCATTGATAGGTACAGGAGCCAACTGGGAGGCGGGACAGACTGGACTAGTCGGCTATGCACATTGGCAGGCCAGGATGGGAGGCGTGGCTGGAGGGGGTTATAGTGGGTTGCCCCCACTGGGCCACAGCTCCCACTGGTTGAATAAAGGGTTGAGTGTGTGCTGGGCAGAACCAGGTTTGACTGCAACACCCATTGGTTTCAGTGCAAATTGGGACTGAGAGCAGAACCAACCCAGCGACTGCAACCACCAGCTGATCGTGGAGATGGACTGTGCCGGGCCCTGTGCTTGCTAGAACATACAGGAATCTGATCTGGGAATACCTCAAAGTTTCTTTGGGGATCTCCCCAATCAAAAGGCTGGACTCAGAACCCTAACCAACAAAAGACAGAGGACAGAACAGGTCAATCAACCACTTCAACTGTATGTTGGCAGCGAAATACTGGGCGGATAAAGACTCTGTGATGGTCTATGACAATCAATGGATTCTTCAATGACCTCATCAAGCTGGAAGTGGCGAGACTGGCAGCGATTCACAACTGGAGAACTATTAACAACCACTTGAGCAGATGAATAAATGAAGATACAGAAAGGCAACTACAACCTTGTTAATAAGTGGTTGATTCTTAACAATCAGGCATTCAACAGATGAACTTATCTGGACAATATGATGCTGGACTTTATGCCTGGTAGATGCTTCCAATGAGAGAACCTCAGCTGAATTTGAACTGTGGTAACGCAGCGGGGTGGAGGAGTCCACCATGGGGGATTGGGGGGTTTCGGGGGGTGGGGGGAATCCCACTGCCTATTAAACTATGTCACATAATGCAATGTAACCAATAAAAAAATTAAAAAAATCACATACAACAGATAAAATTTATAAGCCCCTTTAATAGAAGAACAAATTAAAACTAGAGAATTTATTTCACTGACCTAAAGCCATAAAGCTAATACTTGACCAAGCTAACCTCTGAACAGAGATATGGTTCCTCTTCTAAAGTTTGATCTTTGTCAACCTGCTATCCTTTACATCAATTTTAGTGCAACCTAGCACTTTACTGAAATGTATCTAAATACACAAAACGTTTATTTTTACATGTATAGTTGAGGACTGAATATGAAGAAATAAAACAAATTTTGCTGTCTGGATGGCAATATAATTTTATTATATCAAAACCATCATTGGGATATTACATTATTCAAAGGATGGTAAGAAACAGGTATAAAACAAAATAATTTTGGCCCAGCATGATGTTTCACTTGGCTAATTCTCCCCTTACAAGTAATAGGATACCACATGAGCACCAGTTTGTGTCCCAGCTGCTCCACTTCCCATCTAGCTCTCTGCTTGTAGTCTGGGAAACCAGCAAAGGATGGCCCAAAACCTTGGGACCCTGCACCCATGTGGAAAACTCAGGAGAGACTCCTGGCTCCTGACTTTGGAATTGTTCAGCCCCTGCAGTTGTGGCCACCTAGGGAGTGAACCAGCAGAGAAAGAAGATCTTTCTCTCCATCTCTGCTCTGGAAAAATCTGCCTTTCAAATGAAAAAATAAACAAATATTTCAAAAAAGAATAATATACTATAAGCATGCAAAGAATTTTCTTTGGAAAATAATTTGCTATCCTTTAAAATAATAAACTCACTTCCTCAATTATAATCACATTTTTACACTGCTGTGTAAATTCAAGCATCCCTTTGTATCTGTTGCCTCTACAAATATACATGTGTGTCTTTCTAGGCTACAAGAACACTGTGATGATAAGGCACTTCCTTTTGCTTCAAGAAGCAACCATTTTCTTCTCTTGTTGTCATCTGAATATGGGTAATATCTGTCTCTAAAGAAAAATGCAGCATGTAAGAATGAGCATATTCTCTCAGAATGATCTGAAGTGCCTTGGAAAAGATTAGGCCAAACAATACATATCACTGTTATCCTTTCTCATCTGATCAAATGTACCATTTATACAGGTTTTATTCTCAGTGAAAAGTTAAGTTCCAAAAGAAAATAATCAATAACCCTTGTGTTTTGACATGCACTCCAAGTGTCAGAGCTAGACAATTGATACACAGCACAAATCAGCATTGTAAGTGAACAAATGCTGACTCTGTTATTGTTCAATACTTCGTGAAATAAATATATAATGCCTTATTTAAATTAAGAAAATAATATTATCCACAGGTTTAATAAAAATGCAGTCTTTAATCCATCTGCTTTAGGAAGAGTGAGAAAACTATAGTTACCTACCATAATGCATCTTTTTCCACGTGCAAATCCCATAAACAATACAAGTTACTGCAATGATTAAAATGAGTTGTACCTTAGTATGATTTGCTCACATTAAGATACTATCCTCATTTATGTTTCAGATGCCGTTGTAAATCACTTTCATTTCGAAACTTGTTGTCTAGTTTGCCAAAATACCACATAGTCCATAAACAATAAGCAGAAATCATGTAATGTTAATTGTGCTTTTAAAAAATTATATGTGCAACCAATCCCAAAAGGTTAAATACCACATGTTTGCCTTAATCTGAGATGAAAAGATGACAACTTGGAAGATAGTACCTGTATATTGTAATATTAGTGCAATCTCTAACAACCTGTATCCAATGCACTAAGATAATGCGATATAATCTATAAACCAACAATTAATCTCAGAATACTTAAGATCTACATTGAAAAACTGTAAAACCTACTATACCCTCAATACGCTATGTTAATCCGTAATGGGGAGGGAGTGCAGGGAAGTCTTTCAGGACCATAAAAAGAGTGAGAAAAAAAGTACAATATAGCCTATCAAGATCAAATCTGGTAATTCATAGACAACAGACTCAAAGCGGCACTACACAATAGTAAAACTCCTATACCAATGCATGAGGGGGGAATCGGGTGAGATCCTGACAACCTCTTAACAGGAGGTCATGTGCGTGGAGCAGGGGGGCACTCCAGAGTGGAGCAGGTGGTAAGGAGGAAGCTTGGATCCCAACCATGAAGACTCCCAGACCTTCACCACAAGCAACAAGGACTATATCCTAACTGCCAAGGAGGCCACGGGAATTGGATGCCCTTGGAGACCGAGTACTCTGAGGTCACCCACCCCCAACCGGAGCTTCCACAGGGGATGGAAGAAGTCCAAACACTACCGTGCAGAAACCAATGTCATCGGAAAGACAACCAGAAGCCCTGAGCGGTCCGCAGAAACAGAAGAACAATAAACGTCCTTCGGGACCAGGGAGGAGAGCTTTCTCTGGTCCGAGCCTGGCTCCACCTTTGGACCCCCACTATCCCTCGCAATGACCATCGGGATTGCTCCGAAAACCCCTCATAGCAAACAATCATACAAACTAAAAAAAACCTAAAATAAATAGACAAACAACAAAAAGTAGAGCTTGGAATCTGACAGGAAAGAGCTGGCGTGGATTGGCTCATGCCTCGCTGGGTGGGACACAAAGATTAGTCACTCCTCACCATGGTGTTGAGGATTTTCCTGAACACCCCCGCAAAAAACAAAAAGAAAAAATGTTCTGCACCTTAATTATCGACAAATGTCTTGTTAGAGTTACAAGCCAGTCTAGATTATCCTA
The DNA here is from genome assembly GCF_030435755.1 of Ochotona princeps. Taxonomy (NCBI): domain Eukaryota; kingdom Metazoa; phylum Chordata; class Mammalia; order Lagomorpha; family Ochotonidae; genus Ochotona; species Ochotona princeps. Next base: position 86,777,149 of record NC_080836.1, on the reverse strand, counting down.
AAATCTGCCAAGATCAGCAAAATTATACTTCAACGCAACAAATGGCTAAATACTAAAATGAAATAGACATGAGACAGCTGAATGGTACCTTATAGCCATTTTAAGGTATATAGCAGCCGGTCCTGTATATAAACTAAAATTGAAATGTCAATGAGCTAATCATAGGATGTGGTTAAGAACTTGCTTTTTTTTTTTTTTTAACATATTGGTTACTCAAAACCATGTCAATTCCATAATGTTGCAAATTGCTGTTGATGTTATATTGGGACTCTTAATTGACTGGGATGATATTCTACCAGCTCTAACTTCAGACCAGAAATGGTCTCCCCAAGAAACTGTTCAACCCATCTGGACAATAAGTAGCTGGACTCTATGCTTGGTATATGTTTGCAAAGAAAGAATCTTGATTGAATTTGAACTGTAATGCTGCATCAAGGTGGAGGAATCCACCGGGGGGGAGGGGTGTCGTGAGGGGTAGGGAGATTCCCAGAGCCTATGAAACTGTCACATAATGCAAAATAATTAATAAAAAAAATTATATGAGCTTTAAATGCAAATCTATCTTAAAAAGAAAATATATACTTTTATTGCAAAGTCAGATATACACAAAGGAGAGACAGAGAGGAAGATCTTCTGTCCGATGATTCACTCCCAAGTGACCACAACGGCCAGAGCTGTGCCAATCTGAAGCCAGGATCCAGGAACTCTTCCGGGTGTTCCACACAGGTGCACGGTCCCAAGGCTTTGGGCCATCCTTGACTGCTTTCCCAGGCCACAAACAGGGAGCTGGATGTGAAGTGGGGCTGCCAGGATTAGAACGGGTGCCCATAAGGGATCCCGGCACACTCAAGGTGAGGACTTTAGCACTAGTCCATTAGCTGTTAGGCCACTACGCCAGGCCCGATACTCATTTTTTAATGTGCATTTTAAATTTTCTTTGGACCTCATTTTTTCCTGAATGCTTGTCAAGCCATATGTCCCACACAAATATTATCAACTCTAGCATATGATTTCCTATGAAAAAATTCATACTTTTTTATTTAAATTCAATTAGAGCTACTATGGCAACATTTGCATGACTATAATAAATACAAAAGTAGTAGGATGAGGATAGGAGAAAGGGCAATGGAAAAAATATTTAATATACAGGACAATAAAAAGGTGTGATTCCCCAGAGATAAAGAAAACAAAATGAAGCACTGAGAAATGTGAGAAAATAACTTGGAAATACTGACAGATGTAGCAAAGAAAGGGAACCATAGCCTAGACTTTTCACTAAGGGGTTATAGTTCAAGGACAACTAGCCAGCACTAAATACACACAGAAAAGTAGACAATGGGAAAAAAGTAAAATTTAGAACAGTAAAGAGAAGAAGGGTATAAAGTTAACGGAGAGAAACAGAACGAATGCTTCCCTGTTGCTCCACCCTTCTACAGCATCCTTAACCCTACTGACCACCTCATTCTTACAGCACAGATATCTTACAGTAGACATGAATATGTGAAATATGGGAGAAAGTATAAGCGAAACAGTGGACTAGTCTGGGAGAACAAACAACTGAGAACAAGGACAACAGGTAAAATGACAGCATATACTGCTTAGACATATTATCCTATGAAGTAAGATCCCCTACTGACTAGTATTCAAGTTGACTTTTTAAACGACTAGTGCCTAATCTTAACAAAGTGGAAATTTAGGAATTCAAGCATTTTAAAATAAATGAGAATTGGATTGATTTCAGATTTGCTATTAGCATCACTGGATGCTGGAACACAACAGATTAATACATTCAAAGTTCAGGGAGAAAATTTATCCTTTATAGAATTTCATTCTTGGCCAAAGTTCAGATTAATACAAATTACATATTTTCTCAGGAAGTTATATAACAAAGTGCATTAGCAAAATGAAATGAAATGCAACAAAAAAGAAATCAGATTTACCAAGGAAAGCAGCTAACAGAGGATCTGGGCCACTTAGGCAGTATATATAGAAAGTATCCAACCCCAATAGACCTGGAAAACAGAAGGAGCTAAGAGGGACAGTTCCAAGGGAATATGGTAAGAGGCGGCCATGATTTCAATAAATATATAAATGGTGAAACTGAGAATTTTGAGAAACTTTTGGTGGTGAGGAAGAAATAGAATACGTGAGAATATAAAGAAAAAGAGAGATTTAAGGGAAATTAAAAGCTACAAAGAGATATCAATGCCAAGCATAAAGCAACCCACGATCAGTAGAACAGGAAATAATGGACATCAGGAGGAGAATGGAATAGATTCCAGGCAATAACATTAATAAAGGGAATGGGGTTCTGGGACACATATATTTATTCTTCCTATGAAATAAGAAGGGCAATGAAATAGTAGGGATAATATTGTATGTGAGCAGAAAATCTGAGTAAGAAGAAAAAAAGTCATGTTATATATAAAAAAACTCTAGATTAATTTTAAATAGTCAATAGGTTCTCAAATTCAGACATTACTTGTAAAAATTCTGAGTAACCCTAAAACTTTGAAACAGGAAAAAAAGAGGTCTCCACAGCACAATACCCAGTTCCTCAACAAAATGTACAATGTATTTTAAAAAGAGTTAACTAGTGCTCAGTTTTGTCAAGCTACCCATAAACAGAGATAGGAAGATTTTAAAATACAGATTATAATTACAATGTAAATGCTATCTAATCTGAAAATGAAAAATGCAGTTGACAATCCTTAGGAAGCAGACAGGGAAATGAAACATAAAGGAATGATGAGTGTGAAAAAGGAAACACACAAAAATAGTTCTACGCCTTATGAGTCAAACAGTTTTAAGCAAATTAGTTACTATGAGGCATATAAGAATTAGACCATGATAAAATCAAAGTAAACAATGAACAATAAGGTTAAAAGTGTAAATAACCTAAATCTTCAAACTATCAAATTGGAAGTCAAAACAGGAAGTCAATGAACAGGATCAAATGTTGAAAAATCAAGAAGTAAAATATGACAATACTAATAAGACAATACTAATAAGACATGTCAGTTAACTATAAAAAAAGAAGCATAAATACAAATGTTCAAGTACGGCTGCTTCTCAGAAGCAAACAGTAAGGTAGGGGATAAGGTAAGCTCTTCTAGACAGTATGATTCATTTTTTCTAATCATGAAAAAACATTCAAAAAAAGAATTCTATATCAGCAGGCCCAAACGCCCAAAACAATTTTGCAAATTTGAATGAACCAAAGGCACAATGGCAGTTGGAAAAATCCACTATAGCTCTTCCTGCAAGTGATCCGAGGGGTTTCAATCCTACCAAAATAGCAACATGAGCTTGCAATAACAGTACAGGCATGTCATGGATATACATGCATACGTGTATACAGGTAGCCTGAAACAAACATCAACATGTATCTGTTGCCATAGACAAATGATGGCATTCATGCATATATTTATTCATATTTGATAATATTCGAATGTGTAAAATATTTACAGTAAATTTGCTCATATTCAAATAACACCTATAACCCATATAAATATCTAAACATATACAATCTTTTCTCTTTTTTTTAAAGATTTATTTATTTTTATTGGGAAGGCGGATATACATAGAGCAGGAAAGACAGAGAGGAAGATCTTCCATCCGATGATTCACTCCCCAAGTGAGCGCAAAGGCCGGTGCTGCGAGGATCCGAAGCCAGGAACCCGGTGCTGCGCCGATCCGAAGCCAGGAACCCGGAACCTCCTCCAGGTCTCCCACAAGGGCGCAGGAACCCAAGGCTTTGGGCCGTCCTCAACTGCATTCCCAGGCCACAAGCAGGGAGCTGGATGGGAAGGTGCCCATATGGGATCCCGGCGCGTTCAGGGTGAGGAATTTAACCGCCAGGCCACACCACTGGGCCCCCAATCTTTTCTTTAATAAGTTTTTATTAATATACAGAGAACAAAGTATACTTAGTTCATAAAAACAACTCTAAGAATGTAGAAATGCTTCCCTCCATTTTTTAAAAACTTTTTTGCAATAACATTTTGGGGATCATTTAATAAATACATACATAAAACTATTTCAATGAGTTAGAGAGAGGGGAGAGAGGGAGGGAGGGAGAAAGAGGAGGCGGGAGCAGACAGAGAGAGGGAAGGGGAAGAAAGAAGAGAGGAGAGAGGAAGAAGAGAGGGGGAGAAGGAAAGAGAACAGGGAGAGAGGGAGAAGGGAAAGTGGAGAGAGGAGGAGAGGGCAAAGCAGAGAGGATGGCGGGGAGAAAGGGGACAGGGAGAAAGATCAAAGCATCGACAGAGACAGAGATCTTGCATCTGTTGATTCAATTCCTAGACAGCTGCAACACCAAGGTTGAGCCAAACTGAACCCAAGTTCTAAGAAATTCAACCAGGTCTGCCCTGTGAGTTGCAGGGGCCTCAACACTTGAACAGTTTTTACTGTTTTGTCCAGACCATTAGGAAGAAGACAAATTAGAAGCAGATAATTAAGACTGACACTAGTGCCCATATGGAATGCCCATGTCGCCAGTAATGGCTTTACCCATTACAACACAAAGCCAATGCCTTGGTAACATATTTTTAATTTTATCTGCAATCATAAGTATAATGTTATACTAAAGTATTCAACAATTAAAATAATGTCATTGATTCCACAGCCCCATAGACAATAGGTTTATACAATTAACAAGTTCCAAGATGACAATTTCCCCTGTATATGTTAAATTTGGGGGGATTTTTGAACTCTATATATTAGCTACCACAAATCATAGAAAGCATTCAATACTTGTGTTTTTTAATCTTATGCTTATTTCACTAAGCAGAGTGGTCTGTGACTGTTATTTGTTCTGTTGCAAAAGACAAGGTTTTGCCCCTTTTATGACGAAGTTGTATTCAACTGTGTACACAGACCACAGTTTGCTTATCCAGTCATCAGACAATGGACATATGCGTTGCTTCCATATCTTAGCTTCTGTGAATCGGGCTGTGATAATCCTGATGTACAAACAACTGGCATGTGCTAACTTCATTTCTTTGGGTATATTCCCAGAAGTGAAACTGGTGGGTCATATGGTAGTCCTATTTTACATAGCTCAGTTCCCTCTACACTGTCTTCATTAATGGTTATACCAGTTTATATTCCCAGCTACAGTGTATTAAAGCATTTTCTCCTAACTTTGCAATCATTCTAACTGGGGTGAGCTGTTACCTTGTTGTGGTTTGGATGTGCATTTTCCTTAAGTCTTGGGGATCATGAGTATTTTTTCATTTTTTATTGATTGTTCGTATTTCGTCACTTGAAAAACAACTGTTCATGCCCTTTGTCCATGTTATAACCTGTTTATTTTTGTTGTTGAGCTTCTTAAATAACTAAATATTCTGGATATTAATCCTTTATAAGGTGCATGGTTTACTAACATTTTCTTCCATTTTGTTGGTTGCCATTTCACTTTGTTGAGAGCTTTCTTCACTGTGGTGATGCATTGTAGTTTGACATAATTCCAATTATCTATATTTGCTTTCATTGCCTGTGCTTCTGGGATCTTCTCCAGGAAGTCTTTACAAATTCCAATGTCTTTTACTATTTCTCAATTTTCTCTAGTAATTTAATCCTTTCAGGTCTTAGGTTTAGATCCTTGGATTCACTGGATTCTTAAACATTAAGGGTATTGTTTTATACTTCTGCAGGCACGTATCCAAATTTAGCAGCATGATGTTATTGAAGAGACTGTCCTTTCTGAAAGAAGTGATTTTAGTTCATCCGTCAAGCATTAGTTGATTGTAGATGTCTGGATTAATTCCTGGGGTTTCTATCCTGTTCCTCTGGTCTTCATGCCTATTTTTGTGCCGGTTCCAGAATGTTTTGATTATAGCCAGCCATTGTGATGCCTGCAAATTTCTTTTTCTTGTTTAAGATTGCAATTGCTTTTGTGTCTCATGTTTTCATGTAATTTTAGGTTCATATTTCGGTAGAACTGAAACAATAGTCTTTGATATTTTGATTGGAATCACATTAAATGTGTAAGTTGTGAAACATGGCATTGTTATGAAAATTCTTCCAATCCACAAATGTGGAAGATTTTCCATTTTTGTATCTTCTTTTTCTTTCCTTAATGCTTCACAACTTTAATTGTGGAGATATTTTACATCCTTGGTTAAGTTTATTCCAAAAGTCTTAAATTTGTTGTGACTATTATAAATGGGACTGATCTTACAAGTTCTTTCTAAGCCATTACATTGATAGTATGTAGGAGTATAAATTGGATTTGTGTACACTGCAACTTTGCTGAATTCTATTTTGAGTTCCAATAGTCTGACTAGGGTCTTTTGACTCCCCTATACATAAGATCATATCATCACAAAGTAAGAATAATTGAAATCCTTGTTTTCAACATTCATCCTTTTAACTTAGTTTTCTTGCCTAATTGCTCTTACTATTAATTATTTTCAGAACTATGCTGATTAGTAGTGGGGAGAGTGGACATCCTTTCCCAGCTCTGGATCTCAATAGCAATGTTTCCAGATTTTCCCCACAGGATGTGATGCTGGCTGTGGATAAGCCAAGTTTTCCCTTATTGTGTTGAACTTATTCCTTCTATACCCACATTTTAAAGAGATTTTAGTCACATAACTGGTAAATTTAAAAAACATACAAAATGGTAATATTCATGTAAACATTTACACTATTGACTCCAATCACTGATTCAAAAGGAAATAATTGCTATGATACTATTATGTTAACCATACTTCCAAATCCACCATATAAAATCTCACATAAACACATAACTATTCAGGGGGTGACAGTGTGTCGCAAGAGGTTAAGCCACTGCTGATATACCGGCATCCCAGGTAGGCACCAGTTTGAGTCCCAGCTGTTCCATTTCCAATCCAGCTCCATGTTAATAAGTTGGAAATGCAGCAGAAAATGGCACAAGAGCTTGGACCATGGTGCCTATATACAACGTCCAGAAGAAGCTTGTGATTTCTGCATTGGGCCTGGACCACTCCCAGAAACTGAGGTCATTTAGGCCACGAATCAGAGGACAGATCTCCCTTCTTTATGACTTTTAAATAAACAAATTAAAATTTAATTTTTAAAAATTTGTAATAGTTTTAGTTAGTTTTACATAACATATCTATGACATATTCAAGGGACTAATCCTCCATAATTTAAAAAATCAGTTTTTTTAAAGATGCAATTTTTTCCAGGTCATTGCAACAGCTCACTGACTAAATTCTACCCTTGCAATCCCTGATATCCCAAATTGGTGTCAGTTCCTACCCCGGATGCTCTGCTTCCATCCTGCTCCCTGCTGGTAGTCTGGGAGAGCAGTAAAGGATGGCCAACGCCTTGGGACTGTGCATCTATCTTGGAGACCCAGAAGCTCCTGGATTCTGGCTTTGCATCGACTTAGCTCTGGCCTTTGTAACTACTTCTGGGGTGAACCAATGGGCAGAAGATCTTTTCTCTTTGTTTCTCCTCTCTGTAAATCTGCCTTTCCAACAAAAATAATTAATCTTTCAAAAAGACAAAATATTTTTTCCAAGTCTCCCACATGGGTCCAGGGTCCCAAGGCTTTGGGTCATCCTCTGTTGCTCTCCTAGCCCACAAGCAGCTAGCTGAATCGGGAGTGTAGCAGCCAGAACACCAACCAGCACCCATATAGGATCCAAGCACTTGGAGGGATGATTAGCCAAATACGCCACTGTGTGGTGCTCCACATTGAAAATTCTTCCAAAGAACAGAAAAGAGGGATTATTCTCGCAGTTCACTCAATGGCATTAAATTATGAAAAGACAAAGACTAAAATGGATATTAGAGATCAATTTGATTCATAAAGCAGAAGTAAGCCTCTTAGAAAGCCTGTGAATTATGTCCAAAGACATATAAATAAAATAATATGTGATGAGTAAATTAGTTCTATGCTTAATGGTAGAGAATGCTTACATTAGAAAATCTATAATTTCATTTTTATGACAATAAAAGCCTAATGGAGAAAATCATCTCCAATTCAATATTGTTTCATAAGAACAAAATAACAATGAAGTCTGGTTAAAATTTGGCATTTACAATAAAATTAACATTCTCATTTTAAAAAGAAAACACAAGCAAATAAACAGAAAATACAGAAGTAAAGGAAACATTTTTTGTCCTGAGAAAAAGTATGCAAAAAGATAATTCCTCGTGTGAAATATCTATGCACTCTTATTGAAATTATAGACACAACTAGCACGCCTACTCTACCTGATTCTTTTTTGTTTTGCTATGGGGTCACAGACATCACACAAACATAAGAAATACAAGCAAAAATATCCAGAATTGGAAAGTAAAGTGAAAACTATTGTTGTTCAGAAAGGATACCAAAGAAAACCAAGAGACAGATTATAAAGGAATATGTATTTTAGCAAGGTCACTGTTACTTCAAACCAACTGATAATATGCTTATCTATGCAACAATAATAACAACTCAAACTATTCATTTATGTAGGCATCCAACTACTTATATGATACTCGTTATTTGCTAGACATACTTTGTACTAGGAATACAGCAGTGAATAAAAAGTGTAAATGGCCTTGCTCTATGGAGCTTACATTCTTGTAGGAAGAGATATAATCAATCAATTAATAAGAATAACACAGCAATAACAGAAGATCTGTGATATGTTTAAAGCAAAACAAATTAAAAAGCAGAAACCAGGCTCAGGACATGTGAGATGGGAAGGGTAATATTAACATTTAAATTGGGATGGTATAGAAAATTTCACTGGAAAGGAGATACACAAGTCCTTTTTTGAGTGAGCGGATCGGCCATTTGGCTATTTGAGGCAGATGACCCAGGCAGAGGAAACTTCACGTGCAAACAATAGGTCAAATAGGTTAAATGGCAGAGCTGTGTTTCAATCATCAGGAAACTTATATCCTTATGCAAGTAAATATTTCTAAAAAGTACTATGTAGGCCTGTACTTGAAGGAGAAGATTAGAGGACAATCCAACAGACAAGACAGAAATGCATGCTGCTCAGAAACTTCCACTTGGTGTCTGCTGACAGAATTAGGATGTCCCACTGGGAGGTGGTCTCAGGTAGAGTGCTCTTACTCTCTGATGGCTTCTTCCAAGAGTATCCCACAGAGCTGTGGTCTTACTCGATATGTGAGAGTTCCCTCGTGGCTCCTGAAGGTGGACGTGTGGATTTGGACAGAGGGCAGATCTTGCATTGAGTTTACAAACTCCCTCTTGATTTCTTGTCAGGGAGGCCTCAAAGCCAACAAAAGAAGAAGGGATTGATTTTTAAAATTTCAAAGAGCAGAATTACAATACATACACAAGACATGCATGGAAAGAAAATACAAGAATGTGACTGAAAACATTAAAAAATAACAATACATTGAGAGACAAATGATGCTAATTTTTTGTTTAGAAAGAATATCCCAGAGATGCAAGAATCTGTATAATTAGTTAAAAGCTAAAAATATTCCAGTAAAGTCATAAAAAAATTCTCAGGAATCTGGAAAATCTAAAACCAAAACTGCTAGGGAAAAATAATGCTAAGACAATAACCAAATCATTTCCGAAGAATAACATGGACAGAATTACCTTAAGGTATACCCAAACTTTTAAAAACTGCAATAATTAAGACATGTATACTGTATGCAAAGAAGAAATTACAGAAGTAACCTCATATATACAAGAAAATTAAAGTTATACAGCTAATACTAAAAAGAATTCAGAAAAATAGGAACTAAGTGGCACTGCAGCAAGCTGAATGAAACAAAGTAAAACTAGATTTCTACCACACTCAGCATTAAAAACCAAATCTGAGTGCAATTAATCGATTTAACTGGAAAGCCAAATTTTATGAAGAGATACTGTGTACAAACAAGATGTTGTTGACTCATTTTCTCTCCCAGTTCTCTACTAAACATAACTATAAGCCCCGGGAATGATATTACAGAAAACAAAAGGGGAACTCTGAAAACAAACTGGTTAGTCACCAGCACAAGAATAGGCAAACATGGATACACATACATTCTCACAGATGAACTGCATAAAGGGAACTACCATTTCAGGAAGGAAAGATACATTGCAGGATGCAGCCCTGTCCTTGAACAGGAGGAGGACTCCCAATGAAACTGAGAAATGTACCATGACAATAGGATACTAGACTTTGTTTTCATTGTCTACATGATAGGCAGTGTAAATGATAGGATGCCATGAGACCCTTCAATCACAGAATGTTGGACTTTTGACTGATGCTGAAGGACTGTATTATTGTAATCATATGGGAGAAAAGAGTGGGGCAAGAGAAGGGGGAAGGGGGAGGGAGAGAGGGTGGCGGGGGAGTCCCTATACCTATAAAATCATCATGGAAAAGAATATGAATAAATTGTTTAAAAAGAGTAGACTACTTTACCCTCCCCCAACCCAACAGAGAGTTAATTACCCTGAAACACATCTTAGCAACAAAAGGTAATATGTTTTCTGTCCATGCTGGAAACAATCTAGACAAAAACCTGGAAAATTTCTCAACACTTAAGAAACTAAACACCACATTTCAAAATAACCCATGAGTCAAAAAGTAAGATTCAAGAAAATAAAAATATCTACTACTGAAATAAAAATTATATCAGTTATAAAATAATTCACCTAAAGCAATGCTGGCACTGAAATTTCAGAACTATATTCAGGCATTAAAAAAAACAGAAAATGTATCAGATAAACTATCTAACTCTTTAAGCAAATAGAAATGTACATCAAAATATTGCAAAACTAGAAGATAAAAACAAAAATCAACTATGACAGAAACAAAAACAAAAACTTGCAAAATTCCATGAAATAATATACTAATTAAGAAGAAGAAAAATAAGTAAAATTTACACACTTCTTGTCTAGTGGCAAGAGTGGCCCAGAAGTGGAAATAAAGATGCACGTAGTTACCCACATCCCACATCCCCAGGCTCACATCCAGTCTCAGTTCCAATCAAGCTTCCTGCCAACATACATTCTGAAAAGCCAGAGAACAATGGATCAAGTAATTGGATCCCTGCCACCCAAGGGGGAGAACCATACTGAATTTTTTTCTCCTTGTTTTGGCCTGGCCCAGCCATGGTTTTCGTGAGCATTTGGGGAAAGAACAGTGATGAAAGATCTTTCTACCACTATGTTTCCCAAATGAAATGAAAGCAAATAATTTTTTTTAAAGATTTATTCATTTTTATTACAGCCAGATATACACAGAGGAGGAGAGACAGAGAGGATGATCTTCCGTCTGATGATTCACTCCCCAAGTGAGCCACAACGGGCCAGTACTGCACCGATCCGAAGCCGGGAACCAGGAACCTCTTCCAGGTCTCCCACACGGGTGCAGGGTCCCAATGCATTGGGCCGTCCTCGACTGCTTTCCCAGGCCACAAGCAGGGAGTTGGATGGGAAGTGGAGCTGCCGGGATTAGAACCAGCGCCCATATGGGATCCCGGGGCTTTCAAGGCAAGGACCTTAGCCGCTAGGCCACGCCGCCGGGCCCGAAAGCAAATAATTTTAACTTAAAAAAAAAAAAACCCAACTGCAAATTACTCTAAAATGAGACCAGTCACAAATTACAAGGATCCAGAGTGAAATATGAGTATGTTGCCGTGTATCCTGAAGTCATTAAAAGGATACCAAGGGAGTACCCCAAACTTCATACTTATAAATTTAAAAATGGAAAAATCCCCAAACTACAAGCTACTAGAGGTAGGCATTTGGGTGAGACAGTTTAAGTCAGCACTTGGGACATCCCCAGCCCAAAAAACACCCAGGATCAACCTTAAGTTCCACTATATAAATAACTCTCCTTATTTATATATCTGAACAGGTAAGTGAGCAGAGACAAATGAGTTCTCCTGTTCACTGATTCACACCCCAAAGGGCAATAATGGTCAGAAAGGGACCTCTCTCTCCAATGTCTAAAAATAAACAAATAAAATACCAAGAGAAATAAATAACTACATAGATAAATCTTTTTTTTTTCAAAAAAAAAAAAATGAACCTCAGTAGACCTATAATCGCTAAAGAAATTAATTGATTAAAAAGCTACCTCAAAAGAAATCCTAAGGCCAAAAATGGTGAATTTCAGCAAATACTTTCAAAGAAGTAAGAACTACTCAATGATTAAAACAAACAAAAAACAACCAATGCACAGAACTGCTGCTCAGATGGTTCTTAAGGGAATTATGCTGAGGTTAAAAGGTGACACCAAAATGTTAAGCAGAAATAAAGTTAAAGATTACTTATCCATTCCAGGTACATAATCTGTTCTACAGAAGCTTTACTATTACATGATTATAAATCTTTTATATACAATCCATTTTCTACATTATGTCTTTGATATAGTAAATCATTATACCCTGACAAAAGCTCTTCAATGAACATTATATTCTTACTAGTTGACAGAGATAACATCACAGCAAACTACTAGGGCCATTTTTGTTCAAGTAATAAGTGGCAGAAGTAGGATTCTAATAAAGATTTGATTGCAACTTAAGTCCTGCTGTAAAACAGCACCTGCCAAAGTACATGGTTCAGTATGTAAAGAAATGCTGTTCATAAGGAAATATGCATTTTGGAAGTTACCTTATGTGAGGATAAATTATGAAAGTACTAAAAAAATCATCACAATTTATTTCCTCGACAAAATATTTTATATTATTTCTAAATATCTAAAGGAGCTGATTTATGGGTAAAAGTGAAAACTCACAGCTTAACAGAAAACTGTAATTTTAATAGCTGTATTGGTAATGAAAACCTAGTTTTGAAAAGTCATTCATATAAAACATGTATTGTTGATTAATACATCTATAAAATTAAATGATTAAAAAGTAATGCATCTTAAATTATTCATAACAACTGAAAACTATTTTAAGAATAACATCTAAACTTTAGCATAAGTTTGTTCCTAAAATAAACTCTGGCACTGGATCAGCTGCAGCCTAGGCAAATAATCTAGTTACCTAACATATGCATTTTAATTTCTTTTCTAATTTGTTTTTAAATTTGTCTAAATGCTAAAATGATTTGAATATTACCTAAAATGCAACGCATATTTGTTTCTTTTAACATTTGAAAACTTTGGAATTAGAAAGATGCAAAATATTACAATACTTTTTCTTGTAATGTTCATATACCCTATTCAGTATATCCTCAGTTTCTAATCACCTGAAGTAGAAACATCTATTTTATCCAATATTTTTATAATGGTAAAATGTACATAATATAGAATTTACCATCTTAACAAACTTATGGTTAGTGTTCAAAGATTAAAAGTATTCCTAATTAGAAAACCATCACCCTCACCTCTACAGAATTCTTAACTTCTAAACCTGAAACTCTACACCCAGTATAAAATAATTTCCCATTCCTTATTCACCCTGACAATGACCATTCTATTTTGCATATGTGTGATTTTGATTTCTATATAGTTTCAACTACTTCATACAAGTGGAACCAAACGCATGTGCCTTTTCAACACTGGTTTATTACACTTAGCATAATATTCTCAAACTCCATCCATGTTGTAGCATATTCCCAAAACTATATTCCTATGTTCCACTGCATGCGTATACTTTGGCTTTCTCTCTTCCAGCAGAGGGCATTTAAGCTGTAGCCCCATTTTAGTTATTGTAAACAATACTATTATGAATATGGGTATTTTACATATCTCTTCAACATTCTGCGTTCAATTTTGGGGTAAATATACAGAAGTATGTTGGATTATATAATTATTTTTTGTTATCTTGGGAAATACCATACTGTTTTGTACACTAGCTATATCATTTTACATTCTATCAACAGTGAACAAGGTTTTCACTTTCGCATTCTCACCAACTCTCTCTCTTTCTCTCTCTCTCTCTTCTTTCTTTCAAAAGAATCCATGGTACTCTCAGATTCCAGTATTACTGCAGGGCCATTGTAACTGAGACAGCACAACACTAATTTATTGTAGAAATGGACACAAAACCAATGGAAGAGAACTGAAATTAAGGAAACAAACCCACACAACTACAACTAAATAAGCCTTAACAGTTATACCAAAAATATTCCCTAGAGAAATGGAAGTATCTTCAATAAACGATGCTAGATAGTTGAGTATTTACATACAGAAGTTAGAAACAAGAACACTACCTCTTACCATGACAAAAATTGATTAAAAAAATAGATCGAAGATCTAAATTTAAGAGCAAAAGTTACCAAGGGAAAAGACATTTTTACAGGTAAGACTGTTTAAGGTAACATCCCAAACATTAGGGCAGAAAAAAATTAACAAAGACAAGTGGATTCTTTGATCAAACTAAGAACTGCATATACTGCTAAAGAAACATTTGATAGAGTGAAGAGACGATTGATAGTACAGAAGAAAATATCTGCAATTATTACTAATTAAAATCTGCAGTATACAAGGAAGTCAAAGAATTCAACAATAATAAAATGGTTTAGGTAAGTAATGGTCAAAGAAAATGAACAGACACTTCACAAAAGAAGAAATACAAGTAGCTAATAAGCATTAAAAAAATGCTTAGTATCACTAGCCATAAGAAAGATGCCAATTAAAATAAAATGGCGTATAATCTCACTCCAGTTAGAATATCTAATACCAAAAGAACAAGAAAACTTTCCGATGAAGATGTGGGCGAAAAGGAAATTTATTATCTTGTTGGCATGAATGCAAATTAATGCAGTTATTATAGAAATTAGTACAGTGGATCCTGAAACTAAAGAGAGGTCTACCATATGATATGCTATTTCGCTTCTAGGAACATATCCTAAAGAAACAAAGTTAGAAAATGCAAAAGATACCTAAACTCCAATGCTTAGTACAGCAATATTCAGGAAGGCAGTTATGGAATCAACTTAGTCATCGACAGATGAATGGATACAGAGGTATATGTACATATTGTAATATTACTCAGTAACCCAAATGAAATTCTCTTGTCTGTAACAAAATATTCAAAATTGCAGACCACTGTGATTAGTGAAATAAGCCAGAGAGCATGACCAGCACTTACTCTCAGAAGTGGAAAAATACAGATGTTATATCACTTGGCATTTAGATGTTTTTAAACATTTTCTTCACTGAATTATATCTCGTAAATAGTGCTATCCTGTCTTATTACCTTTGTTTTGAATTCCATGTTACATGGGAAAAAAATGTTGCTGGGATTCTGATAAAGGTCTGCATTGATTTATAGGTCACTGTGTGCACTAAAGACTTCGTAGTAATATTAAATTTTCTAATTCATAAACATTAGATATGCTTTCACTTACTTATGCTTGCATTAATTGTTTTCAATAATGTTCTGTAGCTTCATTAGGTAAGATTTTCACAAACTTGTTTAATTGCTATGTATTTCATTCTTTTTATACTATTATAAATGGAAGCATTTTCATAATTTCCTCTTCATATTATTTCTTCTTAGAAAATAAAAATGCAAATGATTTTGTGTCAGATTTTTCCAGTCAGGAAATTAGATTATTTTACTTCTCCCAGGTTTGCTGGGCTTTGCTATTGTTTTTAGCTCTGTGTGTGACTTTTCTGCATGACTGTAGGCTGACTCTGCCAAGGATCATTATGATCTAGGAACTTACAGTTTTCCCTGTTTTTTTTTTTTTATTACAGTGCACCTATCCCTTCACTTCTGTGGTCAATTTATAAATTTTCCCATAAAAGTTTTTTTTGCATCTCTAAACTTTAATCTCCACCTACAAAAAGGAGAAACAAACACACAAAGAAAGAAATAAATATAAGTAGGAAAGAAGGGCCCTGGGCCACTGAAAACTTTGGAAGTCACTTCACTCCAGAAGGAATTGGCAATAGTTGAGAGATACACAATTTGTCTGCACCTCCATGCTAAGTAGCAGCAGCCAGGGACCAGCCCTGGTACTTGGAAGCAGGGTACTTCCTGCCCACATGGTGGGCTTCTGCATGGAGCTCCCAGAACTCATCCATGGGTACCTATCTCTGTATCTCACACTCCCTTCCTGCCTCCCTCCCTTTCCCTCTTTCTCTCTCTGCCTTTCAAATGAAGAAATACCAATTATTTTTAAAATGCAATTAACCTAATTGTGAAATAACAAAACATATTTTATTCAATTTGCGATAATGTCAATATTGCAAAATGAAAATCTCTGTAGGTGACTATAAATATTGATGTAAAGCTACAATATGATACTATATCAGACTGAAAGTCCACTCACATATGAGGGTTTGGATCTGGGGGTTGATAAGACATTAGGTGTAGAAAACAAAGTTGGACAAAGAAAAGTTTATCAGTTTAGGAATATTCTCCTACAATACAGGATTTAAAAGCCTAGCACAGGTGTCAGTGTTGTGGCATAATGAGTTAAACTGCCTGCCATGCCAACATCCCATATGGGTGCTGACTAGAGTACCAACTGCTCCATTTCAGATCCAGCTCCCTGCTAATGTACATGGGAAAGCAGTGGAAGATGGCCCAAGTCTTTGGCTCTGAACCCTTATGTATGCAGCCCTATGAGAGACCAGGATGAAGTTGCAGGCACTTCTCGGGTAGCCTGTCCCAATCCTAGCTGTTGCATGCAATCATTTGGGGAGTGATTCAGTGGATGGAAGGCATCTCTTTCTCTCTTATTCTCTCTTTCTCTTTCTCTCATTCTCAATTTGTGTTTTTGTATTTGTGTGTAACTCTACCTTTCTAATAAGTAAAATAAATCTTTTTAAAATATTAACAAGGCTAATGATATAATGGCTAATGCTGGGTAATATATATAATAAATCATATATAATATATATCACATATTATATGATGGTAGACACATCTCTTAGAAATTTACTAAAAGAATATCCTAAATAAATTCAGTAGAAATATCTAGGTTAAGGAATAAGGATCAAAAGACTCTTAGGAGCATATGAGCAAGTGAGCCTATGAAAACAGAAATACTATGCAAGGCTAAAAAGCCCATGGCATACGTGGCATTACTTGAGTACATGCCAGTTAGGATTACATGGACAAGAAAAACAGCAACATTACCAACAAACTCAGCATTGAGTTTCCTCCAAGACAATGGTAAGAGAACTACGTCCCCTAAAAGCAGTGAGGATTGTAGTGTATTAAGACATCAGAGACCAGGTGAAGAAACGTACATGCAAAAGCCAAAATGAGCATGATTATAGAAAAATACAGTAAGATCTAAGCAGCTTTGAGAAAGGACTGAAAAATAGAGGTCTAAGGACAAAGTACTAGGAAATAATCTCTTTACAGGTCAAAAGGATGGGAAGTCAACATGGTAGCAATTCATTTACACACTAGCAAAAGAAAACTGCACACAGACAATGAGGATGCCTTGTAAGATGTCACTCTCAGAGTGGGTATTCAGTCAGTAAGGTGCCTCTGAATTCCATATCAGAAGAATGGTTTCAGTTCTGGCTTTAGCTTCTGATTTCAGAAGCTGTGCCAATCCAAAGCCAGGAGCCAGGAGCTTCTCCAGGTCTCCCACAGGAGAGTAGGGTGCAGGGTGCCAAGGTTTTGGGCCCTCCTCGACTGTTTTCCCAAGCCACAAGCAGGGAACTGAATGGGAAGCAGGGCCATCAGGATTAGAACTGGTGCCCCTATGGAACCCCAGCGCATTCAAGGCAAAGACTTAGCTGCTAGGCCACTGTGTCGGTCCTGGACCACAGATAATTTTATATTCTAGATCATAAACATGAATATGAATTCTCTTCTAGGGACCAATAGCTACAAGAAGAAAAAGATAACACAAAATGAGAGACTGAAAGTCAAAATGATTATGGATAAAACGTAAGAAAATTAATAGCAAAAATTCATTTTTTTATCCCAATTACTGTTATTAAGGAGATTTAAGTAACTGGATCAATGAACAGACAACAGGCTTCCACAAAGGAAGTCACTGGAGAAAGAGAAAAAACATTGAAAATGTTTCAATAAAAAACAAGTTCAATACATTAATAGCGATCACTCAAGTAAAGACAATTTCAAAAATATAGAAGACAAAGTTGAAAAGATAACTCGTATGTGAAGTAAACCAAGAAAAGGAAATATGGGAAAATGTTAATGTTTATGAAATTTATTCAGTAAATTAAATTTATCAGGCATTTCACAATGAGTAAAAATAAGCAATGGGTTCAAATAAACAACAGAAATTCACTAGGTTACAGGAATATTCTAGATTTAAGATTAAAAAGTTTGATATATTATATGAAGAACCAAAGTAAATAAATTAATAGCACTAACTCACTACTTTCTACTGAAATTTACGAACAAAAGAAAACCAAACGGGCAGACATTTGGCAAGCATTTAAGACAATTTTTAAAGAAACTTCATCCCCTTTCAAAGAGCAGAAGTTTGAATTCTTGTTGTTACTCCACATTTTGGCTTCTTGTTGATTTGTTCCTTGGACAGAAGGCAGTAGATGGCAGCTCAAGTAATTAGTTCATGCTACACGTGTGGGAAACCCAGACTGAGTTCCAACTTTTGGCTTCAGCCTGGATGGTGTGGGCATTTGGGAAGTGAATCAGTAAATGGAGGATCTGTCTTTTTGGTTTACTGAGTTTGTCTCTCTACCTTTCAAGTAAGCATTTTTTAAAGAATCCATCTGTAAAAAGAGCTTAGAAATCACATAAGCCAAATCTATTTAATACTGACTTGAGATTGTGTTTTTTGACCTAAAGTGAATAGATAGACAATTCCAACAAAATGTAATAAATGCGGCTGACTTCTCACCCAAGGCTAGGGGTTGGCAGTACCTCTCCACTAGGCAAATTTAAGAGTCAGTAAGTCAAAGTCACGTTTATTA